>NC_141695.1:871458562-872058562 GCF_964263255.1 Lissotriton vulgaris | reverse complement strand
AACTCAAGGGCTTGGGCCTAGGTTCGTGCGGTTGGACCGCTGGTGCGGAGGTGCTGCTCCCAGCTTGGTTACCGGACAACGCTGCTGCATGCGTACTTTCTTTGGTCCCAAAAAACACATTGGCCGGCACAACAGTCGTGATTGGTGGAACTTCCTTTTTCTGTTCCTTCTTCTCACCGGCAACTTTCTTGGTACTGGAGGACCTGGTACATTTCTTCGGGGCCATCTTCTTTATATGTCACGCAGGGCTCAGGTACACAAGTTGCAGAGATGTCTGTGGTCACACGTTAACGTGATGCGCAGCAGGATTTCTGTCTGGCAGTACAACGGGTGATGATGATGATGACACCTCCTCCTCAGCCTTCTCACACGACTCAACCCTCCAACGAACGTCTGACGCTGCAGGCTGAGAGAGAGAGAGAGAGCAACCAGCACGGCCGATAGCTCTCGCAGGAGTCGGGACGCTGAACCATGACAGGAGAGCGTTGTAATCATGCCTTGGGACACCTGCTTTCTCCATTCCAATCCAGTGCGGAATCGACGATGCGGTACGTGATACTAAACTTGGGCTGCATAGCGTTAGGTTCCACTCTACTGCCAGCCCTCACCACACCATCGCAACAGCCACCACTAAGCGGCTGCCATCTTTGCTTTGTCTTTTCATTACATATTCAATTGTATCAACTTTTAAAGCACAGTAAATAGTAGATGATGACCTTAAAGAGCACCAGGTTACAAAGTGGGGGAAAAAAAGTAGGGGAAATGTGGGCGGAGAATCAGAGGGTGGGAATAACCCAAGGATTGGATCAGTGGGCAGAGCCAGAGGTGTGGCAAGAATACGCAAACAAATCAATTTTTAGTATTTGTTTGGAATTTCACTACCCAGTTTAATCAACCAATAGATACACATGATTACTTAAGGTTAGAATGAGTTATTGACATTAAAATACATTCACAAAGTAGGATATGCTTCTAATCACAGAATGTCCGAAATACGATAAAATGTGGAAGAACAAGCCATCTGTCGCAGAGCCATGGGGTTTCTGTCATCAGCACTTCTCCCTTTTTCCACAACTGAAAGGTCGTGGTGGTGTAACCTGTGTTGGTGGTATCTGTGCTACATCCTGCTCAGCAGCAGCCTTTTTGGATAGGCTAATAATGTTTGTCTCCATCCCCTTTGGGGCAAGAATGATGTGCGTGATGACTGGCTTGTCATCATCAACATCATCCCCCACTTGTACATTTACCTCCATAACTCTAATTCTTTCTGGTCTGGAACCTTTCTTTTCACTAGCCTTGTCTTGTGGCATGCATCACTCTCAGACTGAGCTGGTGGCTTCCAAGTGGCATCACGATCATCAGAAGCGGGGATCGAAGAAGAAGATGATGGATTAAGCCTCCTTTTCCTTGCTGGTGGTCTGGAAGACAATAGATCTCCTGAAACAGTGGTTTGCTCCACTTTGTCTGCAGGAAGCTTGATTTCCTGAAATGCCCGTACTTCAGGAGCAACAACTACTATTGTGGGCTGTTCTTGCGGCTGCTGCTGTTCTTGCGGCTGCTGTTCTTGCAGCTGCTGCTGCACACTTATCTGCTGAGTTTCAGCCTGCTTTGATTGTGTACTACTTTGCAATAATGAAATTTCAACATTGCTGCCCATTAGTAGACTGGCTAACTCTGCGAAACTCAAGGGCTTGGGCCTAGGTTCGTGCGGTTGGACCGCTGGTGCGGAGGTGCTGCTCCCAGCTTGGTTACCGGACAACGCTGCTGCATGCGTACTTTCTTTGGTCCCAAAAAACACATTGGCCGGCACAACAGTCGTGATTGGTGGAACTTCCTTTTTCTGTTCCTTCTTCTCACCGGCAACTTTCTTGGTACTGGAGGACCTGGTACATTTCTTCGGGCCATCTTCTTTATATGTCACGCAGGGCTCAGGTACACAAGTTGCAGAGATGTCTGTGGTCACACGTTAACGTGATGCGCAGCAGGATTTCTGTCTGGCAGTACAACGGGTGATGATGATGATGATACCTCCTCCTCTGTCTTTTTGTGCACCTAAGCCAGTAGAAGAACATCAGTGAAATGCTGTATTTGTTGTTGTGGTTCAACACTCACTACTGTACTAGTACAAACAAACAAATAAATAAATAAAATGTATAGTCTAGACATGTCTGAGACTTTGTCAACAAGGGCTATGGTATACTACTGTATATACACTACACTCTCAGGAAGGATAGGAAAGAGAATAAGAACAACAACCAAAATACAAATGGGGTGGACCCTGTTTGGCATTAAATTATTTGAGCATCACATTATTCAGGGAACTGCTGCTGGCAAAGGGAATGGATGGATGGATGGAAGCAGTAAGTCAATAGGAAAACCATGCAGGCCTATATGGCACTAATAACTCCCACCACAAAAGGCCACCAGCCACATGGACACTCACAAATCACAAGCAACAAGCAGGAGGCCTGGGAAACACAATGAACTGACAAAAGGCCTATAAAAGCCAGGTAAATGATGCATGTTAAAGCACACTGCTTTGCCTTTTTAATGCATTAAAATGCAAAAACGAAAATACACAGGCCAAAAAAAAAAGGTCCGCAGGGTGCATGCACACCAACACACCAGACACACACAACAAAGGCATTTCTTTAAGACACCCAACAAAATAAATACCCCCAAAACACATTTCCCAACTCAATTCAATACCATCCATGCCCTAAATGATGTTTAAATTCAACAGACCACACAGTGACAAGTGTTTAATGCACCTGTGGCTACCTGCTCTGAGCCTACTGGATGAAAGCAGGCCGGTTGGCAGAGAAGCCAAACACAAGCTTGCAGGCCTAGGCTTCAAAATGGCCACCAGCCACATGGCCAGGCCCACCCAATTACAACAAACAGAAGACAGACAATGCAGGCCTATTGCAAAAAGCGCACTGCCAGCCGTCAAAATGGCCACCAGCCTCATGGCCAGGCCTACCCACAACAAGAAGCCTAGGCCACAAAGGAATAGCATGCAGGCATATATGGCAAAAGCAGCACACTAATAACTACCACAACAAAAGGCCACCAGCCACATGGACACTCACAAATTACAAGCAACAAGCAGGAGGCCTGGGAAACACAATGAACTGACAAAAGGCCTATAAAAGCCAGGCAAAGGATGCATGCTAAAGCACACTGCTTTGCCTTTTTAATGCAATAAAATGCAAAAATGAAAATAAACAGGTCAAAAAAAGGTCTGCAGGGTGCATGCACACCAGACACACACAACAAAGGCATTTCTTTAAGACACCCAACAACAGAAATACCCCCCCAAAACACATTTCCCAACTCAATCTAATTTCATCCATGCCCAAAATGATGTTTACATTCAACAGACCACACAGAAACACGTGTTTAATGCACCTGTGCCTACCTGCTCTGAGCCTACTGGATGAAAGCAGGCCTGTTGGCAGAAAAGCCAAACACAAGTTTGCAGGCCTAGGCTTCAAAATGGCCACCAGTCACATGGCCAGGCCCACCCAACTACAAGAAACAGAAGACAGACAATGCAATACAAGTGCAAAAAGCACACAGCCAGGCTTCAAAATGGCTGCCAGCCTCATGGCCAGGCCTTCCCACAACAAGAAGCCTAGGCCACAAAGGAATAGCATGCAGGCCTATATGGCAAAAGCAGCACACTAATAACTCGCACCACAATAAAGGCTACCAGCCACATGGACACTCACAAAATAACAAGCAACAAGCAGGAGGCCCGGGAAACACAATGAACTGACAAAAGGCCTTTAAAAGCCAGGCAAAGGAAGCATGCTAAAGCACACTGCTTTGCCTTTTTAATGCAATAAAAAGCTAAAACGAAAATACACAGGCAAAAACAAAGGTCTACAGAGTGCATGCACACCAACACACCAGACGCATACAACAAAGGCATTTCTTTAAGACACCCAACAAGAGAAATACCCCCCCTCCCAAAAACACATTTCCCAAATCAATCCAATGCCATCCAGGCCCTAAATGATGCTTGAAATACATTCAAAACACACCAAAGTAACAGTTGCTTCTTCATGCACCCACCCATGACTAGCTTTGGGCCTACTGACTACTAATACCCACAACAATAAAAAAAAAGGAATGATAAGTACCAACATTAAATTGTAGTTGCAGCAACTGAAATCCCACCAATTCAACAGACACAACACCAACTTACTAAAATATCAAATTCAAAAGTCCTCAAATCCAATGATGATGCAGCAGACACAAAGAGTGATACTTTGAGCTAAAATTCCAAAGGCAGAATGAACAGGAGATGGACAAAGCACTGGGAGGAGCCTCCTGGACAGGAACAGGAAGTTGTTGATTCTGTGTCACTTCCTCCCTCTCCCCCATATTAAAAAAGGGATCCTTGTACAAAAAAAATGACAGCCAAATGTCTGAGGAGTTTTTTATCCAAATCATAATTTACTGAAGTTTTTATGCTGCTTGAGATGATATTCTTCGCCAGATTGAAATTTTTACATGTTCGAGTTCTCAAGCTCCACCACACTTCCGGCGGATGTCGATGTTGCGTCCAAAATGACGTGTTCGCGTTTTCACGCTCTCTGTTGCATTGGATATTGACTTGTTTGCGTCCTCGCGCTCTCGTTCATGGTGGAGAATGACGTGTTCGAGATCTTATACTCTCGCAGTTCTGATGGCGAGACGAATGACGTGATCGCGGTCGCAAACTCTCGCAAAACAGCACGAACGGCTACCAACATTTCGTGGAGCATGCGAACGGATCGGAAAACTCGTTGGCAAATGCGGGGATCCAGTTAAGGCGATTGCGCACACGAGAACATATTTTCAAAGCGCGAGCATGGAAAAAATGTCCGCTACGCTGCAAATCGCGGAAATGTAGGCATTTTCACGCTCTCCAAAATATCGCAATTTCCACGGGCGGAACGGAATTTGACCCCACCCCTAGCCCGGAATGGACCCATTTTAATGTCCACTGCTTATATCCTTACAAAATGTAAGCAGTATGGACGCAGAGCCACAGTACACATTTTGTTTTCAAATCCACACATTGCAGTGCCTCCAGGATTGGTGTACTAGTTGCAAGCCCAGGGAAAACAAAGACAAGAAAACAGAAATAGCGATTCACTGGCAAACTCTGTAAAAGTGACGCTAATGTGTTTGGGTGTAAATAAAATCAATCTGGCCAGTTTGTTACCACTCTGTCTTACTTTATTTAGTTATTATATCATATGTTTAACCTTGTATTCCCAATGCTGCACCTTGGAATTAAAATAACAGAAAAATGCGACATTTCCAGCAAAAGTGTTTTTCTTTTTTGAATCCATTTCACAGGGGAGAAAATAAAATAAAGGAGAGGAAGGAGACAGGGAACGCACATCGCACCGTGAACTAGACAGTCAATCAGCGCTGCATTTCAGTGTCAGGGCCGGGCTCCGCGTCGCGTGTCAGGCAGTAGACGATAATCATAAACCCGTGCTGGCTGCAGTGCCAGGCCTGAGCTTTAGACCAGCCACCACCTCGCTCCCTGCTCACATTCAAATTAATCAAGCAACAATAACAAATAATTGCCAGTGCAGTGCCACCGGGCTGCGGCCAAGTAGTAGCACCCTTGCCCCTTCCTTCCTTAGTCCCCTTTTGCTTTTGAAATTTCTGGTTCACCCCAGCCCGGTCACGAGTTGCGGTCCCCGGCTATAGGCCCATTGCCAAGACACTACAGTGGCACCACGCCCCCCTTACGCAATCCTTCAGTGTCTCGAGTTGGCGACTGAACTCGAGACACTGAAGGATTGCGTTTGCCAGGCAGTGCTCCGTGCGATTTATACCACAAGTTTAGCCTGCCAATCAGAAATTCTGGTGAAACTGTACTATCGACTGCAACGCTGATCGATTAGTAATGCCACTGCAGATCCAGTGGATGAACATAAATCCGAAACTGAAGACAAGTCGCATCAGCGCTCAGTTATTTTAAAGGGGCTTTCTTTGTGAAAAACTCTAGTCCTGATGATGGTCTCATAGATGGGAACAAGGAAGACCGAAACGTCGACCAATACATCATCTCCTCGACATTTGTGCATTGAAAGAAACCTTTTTTACATTTATGAGTTGGTTCTACCTTTATTATTAATGGAGCTGATGACATGTTGTGAATTGATATGTTAATATTTATGTACAGCTATTCATGACTTTTTACTATATGATTGAATTTTGTATAACCCCGTGATTCAGATCTTTTGATTTCTGTCAAATACAATAATTTTTTCAGATATAATTAGTTTGCTGTGTGCTTCTTATCATTCCTCCTCGCTTGATGACTCATTTAATGCACGTTTTGTACAACATTTGAATGTTTCAGTTATCCTATGGATGCTTATGGGTCTAAATAATTGATGGACCCTAGATTTAACTTTTGTGAAATTAAGTATACTCAGTCAACAAATAAAATCCCTTGTAGCTTCTTTTTACTTTAACCATAGGCTGATTGCAAGCATCCCCGCTGGATATGTTTACCTAGAGACCAGCTATCGTACAGTGCCACCATAAGCCCTCTAACTCTACCAGGGAGCGAATAGTTTCTGGCAACCACTGAACATGACAACCCTGACCCCTCAGAGATTGTGGAAACAGACCTGAACCTTTCGCTCAGTCACTCGTGCTTACTTGTGCTCAGAGAAATATACATAATACACAGTGGGACATTTTCCTTGTATTTATTGAACCAATGTTATTCTTGTATAGAATACATGTGCTGGGATAACCATTAGAAGCAGCAGATGAACGTGATTACAAGCACCGAAAGAGTAAATAGAAGATACAGGTCTACCATGGTGCTAAACCAGTGTATATATGCAGACATTTAAACAAGGCAGTAATTAGGTGTACTACTACTATGCAAACCCTACTCTGCTTGTACCTGGAATGTGTGTAGATGAGAAGCCAAGAATCCCCCGAGGGATGATCCCATACCCCATTAGCTGGCAAGAGAGAATGTAGGAGCCGTCTTGGTCCTGAAATAGACACCCCCTCACAGAGTTGTCAGACCACTGCGTAGTTAAGTCTCAGCATGCAGGTACCCTTAGTGTCAGCTGAAGTGCCTCCTCTGCTAATCTCTTGGGATTCCCATTATTTATAATAAAAAGCATCCTTGTGACGTATGTACAGTTTAGAAATGTTATGGATATGTAGATAGCCCTGTTGCCCCGTGGATGAAGATAGAACGAAATTTGTACGTAGTGCATAGGGCCTTGTATATGGTGTTCAAGCCATTGTGATAATGTTATGGGAAGCTAGATGTGTAAACAAAAGTAATTCTGAGAAATTGGTCCAACATTGTCGTGCACACAAATATGTGCAAACGGTCTCAGCAGAAATGTTATTGTGCAAAATCAGGAAAATGTAAGAAAATGTGCTGTTTCATTACTTGGACCTAACCTGGGCAAATAACATAGATATTTTTAAGACATGGGTGTAGTGAGCAGTTGTCCAGAGCCCCCTGGGCCTGGGAAGGTTATATTTCACACTTTGTCTAACTCTGTCTTACTTTTATTGATTCTTTTTTTAGAACCTCCCTCCTCATCACTTCCTGATTCTACCTCTGACTCTCTCCATCCAGTGTGGATTTTAAGGCTTTTTGGGCCCTGGACAAGACATATTGCAGCAGAATGTCATCACTCACTTATGAACTTAGCTAATGGCTGAAGGGGGCTGACCCATTCACCCTTACTGCAATGCTGTAGGGAGTCAAAAAAATGTGAATGAAAGTACCAGACCAATGGGTAAAGAGGGTTGCCTGAAAGTTTTTTAAGTAAGAATATTACATGTATAATATTATTGTAATCAAATGAACTTGGCTAATGCCAGACCTCAAAACAGTGAGTGCTTTAAAGTATGGTCCAGTTATTTAGTTACATCAATGAAGATGAGAGAGCTAAAATCAAGATGGCATTGACGGAGGCACCCACATAACAAATTACGATGCCATGATAGCATATTATTGTGCCAACTGTAAATATTTTTATTAACTAAGAAGCAGATGTAGCTTATGCCAGTCATAAGCATTCTGTAATAATTGAAGGTTTTTTGGTAGAAAAAATGGTGGACTGGTAGTGACCAGCACATATTTTGCATTCATCTCTTACAAATGTTAGCAAGAAATATCATTGGTTGGGTCAAATGTTTGCACCAATCCGGCATAGCACAAGGGAGCTATTTGCAAGAAATGACAGAATTTTTTCCCAATAAATGTGAATGGGAAAGGACACATAGGTACCCCCCATGTGCACTCCCCAACCCACAAGGTCCAGGGGGCCCGCAATGGGCAAGATGGTTGTTCTCCCCAAATTTTTATCTTTTTAATAATATCTCCATACCCCTCCCAAACAGTTTCTTTTTGACATTACACTCGCATCTTATCAGATTGGTCTGGGGGGCAAACAGACTTGTGCACATTAGCAAGTATTGACCCTTCCATATGAGAGGGGAGGGTTTGGGTTGCCGGACCTGCATTTGTAGTATGTAGGGGCTCAATGCAACTACGCCTTTGTTTGGTTCCTACCTGATGCCAGGATTCCATTTCTCCGCCCAGAGGCAGATTTAGTTCTTCCTGAGAGGTTATCCACAGTATTACCCAAGGGTGTATCCAGAGACCCTGATGATATACAGACAGTCTCCACTACTAGTTGGGCCTGGGAGAAAATGAGACGGGTCACTGGCTCAGCCACACTGTTTTCATCAGCTCTACCGATCCTTAACACCAGCTGGCTGCCAATTATTGGTGAAAGACTGGTGCAGCGCAACTTGGCCAAATTTGATATCACTAAATTTGGAGATTTGTACCCTGGAGGGCATGCCTTCTCAGTGACGGATGACATCTGCTTCCACAACGCCCCCTTCATGGATAGCTTCATTCTTTGTCAGATTTGCTCGGCTCTACGTGCACTCTGCCTGGTTTTCCCATTGAACCAGACTCGTTCATCCCACTCTCCATGGTCATTGAGAGCGAGAGTGGGGTCCAACTTATTTCTAAACTGTACAATACATGTTCTGGGATTATACCGGTCAACAACGACAGGGTTTTCAAAGACTGGGAGGACGGCGTATGCCACCCCATCACAGACGACCAGTGGGCTAAATGCTGCGTAGTGACAAAAGAAGGCTCCCTAAACAGCAGACATAAATACTCCATTTTAAATTCCTATGTAGAATACACAACACCCCTGCCAGAGCCCAGAGACTTGATCTGTCCAGACCTCATACTTGTCGTAAATGTGCCGCCCCACACGCCGATTTCGCCCATCTTATGTGGTCCTGTCCAAAACTACAATCATACTGGGAGATGGTGCACAAAACACTAATCGACATGATCAAACTGAGCTTCATCCCTACACCCGAAGTGGCAATTCTAGGTTATGTGGTGAAATTCCCCAAAAACTTAAGGAAATTTGTCCCCCTCAGTTTACTGCTGGCCAAAAGAGAAATCGCTATTCACTTGGGCCGCAAGACAGTTGGAATATTTTCTCAGGAGTGTTGTGATTGAGTGGTACCATCTGGGGATGCCAGGAGAGACAAGCCAATAATCAATACTAGTCTAAGTGTTGTGCTGGCCTGCATAATGCGTATATTCCGTGAGGAAGGAGTTGCGCATGCGCCAAATATCTGGGAGAGGCAATTGCTCGCAAAGGTCAAGAAGAGCACGGCGTGCATGTGGTTTAGTGCCTGGGGATTTGGCGGTGCCATCCGAGTCGGGGTTAAGGAGCAAATTGAAATCCCCCCCCAACCAGTAGTAGAACGGGATCTAACTTTATGAGCTGGGCATGCAGGGAATGAAAGAATTCTGGGGAATCAGTGCTCGGGGTGTATACGCATACCAGCGCCATGCTGTCACCCATTAGCAACCCAGTAACAATGGTGAATCTACCCTTGCTGTCCTCTAAGATGGAGTGGAGACTGAAGGAGACCCTTTTGTGAATATGAATGGCCATGCCCCTAGCATAATTACTGAAGTTGGCAAAATATCTGTGAGTGCCCCAGCTTGAAGCAACACGTGTGGAATCAGATTTGGGCAGATGTGTTTCCTGCAAAAAAACAATGTTGATGTTGTGACACAGTAAATAGTGGACAACATGTCTTCTCTTACAATTATCATTAAGACCCTGACGTTCCAGGACATAAAGGACAAGCCAGAGGGACCATCAACATTACCTAACTGGGCCATCTAATGGTCGCCGCATGAATGACAAAAACATACAACTGCTGATAAATGCTAAATGGGACAGTGATCAAAACAGTAAATAACCAAAAATGTCTGTGCGATAGCAATTGTCCTCCCCACCCAACCTCACTACGAAGTAAGTGAGGCAGAACCACAACACACAAAAATACGTGATATACCTAGTGGCTTTACAGTGAAATGATAAAACACCGGAATGGTACACCCATTTAACTAGAAACCAACCCAAGGTGTACACTATGAGGGGTGGCAACGCCACGTCAATTGACCAGCTATTTGAAAAAATATGTATTGATGAGTAACATTATCTCAATACAGCCATGTAACAATGGGGGAAGAGTATTGCCATAGGGTCAGCCAATTCCGGCACCCAAAAAAATGTCCATAGTTGCGTTGGAGCCGCTGTGTAAAGGGGAAGACCCAACTCCATCTGCAACCGTCTGATTGTTGTTTTGTTTTTATGTTTGGCAAAATTCCTGCACCTCGGTTGGGTTATCAAAAATGCAGGCCCGGCCAATAACATAAACTCTCAATCTGGCATCGATTAGCATGCCATACTTCAAACCCAGGTTCCCGAGGGTGGCCTTGACCCCATTGTACGTACAACGGACCTCCTCCACCATAATGGTAAAGTCTGTGTAGAGAGATAGTTTGGAGCCCTGCCATGTGGTGTATCTGCGTTCTCTGGTGAGACATTGTGCAGTGTCATGGTCCCGAAAGTTCCTGAGGCATGCGATTATGACCCTGGGGCGCAGCCCGGGTTAGGTCAAGGGCCCAGAGTGCGGTGAGGGCATTCCACAACAAAGCCAGGGGTAAAGGACTCTCTTCCAAACATGTCTGTTAGCAAGGTCTCCACAAATAGGCCCGTAGCTGTGGTCTCCGGTATCCCCAAAAGGTGAATTTTATTGTGCCTGCTGCACACCTCAAGGTCTTCATTCTTAATTGTCACATCTTTGAAGATGTGTTCGACGTGCTCCAACCTCTTGAGCAAATGTGAAGTGCCATCCTCCATGTCCGATATGCGGGCCTCAGCCACATCTAAGCACCTGTCATCCACTTGAATTTTGGCTCCCAAGCTCTCAAGTTATTTGGCTAAAGTGTTGAAGCGCCCATCAAGCAACCTGAATCCCGCTCTTAATTCCTGTAGTAGTGAGGAGGATTGGACACTGGAGTCGCCATCTTGGTCCGCACCCAGACTACTATCCGCCATGTCAGCCTCAGAACTGCTCTCCGGGACCTTCTCAACGAGCTTTTCAAAAGGAAGGAGTTTTTGCTTAGGGTCCTTGCGGCCCATGCCGCTGTGTAGTGTAGAGAGAGGGGAGGCAGCAAGATTATCACCGGACAAATAAAGGGTGGGAGATGAGACCTGGTCTCTCGGCTAGTAGGAGGGGAAGAGGGAATGGATACGGGGTGCCACATCACCGAGAGGATTCCACTGTGGGTTGCTGTTGCTGCTCTGCTTCTTCCCAGCCAGCCCTGCTTCCATTGAGGACATCGAGGGAGACTGCCAAATCTTTTCTGCCTGCAAGACCCCCGCGAGGACTACGTGTCCCAGCAGCCCTGTGCCTCTGACACCTGAGGCTCATTAGCATCGCAGGGTCTTAACCTCTCGCTGCACCCGCTTCGCATCGCCGGCAATACCTTTTCTCCTGACTACCCGGCACACCGAACCGCTCGTGATCCTAACTAAAGGCATTACCCGCCTTTTGGACTAATACAAGCCTACTACTATTCATTCGTCTACCTCTGGTGCGGACACACTAACTTCCCACCAAAACCCGACCAGGACCGGGTTGGAAGTATCACCGGTCCCCCGATACTACAATTTTTACTCCACTACAGCCCTGAAGAGTCATTGGGTTAACTGCCCTTACTGACGAAACACGTGTGGGCTGGTTTCTCTATTATTCGTTGGTCTCTCCTGGACAGGAGGCCCAACCATTCACTAATTAAAAAACTAAGACGGAAAGAACATCGTGTGTGACCTTATCCTTGAACGCTTTGCCATAATCACCTATACCCTTACAACTGTTGTGTGCGCTTGACTGGCTGTTGTACTTTACATAAGGGTAGTTCTACACCCTTTGGTTGCAGAGTTTTAGGGTTCTCTCTGTACAAGCAGCACCAACTAAAACTACTGTTTTGTGACCACTCAACCACTACATGTTGTGCGCCATTCTATTCTGAATACGAATAACCCCTCGCTGAACTGTGGTACCACATAATACCCAAGCGAATCTGGATACCCTCTGTGTGTCACTAGTAAAAAGACTACCCCGAATAGATCTTCCTCCTGAATTTATTCCCTATGTGGTGGTACTTGTGGGGGTCCCTTCCTTAAGTCAGGATAAAAGGGAGGAGTATAGGGATCTTAAGAATAAGTGTATCCATTGGCTTAACTTTAATCGTTCGTTGCCTGTGAGGATATCGGTTGAAATCTTGTTCGCAAGGCGCGTAGATTGGGTGGGTCCTCGAAAAAAGTCTTTTGAGAGAGACTGTATAATTGTTAATTTTAGGGACAGAAGGGCTGCGGAACACATTTGTGAATGGCCTGTGGCAAGTACAGCTACGTCAATACGTTCCTTACCCCTAACCTACTTTTATCCAGCATCACACCTGACCCCCGGAAATATGTTGCCAGCTAGGGGGATAGAGTCTTGTGGTAATGAAGGAGGAATAAGGTTGTTCAACAGGTTTGATAGGTTGTCTGGGCTTGAGGACTGTGATTGACGGTCTCCCGTGTTCTTGCCCAGGTACAGGGTTTATCCCCTAGAGCCTAGCCAGGGAAAGCCAAGCACGAGAGTAGACTCCACTGTGGGTAGTACGAATGGCCATGCTGGAACATTAGCCCCTGAACCCAATGGTATTGTATCTGAAGTAGGGAATACTGTTTTGAGCCACCAGTGTGATGAGATACTGCCAAATCAACCTATGGGAGAAATAACTTTGATTCTCCCGGTGGGGCCGGGTAATGGAAATAGGCAATGTGATCCTTTAGGCAGGACGGATTCCCGTGTTGGTTTACCTTGCAAGAATGGGACTCCTTCTATGAATTCTTGGAACTTAGCACGCTTGGATCCTAAACTAATTTCACCTGAGTGGTCTGATTTTATTGAAAAGTTTGACATCTGTCTCTTTCAAGAGTCATGGTCAGTAGACCCTGTCTTCGGGTTGGGCTACCCTAATTTTTATGTCCCAGCGGTAAAGAAGGATAAAGGCTGCCCGGCTGGTTGCCTAATTATATGGGTTAAGCAGGACCTAAGCTGTAAAATTCAGCAACATCCTGTAAGTAATAACGATATCCTTGCAGTGAGATTCAGTACTCCTTCAGGTATTAGCCTAGATATTTTTATATTTATGCAAGGGGGAAAAAATCTGAAGTTCTAACTGCCCTGGAAGAGCTGCTAGTGATGATTCCCTCCAACACTTTACCTCTTGTAGCTGGGGATTTCAATACAACTTTTGAGCCATTAGGGCATGACGACCAATGCCTCACAGAGGAGGAAGTTTCTAGGTGGGACATCCCTTGTCTTGAGTTGGCACCTATAAAAAAAAAGGACTGAGGTGGCTATTCAGCTAAAGGGGCTGTGTATGGGTAATCAACTGAGGGAAGCTAATGGATGCACTCTTTCAGACAGGCAGGGAACAAACACTTACGATAATGGCCACAGGTCTAGTCGTATAGACTATTTGCTTGTTCACTTAAGACTGTGGCACTATCTCATGGACATGGTGGAACTGACCGTATTGAAAGCGACCATAATCCAGTCTCCTCTATTTAATTTGTCTCTAGTTGAGGGAGCACCAGTCCCACAGGATTTTATAGCACCAGATCTCATTCTAGCCAATGAAATGTGTCACCTAAAATGGAGCAAAATCATTGACTATCCCGAAACCCTGGCTGCAATTAAATATGATGTAACTAATGTACTAGCTGCACTTGGGTCTAGTGACACTAGTGTTGATTCTCGCTCTCTTGTGATTGATGCCCAAACAAAACTTTTTGACCGCTTAAAATCTTACTTTTGTAAGCAGAGTACAGGGAGGATTAAAAAGGGTAAAAAATCTGTTGGGTGGTATAACGAGGCTTGCCGACAAGCTCGGTTAGCCTTGGTAGGACCTTAAGAACGAAGGATGCATGCGTAGTAAGTGCAACTCAGGGTTGTTACAGGAAAACCCAGTTGGAGGCAAAAAAGCTATGGGATGAGGATAAGTGGAAGGAACTCAAAGATGCATGTGCGGCTAAGAACCCTAAATTGTTCTGGGACACATTTAAATGGGACAGGGGAGTTTGCCCGGATCGCCCTCAGAACAACATGGCTCAGCATTTATGGGTTGACTACTTTAAGCCACAGTACGCCAGGGGTAGTGATAAAGAGATCTATGGATCATTTTCATATACCTATTATGATGGGGTGGCTTTTACTCCTGATGACGATGATAAGGCACTAGCTGCGGTAACTGGGGGTAGAGCGCCGGGAATGGATTGCATCCCCGCTGATGTTTTTGTAAGCGAAAAGCAAATCTGGCGATTATATATTGCCCATATTGCAAACGCAATTGCCCAAGGAGCTGATGTCCCCCCCTCATGGAAGGGGGCGGAAATCGTTCCGGTGTTCAAAAAGGGGGATAAGTACGTTGCGACTAATTACAGACCAATTAACCTAATTGACTCGGTGCAGAAGATTATGGGCAGACTACTTTTGTGCAAGGTTCAGGCCTAGATAGATGATAACGATATCCTGAGCCCTATTGTCGGGATTGCAAGCAGCGCAAGAACACGCAAGCGCCACTAACCTGACTCCGATGGCCAGCAGAGACGATAGTCCTCCCGACTCCATACTGCACAAAACCCAACAATGGAATTATGCCCACTATTCGAGTATGTACAGAAAGGGGCCGGGAGGTGGTTTGGCAGCGGGGGATCTGGTACTTCTGGTATTGTCTGGTCGATATACCCACGAGGTGACCGGTACTGGGACACTGCAGACACTGCAGACGGAGGAGAGGACAAAGAGCAAGAAATTAGTACCACAACCCGTTACTGTCTGTACTCTTGTACCCCCCTTGATTCTAAACTCACCAATTTCTCAATCCCATGTATCCGAAAATGAATCCATAAATACACTCTGCACGTTTGTGGAGATGTTGCCAGAAGAACGGAGAAGTTAGCTTCACTTCTCGACCTAAACACACTCCAGTTACCTAGGGTAAAAAGATGAGGGCTAATTGTACTCGGCGTTAAATGACACGCTTCGAGAACCACAATACTCCTTGTGGAAAAGTTTAGCCCAATTTACAGTTAGTGTCAGAAAACACTGACAGTGAGAATTGTAACCCCACGATACATAAACTATAATGGAAAATGCTCCTGCACAGAACTAAACAAATATCAATAATCAAAAAGACAATATTGTAGGAGGCGAGCCCGCACTCCTCAGGTATACTTGCGAGGCAAAATACGGCTTGTAACGATGATTCCACTGGAATTCTGACCACGCTGGCTCTTCGTCGGTGCACACTACGAACTGCAATCTGACCACGCTGGCTCTTCGTCGGCGCTGGTTGCACAAACGATAACTGACCACGCTGGCTCTTCGTCGGCGTCGTTTCTTATCAGATAACTGACAACGCAGGCTTTTCTTCGGCGTAGACAAGGTAATACCACTCAGAGAGAACAACCCCACTGCTAACGAGAGAATACGGAACAAAATTGACAAGCCCCGTTATGTTCCGGAGGTGGAGTTTAAATAAGGTCCTCCGATTGACTCAAACCCCAGCGCCGGATGGCCTTCTGGGACTTGTAGTATTTCCGTTAGGGGCGTTCAGTACGGAATCTTTTGCTTTTGGCTGTGTCGATGGTGGCGATCGCTACAGAACCCCCTCTCGAGGACCGCCGTCCCGGCGGTCGTCCAGGCTTACCGGGATACTGCTCATGGAATCGTTCAACCAAATCGGGACAATGTAGACGGTCCACAGGCTCCCAGGTCCTGTCCTCGGGGCCAAATCCTTTCCAATCGACCAGGTACTGAATCCTGCCACGTACAATGCGAGAGTCCAGGATGGACAGTGCCTCATATTCCTCATGTCCTTCGATTTCCACAGGAAGAGGACGTTCAGGCAACCTCACGCTTGGAAGACAAGGACGTAGGAGCGATACATAAAACACAGGATGAATCGTCGACGACACTGGCAATGAGAGTTTCATGGCTACAGCATTTATTACTTCACAAACACCATAGGGACCCACATATTTAGGCTTCAATTTTGTAAGACCTTTCAGATGCAGGTTGCGCGTCGAAAGCCAGACTTTGTCCCCAACCTTATACTCAGGTTCAGGGGAACGCCTTTTATCAGCAAAAAACTTCTGGGCTGCTTGGGCTTTTTCCAGATTGTTCCGAGCCTCGATCAGAATAGCCCGAAGATGAGCATGGTGTTCATGGATGGCCGGAACCAGGGATTCCGCTGGCCATTCAAATGGAAGCATGTTCGGGTGGAATCCGTAAAGGCAAAAGAACGGAGAACATCCCAGGGTGGAATGTACAGCGTTATTGTAGGCGAGTTCCGCTAACCACAAAAGGATGGTCCAATCAGAAGTGTTTTGCAACGTAAAACATCGTAGGTATTGTTCAAGAGTCTGATTCAGACGTTCCGTTTTGCCATCTGTTTACGGATGATAGCTGGACGAGAGCCGAGCATCTATCTGCAGGATGGTACATAGGGCCTTTCAAAAACGAGAGGTGAATTGTGTTCCCCGATCCGTTATTAATACACTTGGCAATCCGTGTGGTCGCACGATGTGTTGCAGGAAGACTCTAGCTAATTCACTGGAGGAAGGCAGACCAGGTAAAGAGATAAAATGTCCCATTTTTGTAAGATGGTCAACTACCACCAACGACTGTCTGTTTCTCCCAAGGGGGCATTTCCACAATAAAATCCATAGACAAGGTATGCCATGGTTTGGGTGGAATCGGTAACAGCTGCAACAGTCCTGGTGGTTTGATATGACTGGCTTTTCCCTGTGCACAGATCACACAGTTTTTTACATATTCCTTTGAATCAGCTCGGACACCAAGCCACCAAAATGATCGTTCCACATTAGCGGTGGTCTTGTGAATGCCCATGTGTCCCCCTAAAGCAGAATCGTGTTCCCATTCTAAAACCTTGCGCTGTAACACGGTTCGGGGTATATATAAAGCATGGTAATGATATGCTAACTGATCTTTCTCGCATCGGTTAGCAGGCTCTTCCTGCACCCAGGATGCTATGTCTAGATCAGTTCGGGCGACTTGAACATCTTCTAGAAAATCTTCAGAAGTGATTAAGGCAATAGTCAGTTCTGATTGTTCGATCCCCTTAAGAATGGAAGGGGGTTCAGTGGGAACTACTGCTTATTCGTCTTCCATCCTGGAGAGGGCATCCGCTTTCCCGTTACGGGTCCCGGGTCTATACTTGATCACAAAGTCAAAGTCTGAGAAGAAGAGGGTCCACCTCAATTGACGAGGAGTCAAAGCCTTTGCTGTTTTCAAAAACAACAGATTACGGTGATCTGTGGTGATTTCTACAGTATGTAATGCCCCTAGGAGGTAGTGTCTCCATTCTTCGCATGCTCTCTTGATGGCTAGGAGCTCTTTGTCAGTGATGGTATAATTGAATTCACACGGGGTGAGCTTCTTGGAGTAATATGCCACAGGGTGAAGCTGACCTGTGGAAGGGTGGCGTTGGGACAAAACTCCCCCGAGGGCATACTGTGATGCATCAGTTTCCAGCACAAATGGCATCTTAGGGTCTGGATGTCGGAGAATGGGTGCTTGAGTAAACTTCTCTTTCAGGAGCTGGAATGAGTTCTCTGCTTCCTCTCCCCATTTGAAAGGGACATTTTTCCTCAAAAGGGCAGTGATAGGATGGATGACCTTAGAAATATCCTGAATGAATCGTCGAAAGTAGTTGGCAAAACCAAGAAAGCTCTGCACTGACTTGACATTTCGTGGCTTTTTCTACGTTAGGATGGCCTTGACCTTACTCATGTCCATTCGAAACCCTTGAGCATCGATCACATATCCCAAAAAGGCAACTTGTTGAACATGAAAAAGGCATTTCTCCAACTTGGCATACAGCGAGTTTTGTTGTAGCCGTTCCAACACAGTTCTTACATGTGTGATGTGGTCTAACAGAGATGCAGAATATATCAAAATATCGTCAATGTAAACCACACAAAATGACTCCAAACACCCCCTTAACACCTCGTCCATAAAGAACTGGAAGGCGGCTGGGGCATTGCAGAGGCCAAAGGGCATCACCCGCTATTCATAGAGGCCAAACTTATTTCTAAACGCAGTCTTCCACTCATCCCCCTTCTTCACGCGTACAAGATGGTAAGCCCCGCGGAGATCAAGTTTGGTGAAATAGCGAGCTCCCTTCAACTGATCCATCAAAACAGGAATTAGGGGCAGAGGGTAACGGTTCTTGATTGTTACTCTGTTTATGGCTCGGTAGTCTATACAATGTCGCAACTCATCGCAGTCCTTCTTGGGTATAAAGAACATGGGCGAAGAAGCAGGAGAGGTGGAGTGTCTTATGAACCCAGACGCCAGATTGTCCTCTATATAGGTTTTTAGATATAGTGTCTCCTTTTCCGTCAGGGCATACACCCTGCTGCAAGGGATATCCGCACCCGGAATGAGGTCTATCCGGCAATCGTAGGTGCGGTGAGGAGTCAATTGGGTGGCCTTTTGTTTGTCAAACAAGGCTTGAAATTCACGGTACTCCTTTGGTAATACTGTTGCACAGCAAAAGGAATCAACGGAACATGCACCAGCTAAATAAGTAGCGGGTGATGGATTAGGTGGGACGTCATGGTTTGTCTCGTCCCGACAATGTTCTTTACAGTACTCAGAAGTCATACTGACTGTCCGAGATGACCAGCTTACCTTAGGGTCATGCAGCGTGAGCCAGGGCATACCCAGAATGAGACGGAACTGCGGGGAATCTATGAGGTCGAACTGTATGTACTCACAATGATCCTCTCCAAATCTCATTAACAAAGCAAGTGCATGGTATGTTACAGGGCCTGATGAAAGAACAGTGCCATCCACTGCCTTAACGGTCTCAGGTGTAAGTTTCTTTTCACAGGGGATACCCATGCGGAAGGCATAGTTTTGGTCGATATAGTTCCCTGTGGCCCCCGAGTCCAACAAGGCATCGACTCTTAAAGAGTCCTGATTAGCTACCCATAGAGAAACACTCACGTTCATATGGGCGACTGCAGGGTGAAGGGTATTTGCCACATAAGGGGAGACCATTTTAGGTGGTCGTCTCAAATCAGAGGTCTCAATCTGATCCGAGACCTTCAGTTTTCCGACGGCTCACTTGATGTAAGAGCAACCTGTACTCGCGGAAGGGGATTCTTCCCCGGAACGTAGTTCCTGGCTCTACATTCATTGATGAAATGCCCACCTTTGCCACAATATAGGCAAAGTTTGAGTCTCCGTCGCCTGTCCCTTTCTTCCCGTGTGAGAGGACCACGGATTCCCCCGATTTGCATGGGTTCCGGTCCTTCTGGTTTCTTTGCTTTTTCCTCACCCCCCTGCCGGGGTTTAACCATGGGGTATGAGTATCTATTGTCTCCCCTGTTTCTATCCCCTTTTCGTTCCAGCAACCGGTGATCTAGTTGGACGGTAAGATCTATTAATTCCTCACAAGTAGAAGGCAATTGCACCACCTGTGCTAATACGTCCTTCAATTCTCCCCGCAGGCCTTGATAGAACAAAGAAATTCGCTTCTGAGCCGGCCAGTCCGTTTCTACGATAAGGCGGTTAAATGTGGTTATTTATGACAACAGATACTGGGATCCTTGTCTTAAGGTCATCAATTCGCGATCTAGGGACAACATATGGGACTTCCTGTCAAATAATTTACGTAGTTCCAGACAGAATTCGGAGAAATTATGCAAAACAGGGTCATTCCTTTCCAGTAAGGGAATGGTCCAACTGGACGCATTCCCTCCCATGTAGGACATCATGAAGGCTGTTTTAGAAGCCTCATCCTGAAAAAGGGTCTTCATAAAACCTTTCGGGCGGAGCTAAAGGTATTCCATGGTTTTGGATTACATGGACCGTGGGAGTGGTCTCGGTAGAAGTGGAAGAGGCTGCAAACGAACCCCCTGTTTGGAAGGAAGAAGGCGGGGGCAAGGTAGCCGGCCTAATCAACGGTTTCACTACCTGCTCCTTATGAGCAAGATCGGACATATCTTTATGTAGGTCGGAGACCTCTTTGTATAAAGCCTGGTTCTCTGCACGAGAGGTTTAGACTTCTTGTTGTAGTTCTGTAAAGCTCTCCAACAAGGAAGTGAGAATGGTATTTGTATCCATCATCTAGGCTGGGCTGTATTCTTGGGCTTGTCAATCTGTCGGGATTGCAAGCAGCGCAAGAACACGCAAGCGCCACTAACCTGACTCCGATGGCCAGCAGAGACGATAGACGATAGTCCTCCCGACTCCGTACTGCACAAAACCCAACAATGGAATTATACCCAATATTCGAGTATGTACAGAAAGGGGCCGGGAGGTGGTTTGGCAGCGGGGGATCTGGTACTTCTGGTATCGTCTGGTCGATATACCCACGAGGTGACCGGTACTGGGACACTGCAGACACTGCAGACGGAGGAGAGGACAAAGAGCAAGAAATTAGTACCACAACCCGTTACTGTCTGTACTCTTGTACCCTCCTTGATTCTAAACTCACCAATTTCTCAATGCCATGTATCCGAAAATGAATCCATAAATACACTCTGCACGTTTGTGGAGATGTTGCCAGAAGAACGGAGAAGTTAGCTTCACTTCTCGACCTAAACACACTACAGTTGCCTAGGGTAGAAAGATGAGGGCTAATTGTACTCGGCGTTAAATGACACGCTTCGAGAACCACAATACTCCTTGTGGAAAAGTTTAGCCCAATTTACAGTTAGTGTCAGAAAACACTGACAGTGAGAATTGTAACCCCACGATACATAAACTATAATGGAAAATGCTCCAGCACAGAACTAAACAAATATCAATAATCAAAAAGACAATATTGTAGGAGGCGAGCCCGCACTCCTCAGGTATACTTGCGAGGCAAAATACGGCTTGTAACGATGATTCCACTGGAATTCTGACCATGCTGGCTCTTCGTCGGCGCACACTACGAACTGCAATCTGACCACGCTGTCTCTTCATCGGCACTGGTTGCACAAATGATAACTGACCACGCTGGCTCTTCGTCGGCGCTGGTTGCACAAACGATAACTGACCACGCTGGCTCTTCGTCTGCGTCGTTTCTTATCAGATAATTGACCACGCAGGCTTTTCTTCGGCGTAGACAAGGTAATACCACTCAGAGAGAACAAACCCACTGCTAACGAGAGAATACGGAACAAGATAGACAAGCCCTGTTATGTTACAGAGGTGGAGTTTAAATAAGGTCCTCCCATTGACTCAACCCCCAGCGCCGGATGGCCTTCTGGGACTTGTAGAATTTCCGTAAGGGGCGTTCAGTACGGAATCTTTTGCTTTTGGCTGTGTCGACGGTGGCGATCGCTACACCTATGCAGGCTGGCTTCCGCCGCCTAACCAGTACAATTGATCACGTTTTTCGCTTTATCACTCTGTACTGGAGGACGGTGGTATTGGGTAAGAGTGCACTCTATGCTGTGTTGGTTGACTTGAGGGCAGCTTTTGACCTAGTCCCGCGTAGTAGATTATGGCAGGTTCTGGGAGAGATGGTGATGGCCCCGGAGTTGCTGACCCTTATTGTCCGGTTACATGAGAATAATTTTGCCCGGGTTCGGTGGGGGGAGCAGGGTGAGGTAACAGAAACCTTTCCCATTGGCAGAGGGGTGTGACAGGGATGCGTCATGGCGCCTACCCTGTTCTCGCTCTTCGTCAATGGGGTGGCTGACTTTCTTTCCCTGGCCCCCACGGATGCCCCGGTGCTGGCAGGCATCCGTATTCCAATCCCCATGTTTGCGGACGATACTTTGATTATCTCAAAAAATGCCGAGTGGTCTCCAGAAAGCCCTGCAGCGATTCAAAGATTTTTGCCATTTGCGCGGCCTAGAAATAAACACTGCTAAGACCAAATTTATGTCCTTCAATGAACACAAACCCTTTAGGGGTAGTGTATCCATGAACAAATCACCCCTGGAACAGGTTGAAGCATTTACATATTTGGGTGTCACTTTACAGAGTGATATGCGCTGGAAGAGCCAACTGGATTTGGCTGTTTTGACACACAAACAACAAGCGGGTATTCTTCTAAACAAATTTAAAACTTCCCTAACTAAACCGATTAGCCCAGTGTTAGATATGTATGGAATGAAGGTTCTAAGCTTGGCCCTATATGGTGCTGAGTTGTGGGGGTTCGAAAACCTAATGCATCTGACTCTGTTGGAGAACGTGTTTTTTACGCAAAGTTACTAGTCTCCCTCAACGCATCCCCCTGAGACCATTATTATTGGATCTCGGTAAGAAACCTGTGGAAGATCTAGCCAGGCTTTGCCCTTTACTATATTGGCATAGGGTATGGTGTACAGAGGAACTCTCACACTATGCCAAGGGCCTCATGGATGTTATAAAAACTGACTCCTTTCACAAAATTAAATGGCTGAACGAGATTAGATTTCTGTTAGTGGAGCTGGGTATGTCAGAACTATGGGATGATCCTTTAAAAGCGGTCTTTCCCTCAAACAAACTCTTGAAAGGAAGGTATTGGGAACTGGTATCTACAGCAGCTCATTCTCAAGGTTTCTTTGCCCACCTCACTGGTCGTTTTCTTGAAATCAAGTCCCGTCCTGTGTTTGAGAAGTACTGGGACCTGATTGCGAAACCTTAGGGCATATTATCAAGGGGGTTTATCTCCGCTTTTTTGGCTTTAAAAGCCAAGAAAGCGGAGATAAAATTATCTCCCTATTACCTAGCTGTCGCTACACCAGTTAGCGACAGCTAGTAGGAGATAGCGACCATCTTGGGCCCCACTTTGCATGTCAGTGATATTTATCACTAATGACATGCAAAGTGGGCGTGCCAAGATGTTAGCGACTGAAAACAGTCGCTAACATTGCTATCTCCTATTACCAACTTTTGGAGATTTTCGTGCTAAGCGCGAATATCTCCAAAAGCTAACACCTGCCCTGAGCAGTTCTTAGCCATGTTATCCAATGGGAGGTGGATAACATGGCTAAGAGCATTAGCTCGGTAATGCATGAATATCGCTGACTTTTCAGCGATATTCATGCATTGCGGCGATTTTTATCGCATTTGCGATAAACCTTGGTAATCCCAAGGTTTATTTGGGGTAAAAATCGCCGCAGCTCAGGGATAAATTTTTGTCTCTAACCAAGCAATAGCGATAATTATCGCTATTGCTTGGTAATATGCCCCCATATTTCAACTTAGGGTGGGTACCCTCCCAACTCCGGAATTCACCTGTAAATGGGGGGGAGGGTTATTGATAGATGCTGTAGGTGTTCTGGACAACGGGAAACAGTAGGCCATATACTGTTCTTTTGCCCACTCTATGCTGCACCACATAGCATGTGAATAAAACCTATCTGTGAGGCGATAGGCATAAGAAGATATGCTGTGGCCTTGCGAATCCTGTGTTCAGAGCCTACCCCTCCTATAGCTATAGCAGTGGCGAAGTTCTTGAGCTGGGCATGGTCAATCCGTTTTAAAATGTTGTCTCAAGTAGCCAGCGACCGACTGCCTATGACATCCCGACTATTATGAGGACTTTGTATTATATATGCCCTGCCTATTTGATCCAATGTGATGAGTTTCCCTTGGAAGCGCCAGATTTCGGCACCCTTTTTTGGAGTTATTCCTCAATCTGTATAAATGAATTACTGATTGTTTTTTATCACTTTTATCAAAACAGAGTAATATTTTTATCTTGAAAATGTATTCGATGGTTATCAAAAGATTTAATTGTATCTTATATATTTATTTAACTGGCTTTAAAAATGTATGTTTTAAACTGCTGAATCACAATTAATGCTTTTATGTTGCACTTTTATGAATTAACTGTCAAATAAAGTTATGAAATTGGATACGGGGCGCAGGGTGCATCAAGGGGGGAGGACTCACTAACCAGAGCGGCTCGTCGAGAGGTTTAGTGAGTGCACAGGCAATGAGCACCCCGTAGAGCCCTCACAGATGCTGAGGTATGTATGGTAGTTAACTGCGCGTCACTACAATTGTGGGTTGTGTAGGCTGGAGAGCATGAAATTGGGATCAGATGAAGTGTGGGTCTCCAGCAGATGCACAAAGGCAGAGGTGAGAAGTTCAGATGCCCCAATCACCTGCAGAAAGTCCTCCCGTGGCACCGCCAACCATTGGCCCCTTGAAGTAGGGGGGAGTCAGGCTCTCCGGTGGCGGGCCGTGTGCTGAGTGGGCCGGCATGGCGGGACATTGCGTGGAGGCAACCGAGCGCCAGGAAGGAAGGATCCACACTCACCCTGCCACCGCCACAACAGTAAGTGACCTGGTGGTCGCCTCCCAGACTCACCTGTGGGTCCTATCCCCATGGGGTCTTAGGGAGAAGTCAGGGGTAGACGAAGAAGCCCAGGCACAGCCAAATGCAGCCGCACCTTAGCTGTGTGTGGAGGGGGGAGCGAAAAGAGGAACCCACACCCGGTGCACTCATCGCAGTGATTGCTGCTCACTCCTTTTAGACTTTGATCCGCAGTTGCTACCAGCCTGCAGTCGAGCTGTGCGGGCCGAGGATCAGGCCGCGGCCGACTCTAGCCATGCCCGAACTTCCGAGCTCTGGGAAATCGGTTATGGAGCCTTCAACAGCAAACCGGAAAAACCATCCTATGCACCACATGTTCAGGCTCCAGCGATGTCAAGCTGGGGTCCCCTAATGCAGCATGAGGAGGGGATATTGCAGATGAGCTGGCAACAGCTGGTGGAGCTGCAATGCTGCGTGGCCATCTTGGTCGGCTGCTTGGCCACGCTCCTTAAACAAATCATTTTAATTAAAGAAAAAACAATGCACATGTGGACGCTTTTTTAACACTGCATACCACAAAATGCTGACATAGAGCCAACTACTAAGGGTCCACATGCTTCAGCTGAAGAGCCTACAGCTGCAGCTTGGAGGGCTGTGGAAAAAATGGCAAGCTCTCCAGGGGTCTTGTATTTAATGACCCAGGAAGCTTACAATGAGAGTTTTTTGTAAGCTTCTGTGCTCCTTGCAGCCCCCAGAACATTTAAAAATATGACTGGTGGTACCTCTGACCCCTCTTGTGGCACCACTGGGAACAAAAAATAAATATAAAAAGCCCTTGCTGGGCATTATGGGGCATCCCCCAGAAGGAGCAGTGAATATGAAATTAACTTTTACTACACTCATTTCATATTTCTGCCTTGCTGGTTTGTGTTTTGGGGTGCCTTGGTACTGCCAAAAGGTACTCATAATATTTCCAACCACAGTGGCCATTGGGGGAAAATCTGGTGCCTGGTCTCACCTGCCCCACCCACAACTTTAAAAAAAAAATTCTCTGGTTCCGCCAGGCTTGAGAAATTTTGTATTTCCTCCTCGAAAACCACGAGGAGAGAGATACCACAATTGAATCTTCCTTGCCAACACTCTTGTGGGCAGGGAGCAATGGCCCGGGCATGGTGTCCCTGGAACTGAATAGTGAATTGGCCCTGGGGGATGGAGTCCCTGGACCATAAAATGGTATGCTGACCTCCCCAAATAAATGCAGCGAGTACCTGGGGATGGGTTTGCCGGGCCATTATATGGCTTGAGGAAGAGGCCCATGTCTTCGTCCTCAAATAAATGCAGTGGTACCTGGGGTATGGGGTTCCTGGTGGAATGGCTTGAGGAGGGGGCAACCCACATTCTTCCCTTCCCTTTGCAAATTGATGATGCGATGAGGCCCTGGACCCTGGCCCACCCAGTGACAAATCACACATGTCTGTACTAACACTTAACATATGACATTTTAACTGACTTTAAATGTTTAATGTTTTTTATAATTTTTTAATTTACTCAAATTAAACTGCTTGTTGTTTTCCCCTCAATAACCATAAAAGTATCATTTGCGTTCAATGTGTCACAATCTTGGATAGAAGGTTTGTATTAATTTGTGAATTAATTTTAAAAATAATTTATCATTCACAACACATTTAAATTATATTATGTATGTTAAGAAAATTCGGATTTGAAAATGTTGATTTAAAACTATTTAATAAATAAATCACCATTATTATAAATAAAGTTTAAGGAGCGCGCGACGAGGCAAACAAAAGGCCGCTCCTTCTTGAGCTCCGCAATTTCCGGCGGCGCTTTTTCACTAAGGACTTGTTTCCTGCTAGCGGTCTCTCACTCAAATGGCAGATTATCGAATCGGAAATGCCCCTCTGCACATGGGTATGTTTTCCCAACTTTAAAATGCCTTTTTTCATGTAGAAAAGAGTGAAAAAGCTCTTTCCTCGATAACGGCCGCCATTTTTTTTTCTTCTTTTCACTAGTTTTTTTTCTAAAAACGATTTATTTTCCTCTTTCACTTGAATATGACCCTTCAGTTACTTTTGTTTCACATCACTTCTGCAACTTCAGGACATTTATCTTATATGATTAACCCATGGATGTTTCCAGGATCTATTTTTACCTCAGTATTATTCCTTTGAATGTGCATCAATGGTATATGAGGTTCATTTTTTGATCCATATATCTGTGCTACCATTCCTTCGCAGTTTGCTGTATTTTTGGGCGCCTAATCTTTATTATGTGCTTTTCACTTTGTTGATGTGGCTTTTCGGGTCAGTTATCACTTCCGCACTCAGGTGCCTTCTCTTTACTTCTACACCAGTCCTCTTAGTGTTCGACACAATGGAGCATGCTCACAACTCAAAAGCGTCTAATACCGCCTCTGCTGCACGCAAGGACCTTGCTTCCTCTGGTAAACGCCTCAAAAAGGACCCTTCTTCTTCATCTAAGTCTCCACTTCCTGTCACTCATAAAGATATAATGGAGGAGCTATGCCTCATTCGCCCCTTGATGGCTGATACCACCACTACCTTACAGAGACTGGACGAAAAGTGGTCCAACCTGGATAAGAGGGTATCAGAGGTTGAACAACAAATCAGTGATGCTCAAGATGTTGTTGCCAAGGGTGCTAGCCTCACTAAGGAAGTTGAAATTCTCAAGAAAACCTCTGAGGATTTGGAGAAACATAATAGGTGCAACAATCTGTGTATTTATGGTATTCCGGAGAATTCGGAGGGGTCAGACATCATCCAATTTCTAAAGACACAAGTCTTACCTATCACTGGATTGCCTAAGCATCTGGATGTGAATATTCAAAGGGCGCATCATCTTGGACCAAAAAACTCTTCTACTTCTTCTAAACCCAGAGGCATCATCGTTTATTTTCTTCTTTACTCTGACCTTATGACTATTCTCGACTCTGCCAAACAGCACAAGCAGCTACTATGGTCTGGTCACAAACTCTTTCTCACTCAGGATGTTTCAAAGCTGACTGCTGCGCGTCGCAAGGAGTTTCTGGACTTACGACCTATTCTACGATCCATGAATGCTAGATATGGCCTCATTCACCCTTGCTTTTTCAAAGTCACTTATAAAGAAAGAACTTTCAGCTTCGATGACCCAGCGGACCTTCGGAAGTTCATCAACTCCCATAAAGAAGATTCCATGGAACACAGCAGTTCTTAATGTTTCTGTGTTTTTGTTTGCTGTTTTATAACTTCTTGTTATGTTGTTCCTCATTGTAATGTGTTCTTGTTCTTCTCAACTTGTTTTTTAGGTAATCTCTCCATTTGTTTTGGTCCTATCTTCCCCTCATTGTGCTGTTCCGAAGCACGTTATATACATCCCAGTACGCTGCCTTCCTTTC
This sequence comes from Lissotriton vulgaris, assembly GCF_964263255.1. Taxonomy (NCBI): domain Eukaryota; kingdom Metazoa; phylum Chordata; class Amphibia; order Caudata; family Salamandridae; genus Lissotriton; species Lissotriton vulgaris. The sequence continues at coordinate 872,030,408 of NC_141695.1, read as the reverse complement.
ACAATTGTTTGGTAAGTTTCCTTCATTTGTTTTATATTGTCGTGTTTGGTTTCCAGACTCAATTGTATTATTTTTTTCTTCCCTTTATGTATTCAATGTTTTTGAGACCATGCATTTGACTTTCTCTTTTGCTGTGCGGCCGTTTGTCCTTTGATGCTCCTGCTCTCACTTTATTGTCCTACTCGTTTTTGTCCTACATGGCTGAAGCCTTTTGTTTTTTTGCCATCTTTTTTTTCTCTACCTTATCTTAAGGGAGTCTCGATCTCCCACTCCTTTCTTTTTCCCTCCATCTTATCCTTCTTCTTTTTCTTTTCTCATGGCATTCTTTAATCACTTCTGCTCTCCTTTTTCTATTTCCCTTTGGTTTTCACACTCAGACTCTCCTTCATCCCTTCAAATTTCATCACAACTCACCTATTCTTTTTCTCTATATGGTGGTAGTAGTGTATTATGTCTTTTCAGGATTATTTCCTTCCTTTCAACGGTCTTTCCTTCCTCTCCTAAGCTGTTCATCTTCTGTTTGTGTCTATCTCATCTCTCCTCATTTTTTTGTCTATCTTCATGCATATCTTTCTTCTCTCTCTTAAATGAATGGTCTTCGTGTAATATCTTGGAATGTTAAAGGTCTTCGCAACCCGGTTAAAAAACAACGGGTTTTATCTCATTTAGCAAGATTGAAATGCCAAGTTGCTTTGTTACAAGAAACTCACATTTCTCACAAAAACCTTTCCTCTCTATGCAAGTAGTTGGTGGGTGATGTTTGCTGTTCGCCTTGAGTTAATAAGAATGGTGTTCTCATTTGGTTTCACAAATCACTGTCAATTCAGCTTAAAAATGAGATTTCCAATTCAAATGGCAGATGGTTGTATTTAGATGTTACAGTCAATAACTCAGACTTATCCTTCTGCAATGTTTATGGCCCCAATGGTATTGATATCACTTTTTGGAATGACTTCTCTAGATTTCTATCCTCTCACACCAGTGTTGAGTTAGTTGTTGGAGGTGATTGTAATCAGTTAATGGATCCTTTCCTGTACCGTAAATCTCAGACCAGATATATTCCTAACAAAATACAAAAGTCCTTTCACAAAGCAATCTCCTCTAGAGGTGTAATTGATTCCTGGAGATTGTCTCACCCGGATACCCTGGAATATTCCTTTTTTTCCCCTGTCCATGCATCACATTCCCGGGTTGATTATATTTTCCTCACTCAACATACTTTTCAATTTATGACAAATATTGAAATTGGTTCTATTCTTATTTCTGACCATGCACCTGTTATTCTTGACATTGATTTACCTTCACCTTCTCCAGGTTCCCGTTTTTGGTGTTTTAATAACTCTCTCCTTCTGGATCCTCAATTTATTGATCAATTTACTCTTTTTATTGATGACTAATTTCTAATAATCTTAACTCTACTTCCCAATTTCATTTTGTTTGGGATGCCTTTAAAGCTTCGGCTAGAGGCTTTATCGTTGATTTCGTTTCTTGTAAAAAGAAGCAGGCTCTTTCCAAATCCTCCCTTATCCTCAAACAGATCAAAGATCTGGAGCATATTTTCTATACTTCTAACTCTCCTGAAGACCTTTCTTCTCTTATTAAAGCGAAACTTCAATTTAATAAATACTCCTGTGAGGCTGCCTGCAATCACCTTTTAAAATTTAATTCTAAAATGTATGTAGGGCGCAATAAAGCTGGCAGATCTCTTGCTAATTATCTCAAAATTAAGAAACAAAAATCGAACATAGCTGTCATCACTGATGCGCATGGGAATCGTCACAGCACGGATGACAACATTCTTGATTGTTTTGTTCAGTACTACTCCTCTTTATACACACCTAAATCGACCCCATCTCCTTCTCAAATAGACTCTTTCTTTTTCAACATACCTAAATCTTCTTCGCCAGATCTTGATTTCTCCTCACTTGATGCCCCCATCTCTGACAAGGAGATTTTGCAAGCAATCACTCTTTTACCCAAAGATAAGTCTCCAGGCCCTGATGGTTTTACCGTACGCTTTTATTTTCATTTTAAAAATTACCTAATACCTCACTTATCCTCCTTGTTAGTTTCCTTTCTCTCCATGGGGGAATCCAAAGGCTCCTTTGCACAAGCCATGTTATGTTTACTCCCTAAAAAAGACAAAGATCCTTCCCTCTGCAAAAATTACCGCCCTATTTCTTTAATCAATACAGACTGTAAAATATATGCAAAAAATGTAGCTTCTGGGTTGAATACTGTTGTTCTAGACCTTATTAATATTTATCAATCCGTTTTCGTTAAAGGCAGATCTATTAAGGATAATTCTAGAACCCTCCTTAACATTATTCATCTTGCTTCCAAGATGAATGCCCCCCTCGCTGCCATCACCCTTGTTGCTGAGAAAGCATTTGATAGGGTTAATTGGGACTTTATGTTTGGGGCTTTGCGTTGGCATGGTTTCAGTCCTCATTTCATTAATCTAATCCAATTACTATATTCAGCTCCCTCTACTTCTATTTGGGTTAATGGTGTTCAGTCAGCTTATTTCCCTTTACATAGGGGTACTAGACAAGGTTGTCCTCTGTTTTCCCTCCTGTTTATTGTAGCCTTAGAACCTTTCCTTGAAAAAATGTGGTGCTCCACCTCTTATTCCGGTTTTGTTTACAAATCACTAGATATCAAATTCACAGCATATGCTGACGATATTTTACTAATCCTTCTACCTCCTTACCTGCCCTTTTTTCCTTACTCAATGAATATTCCTCAGTCTCTGGTTATAAGCTGAATATTGATAAGTCTGAAGTTTTGCCTCTTAATAAGCACTGTCTTCCACATATCTTTCATGGCTCCGGTTTCGAATGGAATCCAATGAGTATCAAATGTTTGGGTGTTTTATATGCTAATTCTATCAAAGATGCCATCAAAATCAATCATAAAGATAATCTTTCCAAGCTCTCTGCTCTTATAGAAGGTTGGTCTTCCCTATTTTTATCCTGGTGGGGAAGATTGGCAACTATTAAAATGATGCTTCTCCCCATTATTCATTTCTACCTCTCTATGCTGCCCATCTCCCTCCCCGCTTACTTTTTCACGCTTATTAACTGCATCCTTGTTCGTTTTTCTTTGGAACAATCGCAAATCCAGGCTATCCCTGTTTGGCCTTCAGCATCCAAAATTCTTGGGAGGGGTAAATTTTCCCAACCTTGTTCGTTTTCACTCTTCCTTCACTTTAAAACAAATCTGGCCATTCTTATCTGACTCATCCTCTCCCCCATCACTGCATGGAGTGCCTTAGATCCAGCACAACTTTCGCCCTTCCCCTTCCTTGCTTCTACTCATTTATCTCAACCCCCTAAATGCTTTCTTTCACTCACTTTCAAACTCTCCAGGGCTCTTTCCCTCTCAATGTTTCACTCCTCCTTTTCTCAAGCACATTTACATTCCCTCACACCGCTATGGTATAATTATTCCCTAAAGATTAAAAACAAAGCCCTCTTTTGGAAGGAATGGATTGACAAAGGCATTATGTGTGTTGATAGGCACTTAGTTAATGGTTCCTTAATGGATTTTTCAGACATTTGCTCATCCTTTCAATTATCTAGTAAATGTTCTCCTCAGTTCCTTATTTTAAACTAGCTTTATCTACCCTCATCTCATACCACAATTCATTATCTGATATTGCTCCGTCAGACTCTATTTCACTTGATTTTACCACCCTACACAAAGCTGCCACTATTTACAAGATCCTCTCCCGCTCCACCCCCGACCGCCCTAAATCCAAATCTGAACTTGCATGGGAAATGGATCTTGCACAGGAATTTTCCTTTCCTACTTGGGAATCCATCTGGTCTAAAATTCACACTGTATCTCATTCAGCTAGCACTACCTCGACCCTTTATTTTTTTTATAATCGACTTTTCTTTACCCCTTCTGACCTTTTCAAGTTTAAAACCTTCGATTCCAGTCAATGCTGGTCATGTCCTCATCCAGATAGTAATCTCTTTCATATGTTTTTTCAACGCCCCTTGGTTAAATCCCTTTGGCGACATATTTGGTGAAAGCTGAATGATATTTTAAGCGCCAATCACATTTTTGACATTGTTCATATTTTTCTAGGAGGTTCTTCCCCTATTTGGAATGTTTCAAATACTGTTCGTAAATTTATAGACTTGTTCATAGCTATTTCTTTGTAGATTATTACTTCAAACTGGAAAGATACTATATTTGTTATGGTTACCTTTAACTGATTTTCTCTCTAGACATGTATCATAATATGCCTCAATTGTTTCTTTATGATATATTGATTTTCTATTTTCCGTTCTCTTTTCCTTCTCTCTTCCTTTCTCTCTTTCTTCCTTTTCTTTTCCTCTCTTTCCCTCTTTCTTTCTTCTTTAATTTACAAAACTTAAAAGCATTTTCTCTTAGCATATGCATTATGTTTTCCTTTTTTGGGATTTCTTGTTTTTACAATTCACATTGATATTGTATCTTTCCATTTCTCCATTTCTTTGCTTCTTGAATTGTGATTTTGTACTTATGTTTTACTTGGTATATTTGATTTAATAAAGCTTTCTAAACTTAAAAAATAAATAAAGTTTAATTTTAAAATGTTATTTTTCACTTTTTTTCCCCTGAATCTTAATGTTACTTCCTCCCTCTATATATTTCTTTGGTAGTGTGTTGCAGTATGAGTGGTTGGCCAGATTGGGTGCTTGACTTACTTCAAGGCAGGATTAGAGTACATTTAAGCCATTTTTTTGTCAGTAGTAGTACAGAACTAAGGACCATATTATCAAGAAAGGGCGATACATTATTGCCGCTTTTATCGGCAGGAAACTCCGCTAAGGTGGCGATAATAGGCTTGATAATGTGCCCTTGAGAATTCCCATAGAAGCCCAGGTTAACACCAGAACCTGGGCTTCTCTGGGAATTCACAAGGGCATATTATCAAGCTCATTATCGCCGCTCTAGCGGCAGTTTCCTGCCGATAAAAGCGGCGATAATGTATCGCCCTTTCTTGATAATATGGCCCTAAATGTAGTGAGTATTTTGTGAATGGAACTTGTCACTCTTCCTTTGTTGGTGTGTTTCTGTTTTTGCATGTTCCTCCCTAGGCTTCTCCTTTCATTTCCTTGAACCTCACCCATTTTGTAGTAATTTTTCCCCATTTTTCCACCACTTCCCTTGTGCTGCTCACATTTACTCCTAATATGGGTAGATTGTTCTGCTACTGGGGTGAAGATCTTTATTAAGAAAAGATAGGAGAAGCATATGTGCAGATTTCTACAGTTGGAGGTTTGTGAATTGCATCTTTCTGTACGTTTTCTACCCCAAAATGGCGTTTGTTAAAAGGACCTTTCATGGTCACACTTGAATTTTTAAAACTGGAGTCAGAGGCAAAAAAGACTAACCAGACGAAACCCATACCTAAAGGAAGAAGCACTCTTGTAAATGCGTCCAACAGCAAATTCTCACGGGCGATCAAACAAAACATTCTGAATATTGTTTCAAACATATACAAGACCTGGAGACATTCACTTGCATCCTGTTGTGGTTTTTTTTTCATGTGTGACCATAGCAACGCTGATGAAATTCACATCTCAGACTTGCTAGTGCATCATCGACCAAAAAGCCTTTCACTGGTATGACATTGGAAAAGGCTCCTAGCCCGTACTTCTCTTTCATTGCTTCTAAAAATATCATAGCTCTTCAACGTCACTTCTTTTTGCATGATTGAATATTGTTCTGTTCAGAACATCTCGAGGAGCGATTTCCTACGTGAATATAATGAGATTCAAAAGACAGAGAACTTGCATTATCTTTTAGATTATTTATTTTTGAATGTCTGTTCATTTATATATATTCACAGAGAATAACTTTGTTAATGGTACAAGATTGGTTTTACTGCTCATAACACTTAATGCGCAATTTAAAAAGCCTCAGAAATGCACTTAAAAACATAGCTAACCTCAAGTTGTGGTTGCCAAACAAAACCTGAAATGGTCTGGTTTTTATTAGTTATGTAAGCCATAATTCACTCCCCTGGCCTGCAAACCATAGGTTGCATGCCGAATCCAGTGCTCATGTCGGCACCCATAATGTCACATATTACATGGAAAATGACAGCAAAGGTAACATTACTTATCACCCTAGGCATTGCCATTATCAGTGACATCACTGTGGATACCGTATCATTTTATTCTTTGGATATGTTTTAATAATTGGTGTTATGGTGTTGCTAAGTCATGCTACTTATTATTGTAAATATGTATTGTGAGGTCAGAAAAGCTGTTGCCAAGCTATGTACATACGATATATATTCCTGAGGTGGTAACTTAATTTTAGACAGCCTCGGGGCAAAGGAAAAGAAATGGCCAAGCGCCAGTGTTTCGGCTTACCTTATACTATGTTGTAGCTTCCTGAAAAGCAAAGATATGCTCACACAGCTACATGATAATTATCTCTGTAGGATATAAATCAGTCAATCAGTTACTCAAATTGGAGCCATCGTCTGTCTTTTATTTATGCATCAATGTAATGCGAGCGGCAGTCCCTGTACATGTATTGCCAGTGCTCAACTTCCGGGCGGAGGCTATCGCAAAACCTGTACTGCTGGGTGCCAGATATTGCAAGGTGTTCCGGGATCTGAGGAATTTTGGGCGAATAAAAGATGAATCTTGTTGCTATCCGTGCCACAATAGAAGCTAGCCGTGACTGTGCACTGAGTGGGGTGGGGTGCTGAAAGAGCGATAAGAATGCTAGGTGAGTACTGACTGATGTCAGTGGGACAGAGCCCAGTCTGGGTTGTTTCTATTTCCAGGTAGTGAGAGTTAAGTTTATCGAAACATGCTACTAAGATCCCAGGAAAGTTTGGCGTAAGTAAATTGCAACTACACCAGCATTTCTAAAAGCACATCTAAAAACTGATACGAACGGTGGTAGAATGTAGAAAGGCATGTGAATCTTCTGTTGAACGGATTTTGAATTTTAAGCCCTGTTATCTCCAATAAGTTTTCTTTTGAGAAGCCAAACCTGAGTGTTGTGTGGGGATGTGTGGGCCTGGTCAGGCCTGGACGGTTGCTTGCGCAGGGGTGGTAACGCGCAGCGACAACCAGTAAGCCACACAATCGCCTCTGTCGGAAGTGACGTGCCCGAGCGCGCACCTTCCTTTTATTGACCCCCGCAGGCCACGCCTGGCCTGCGGATGCATGGATGCGTGCGTGCGTCCACTAGAGTGCTAACCGCACTACATCTCTATCCAACTATACATAAGTTCGAGAATGATCAAAACAAAACTGTTCACAATGAATCATTTCAGACGCTCTGTACTTGCGTGTCCCTTGGATGACGGCTTCAGGGTCTCAGCTGACAGGCGTAGTCGTTGAGTCTTTGACTTGGGCGGGGATTGGGCCTTAGATTGTATCGGGGGGTGCGACCTGGTCCTCGATCTCCGTTGCGCGATGGGTTCCGGACGGGAGTGGACGTAATCGACGTTCCCGCTCCCGGTTCCGGCACCGGCCCCCAGATGTCGTGTGGTGAGCTGCCCCCTTATTCTTGTGTCGCTGCTCGGGGTGGCTCGATGATTTCCTCTGTGGCTTCGGTGTTCGCGCTTGAGATTGGAGGGACACTCTTGAACCATGATGTATTTCTCGAAACTTCTTCTCCCTCCTTGCTGGCAGTCACCATAGTTCCCTTCGTGTTGGTTACAGTCCATGGTCCTGGTTCATAGAATGTTTGGAATTTCCCCCCTGGGCGTCTGTTCCTGATGACGACCCGATCTCCTCGGTGTAGTTGTTTTGGTGCCGCTCTACGTCGGTGGCTCGCTCGCATGTTGTTCCTGCGCCGGCGTTCCTGAACCTCCCTCATGTCGTCCCTCTCCGGTGTCGGTCTTATGACCATGGGGAGGAGGTCTCTGCGTTGCCCTTGAAACATTAGGGACCACGGGCTTTTCTGAGTGGTGCAGTGGGGCGTTCCGCGATACTCTCTCAGAAAATCATGCAGTCTCTGTTCCGGGTCGGCCTCCTCTACCACCGCAATCCTGAACATTTTGTTGAGAGTCCGCATGAACCTTTCTGCCTCCCCGTTGGCTTGTGGCCACTGGGGAGTGATGCGTCGGTGGATGATGCCTCTGGTTTTCAAGAATGTGGCAAAGTCTGTTCCCTGGAAGGGTGGTCCATTGTCACTTTTGATTTCGCCGGGCAGTCCAAACAGGGAGAATATTTTTTCTAACGCTGGCCCCACGTGTGTGAACGCCGTGGAAGGCACTCTTTCCACGATGGGGTACTTAGAGTATGAGTCAATGACTACCAGGGTGTGGCCATCTCCGGGGAAGCTTCCAAAGTCCACGCTGACCTTCGACCACGGGATTGTGCATGCCTCTTCGGTGATTATGGGGACCGGCCTTTCAGGATCGCTGGTCAGCTGGCAGGACATGCAGTTCTTGACATACTCGTCCACTGTGTTCTCGAGTTCAGGGAACCACACCTTTTCGGGCATGCGCGCCTTCATTTTCGTGGCACCCTGGTGGCCCCCGTGTGCGAGCTGGGTGGCTCGATGTCTGAGGCGTTTTGGTATCACTAGCCGATTCCCTCTCAGCAGTATGCCCTCTTCCGTGGCACTGAGCTCGTGACGAATGGGCCAGAACTTAGTGAGTGTCTCTTTATCCGATGCTGTCCAGGTGTTGGAGGGATGTAGGTAGTCGGTCCAGGATCCCTCTTGTACCGCTTCCAGTGACCGCATGTACGGGTTGCCGTCCACTGTCGCCTCCTTGATCTCCTCGACGGTCATGCACTGGGGACAGGATGTGAGCGCTACCCACTGTACATATTCCTCGCAACCTTCATCGGCCGCTGGTGGTTCTTGGGGTAGTGGGTGGCGCGATAGGTAGTCGGCGGGGTTTTTGGCTCCCGGTCTGTAGACCACTTCCATGTCGTATGTTTGCAGCTGGATCACCCACCTCTCAATGCGTGGCGGCGGATGGGGAGCAGTGCCCTTGAAGAGCGGCACTAGGGGTTGATGATCAGTAACCATCACGAACGATTGTCCCTGTAGATAAAGATGGAAATGGCTGCAGGCCCACTTGATGGCTAAGGCCTCTCGTTCTATTTGTGCATATCTGGTCTCGGTTGGGGTTAGCGCCTTGCTAGCGAATGCCAGGGCCGTCCATTTGCCTGGTTCGTGTTCTTGCGTCAGCACTGCCCCTAGGCCCACTGGGCTTGCGTCCACGATGACCTCGGTCCGCTTGGTTGGGTCAAAGTACGAGAGCGTTGCATTTTCCAGGAGTGCGTCTTTGATACTCTGAAACGCGTCGTGCTCCTTTGGGCCCCATGTCCAATTAGCGTCTGTCTTCGTTAGTGCTCGGAGGGGCTCACTGCGGGTGGCCAGTCCCGGAATGAAGCGGCCACAGTACGTGGCCATTCCGAGGAAGCTCCTCACCTCCGTTGGAGATTTCGGTGCTGGGGCGTCTTTGATGGATTTTGACTTCCGTGGATCAATTTGGACCCCTTCCTGGTTGAACACATAACCAAAGAATTCGATCGACGATTGGAAAAACTGGCATTTTTCCTTGTGGAGGGTTGCTCCATAGGTGCTTAGTCTTTTTAACACATCCCGTAGCTGTTTGTAATGTTCAGATGCAGTGGCGGAATGAATGAGGATATCGTCGCTTACGTTGATGACCCCCGGCAGTCCTGACAGTAGCTCCCTGATGGTATTCTGGAATACCTCCGCTGCCGAGGATATTCCGAAGTTGAGGCGTTTGTACCGCCGGAGGCCATGATGTGTGCTGAATGTGGTAATGAAGCGGCTTTCTTCAGCAAGAGGCAGTTGGTGATAGCCCGCATTGAGGTCGATTTTCGAGAACCATCTCGATCCATTCACGTCCGCTATTATGTCATCCATCGTGGGTGTTAAGTGTCTCTCCCTTCTGATTGCGGTGTTTGGCAGCCTCATATCGATGCATAGTCGGATCTCGCCCGGTTGCTTGGGTTTTTCGACTATGACCATGGGGGAAACCCACGGGGTGGGTCCCGTTACTTTTTCGATTACCCCCATGTTTTCTAGCTTTTCGAGTTCCTTTTCCACCAGCGGCCGCAGGTGGAATGGTATGCGCCGATGGCGTAAGGCTGTGGGGGTGACGGACTTGTCGATATGGAGTTTTATCGGATCACATTTGATGCACCCCAGACCCTTGAACAGTTCGGGGAAGCGCTCCAGTAGCTCCTCTACCTGGTGGTCCCGGATGCGGTTGGCAAAAGCGATCAACTTCAAATCCTCCGCCGTGTGGCTGCTCAACAGCGTGTCGGCTTCTCGGTCGATGATGTGTATCGTTGCGGTCACTTCGGCCTCGTCGGCTCGTATGGGTACTACGATTTTTCCCTTCAGAGGGAGGGGAGTGTCTGCTCCATATGCGAATATTCTGGTCTTGGAGTGCAGGACTTCCGGACGAGGGCGTAGCTTGTTGAATTCTTGCAATCCCATGACGTTGACGGTGGCCCCGGTGTCAATGACAGCCTTCACCTCGTTCTCCCCCACCTGAACTACACACGTTGGCTGGGGTCGGCGTCTGAGCTTCAGCTCCCTGGCGAAAGAGATCACGTATGCCTCCTCGTCCTCCGAATCCGACTCATCATAGGTCGTTGGCAGGAGTCTGTCTGTTCTCTCCGGGGGTGGGTCTGTGAGAGATAATTGGCGGACAGCTTTGGTGGGTGCCCATGGCTTCTTGGCGTTCCGGGGTTGGCTCTTTCTGCGGCAGACTGACGCAAAATGGTTGGGAATTCCGCAGTTTCCGCAGGTTTGCCCTTGGGCTGGGCAGTCCTTAGCTGCATGTGGTTCGTGTCCGCAGTATCCGCAGCGGCTTTGCGGTGCGTCTCTTCGTGACCCCTTTTTCCCCTGGCCACGTGGTCGTGGGCGTACTGCGTCAGCACGCTCAACCTTGATAGTTTCCGTTTTGGCGGGAGTTTTATGTAGAGCCTGCTCCATGGCTGTTGCCCTGGCATCAGAAAGTTCGTGTGATCTAGCCAGAATGAGGATGTTTTCCAGTGTTATTCCTGGTTTTCTCAAGATGTGACCCCTCAAAGTCTTGTCTCGGCACCCTTGTATTAGCTGGCGTCGTATGGCCTTTGGCTGGTCTTCGTCCGTGGAGCTAGCCAGCTCCCGGACTCGGGTGTAGAATTGGTCCATGGACTCACCCTCACGCTGGCGGGCTTGCCCTAGTTTGAAGACCTCGAAGTCCACATTGAGTTGAGGGTCAAAGTGGTTGTTCAGGGCAGTGACTGCGGCAGCATACGTGGTCGCTCCCGTCGGGTTAGGAAGGTGTTTGAAGAGCCTGAAAACCTCGTCCCCAGCGTAGTGTAGAAGCAGCGAACGTTTCACTGCGTCATCCGTCTCCCTTGTGACTACAAAGTAGTTCTCGAGCCTTTCTAGCCAGACCTTCCAGCGGGGTGAGGCAGTAGGCGGATCGCTCGCCTCACTGAATGGCGGCAGTACCCCGGCAGCAGCATGCTGGAATGGGATGTTGATGATGGGGGCCACAGCGTCTCCATCCCCCATGGTGGTGGTGTGCAGGGATTATTGCAGTACAGTTCCAACTCACCCCAGCTCTCCCACAGTTTGCAGCAAGACTGTACCTTGGCCAGGTGTCTCTCTACCAGTCGTCCAGGGTCGTGTGTCACGTGGTCCGTGGGTTAGGGTGGTCACTGTGGCACTAAGGACTTCCCTTCAGGCAAGCACCGACAGCAGGGGCATCACCAGGCAGCAGTAGGCCCACTAGTGCAGTAGGAGTGAGGCAGGGTAGTGGATAGCCTGTCTTCTGGCGACTTCCGCCGTTTTCTCACCCCAAATGCGTGGGAAACACCTGGGTCGGCCTCCTCGCGTACCACGCGAGATGCGTGGTAGTCAGCACCACGTGCGCCTCGTCGGACCGCTCCGCTCGGCTTCAGCGGCGGTCTCCGGTACAGGCTGCAGGCACACTCGCAGGGCACTTCCCCCAGGGCAGGGCAGCGAGGACGGACAATCGGCGCCCCGTAGCAGGCAGAGGGCATGCAGAAAGGAGCACGCCGGCTCCCAGGACACAGGACAGTGCGCCAGGAAACACGCGGTATGCACCGCGAGGGTGGGCAGAATGCTCCGCCCAGGGTATGGTGTACGGGCGAGGGTTGGGCCCCCTCCGCTCGTCGCCAATGTTGTGTGGGGATGTGTGGGCCTGGTCAGGCCTGGACGGTTGCTTGCGCAGGGGTGGTAACGCGCAGCGACAACCAGTAAGCCACACAATCGCCTCTGTCGGAAGTGACGTGCCCGAGCGCGCGCCTTCCTTTTATTGACCCCCGCAGGCCACGCCTGGCCTGCGGATGCATGGATGCGTGCGTGCGTCCACTAGAGTGCTAACCGCACTACACTGAGCAATGTGAGCTCCAGCATTTACCGTCCAGTCTGAACCATACCAAGAACGGAAGTACTTCCGTTTCAAACTTCAGATAAAGTATGTGGAACAGCATTTCCATTTTTGCCTCCCCATAAAACCGAATATTTGGCCACATGCTATGGGTTTGCTGTGGCCGCCGGAAAAGACAATATATTTGGTTTGTTAGAGAAGGTGGAAGATCCTCAAAACATTTTTGATTTTCTTTGAGAACAATAACGATAATAATACTTTAAAGAAGACAATTCAAGCGACGAAAAGGAAGATTTTTAGGCGCAGCTTTTCATGCACTTTCATCAGAAAATTGGTTCCAATAATGGATTAATCGGTGTTACCTTTGTTTGTTCTCTAAATACGCTTAGATTAATTTCCCACGGCAACGATTTTTTAGGGGTTGACAGATTTGACATTATCAATGTCTTATTGTGGGACGAAGGGCGGAGCTACTAGACAAGATATAGTGAGCATGTCTGCTGTGTGACTTGCAGTGTTGTTAAACTGAAGTGAACACCACATATGGTGGACCCCATGGTCAGCTCCGTGTTGTATTTTGTAGCATAGCTTCAATATAAAAGACTGCAAGGGGTGATGGAGATGGAGGGCGTGAGGGGGCCATGATGTTGGCCCGAGAACAGAAAAATTAGCACCCTGTCCCACTCGAAGAAGGAGGTGCCATGGGGAGCAGACACATGTAAAGGACTGGAGTTGGAGAATCTGCTTGACTACCACAGAGCTACTGCAGCCCACATTGAACTGGAGGCGGATTTTTGAGCTGCCTAGAGTCTTAAGCTTTAAAGACTATACCCTCGAGAACCTTGTCAAACAGGTGGCCTGATTTGGAGGGGCCTCCCAAAGGGCATCAGTGGCATACTGATGGGATTGAGTCCCACTTGAGAAGAGTGATTTATGCCTGAAAATTGCTCAGATTGTGATTTGTAGGTCAAAAGGGGCTCCTGGGCCTGTCTCTCATATGCATGGCCATGTAGATCTATCTAGCATATACTATCTCACTGATTGACACAGTGGCCAAATCCAGTGCTGACCGAGCTGAGGCGTTGAACTGCAGCAGAGTCTACTATCCACCTGGATACACTTATGTGGTGGTATTCTATTGTGGATCACCTTTATTGCAGGAGATGTTGAAGTTGGGGTGCTGCACACACTGTTAACCCCTTCGATGCTGATGACGAGCTCAGCTGAGCTCGTCATCTAACGCGGCTTTTAGAAAAAAGCAGCGTAGCGCGAAAATAACCGCCGCAGCGATGCGGTTAAAGTGCATGGGGCACTTCTTGTGGGAAGCTGTAATTCTGTCGAAGAGCAATGCTGCAACCGTGCTTACATTGCTGAGCCATTGCACTTGTAAATGGATCAGAGCCCACAGATATAGCTGCTCTTAACGTCATGGGTAGAGCACAGAGGCAAACAGAAGTGGTAGCTGAAGCCTTCAGAGAGAAGGGGCAGGATAATCAGTGCCTCGGGAGTGTGGAAGAGTCCCAGGCATCCGCAGACAAGTTGGATGCCATTTTGGCAGAGACTGGCTCGACCAGCAATTTCTTGGATAGTAAAATTGACTCGCTAGTGATTGACATGAACTTACTCAGTGACGATCAAAGAAAAATGGTAGATCTTGTGTATAAGGTGGAGTCAGCTGTTTCTGACATCTCCCCGGAGAAAACTGCTTTCATGAAACATCAATTGAAAATACTTTATAGCAGAGTACAGTGGACAATCAGAAAGGAAGGGCCTGATAAAATATTATCCAGGTGGAGGACATCCCAGAGTCAATTGGGGGAGACTCCATGATCTACTTTCTGAAGGACTGGGTACAAGACGTGGTTGCACATAAAAACATGACCATTTCTGCAAACTGGAGAGAGCATAGGGTGCCTGCATGACCTCTTAAGCCTGGTGCACCACCCCTTTCTGTAGTGGTGAGACTTCTCCACTTAAGTGACCAACACTAAATTTGCGTCTGGCTCATTCAGCCGGTCCTTACATTACTGACAATGCATGAGTGCCCATATACACAGATTTCACTGCACTAGTGCAGAAGCCACGTGCATTGTTTCTGGCAGTAATGAGACGCTTACGAGAGCACGGGTTGGTGCATTCCATGCTGTTTCTCTCTCAGCCATGTATTTAAGTGGAAGGGAGGACTCACTTTTCAAGTGATCCGATGGAGGTGCAGGAATGGCTGGACACTTACTATGCAGGAGGCACACTCACTTGAGAAGAGCTCCAACAGACCCAAGATACCGAAGCAATGCCAATCCAGGTGTGGCAGAGGACTCTAAACTATAAGGCAACAGGCCATTGCTGAAAGAAAACAGGCAGTTAGAGTGGTAGCTGCAGTGACACTTGGAAGCCTGAGGAAAATCTTAGTGGACATTATAAAATTGATAGAGGACTCTGGTTCCAGTGTGGACAGCATGGCTGAATCTGACACTACTGAGAACATGCTTTAGAATTCTCACTGGACTGCAGATTATAATATATGAATGAAAGTCACTGGCCTTCTAGTAGTTGGCAACACTCATGGCAGCCTGGCCAAAGGGATGCATTTATTATGTTGTTATGCAGAAAGGTTTGGTTGGATTGTGGGGTGCCGAGGGGGCTATTGCTTGTTTATTTGCTTATTGTACCCTAACTCTCCTCTCAGAACTGTATAGGGCCTCCTTTCTTGACTATTACCTGAGTGCACTGTACATGACGTTGTTTATTAGACTCTTTTAAATAACGACTGACTATTACTGTCCTGGGGGAAAAGTTGGTGATGTTTTCAGTTTCTGAGGTTTCTATAGGCACTTCAAGGGTTAATCGATGGCTGACCTGGAATCGATGTACAATGCTGGGTAGTGAAGGATAGGGTGGATTGCTCGAATCACTTAATCAAGAACTACTCCATCAGATGGCTGCACACACATGTCGCATGAGTCACGTTAGGATACTGACTTGAAACGTGTGTTTTCTAAATTCTCCCTTGAAACTATATAATTTACAGGTATACACTACAAGACGTGTCTCAGATCGTGTATCTTCAGAAGAGGCATCTTTCTAAGAAGGAGGGACTAAGACTGCATAGGAGATGAGGAGGACAGGTTCACTACCCGACCTATTTAGCATATGCCAGAGATGTGCTGATCTGGATAAAACTGGGGGTACCCTTTCAGTCTCTGAAAGTGGAGGTAGACCTGGAGGGATGGTACGTCACGGTAAATGGCACTCTGAAGGGTAAAGATGGTGTTCTGATAAGCATATATGCACCAAACGTGGATCAGCACAGGTTTGTGGAGGGGCATTCCACAGAACTGAGTTTGATGCTTCTTTACCCACAAATAATGGGGGTGGGGATGAATTGTATACCAGACACCAACCTTGACAGATCACAACTCACCTCCCTAATTCAAGTATACACTACTCTTCAAAAGCATGTAATAATTGAACTTTTGGCTAGGAACTGGTGGACAGTTGGCAAACACATAACGTCCTGTGGTAGGGAGGACTCATAATACTCTAGTTTCTACGACTTACATGGTAATTTACATACATTTCTGTTCGATCCTGTTCGACATTGTCAAATCACAACCCGTTGCTTTTAACACCAAACTAGGGTACACCTCAGACGACTATACCCATTTGAAAACTCAATACACTCCAGTTAGAATAATTAAAATATGAGGAGAACTTAATTTGATATTAAACAAATTGGAGACCTTTATAACAGTTTTGAAAGGCATTCCAAAGGCAATTAGTCTGAAGTACGGCATCAACTCCTGGCTGATATCTAAAAACGAGATTAATAAATATTTAACCGTCCTTGAGAAAGAAGCTGTAAGGGGAACAGGTGGTGATGGTCGCCTCCCAGAAGCGAAAGAGGAGCTGATGGTTCATGTGGAGAGATTGAGGGGATACAGTTATAGAGCTTAGTCTTTGCATGAGGAGAGGGACGCAGTCGGTCACCTCCTTCCATACCTAGTGGCTCACGACAAGTGAAGCACTCCGATACTTAGCCTGCGTGCTGATGAAGACCAAATGGTCTACACACAGGGGAAGAAGACATATGCAAGGTTTAAAACGAATTATGAAAGGCTGTCTACAGCTAGAGGGACTGGAACTGAACAGACACAGTGGGACTTTGTACTGGCTCCTTAGCTGACAAGGCTTACACGAACAAAAAAACTTCTTTCTGGGAGTTAATATTGAAATTCAGTAAGTAAGGGCAACAGTGAATGAAACGGCTGAGGGAAGGATGGTCTACCATACAAAGTTTATATGACTTACATTGATTCACTCACTCCCACGCTGAATGAGGTATGCAATGAGTCAGGATCGGGGGGAAGTCTTCCACCCTCTGTGTCAGAGGCAGTTATATTCTCCGTCCCACAAATAGGCTAGAATAGATGCTAACCAAGTTACGTCTTATAGGCCATGATCAATATTACATTTTGACTATACGATACTCAGTAAGATCCTGTCGCACAGACTCCTCCTGAAAGTGGGCAGTCAGCTTTTCCACCTAGACCAATCTGGGTTTATTTCCAAGTGCAGTACCTCAATGAATTTTAAGAGACTGGTCCAGGTGCTATATGTCCCACTAAGAACTTGCAGGGGGGGGGGAGTGGAGGAGCTATCAATTGCTATAGAGAAAGCATGTGCTTCTCTCCAGTGGCCCTTCTTGTATATCACAATGCTCTGAATGGATTCCTGACCTGGCCAGGTTATAATACAACAACCCAAAAGCACGACTTAGGACGAGTAGTATTCTATCTGAGACTTGCATTATTACTAGGAGCACGGTGCAAAGATGCCACTTTGCCATGTATTGTTTGTGGTAGCGGAGTAGCAGTTGGCACTTACATTATCCCAGAAGGCCATCTGATGGTGTTCTCCCATTACACTGAGGGATCTTCGTTGATTACACAGCAGACACTACATTGAGTGTCACTGCATCACATCTAAGTTTTATTTCAGTTACACTGGGAGTCACTACATCACATAGGACATTATATAGGAGGTGGAAAGTAACATTTTCGAAGAACACACAATATGTTTTCTATAATTGATGATAGTTCGAGCATAGGTATGGTTATGTTATACTTTCAATTGAAAATACATGTTTTGTTTTCTTAAAAACTTTGACACCATTCATTAGAATCAGAATTTATTGTTGAATTAATAAAAATCCTTACAATTAGAAAAAGTATAATTTGCGAATATCCGCAATACAATTTGCATTAAAAATCAAAGCAACGATTGATATCAAGTTAAAAACAATAAAACTTAAACTCTGCGTCGGACCCCCCCACTGACTACGTAGAAATTGTGGAATGAGCATGGGGGATAATACTTAAATGTAATCCTCGGCAATGTTTTAAAGGATCATGCACAGATCTGCAGCTGCTTCCCAGTCTCTATCATAAATTTGAGACCCCTGCAAGTTAGAATTGGCGATGAATCTCCCAGCCAGATTATAACCGCTTGGCGACATGTTCTTATGTTCAGTTTGATTAGGATATCCCGCAAGAGTTTTCTTCTAACCACCATGAGGGCCGGGCACACACAAAACAAATGGATTAAAGATTCGTTTTGGTAACCACAGAGTCTGCATTTTGGGCAAGCATCATGGGGTTTCCAAGAGGGACTCGTGAAGGCCCATACGAAAATCAATGAGGATCTTTTTTAGGTGTTGACTAAAATATGTTGCCAAGTATGCCTGGGGTTGTTGGCGTGAGTAGGAAGAAATGACTGTCCAGGCATGACGTCGATGGGTCAATGTTTGTTTGTCTTCCAATAATTACTTTATTTTGGCATTTGAATTTGCAGTTTTGCAGAATGTAGCCTGATCAGTTTTTTTACACCAAGCTTCGAGCAATCCAAGGTCTGAGAGGCAAGTCTGCAGATGGGTGGCCCAGGGCTGGGTGGAGTCACAATTGATTTCCTGCCAGCAGAGGTGGCTTAATGAGCCTGGTACAGCAGCGCGGAGTTTGTGGCAGAATTTAACAAACCTTGACTTGGACCTAAAAATTTGATTTTGAAGGCCAAATTCTAATCGCACCTGGGCTGGTGAGGCGCATTTCGGTACTTTAAATACAACTTTATAGATTTTAGTTTGTAAGGTGTTTAGTAAACCGGCCTCCCCTCCAAGCCATGTAACGAGACCATACGATAATGTAGGTAAAATCTGAGCGGCCATTACTTTTAAAAGATGAGTATAGTTTGGACCACCCAGTTTTTGAAGGAGTCGCCTGTATCCGAAAATTAGCGTCTGGGATTTGGCTTTTAACACCACAGAATGCTCTTTTCTTGAGTTGTCGTTGGCTAGGGTGACCCCCAAATACCGGTAGTGTGGCTGTACCCCAATGGTTAGGTGGTTAAATGTCCGACTGAATTTAATGGGCTTTCGCTCTATAAGACGTATTACTTTTGTCTTTTCTCTATTTAATTCTAGATGTTCTTCATTCAAATAGAGATATAGGGCATTTATCAGCCTTTGCAGTCCAATTGGGGTTCCGCTTAAAAGCACAATGTCATCGGCAAACTGGATGATTGGCATTGGGGTGTTGCCAAGCTTCGGAGCATGACTTACGATTTGGCTGAGTTTTTTTCCTAGGTCGGCAAGATATAGGTTAAATAAACATGGGGCCAGGACACAGCCCTGTTTCAGTCCGTCCTCCGTTGGAATTTTGGACGTAAGGCTTGAACCATGCCCTTGTTTGACCCTTGCCCAGGTATCTGTGTAAAGGAGCATGACAGCGTGGAGGACATTTTTTGGCAGCCCCCACTCGTTGAGTTTTTCCCAAAGCCTCCCCCTACTGACTCGGTCAAAAGCCACTTTAATGTCAATGAAGCAGCCATATAACCGTTTGTTGTTTGATTTGGCTCTTTCCATCAAGAGGGCTAGGGCTGTGAGATTTGTTATAGTCCCTGTCCCTTTTCTGAAGCCTGTCTGGTAGCTTGGAATTAGGTTGTTGGTATTTACCCATTCCTGGATCTCCTCCAAAATACAAGAGGCATATAATTTAGCTTCCACATCGATTAAAGATATCAACCGATAATTCAGTGGAGATCTCCTGTCACCCTTCTTGAAAATTGGATGGATGATGTTACCGTTCCACGATGGTGGCTGCTTCTTACTGGCGAAGACTTGATTAAACAAGGCAGAAAGATGGAGTGCCCAAAACTCAGCGTTATGTTTATAAACTGCGTTGGGGATGCCATTGGGCCCTGGAGCGCCTTTGGATTTAAGATGGCTAATGCACCTTTTAACTCTGTTGCAGGAAAACAATTCCGGCTCACCATTCATTAAATTTGAACACAATTTCACCAAACTCTAAATTGAAGTAGAACTTCTCTCTCCGAAGAGCCTTTCCTGTGTTTGGTGTAAATCCGTTCAGTAGTCATTTAGAACTTTGCATTACATATATGTATAGGGTCAGCTTGAAAGGGTTAACAAGTTAAGAGATATCTAGACCCTTAATCCATAGATGGCAAACCGTCTGTTGGCTGAAATTAAAAAAAATAATTGAATCTGATTTGCTGAGGTATTTGATCCCCATCATCTAGTTCATTTTTCCAACGTAAGACACAGAGGGAGCATCTCCAAATGTCCTCACTCAGTTAAGGGGAGGGTCAAAGGGACCCCTGGAGTTTAAATTAAATTAAAAAAAAAATTCTACATTGGGGTTCTCTGATTCGATAATAGGTTCCTAGACCTCCACAATTGCACTGAGGTTTGCAAACCCTAATTCAAGGTCCATGACCATTCCATTAGCAAGCCTTTGGGACCTTTATGAGGCATCCTCTGTGGTTCACCGACTTCCAGCAAGTCTGGGAACACTAGAGGGGGACACACCAAGGGGCCAGGAATCATTTAGGTTTCCCAAGCCTTAAATTGGTGTCCAAAACCGATCTTGTGTTATAAATAAAATCAGATTAATGATAATAATAATAGTAATAATACAAATTGTGAAACATTCAGAAAAATAAAGTAAAAGCATTCAGTCCCTGTGTGGTGCTCTGAAGGTCGTGGAATGGCAGTTGATTGCACATAGAGGTTCAGTGATGGGTTCAATGATGGGTTTGGTGCAGGGCTGGGTAGGCAATGTCCTCCTGTAATGGGTTAGGTGCAGGGCCTGGCCAAATGTTAAGCCTGGAGCCAACCCCTGCTTTACAGGGATCACTGACATAATATCGAGACGACAAACCTCCACTTACAGAATTATGGCTCATTTAATATCGTTAACAAAAATATTGAGATCCTATACTTAATTTAAAAAGTCACTAAGGGGCTGATTCACAGAAGTAACTTAAGACAAAATCCTAAATTACTACTTTTGGTATTCACAGTACTTAGGATTTTGTCTTAAGTTTGCCTTAAGACAGATTTAAGACACACTTAAGACAAGCTTAAGACAGACTTAAGACAGACTTAAGACAAACTTAAGACAGACTTAAGACAAATTAAAGTCTGTCTTAAGTCTGACTTAAGTTTGTCTTAAGTCTGTCTTCAGTCCGTCTTAAGTCTGTGTTAAGTTTGTCTTAAGACAAACTTAAGTCAAAATTTTAACTTAGCCGCGCTCTGCAGAGTTCCACGAGCAGCGGACTGTAGTAAATTGCGCTGCTTGCACTGATTTCTGTGCCAGGAGGTTTTCCTGTTCTGTAAAGTCTAAGCAAAGTGCACTACTCATCAACCGGAGGGTGCTGCTTTTTTCTGCCACTTGAGTAGATATTCTACTGAAGCAGCAGCATCCTCAACACGAGCAGTAGATTTCTCAATGTGAATGGTTGCTACCTTCCTCTACTTCCCGCGTAAAGAAATGTTGCCAAGAGGAGGTCTAGTGCATGATTTTTCTCCCTTCCCAATTTAGGGGTCTATTCCGATGTCGGACGGACCCAGATCCGTCTGACATCGGTCAGGAGCAGTGACCCACCGACCTGCTGTTGTGGGTTACGGCCCTGCTAATATGATGTGACCGAACAGGGTTCGGTCGCACTCGTATACTTCGCAATACAGGCATGCATTCCGAGCGGAATGCATGGCTGCATTGAGAAAAGCAGGGGTGCAGTTCATCCCTGCTCCCTGTGGCCGGCACCCCAAGGTGCCTGCCACCTGGTGCAGAGATCCAAAGAGGGGCACCATAGGTGCCCTAGGCTGCCATACGGCAGCCTTGAACCCATGTGGGCCCTGCTGGGGGCCCTCAAAGAAAGTTTTCAACTGCCTTTTTTGTGCCAGACAGACCGGCACAAAAAGGCAGTGATAAACTGCCATCGTACTCCCGCGGTTGTAAAGAGGCGACCTGGGGAGTAGTGAAGGATTTCCAGATGGCAGACGGGCTCTCCGAGCCTGCCGTAGGCCATCCCGAAATCCGATTTGGAGCTCATCAGAATGGCTTGGTCGGAATGGAATACGGCCGGCACTGACCGATCCACTGATATGGTTCCAAGCCCTTCCGACACGAATCGGAATCAGCCCCTTAATGTTGGCAAGCCGCGCGAGAGAAAGAATTCCGCTCTACATCACTTTGCGGAATATTCTGGGACTTCGCAAACTCCACCAGTGAAGCAGAATTATTCGCTTACCCCTAATAATTATACTACGTAGCATCTAAGAGCAGTCCGAGTGTGGAGAGTTCGGCAGTCCAACCGGCATATTACGAGTTGGGCAGATTGCCTCCGCAAAGACCAAGGACGTACACCGCAAGCAGACCGCTGGGATCGTGGTCAGGGAAAGGCTGTTGCCATAGGGCGGTACAGGGGATTATGAGTAGGCCTGGGCGGTAAATTCCGTTCCGCTCACGGAATTTGCGGAATGTGGGTAATTTCGCATTCCGCAGAGAACGTGAAATTGCTCAAAATTCTGTGTTTCGCAACTTCGTGAAATTTTTTGCTTGTACGAGTCCTCAAAATACGTGTTTGCAACATATTTCCCCCAGAGCACGCAAACAGCAATTGGGAACAGGAAAAATCTATAGCAAACAAGCAATTCCGCGTGTTCGCGGAATTTATGCATGTTTGTGGAGATTTTTTACCGCTTCGCGGAGATTTGCATAACGTGATTACGCAAATTCTGCCCACCCCTAATTATAAGTTGCCTTTTCCATGAGCTGACCACGACAGTCTGACTGCCTTTTTTCAAAGTGGCAGACACAAAGGATTTGAGGTTCATACTCACCCCTTTACTAACCCCTTTCTTGTTTTTTCAGGCAGATTTCCCCCTTAACAGCAGGATCCTCCCCCCTAGGAATAAGACCCACTTCATGATGATCAACAGGGGAGCTCTTTTCGTACCATATACCCATTGTCAGAAATGCCCACATATGGGTCGGATTCCAGCAATGGGTAGATGGTATTTTCCCACATGTATTATGCATATGTGTGCATGGAAACGCACAAGCATCGAAATATTTGGTAAAAGTACCCACCACCGTCACAAGATCTCTCATCCACACCACCAGCACCGTGGTCAACTCGTAATGCAGCGGTCTTTGGACCACCAGCGCTGTGGGCTACTGTCAGGTGTTGACGTGGTTCTTAGGCGGTCGGACCACTAAACTCGTAATCAGGCCCTTATTAGTGTTAAAATAATAATTAATTGAAAATGAATATGGTCTGGCAGGCAAGGGGCGGGACCACCCCGTGGTGGTGCCTCTTTCAAAGATGATGGTGCCTTCGAAAAAGGCACCACAATGAGACAGCACAACAAGGTTCCTGCACGTCATGGACTCAAGTCTATGCATGCAGGAACGGTGCGTATACACACAGGGGGGCACATGTTATGCCCCTGTGTGCATCTTCCCCACGAAGTTGTACATGGAGGAGGAACCTTCATGACACCGCCGGTGGATAGGAAACTTATAATAAGCTTGCATTGACTGCGGTGGTCCAGCCAAGTATAGTGCGGCCTCTGACCGCCACACCACCTCCAGGGAACTGCGGTTCACTGGCAGCATCAGTGGTTTCATGGCAGTCCGATCACCCAACTCGGAATGGGGCCGTTAAACTGGCGGTGCAGCAGTCGCTAAACCACCACTGCCACGCCTCCACAACTTGTAATGTGGGTTTTTACTGTTCCCACTCCAATCTAACATAACCCAGGGAAGGTGCTGGACACTAAGGGCCCGATTATGAGTTTGAAGGTGAGGCGGAGGGACCATCCCACTACAGCACTTTCAAACCCGTGTGAGAACGGCCAACCAAATAATGACTATTTAGTCATTGGTGGGTGATTCCTTTGCCGTTCCCACGGAGGTGCCTATAAAATTGAATTGAATATTTAATAACAGATCAATTAATTAAAACCATTATAGTAAAATAATTGTTTAAAATGATTCCCCCCTACCAAAGACCCAGGGCTCGCATATACAAAGTCTCAAAATTGATTATAATAACTTTTGTGACGAGACAAATGAATGTTGAAGTATAAATGTCAGGTTTGATGAGTTAAACATTAAGTGAAAGAAGATTGTCCCCCTTAGAACCTAGCGGGGACCCATCCTTCGTGGGGTAGAGTGCACAGTGTTTTTAAAAATGTGTGGTCGTTAGCCTATCGCACAGATAGCATCAGTTTGTAATGCCTCATTAAGAACAATCCTGATTGAATATGTTCCTTGTTGTGGATTCCTTGAAGCACAGGACCAAAGCCTCCCTGCAGGTCCTGACCCCCTTTGCAATGAGTATCGGATGAAGAAGGTGCTGATGCTCAATATTCCATTTATGGCAACAGCACAGGTGGTGAAGCCAAGATTCTTTGAAGTAGGAACATAGCCTGCACTCAGCGTTTATCCCCCTTGAATGCTCATGCTGGATTAAAATCTGTAATGCGTAACATGATGAGTCTCATGTATTTTCCTACAAACCTGTATTGTCAAAACCTCGCGTAAATAGAGTTGAGCCTTTCCCAGAATGTATTTTTTATCCAGAGACTCTGTGATTAAGCGAAGGTGGAGGCTTTTAGTAACTTGTACAAGCAATGTTTCCAGTACCTGCTTGTGCACTGCTTTTTTCCAAGCGGCTAGAGGAATGTCAGGTAATTGGAGACTTTCTGCATCTATCCTCAGGGTGGCTGTTGCCAGTCAAAGGCCAGCATGCCGCGCAGAACCTACCTCCTTAAAAACAAACCTTTGTTGATATCTAAGTGTGCCTGATGGTGCCCTCAAGGTCCTGATGTAGAGCTTTATTAGATCCCCCTGGCATGTCAGATCTGGCCTCCCAAGGCCGAGCTCCAGTCTCAACCTTGATTCCCTGGCTTGCCGCAGAATGAGCAGCACTGATTTATGTGCCTTGACCTGGGTTGTGATTAAAAACCTATTCAGTGCTCCTGGGAAAGCCAAATGGCCATAATAGATGGTAGGTATCAATTTTGCTTTTAAGATGCTCAGTATTGGTTCGGCTGATGGACTTAAGAGATGATGGCTCGGTTGTTTCAATAAATGGATGACGTTGTTGGCCTTAGTGCTGAAATGTTTTCTGTGGGTGTTTGGGTTGGCCCTTTCAGAGAACCAGACCCCAAGGTAGTTGTAGGCTGTTGCTGTACCAATTTGCAGTTCTCCCAGATGTCAGTGGACTCGACTTTTGTGTTGATGTTTCCCAAACACAACTACCTTGGTCTTCCCCTGATTAATCAGTTGATGGTTGTCCTGATTAAAGCAATCCAGCGCATGTAAGGCTCTCTGGAGACCCACTCTAATGTGGTCCATTATTACTGTGTCATCCGTGTATTGCAGGACCGGGAGTCTAACCCTACCTAGTCTTGGAGATACTAAACTGGCACCTTCCAGAGCAGCCCCCGGGTCTGCAGTGTAAAGAATTAACAGGGGGGGTGCCAATACCTAGCCCTGTTTGAGTCCGTTGTTTGTAGTAGTTTTAGAGGGCACTGTGTTGGGGCTTTTTTTTACCCGAACCCAAGTATCTTCATAAAACAATATTATTGCTTTTAATAGTTTGGGTAGAATTTCCCAGGTAGTTAGTTTCCATTTTAACCTTCTGCAGTCCTCCTTATCAAAAGCAGTGATATTAACAATAAAGCAGGAGAATAAGGAGTGGCTCTTCTTCGTGACCGCCTGGGTTGATAAGTCAGACAATGCAATGATGCTATCCATGGTTGAAGAGTGTAACCTAAAACCTTATTGGTAAAAAGGAATGATGCCTTTTTCTTGTGCCAAAACCTCCAGGTACTTCAAGAGAATTTGAGCATAGGCCTTTGCTTCTAGGTCGAGAAGGGTGACAAGCCTCCAGTTTTTTGGCTTGGAGTGGTTGCCTTTCTTGAAGATAGGGAAAAGTACGGAGCCCCTCCAGGAGTCCATCATCCTTGCTGTTAAGAAATTGAAATTAAAAAGGGGAGTTAAAACTGCTATCCAAAAATCCGGTACTGTTTTGAATACTGGTGCTGGGATCCCGTTTGGCCCTGGTGCTCCATCATTCCTCATTTTCATGATGGTTTTGATAGCTGCATCCGTTTTTATTGACGTGCCTGGAGGCCTGCAGTACCCAACTTCCAAGCTGTTTGATTCTCTGGTTCCTTTGTCAAGAGAGTCAGTTGTTACGTAGTTTGACCAGTCTGATTCCAAAACCCTGCTCTCCCTTGAAGCTCCTCGATTACTCAGCTGGCTAATGTGCCTCCACAGCCCGGTGTGATTCTACTCTTTCAACAGGGGGAACACTTTAACACCTTCAATGCTACGGTGATTCATCTTGGATGCTGTACTCCCTTGAATCCCATTGTTCATGACGAGCGCACACGAGCAGTGTACTGCATGACGAGCTGAGCTCGTCATGAGCATGGAAGGTGTTAAGCCATTCTTTTTCAGTGTGTTCCCTTCTGTTCTCACAAACTTTCTTTTTGTAAGTTGTCCTCAAAATTGTGATAAATGGGCCATCCAAGCAATTCCCCTTCTTTTCTTAGCTTTCCAAGGACCTTTGTAGAGTGCATTTGTACTTGATTTTATCCTGTGGATAACGTGGATGTCCAGAAGTCAATGAGGATTTTTTGCTCGAGCACTGATGTTGTTCATTACCCATGTTTAGTGCTGGGTTTTTCCACTAATTTGCAATAGCTGCATAAAAGAACCCCGTTGGGAGACCTCCACTGGGTTCTTATAAGAGGAGTAGAGTTAATGAAGACGCTCTCTCAGATCCTAGGAGAACATAACAAATTCAGAGCACAGGTTGCTGGATAGCTGCATGGGTGGCTAAAGGACCACTGGAGGGCTGCAGCTATACTAGCAGGAGTGCATGTGGGGCTCGAGGAACCTGGACTCTGGCGCCTGTTGCCTCTCTTGTTATCTGGAATACAGTCCTTATTCTATGAGACCTTTTGTCTCACATTAGGGGTCAGTTAAAATTCAGCGAGACTCTAAAGGGCACAATACAGCCTGCAGCCACAGCCTACAGTCATTAAACACCACGTTAAAGCTCCTGCATCCTGCAGCCCCCCCAGAGCCTAGCGTACCTGGTGCCCTCAAGCTCTCAGCTCCACAGGCTGGCCTCTCCCCTTCGACCCCTACCTCCAGCCTCGAGGCTCAGGCGTCAGTCACTCAATACTGCCTTTACTGCATTGATTGAGGTGGCGCATCAGAGTGGGGCAGGAGACCCTGGTCCAGCTCAAGAATCCCAGATGTCTGTGGCATTGTGGCGGGCCGAGTGCTGTGGGCAAGTGGGGCCCACCAGGCATTTCTGCAGGCTGCACCCGGGACTAACTGGGCCGCCTCCGTGGACCTCCCGAGGCACTCTCTCAGCACCCGCTAACTGTTGGCAGCTAAACTGCTGGGCAGAGATGGGCAGCAGATGCCTGAGGATGCCGCCAATTACCCTATGGAACCGGGAGAGTAGGACAAACAGGCAGAAAGACATAATCGGCTTCACACTTCCCATTATTATATTAGATTCCTTAAAAACTAGACCTTTTGGCATTACCAATGCTGTCTTACATAATGGGCATACATCACCGGCCAATAAATTTCCCTTGTATTCAAGTGAATAAAACCTAAATTAGGCACCACAATGGGAATGTCGAAGTAAGTTCCAGCATGGCTTGGAGACAAAAGTCCATGCTGTGCTGGAACTTCTGTGCATGTGCCCCCCTGTGTGCATCCACAAGGCCTGAGTTTCAAAGGGGCACTGAAGGGCCCCCTTTCTTTAATCTCCACCATTGTTTTTCAATGGAGGAAAAACTTCCATGAAATCAATGTCGGAGATGATATGCTTGGTGGCACCACAGAGTCATGCCAAGCATTTAGATGATTCTTGACTGCCGTGTAACCATCAAGGAACGGCAGAGCCGGCGGTCCCAAGACCACTAGGGTTGTAATGTAGCGGTTGCAAGACCGCCACTACCGCGCCACCACAAGTCTGGTTGTCCTCTGACTTCCAGATTAGTAATTAGGACTTAAAGAGGAACCATTCCCACTGCAATAAAACATATCTGAGGGAAATTAAGTAAGGAACAGTACTGGACACTAAAGAGGAAAAATGTACTATTCCCAATCCAATCTATCTCAACTCAGGGAAGGTGCTGTACACTAAAGGTGCAACATTGTCCATTCCAATTACAATAAAACGTATCCAAAGGACATTTTGAACACTGAAAGGGGTAAATATAATATTCCCACTCCAAAATAAATTACGTCACGGAAGGTGTTTGACTGTAAAAGGGCAACATTTACTATTCCCATTCCAATCTATCTTGACTCAGGGAAGGCATAGGATACTGCAGAGACAACATGAACCATTTCCAAAGCAACAAAATTTATCTGAGGGTAGGTTTTGGACACTAAAAGGGTTAAATGTGGGGGCATGGCTAGCAGCCGATCATGGCGGCAGCATAAGGGACGAGCTCCGCAGCTGAAGCGGCCTCTTCGTCAATCCGACATATAATCCGACACAATTTCCAAGCCCTACAGGAGGGTACCAGAGCCCAGGACCGGGTGGTGTAAGCAGCGACAAGCGGCGATACAATCCGACGTCTGGAGACCGAGATACGTCGAGGCTGCGGTTCGGCCTACTCCGACCTCCTAAGCCGGGGCCTCCCCTGGTCGAGTGGCCCAGCAGGAAGTGCAGGCGGACCTGGGAATCTGGACCGGAAGTGCCCGCTGGCCGCAGGGGGACGGCAGAACGAGTGCCTCCCGGACAGTCAGAAGCAGCGAAGCACGCAGGCCACGGGAGTGTGGCGGACAATAACATTATCGCCGGTGCCCTGGCCTTCCCCAATGTCAAAATAGGCGGCTCTGAGTGTGAAGGAACCTGTGACGACGGGGGCATCCGCCATTTTCTAGGACAAGGAAGGTGCCGCGCACTTGGCAAATACCGGCGCTCTTCGCCCTACGGAACACCCTACCAAGGCTTGAACACAATATATTTGGCTTGGGTGGTGCGATCACACCGCTCCGGACATCCTGGAGCGTAGGGGCACGAGGAGCACGAAATCCAGCGGTATGGCGGGGAAAGGTCCCAAGGGCGGCGCCACACAGACCCGCATCGAACGGTATACCTCCGACAAGCCAACCACCTCCCCGGCGACGGGGAAAGATCCGGGAGGCAAGACGGCAGACACCCCGGGGGGTAAGAAGGCGACACTGGACGATGTAATGCATGCTCTGGCCCAGCTACAAACGACAGTGGGTGCGATTTCCACGGATGTCACCTTGCTCAGAGCAGACCTCCACAAAATGTCGGAGAAGGTTAAGAACATGGAAGTGGTCACAAAATCTCTAGTGGAGGACGTCTCCGAACTCCAACGGGAAATGGGGAAGATGGCGCAGGACAATAAAATGCTAAGGGAGAAACTGGATGAACAGGAAGGGCGTTCGAGGCGGAACAACGTCCGTATTATTGGGGTACCGGAGTCGGAAGGAATTAAAGCCATGGACCTCTTTGTGGAGAGCCTGATCACAGATGAACTTAAGCCGAAAGGTTTGTCAAACTTTTTCTCCATTGAAAGGGCCCATCGAGTACCAGGAGGCCAACCAAAGCCAGGGGCAGCTCCGCGGCCCATAGTAGCCCGTTTGTTTAATTTCCGCGACCGGGACTCCATTTTGCAGGCGGCCAGGACTTCTCCTCCTCTTAAGATACAGAACGCTACCATCGCCATTTTCCCCGACTACACAGCGGAGGTCGCACGTCGGCGGCGAACGTTCTTTGATGTAAAAAAGGAACTGAGGTCAAGAGAACTACCGTACTCCATGCTCTTTCCTGCAAGACTTAGAGTGGTAGCTGAGAACAGAACGTGGTTCTTCGATAACCCAGAGACAGCACAGGAATGGTTGGAAGGCTGGAGGCCGGGTCAGAATCCACGATGGACAAATCGACCCAAGAAGGATCGAAATGGAGGTCAACGCCAGGATTCTCAGGCTTCGGGAGGTGGACCAGAAAGTAGCGACTCTTTGGGGTCAGAAGGCGGCCAAGAAGAGAATGAGGAGCAATGAGCTTCAGACTTTACTTTTGTTCTAGACATTTAATGCTGCGTAAGCGCTTCCCGCCATTGGACACTGGGTGAAGGGCCTCCGAGCGCGTGAATGAGAGACTGCCGGCAGCGGAGAGTCCCTCACCCCAACGCGCAAGTACACTGTTTTGGGGATGGGGTATGCACTCTGCTCAGTTGGGGGGGCGGGCAGTTTTGAGTCCGTGCAGCAGGGGGGCAGGGAGGGGGGTGGCTAGGGGTTCGGGAAGGTTCACAATACAGGACCCCTTGGTCCTGCGAATTTTTGTTCTATGCACACATATGTTTATTGGGATGTTTCATTTTGCTGAGAGCATCTTGTCTATTTGGGACAATGAGGATTGGAATGTCGGAAAGAGTTACATCTACCCTACACTTGTCTCCGCACGCCACCTCGCCTACGGCGAGGGGGCCTCATGATGGTTCACCATCTTTCTCATGGCTGGAACAGATAACCACACCACACCAAACCCATTACACGTTATGTCATGGAACGTCAGAGGTCTGGAGGACAAGATTAAGAGGGGTCTGGTGCTACAGGGAATTAGAAGACAGGGGCCTGCTCTAGTTCTCTTGCAGGAAACACACTTGACGGGGGCGGCCATGAAGGCCCTAGATAGGCGAGGTTATCAGATGATAGTGCATGCGGAATTTACTTCAGGATCTCGTGGTACGGGTATTTTGCAGAAGAAATCCTCCTAATTTATAGTGAAGTCAACAGCAGTCGACGCTCATGGCCGCTTCGCGGCAGTCCATTGTCAGTCAGAGGGGAAATTGTTAAATGTAGTTTCCGTATATATACCGCCGGCGCTACACTCGGTAGCCCTGCAGAACCTTGGCAGATTCTTGTTGGACCTCCCTGATGGGGACTTGCTCGTAGGTGGGGACTTCAATATGACACTCACGGACACCCTCGACCGGTTCCCCTCCCGAACACACACTGATGGTCCCAGCAGGCTACAAACCTTTCTAGACGCACAGGGATTGGTGGACATATGGCGCACACTACACCCTGGCCAGCAGCAATATTCATATTACTCGGCCACCCACAATAGTCTTTCCAGGATCGACTACTTTCTCGTATTGGGCAACGGGCATCTCACTGTGGCCGAGGCGAGTATACAGCCGAGGGGCATCTCAGACCACTCACCGCTCACTCTGACAATCACCACCACAGGCACTAAACGACAACGGTTATTCCCGATCTTCCCTGGATATCTTAAAGTCCCACAGATAAGTAAGGACCTGAAGAAAGATACCCGGCTTTACTTTGAGGAGAACCGGTCCTCGGTAGACTCCCCCTCCACATTATGGGAAGCATATAAGACCTTGTTTAGGGGCCAAGCCATTGCCATTATTGCGAACCACAAGAAAGCACATAGGAGGGAAGCATTAGACTTAGAATTGGGCCTCGAGAGGGCCAACACCGCCTATATTGCAAACCCTTCGGAAGATACACTCCACGATCTACAGGTCCACCAGCGTCGCCTCACCGACCACCTACGGAGGGTCACTTTGGCAGACATTGCTGTGACTCAACACAGGGTTTACGACATTGGGGACGAAGCTAGTAAACTCTTGGCGTGGCTAGATAAGAAGCAGGGGGGTGGGAGGAATATTCTACAGCTTACTGACTCGTGTGGCGTCGTACACACCCACCCAGGCGAAATAGTGGAGGTCCTAGCTGATCATTTTGGTGAGGTGTACACCCCTACGACAGTGGTGGCGGAAGATGAGGCTCGAGATGCCCTCGAACGTGTGCCTCTGCCAAAATTGACGGACGAGGCGTCGAAGGATATCGACGCACCCTTGACTGCGGATGAAATCCAACTAGCCATTGGCTCCCTTCATTCGGGTAAGGCCCTGGGCCCCAATGGAATACCCATTGAATGGTTTAAAACCATGTCAGAATCCTTGGGTACGCCCCTTCTCCAGATGTACGAGGAATGTAGACTGAAGGGAATGTTACCGCCGGACCAACGGATGGCGACTATTGTAGCCATCCCGAAACCGGGTAAACACCCCAGTAATTGCTCGTCATATAGACCCATCTCCCTTCTGAACCCAGAGGCCAAAATTATAGCTAAAGTGCTGGCAAACAGGCTCTTGCCGTGCTTAACTCAATTGATTCACCCAGACCAATCCGGCTTCATGCCGCATCGAAGTATGGCCCTAAACCTTCGCAGGGTGCATGGGGTTGTGGCTTGGCTCTCACTACTGAGGGAGCCGGCTGCGATCCTATCACTAGACGCCAAGATGGCGTTCGACATGGTGGAGTGGAATTACCTCTTTGCAGTGCTCGCACGTATGGGCTTTGGTCCGGTGTTTCTCTCCTAGATACGTATGCTCTATAAGGACCCCATAGCCAGAGTGGTAGCTAATGGCCATATTTCTCGAACCATACATCTGGGACGTGGCACGCGGCAGGGATGTCCGCTTTCACCCCTCCTTTTTGCTCTGGTTCTGGAACCGCTGGCGGTTACTATTCGTACCACGCAGCTCCTGAAGGGGATCCAATGGACTCCGCAATGGGAGGATAGAGTGTCACTATACGCGGACGACATGTTAATATACCTCACTGACCTGGGGGACAGCCTTCCCAACCTCCTGGCTCTCTGTAATGCACATGGGCGAGTCTCGGGCTACACCATCAACTGGGCAAAGTCGACGATTTTCGAGCTCAAAGGGCCACTTCCGCCACTCCCAGACTCCTGTCCGCTAGAGATAGCACCCTCTTCCTTTAAATATTTGGGGGTCCATATTTCCCGCGACGAGGCAGAGTTCGCACGGCTTAATTTACAGCCTCCCTTGCTCCGACTTCGTAATGATGTGCTGCATTGGAAGGAACTCCCACTGACATTGCTGGGTAGGGCAGCGCTCTTTAAAATGATGGCCCTGCCACACTTTTTGTATATTCTTGAAAATGCCCCACGTTTGATACCGGACAGCTTCCTCCAAAAGATAACGGCACAGATCACGGGTCTGCTCTGGGGGAACCGGCCAGCCCGGATCTCGCACATAAAGTTGAATAGGAGTTGGTACGATGGGGGCATCGCATTGTCCAACGTACAGCTGTATTACTGGCCGGCCCAGCTTAAGATCCTTAATCAATGGATACATGCCCCGCAAGAGGATCCAGCGTTCAAAGCAGATAGGGCACAACTGGGCACGAACAGTCTGTTGGCCCCACTGTACCACCGCGGTATTGCGGCGAAACTCATTGGACCCACGAAACACACTGTTCGCCTATGGTACAAGGCGCAAGCAAAACTGAAATGGGATGGGACCATCACAAAACTTACATCTTTATGGGACACGAAGGCGTTGGGACATTTGCGACGTACTAAGGGCTTTACCCAGTGGGATAACATCGGGATTTCAACTGTGGGGGACCTGTGGACGAGGGAGGGGGTGGTTCCTTTTGCAACTCTACAGGACCAGTATGAGCTGGGGGATAACGAACTATACAGATATGTACAGTTTAGACACGCCCTACAAGCGGCAATTCCACCAGACACATCCCCACCAGAATCCTCTCCGCTAGAGGACCGTCTGCTCACGGACTTCTTACAGGAGGGGGCAACCTCGCTGACTTACCGCAAATTGATTAATAACATGCCTGACCCACTAGAGAAGTTGAAGGACAGATGGACAACTGATGTCGGAGACTTAGATGAATCCGACTGGAATGCAGCCATGGCGTCCCCTCGTGAGGCAGGTATTTCCTCCAAATTCTGCCTAGTGCAGTTAAAGATTCTACATAGGATTTACTACACTCGCATGACATTACACAGATTGCAAAGAACAGATCATCCCTATTGTCTCAGGGGCTGCGGGGCAGAAGGCACGTTTATACACACGTTATGGGACTGCCCGTTGATTGTTAGCTATTGGCAGCGGGTTCTCCGTACCATTGCACAGGCACTTCACACCTCACTCACCTTGGACCCGCGGATGTGTCTACTGAATGTGTGGGGGCCTACTGACCTTCCCTTTTATGCAAGGGCGTGGACCACGATCGGGCTGGTAACGGCCAAACGAGACATAGCACAGAAATGGGGGTCGGCTGACCTCCCCACATTGGCGCAATGGATCCGAAATATGGACATGCTCATGCTGGCTGAAAGAGCAGTATACAAACTACGGGATAATCCTCGTAAATGGAATGGGGTCTCGCAGCCTTGGAATTCCTATAGGGGGGACATATGTGAGCCACTGGATGAGGAGGATCTTGAGGGTTCTGATGATGAGGAAGAACACTGATTGGGACTGGGACTGGCTGATGGGCAACACATATGGGAATGGGATGGATTTGTGCTGGGAGTCTGTTGAGGGGGGGATGGGGTAGGGCCTAGGGTACGGAACTGTATGATTGGTCCCTCTTATGACAACTATGATGCTAGATGCTATCGAATCTACCTCACTGACATGCCGACTCATGTGTGCAGTTTTTTCTAGTTTATGTTTAATGTTTCACAAAAAACACAAAACGCAAATTGTAATTTTTTCGGTGCATTTATACGTTCCGTTCATCTGATCACCTTGAATAATGATGTTGCTACATGATCAGAAAGGGCCGGAAACATACAAACTGTTCTATATTTACCTCGTGTTATGAGCAGGCCTCAAGAATGCAAGCTTTTATGTGATTGATGATGATGATACTATTTGTATTTTGCAACATAAATAAAAATAAAAAAAATAAAAAAGATTAAATGTACAATTTCCACTCCAACATAAATTAAGTCAGCAAAGGTATTGGACAATAAAGGGGCAAACTTTACTATTCCTACTCCAATCTAACTTAACTAGGGGATGGTGGTGGACACTAAAGAGGCAACAAGAACCATTCCCACTGCAATAAAAACGTATCTAAAGGAAGGATTTGGACACTAAAAGGGTTAAATGTACAATTACAACTTTAACAAAAATTAAGTCAGGGAAGGTGTTGGACATTAAAGGAGCAACATTTACAATTCAAACTCTAATGTAACTGAACTCAGGGAAGGCGCTGGGCAATAAAAAGGCAACATTGTTCATTCCTACTACAATAAAACTTATCTAAGGGAAGGTTTTAAACATTAAGGGCAACATGCATTATTGAAAATAGGGGTCGCAAAGGGGCAGATTCTGCGAATCTGCCCCTTTGCAACCAGTATTTTTGTATTTGGGATGAATCTTCCCAAATGCAAAAATAACTATTTCATTAATTGCTAAATTTGAGATTTCTTAAATTGTCACTGCATTTAGGGAATCACAAATTGTGATTTTGCAATTAAGAAACACAAATTATCATCAATTCAAATTTGATGGTAATTTGCGAGAACTTTGAAAAATGCACAAAAGTGCATTTTTTAAAGTTCTATGTTGCACACATACATGCCCTGGGGCATGTGTGTGTGCAACATGTGTTGAAACTGCAATTTCAGGGGTGCATCAGGGTGTCCTTTTGGCACCCTTGAAATTGCATGCACAATCTGTGAGTACCAATTTGATACTCGCAAATTGCGCATGCAATTCCTATTGATTCATCTGGGCCTCTAGACCCATAGGAATGAATAGGAAGCAATTCCTTATTTGCGATTTACAATTTGCAAGTCGCACATAAGGCAGGCACCATTTGGTGCCTGCCATGTAGTGAATTGCAATGGGGGGGTTCCATAGGTACCCTACATGTTCACTTGTCACCCCCAACAGCAAAAACCCAATGACTTTCCATGGTGAAAATGCCACTATGAAAAGGCTGCTCTCCGCCTACATCATAATATGAATGGCGGAGTCTTGCATACACCGCTACCATAACATGCCCCTTTTCCGCCCTGTCGATGAGTCGACCGGCGAAAAAGAGGCGGATGGTCTTTCCATCCGCCACGGACCCCCCAGCCATACTAATATAGTGGGGGGTCAGTCAGGTAAGGACGGCGGGCGGAGCGCCGGCCCGGCAGGGGCGATCCGCCAGCCATCCTAATGGGCATCTTAGTATTATCGCCACAGTTTCAACAAGCTGAACAAACATCTATGTAACATGAAACAAAAACATATCATTCCAAATTAAATAAAAACTCATAATTTTACATTATTATCCATATAACTTTTAGACTTTTTAAATATTATTCACTCTAAATTGAATAAAATATAATCTATATTACATTAAAAATTATATTCATATGTCAAATCATTAAAAAAACTATTTGAGAATATATAACACTATTCTTTCTATACATTTGCTTAAAAAACATAGCAATGTTTCAATATATTTTTATTGTTTTTCCTATTTAAAAAATCATTTATCGAAATATTTGCATATTTTTTCTACCTCAATAAAATGTCTTCAAGTTTACTATAATATTAGAAACATTTTCCAATTTTTAAAACATTCAAATCAATTTCGTTATATTTTTGGGGAATTTGTAATAAAACGTTTTAAATAATAAATGTTTTTTTAGAAATTAATATTAATAATTTCCCATCAAATATGATATAGCACTATTTGTTTCCAAATAAATATGTTTTATTTCTTTTATTAACTATCAAGAAATTCATAATTTTTTTAAAATTTGTTTTAAAATGTAAATTTTTTCAACATTTTTCAAAAACTGTAACATCTCAAGTAATTTATTTCAATGACTAATTATTTTTAAAAAATCCACACCCCTATTTCTACATTTAATTTATTGAGGGCCTGATTAGTCAGATACTCCTAGACCATGTCGGAGCCCTTCTGACCAACTTGGCTGGAAACCATTTCAACTGACCGATTACAATGCACATGGTTGGAAAGGAAACCGTTCAGAAATTCCGAATCGGTCCCAACTGGCATTCGGAGACTCCGAGTCGGTCAGAGCCGATTCATACAGCTCTACGGACAGCGTTTTCGACTCGGATTGTTGACACAGAAAGGCTGTCAAAAACTGACTTTGGGGGCCCCTAGCCGGCCCCCCTTCATCCTGAGGTCTTCGTTCGGGGCCGTGGGGATAGCCAAGGGGCCCACTGTAAAATCATGCAAAGTGTGGCAGGAACCATGGGGGGCCGGCCACTGGGTGCAAGCTTTTCTGTAACCACCTCTTTTTTCAGTGGGAGCCTGTGTTGTCGGTCGGAACACAGGCTCCCATTACCCATAGTATTAGTGACTCCGCCACCAATTTTAAAAATTGTATGGAAGCAGTTGCCTCGTGGATGATGAAAAACGTCTTGAACTTAAACAACGAGATGATTGAGGTGTTAATATTTGGTAACAATTTGGACATTTGATCCAGTGAATGGTGGCTTGACTCGCTAGGCAACTGCCCTAGCCCTGTTTCCTATGGAAAAAATGTAGGAGTCCTAGTAGTCAATTCCCTTTCTATGAGTCTTCAGATCAACAGGACAGTGTCAACTTGCTTAGGTCTAATCAGAATCCTTAGAAAGAT
Organism: Lissotriton vulgaris; assembly: GCF_964263255.1. Taxonomy (NCBI): domain Eukaryota; kingdom Metazoa; phylum Chordata; class Amphibia; order Caudata; family Salamandridae; genus Lissotriton; species Lissotriton vulgaris. The sequence continues at coordinate 871,993,168 of NC_141695.1, read as the reverse complement.
ATCTCAGTTCCTATCATTTGCTTCCCGTAGACAAGCTATCATCGGGTTAAATATGTCCAGATTGGACTATTGTACCACTCTTTATCTGGGTATTAGCAAAGGTCTGATGCAACGCTTACAGCTGGTGCAGAATACTGCTGCTAGGTTGGTAATGGACTTACCAAAATAGCACTCAATATTGCTACTCTTTTTACACTGCACTGGCTTCCTTTGGATTGCAGAATCCTTTTTAAATCCCTCTGTTTGACTCACAATGCCTACTATGGTTTGGGCCCTGACGGTATCAAATCAATGTTCAAGCGCTATGTTCCCTTTAGGGAGCTTAGATCAGCAAGAAAAAACCTCCTCATAGTACCAAGGTTCAAAAAGATTAAATGGGGAGGTAGAGCCTTTTCAGCAACCGCAGCTAAGTTGTGGAACTCTCTCCCGGAAGAACGTTCCCGGCAGGTGTCAAATTCCCTTTTTTTGGAAAGCTCTAAAAACCTGGTTGTTCACAACCATCCTTGTCTGAGTGTGTTTTAACTTGTCCTCACATTGCTCTGCTTTAGCGCCTTGATGCCCTTGGGCTCAGTTAACGCTTCATACATTTCATATTCATGCATTCATTCAAGTCAATAGGAGACTTTCCGAACGGTGGTCCGAACCATCATAATCGGTCGGGTGGACTCCCCGATCGTGATTCGGTCCAAACTGATTCCGACAAGGAGTCTGTTGGATTGCTTTCCGACCGAGATCTTAATGAGGCCCTTAACTTTATAAAATACTTCCCACCTTTATCCCTATAAATCCATTTAGAAATTATATTAATTAAATATTAAAGTATGTACACTAATGCATTATTTTTAAAATACATTCCACCCTAATCCCCAATAGATCCGAACATCCTTTTAAAACAATTACTTTAAAAAAAAACTAATAAAACAAAAATGCAATATCACACTATTTTTTTTCTTTGCAAACAACATTTTTATTGGCAGTTATAAACAGAGGGAATAACATCCGGTACATTGCATCTATACTTGTGAATTCCATAATGCTTACATTCAATGGTGAACATTCCTCTTAATGAAAGACCCCCACCCCTCCCTTCTTCCTGTCCCTCCCGCCCTTGTCAGCGCGCCTGTAACCGTCTCACATGCACATAATATTCGTGGGTACCCTCCATCTTCCGTGTCCCTCATCTAGTCAATTATCGTTTCGAGGACCTCTTCCCTAGCCTGCACTCCCCTCGTACACCCCCCTCATGTCTACTTTGGGTAGTCCGCGCGCCCGAGTGTCAGCCCTACGCCAAAGCCTCTTCCTCATCACTTGAGCCATCTGCTGGTCACTGAAGCGCTGCCACTAACGCCTCACACGCCCTGGCCACCTCCAATGATCTGTCATAATCTAAACGCCTGGCCTGCTGCAGTCGGAGTGTACTCTCAGCCCGTGCCCAGCGCAGAAGATTCGCTTTCTATCTCAAATAACTAGGGCCCTGGCTTGATTTCTAATGCATGGTGAGATCCCTCTTGGCCAGAATCAAGCCTAAGACGTAGAACTTGCTAGTGACCTTTGTTCCGGGGGTGTGGGAAAACCAGAGTAACAAGCAGGTACCCATGTCCACCTCTATCTGCCGGTCCGTGACATCATTCAGACACGCCACCACTGTGTCCCAGTAACCAGCCAGTCCCGAGCAAGACAAAAACATATGAGCAAAATCAGCCCCATCAGTCCTACATCTCGGACAGGGTGACGTGTTCCCCCCGAAGTATTGTGAAATCTTAACGGGTGTCAAATATGCTCGATGAAGCGTGAAAAACTGGACCAACTGGAACCTGGCATTTCGCGTGCCCTTCCAGGCGCGCCGGACCAGCTGAGGCCACGTCGTTTCAGGGATGGGTCTCCCAATATCCATCTCCCACTTAACTCGCAGTCCGTCTAGGGGCAACATAGCTTCCGTCGAGAGCCTCCGGTAGAGGCAAGTAATGGCCTTAAAAGTACCAGCCGCCATAACCACATATTGGCAGCCCAGGGAAGTCGGCAGTTCGGTGAGCCCCCCACTCCAGTGTTTCTGAATACTGGCCACCAGGGCGGCATGTATCAAGTAATCCCCTCTCGGGAGGCCATAGGTATCCTGCAACTCCTGGAAAGTTAGCAGCACCCCATCGCCATACAGGTCCCCAATCAAATGCAGCCCAAGCTCCTCCCAGGTTGCCAGCGCCGACCAATCACCCCCATGTGGAAGAGCCGTACACATCCCCAAAGGAATCTCCGGGGCATATGGGCGAACGGCACCTGAGCGCTTGTGAGTTCTCAGCCAACAGAAACGCAGAGTGCGTTCTTCAAGACTGAGTTGATCCAGCTCAAGCTTCTGACCCAGTATTATAAAAGAGATGACGTGTCTAGGAAACAGACGATCCTGCATTCCCTCTGGTCCGCGGAACTCCTGCGTCACTGCTTGAGTGAGCCATTGTAGCTGTGCTGCCAGGTAGTCCAGGACTGCCAGCCCTCCATCCGCCCTAGGGCGACGCCTGCCCGATCCCCAGATAAATCCCGTGGTTAAGGATCGGAGTTTGCGGAAGACCGGAACCGGTATCCATATTGGTAAGGTGCGGTACAGATATAATAAACGAGGAAGAGCAACCATCTTCAACAATTCCACCCGTCCCGCTACAGACAGAGGCAGAGCATGCCAAAATCCCATGGAACTCTGTAAGTTCCTGATCGCCCTATTCACGTTGCCCTCCAACAAATCCAACTGAGAGTGATAGACATGAACGCCCAGATAGGGGAGGAGGTGAAGTTCCCAGCGAAGATTCCCCTCCATCTGGGGTTCGTGCTCCCTCAGGATCACCGGGAAAAGGCAGGATTTCCCCCAATTGACCCGCAGTCCCGAGAGATCGCCAAAGGCGCGAAGAAGGCGTTTGGCACCATGAAGCACGCCGCCGGTATTTGCCAGAAACATTAGCAAATCATCCGCGTACAGGGAAATGTAATGGGGTTCACCCCTCAGCACCAGGCCCTCATAAACCCGTCCCATCCGAGCATGAGCCGGCAGCGGCTCAATGGCCAGGGCAAACAACAAGGGGGATAACGAACATCCCTGCTGCATCCCACGACCAACCTGGTATGCTGCCGAGATCGTGGCTCCTGTTTTCACTCTCGCCGTGGCTGCGTTTTAGAGCAAGGCGGTCCATCTCACAAACCGTTCCCCCAGCCCAAACGCCTCCAAAACCCTGAACATGTACGGCCACTCCACACTGTCAAACCCCTTTTAGATGTCTATTAAGAGCATGGCAGCCTCCGGAAGCCCTCCAAGATCACCCCCCATGACCCGCAGCAGTCGGCGTATACAAGTGGCAGTGGTGCGTTGCGGAATGAAGCCCGCCTGATCCGGGTGAACCTAAGCTTGCATATGAGTAAGAAGTTGCGTCGCAAGTATCTTGCTCAGGATTTTATAGTCGACCGTGCCCATCGAGAGTGGGCGATAGGCCGTGCGAGAACTGGCGTCCCCTCCTCGCTTTACTAAGGGTATTATGATGGTCTCAAGGGCGGTCGCAGGGAGAACCCCAGTTTCCCAGGCCTCCCTAAATACAGCGTGCAACTGCGGGGACAGTACATCCACATAAGCCGCGTAAAATTTAATCGGCAGACCATCTATGCCAGGAGTTTTGCGGCGAGCCATGTGTTTAATGGCCGTGCGTATCTCCCCTATGGATATCTCCCCTCCCAATCCGTCTGCCTGGTCCGGGTCGAGACGCGGCAGTCGCGCTGCAACCAGGAAGTCATCAAGTTCTTCAGGCGCACCTTGCATCGAGCTCCTGTACAGGTGCTCATAATACTCGAAGAACTGGGCGTTGATTTCTGTCTGAGTATAGACCAAACGGCCCTCCGCCATAGATAACGTCAAAATTGGGGTGCCACAAGCCGCAGGATTGGCAAGCCAAGCCAGTAGAGAGCCCACCTTGTCCCGCTCAGAATGAGCCCAAACCAGGAATTCTTTGTGGTCGAAACAGCAGAGCTTTTCCATCTGTGTTGCTACCTCCTCCCGAGCAGCAGAAACGGCCCCATGGGCTGCGGGATCCGCATGGCCCGCCCGCTCCGCGGATCGCAACCGATCCTCGCTCTGTGCAAGATCCTGCAAGAGGGTCTTGCGGGCCCCAGCCATAGCAGATATGTATGCCCCTCTAATCACTGCCATAAAAGCGTCCCACCCCAAGGCCCTACTCGACGCTGTGCCCTTGTTCGCCACAAAATAGCCCTCCACGTTTTCCTGTGCCGAGGCCTTAAAAGCCGAGTCATCCAACGCTAGCGGATTTAACAGCGATGTGGGAAGAGTCTGGTGTTGCCGGGTCCACCGGACCACCACCAAACAGGGATTGTGGTCAGAGATCGTTCTTGCCAAGTATTCACTGTGGTGAACCAAACTCTGAACGTCTGGGGAACACAGAATGCATTCAAGCCGGACATACTGATCATGCGGGGGGAGTAAAAGGAATATTCCCGCTCTGCGGGGTGCTGCGTTCGCCATGTGTCAACCAGTCCCCACATACATTGCCAGTCCCGTCTCCCCTTCGCTATCCTATGCACTACAGACTGTGCCAGCGGTGGGTGTGACCTGTCCAACTCCACATCCAATACAGAGTTAAAATCTCCACCACCTAGGAGTGCCTGCTAAAACTGTCGCCAGCTTCCCCGACAGGCATGCAAAGAAGGTAGACTGTTCAATATTTGGAGCGTAAACACTACACTGCGTCAAATCCCTCCCATCTAGCCGGCCCTGCACGGCCACAAACCTCCCATCAGGATCCAACAGTGTCACTAAAGGCTGAAACTGAACCCCCGCTCTCACCCTGGACAAAACTCCCCGGGCAAAGGCCGAGTATGTAGTATAGAACAGTTGGCCCCGCCACCTGCACTGCAAAGCCTGTCCCTCAGCTCGGTCAATATGCGTTTCTTGCATGAAAGCTACTTGGATCCCTCTGTGAACAAGATAGGCATGCACTTTGTGTCGTTTCAGCATGGAATTCAGTCCCCTCACATTCCAAGTTATACACTTTAGATCAGGTATGGTCCCCATTCAGAGTTACACACACATTTAGAATCATTAGTAAAGCCCCAGGCGCACTGACTTTTCCCCAGAACCCCAAAACAGCCCCAACTACCCGCAACCCACCCGCCCCCAGAACAGGTACCAAACCGCAGAAACCCATCCAAATTCGAAATCCCAATTAAAGAAAGTCTCTGGTAGCCACCAGAGTCTCATAACCAGTGTGAGATCAAGGGGGTGCTGAGCCGCCACAAATCAGACAACAGAGTAAGATCAAGACACAGTCACACAGCAATGGTCGCCCCGCCTCCCTCAGCCACCGATGACCCAACAAGCATCAATCTCCTCTCTCTCTGCAAGAGAGATCCCCCCCATACAATACCTAGAATAATGGCACAAGGGTTACGCGTCCAGTAGGTCATCAGCAGTCCCGGGCGTGACATGAGGTAGCGCTGGGCCTCCGCCGTCCGAGCCCTCAGAAGTCACATCCCGAAGCCCCCACGGGATCCTGAGTCTGCCACAGAAGCAGTTGCTGTCGCCCCCGAAATAGTGGAAACTGCCTTGAAGGCCTCTCGGCGCTCCAGGTCCGTCTGCGATACAGAGGGGACCCCCGATGCGGCAGTGCGTCGTCTGGGTCGTCTACCCCGGTGCATCCTCTCGCACTGTCCCTTCCACTGCAAGGCCATCAGTCCCAGCCTTGTAAGATTCCAACCAGTGCCACACCTCTTCAGGACTATTAAAGGAGGAGGAGGCACCGTCCATCAACACTCGCAAGCGGGCTGGGTACAGGAGCGAGTATCGGATGCCCTCATCTCGCAGGGCCTTCTTGACCGCCTAGAAGGTGGAGCGCTGGCGCTGGACTTCAGACGAGTAATCGGGGTAGATGGATACCTTAGCATTGTCCACTTGGTAGGGCCCCATCGTCCGCGCTCTCTGTAAAATGAGGTCCCTATCCCTGAAGTGGAGCAGACGTGTGACAACAGGTCGAGGGGGTCGGCCAGGAGCCAGAGGACGGGCCGGAACCCGATGGGTTCTCTCTAGTGTATAAAATTGCATCAGTCCCTCAAGGCCAGCAACCTCTCGTAACCAGGTCTCCAGGTAGGAAACCATGTCCGTCCCCTCAATCTTTTCGGGCAATCCTACCACACGGATGTTGTTACGCTGGTTGCGACCTTCCGCATCTTCTGCCGTCTTCTCCAGCACTCTCCTCTGCAAGTCCTCCAGCGCGGCGTCTGTTGCTTTTTGGGCCGGTTCCAGTACAGCCAGAGTAGTCTTAGTCTGCTAGACTCGGTCCACTAGTTTTACATGATCCGCACAAAGCAACCCCAGGCTGGTGGACACCTGAGTGATGTCTTGGTGCAGCGCCCCTCTCGTGTCCGCGATGGCTTTCAAAATCTGATCCATCTGCCGCTGCTGCAGTCCCGCCGCAGGATCCTCAGTCGACCCAATGTCACAGTCCCCGGGCTAGTACTCCGCTAGATCAGGGGGCCCTGGGCCAGGCTTCTGACGAGGCTTCCCCATAGTGCTGGCCCCCAGGCAGCGAGCAAGTCCCACCCCAGCAAGGATCTCCTCCAACTCAGGTGTGTCAGTGGTCCTCGCCAGCTCCAGGAGCATCCACCACAGGCCGCCGATGAAGCAGCTACAATCACCACAGCAGGCACACAAGTCTCCCCAGAGATTGTCAGGGTCTCCACAGCCGGGCCTAAAGTCACATTCGCCAGCACCCCGGTCACCTCAGGCGTGTCACCCAGGCTGGTCCAGCAACCGCCACCGCCAGATCACTCCATGTGCGCCCCGAATCCCGGAGCAGAGTCATGCACCCCGGCCCCCGTTATGTGCCGCCAGGGCCTCCCAGCGGCTCCTCGCATTCTCCAGCCAGATCCACTAGGAGCCGAATTCCAGCAAGGGGGCGAATCGTGTGGCACCGTGCGTAGCGCCCTCTAGCACTCCGAGTCAGCAGGCCAATGGGGGTCAGCCGACCATCACCCCCAGATGATCCTCCTGCGTGCTTCCGGCGAGGGACCAAGGTAGTCACTCCATCCCCCCGTGCGCCCACAGCAACGTCCTGCCCAGCTATGTGCGGGGGGGGCACCTCTGTACAGCCAGGAGCCGCCACCTCACCGTCCGCTCCGGCCGCGTGGATCTTCAGGCCCCTGGGGCCCACGCAGCCACCCGGACCAGCAGGCCGCACACCAATCCCACCTCGAGGGCCAGCTGCAGCAGAGAATGCGGCGCCCACCCGCTCTCCCACATCGCGGTTGGACGCCGCTGTTAGGATCCGGTGCTCCTTCGGGGCTCTCAAGCCAGACTTCCGGTCTGTGCCCCGACTCTTGCCACAGGCCACGCCGGCCTGCCTCCACTTCCGGCCGGCTGCCGCTCACGTGAGGTCGGGGATGCGCCCAGCTCCGCAGGCCGCAAAAAGATGGCTGGCGCCGGGTCCGATGGCTCACTAGATTTGCGGCACCCCACCACTGAAGGCCGCTTATCCCAGCGCCAGATTGTCTTGCCAGGGCCGCGCCGATGAGGGCAACCGCACTCAGCCCTTCAGGGACATCAGGGGCCAGAGAAGCCAGGATAATACCGGAGGTGGGCACGGAGCTCAGCGCTCACCCGTCCATGTCTATCGGCAGCCAAGCCACGCCCCTATGCAATATCACACTAAAAAGCTATATTACAAATCATGACATTAACTACATCAATATTAAATACAACACCTAAAACAATATTTTTTGACAATGACATTAAATACAGCAATATGTATGTTACGCAATATATTTAATTTAATATTTTCTCTAAATACCTTTGTACACAGCCAGGTGCCTTGCACAACAGGGAGAAGAGTCAAATATAGTGATATGTAAAGTCTTAAGCAGTACAGGATAAGGTGTGAGTCATAGTTAGTTTTATTTTTTAAGGTTTGCTTTGTAACCACAATTATGCTTTAACTCTGTTTTTCCAGTGAATCAAGGCCCGTGTGGAGGTGAGAAAAGGCCTTAAATGGACTCCCCATTGGTTTCAAATCAAGCAAATTGCTGTGAGATTCTCAGATGCCAGCGAAGCATCACTGGGAACTGAGAATCTCACAGCAATTTGTTTTCTTTGGAACCACATATTCAATAATGGATTTTCAAATCCATTAAAATAAAAAAAATTGGAAACAGACCAGGCCCTACAGCTGGCCCCCTTAATCCGCTGTGCATTACCAAAGGAAGTGCACATGCACAGCAGAGTTGGCTGCCCCTGGAGTGTTAGATAAAAGGGCGCACTAAAAGAACACACAGTTAAAGTGCAGTTATGGTTATGAATTAAAACTGAAATGTCACTGAGATTTGCAAGCTATGGCCATTAACACAATCACACCTCCACCCGCGGTCCATGCAGGTAACAGCGGTAGGGACGGTAAGGGGGGATTTTGAGGGACAATGCAGAGGGAAAATTCAATAAATAATTCGTTTTCCCTCTGCATCGTCCCTCGAAATACCCCCTTACCCGGCCCTGCCGCTGTTATCTGCGCGGGCCGCGGCTGCAAACCTCACACTGAAGCCCTGTAAACCTCTACTTGCACACTAAATGCACTACTCATGACCACATCCTTAGTGTCAGAGCTAAAATTTTAAATGTTATAAGTTATCTTACGTATCCCATTTCCCTGAATAGTTGACAGAGACAACTATGAATGCAGCATCATTAAATGGTTTGAATATGTGTTGCTGTTTAACTACATTTTGCATTTAGGTGTTACTTATTGATACAAATATTGTGAGTCCATATGCTTTGCATTTGGTGTAGACTTCCAGACGTTTTTGCAACATCTGTGGAAGAGTTATAAGCAATGCTAACCATAGCTTTTCTTTAAACATAACACATACAGGAGTTACCTGCTCTGAAACAACTGCAGGCAACCAAGCCATGCAGTTCACAGCCTTTGGCCGTTTTGCAACCAGGTTAAGCCACAGAACCTTCCTACCAAACCCTGTGCTCAACCCTCTTTGGGTGGTGACCACCAACAGAACAGGGCCTTATGCCACTGCCAGGTGCTGAGCCAAACATTCCACAGGTGGTCTAACCACGATGAATGATTCCTACTCCCACATATAGATTCAGCATAGGATTTGCAAATCCTGCAATAAAAATGTATTTCTTGATAATTAATATTGCCATGGGGGTGGGGGGGGCTGGGGTCGCATGGCCTAGTGAGGTGGTTCACCCGGTCGGCTCATGCCCATTTCCTTTTTCTTTTTTCCCAACTGTTATATTATGTTATGTTATCCGGGGTTTTATAAAGCGCATAGCTACTCTTCTGAGTGTCCCGGCGCTGGGTGAGTGTGACTGAACTAGACAGGAAGAACAAATGTACAGAGCGCAGAGTGTTACGTTATTGCTGAAACAGCAATGTTTTTAGATTTTTTCTGAAAGGAAGCAGATCGTGAAGGAGTCTCACAGCAAGTGGCAGATCATTCCATAGCTTTTCCGCTTTCAGCCGGAAAGAGCGGCCTCCAATTCGACAGTATTTCACCACCAGAGTGCAGGCTAGGGCCAATGCGGCAGAGCGAAGAGAGCGCGGTGGATGATAAAATTGCACTCTCTTCCTCAAGTAAGGGGCACCGTACCCATGTAAAGCCTTGAAAGCCAGCACCAGGGCCTTAAACTGTATCCACTTCTGGATCTGAAGCCAATGGAGAGACTTCAAATGAGCAGACATTCGGGTCCTGGGGCCAAGAGAAAGAATAGCTCTGGCCGCCACATTTTGCACTACTTGGAGGCGGGTAAGCAAATACTCTGGAAGCCCCAGATAAAGAATGTTAAGGTAGTCCGGCCTCGATCGGATCAAGGCCTGGACAACAATTTTCCTGCAGGGGATCGGGAGCAATGGAAGAAACTGTTTAATCATTTTCAGAAACCAAAGCACTAGCCAGCCACCGTCTGGACCTGTAGCTTCATACTGATCGTGATCGATTTTTATGCCAAGGTTTTTGCAGACAATACTGGGTTAGCCGGAGGGTGCATGTCCTGCGGCCACCAGTTCTGCCATAAGTTGTTAGAAGGGCATCCAAAAAAAATGATCTCCGACTTACCGGAATTACATTTAAGTTCATTCAACTGGAGACAGGAGAACAACGCTGACAGGCAGGCCTTAATAGCTTCCTCCTTAAACTCCGAAACTTTGCCGCATGTAAAGAGGAGTTGGGTGTCATCAGCATATGACAATATTTTGGCTCCATGCGACGCAACGAGACTGGCCAATGGGGACATGTACAGATTGAATAGAGTTGGGCTAAGCACCAAGCCCTGAGGTACACCTACCTCCAGAGGAGGAATTAGGGCAGAAAAAGGAGGAGCCCACACAGTTTGTTGGTGCCCAGACAGAAAAGAGGCAAACCATTTGAGAACCGTCCCCCTTAAGCCGGCCTCCTGGAGTCTCTTCAGGAGTCGGCTATGAGGGATGGTGTAAAAGGCTACTGAGAGATCTAACAATATCAGCATAGCCTTGCCACCCTTATCCAAGACGTCCGTAATGGATTCCGAAATTTCCAGAAGCGCTGTTTCGGTGCTGAAATTCCGGCGGAACCCAGATTGGCTCTATTGCAGTATGTTATTTGTCTCCAAAAAGGCAGAAGTAATTGAGTGAACATATTTTTCCAGTACTTTGGAAAAGAAAGGCAAAAGAGAAATTAGCCTATAGTTAGCGGGAATCTCTGGATCCAAATTAAGGATATGTGCCTCCTTCCACTTGCCAGGAATCATCCCCTGCTGCAGGGAGGTATTCAAAATAGAGTTCATATAAGAATTAATGGAGGGATCTATTGATGCCAAAGTAGACGCAGGGCAAGGGTCAGAAGGGGCCCCTGATTTTAGGTTCTTCAAAATGCCCAATGAGGTAGCCAATGTCAAATGAGGAGACTCGAAGATACGAGGACCGCTCTCCGGAGGGTCAGGGTGAGAGTGGACGTTATCCTGGATATTAGCCTCATGGGAGCTAGGGAAAGTGTCCTGGATCTTTCCAATTTTATCAGCAAAAAACAGAGCAATCTGATCCACCCATAGTGCTGAGCGGGAGAAAGACCTAGTTGTGGCATTCGGGGATGCAAATTCCTTAACTATTTTAAAAATCCCTTTATTTGTATTCCCGGCAGCTTCTGTTCTAGATGAGTAAAAACATTTTTTCTCTTTGAGGATAAGTTTGTGGTGCAGTTTAAGTGCTTGTTTATATGCCGTCTTCTCAGGACTCTCAAAATGTTTTCGCCACGCTCTCTCGAGTCTTTTGCAGATCCTCCTGCTTTCTTTAAGAGCAGGCGTAAACCAAGGAGCCGAGATTCGAGAGGTCAAGGCAGGATGTGCGGAGGGCGGGGCGAGCTCTGCTGCCTGAAGCAGAAGCCAGTTATCCAGGACCGTAACATCGTCTTCCACATTACCATTCAAAACGAGTGGATGGGAGCCAAGGGCCACCATCACCGCTTTGGGTGTAATGCAATGTTAAGGTCTGAAGCTGCCCATACAGGGCTTACTCTGAGTGTTAGAGGGTGCGGTCTCACGATGCACTCTAAACTCTAAAAGAAAATGGTCAGACCACACCAGTTGCCGGGGAAGAGAGACATCTAAGTCCCATGTGGGAAAGACCTGGTCAAGAGTATGGCCCTTTTTGTGAGTTAGTGTCAGGAAATAAGGATTCAAATTAAAGATATTCAGCGCCTTTGTTAAACTAGTAGCTCAGGGTTGTTGATTGTATCTATGTGGACATTAAAGTCCCCTAATATTAGGCAATGTTTATGTTTAAGCACAATTGGGCAACAGTATTAATGATAGCCTCACTGAACAGCGTAGCAGGACCCGGTGGTCTATAAACAAGTAAAATGGCCATAGATTGGTGAGGAGATATTACCAACTGGAAACCTAAGGTTTCAGCCCCTATAACATCTTCTGGGTGGAGAAGCACGCAAGAATAGGTGCTCTTAAAAATAATAGCTATACCTCCAACCCTGCCGTAAGGGCGGTCTTTCCGGACCACTTGGTAACCCTTAGGAATGACTGCAGGAACTGCAGGATTAGATGAGTCACACAGCCAAGTCTCTGTCAGAAATAGAAAATCCGGGCTGACCTCTTCCAATAATGCAAATATATTGAGGGCGTGCTTATGCATAGATCTGGTATTGAGGAGAAGGCAAAGCAATTTACCTACAGTCCTGGCTCTGTTCAAGCTAGAGGGCACAGGAGAAGCTTGAGGCAAGGGGTTACCAGTAGGTTCAAAGGATAAGATTGGCGCCCATCCACAGTGGGAGCATAATGTTCTCTTAGATATACTCTAAGGGGACAGTGGGGTGCAACAACTCACACCTTTGCGCAGTTCCCTCAGTCTATCTATGGAAAAAGTCAGTTGAGCAGTAATACTTACGGAGCCACCGGCAGCATTTCCAGAGCCTGAAGCTTCAGGGACACAGATGGGCACAGACGGGCTTGCCTTTGGCGCACCCACTTTGCACGTCCGCTGCGCTTTCGCCCCAGAGTGCTTTTTAAAGCCCACCCTCAATTAGCACTAGGGCGCTAACCCCGGAAACGCGGTGGGCCCGCTCGCACAGACGGGCACAACCGGAAGAAAGCAGAGGTAGTCGGGCTGGTCAACAGCCAAACTGCGTCTGAAATCAATTAAGATCCGCAAGGACAGTAAGTTAAAACAAAAAACTGTGCTTGTTGAACCATGTTGTTCAGAAAAACAGGGGATACCCTTTATTTACTGCAGCTCTAGGGCTGACATATGAAAATAAAATAAATAAACAAAGAGTGCCGGTACAACATTCAAACAACAACTAGTATAACAAACAAAACTAAAAATAATTTGTAAACCGCAAAATCAATTTGTGTCAAACTTGGAATAATTAACAACAGCCATATGTCTTTGTGTCTAACCTTTTGTACACTTTATTTTCCCCATAAAGCAGTTGAGGGTTTTTAAGTGATGGAAATGATTTTATAAAAAATACGTATATACATTAAGCAACTAACATAATGAATGTCCTTACAGAGAAAAATCATATATAATTACAAAACGTCAGAAAAAACAAAATACATTCAATGGAAATCCTCAGCCTATTATGACCGCGTTATTAAAACAATATATCAATGGTGGTTATTGGTATCCTTTTTAGGATCCACCTGAGAGGTCGCCTGGAGAATAAATAAATAGCTTTCTTTTGTGCTGGATTAGCCACTTCCTCAATATTAGCAATTATGAGAATTAATATTTGGTTGGCTCCTCAAAGTCAAATAATGTTGATGCTTTTCGAACCTTTGTTAAGACATGTTGGGCAATTGCTGATGCAACAGACATTTTTTTCTGTGATGGTCAGCAGATCAGAATGCAGCAGGTTTTGCAAAGGCTGACTGCAGAAATAACTCCCCTTTCCAATGGTGTGCCTTTATTTTTTTTAATTGGATGAGTCTACAGAGGACTCACAAACTAATGGTCCAAATATGTCTAAAATGTAACCGCTTCATGCCCAAACTGGAACTCTTTAACTGCTAATTTTTCAGACCGCAGAATGTATTGACACCAAACCAATTAAAGACACTTCCTTTAGCAAGGTTCTGTTTTCATGCTAAGTTTGGTATAATTACATGCACTGATTTTTCTGTATCAAGGAGCAAAGAATTCTATAGGTGTTAAAATGTGAAATGCAGTTTTTGGAAACTCCTCTCCACCCCACTTTTAGGTCCTGCATGATGGATCCATACAAAACTTGCCAATGAGAACCCAACATGGAGGTACATTTTATTGAAAGTTTTGTGCAGAAGTGTCTAATGGTGGCAATGTTATTAAGAAAACAAATACTCTCCTTTCAGTGGAAAGATTACTATAATCATAACTGTAGAAGCCCTATCCCCGCTTTGGTGATATAGTAATAGATATATAGTGTTGAACTTGGCCATTCCTGCAGGGCTATACCCAAACATTTTGACTTCCTCCTCTTCTTGTTTTGCTGAATTTGTTTTTGCTGCCCTTAGGACTCTGTGCACTTTACCAGGGCTAATCAATGCTAAAGTGGTAGTGTTTTCTCTTACAAACTGTGTAATTTTGACTTCATGAAACACAGTAAAACTTCATTAAAAAATTGATAAAAAAATGACATGATTAGCCTTCATTGTATGTTACACATAAATACACATTACATAATACAAATATCAGACAAAAAATGATGATTACAGAAACTATACAAAGCTTAAAATTGAATACGCAACAATGCAAGGTCAATGACTGTAATAAGTACAGGAGAACAGCCGCTAGTGCAAATGAGCAATGTGCAAACTAGGCAGGGAATAGTGCAAAACATATCAGGCCATATTCAATGATGCTCGTGATCGAACAGCAGCTTTAAGAAAGCAACTGACCCTGAGGATTACTTCGTCAGAGCTTAGCATCAGTAAGTCTCCAAAAGCAAAATTAAAATTCATCCGGCCGGTCTTTTGAAAGTATGGGATTAAATAATGTTTGGTGTATTTTGCATAGAATCCACAAAAAAGCGTAAAATGTAGAAGACTTTGTTTCCTACCTAGGTTGCAAGGGCAATTTAGGTTTTCCAAATTTTAGTTGAAACCCAACGGGAAGCATAAAAGGTTTTTGATGCTCCTGTCTCTGAACCGAAACAGCAGGCTCCTATTCCATTTGCCCATCGTTTTACACAGGTAGTCTTGGGGCATGTGATGTGACCTGTCACATGGTGACAAAAGGGGTATGTACCTTATAATGGCCGGCTTTGCAAACTCACTCTTTTTCCTCTTGTTACTGTAGGGATCGTATAAGGCCCTTTTTTACTAAGTTCTTGTGTGAGCGATCGATGGTATGGGGAGATGTAAATAAATGCCCCTGCTCCACACTAACTAGGCTATTCTCCTTTAGCCATGGTATATAATTATCCCGATCACTTTTTAAACAATCCAAAATGATATCACGAGTCAGAGCAGCCGCTGGATTCAGCCATATTTTCAGCCAGAACAGTGCAGGCCTAGATCTTATAAAATCCTCTGTATAGGGGAGATTCAATTCCCTGTGGCACACATAAGTTGGTGCAGAAATTACCCCCCCCCAAAACCTTCCGACAAAAACTGTTTTCCTCAACCTGTATGTTAGTACAGTTCGAGTATCCCCACACCTCAGCACCATAGGTTCCTGTAGGTAAACATCAGGTCTTATAAATTTGTAGTAATGGTATAATAATCTCTGCCTGTTTAGGGTGGCGTAGGGAGGTTACAGAGTTAATAGCTTTGCCCAGTGTATTCCTCCCCTGGGCAACATGAGGTTGTCATGATCCAGAGTCAGAGAACAACAGGCCTAGGTATGGGAAAGTGCAAGTGCTTTTTAAGACGTTATTCCCTGACCAAATTTGATTGATTTTATGTTTTTTAGGGCCGCAGGGCATTATAAATGATTTATTAAAATTTGTGCAAAGGCCAAGGTCTGCTATGTACGTGACAAATCCTGATATTAAAGTGCGCAGTGCATTGGGTGTACGGGCCATGAGGACCGCGTCATACGCATAAAGAAGAGCGGGAATTGGTTTACTATTTACATGCGGGACATCACTTGTTAGCTTACACACAAAACTACTTAGTTCATTTATATCCTCTTCGCCGCTAATGACAAGGGTAACTCGTCATGGAGTTTCCATTGATTTCAATGGAAATTACATGGAAGAGCCAGGAGCAGCATAGCATCCAAGTGGATATACAGGATAAAAAGCAAGGAGGCCAAGACGCAGCCCTGTCTGACCCCCCTGCCAATTAAAATATCACTGGAGACTTCACCATCATTATTCAATCGAACTCGGGCTCTCAAGTCGCTGTGTAAGTGAGCAAAAAATAAACCAGGGGTTCGTCTAAACCATAATTCAACAGAACTGACCATAAGCGAGAACCGTTAACAAAATCAAAGGCAGAACTTAAATCCATAAAACCTAAATACAAAGGGGATTTTTTGGCAACAGTATATTTAGCCACTACATGTACCCAGGACCGGCACATTAAATGCTACAAGTGGGCCTGCAGCACTGATTGTGACACCCATTCAAGAGTCCTTTAAATATGTCTCAGGCCTGCCATTGCAACCTGTGTAAGTGCAGTTTAAACTACCATTTCAACCTTGTAAAATAAACCTTTTGATATGCCTAAACCTTCCTTTTTAATACATATAAGTCATGCCTAGGGTAGGCGGTAGACAGCCCACAGGGCAAGGTGCAATGTACTTAAAAAGTAGGGCATGTACTTTTAAGTTTTACATGTCCTTGTAGTGAGAAACTCTTTTTCTTTTTTCCACTACTGCAAAGTCTACCTCCTCCATAGGATGTCATTGGGGTTACCTCATTAAATTGTATATGTTTAATTTCCATCAGCAAACAGGTAACCCCTTTATATTTGGTGTTTCTGGAGTCACAACTTAGAATCCTTACTTATGATGAAGTCAGATTTTAAATGTTAATTCTCAAAATGCCACTTTTAGAAAGTTGACATTTTCTTGATTGAGCCATTTGGTACCTGTAGCCAGTCACATGACTGGAGGTAGCTAATAGTTGTGCTTTGTGTATTTCTCCTAGACAACCACACTCAATGGGAAGCTTAGGTGTGACTGGATGGTCCATAACTGTCAGGATGGGAGGACGGAGCCAGGCCCAGCCACAATTGCACTTGAATAGGCTGAGTCCTACTTCCACACAAAGGACTGTGTACCACCTGTAGTGAATCTGGAGCCAGGGTCAGGAAGGCAGGGCATCTGTACACTTCAATGGTATGCCTCTAGAGGATTTTCTCCATTTCAAAGGCACAACTGCATATAAATACAGGACTTCAGACACCACAACTTCAGTATAGTTCTGGACCTGTGGATATCCTGCAGACTGCCACAAGGACTGCCACTCTGCTGGACTTCTGTTCTGAAGGAACTGATGCCCTGCTGTGCTGGCCAGCTGTCTGCTGCCCTTTTGACTGTGTGAGGAGGACTGGGCCTCTATCTCTTGAACCAAGAGTGGCTCC
Source organism: Lissotriton vulgaris (assembly GCF_964263255.1). Taxonomy (NCBI): domain Eukaryota; kingdom Metazoa; phylum Chordata; class Amphibia; order Caudata; family Salamandridae; genus Lissotriton; species Lissotriton vulgaris. The sequence continues at coordinate 871,976,124 of NC_141695.1, read as the reverse complement.
ACCAGCTAGTTGGCTGGACTCCTAATCTGAAGCCTCAGGGACACAAAAGGCTTTTAACAATCTTGCATTTGCGACTGAACTCTGCCAAATGTCAGTCTACACTGCTAGGTGCTGCCACTCCAGTCCTAGACCCTTGGAAGTAGGCCTAAGATGCTTACCAGCCTCTCTTGATTCATCCAAACTTCTGCATCTATCTGGTGTGTGGTGCAAACCCAAGCAGAATGGGCACAACGCTGCAGCTGCATGGATTGGACCCATCGCAAAAACTCACATTGCATCACAGTTCTTCTGAACCGCTGTACCGTCCCAACTGTGTGATGCATCCTCAGCGCAGGCCCTCACATTTCTTGTCAATGACATCAGACTTTGCTTCACAGACACCATCAATGGGAACCTTGATGACCATGTAGGCCCTTGCATCGTACCCTTGCTGCATCTCACATCTGACAAATTGCTTAGGCTGCAAGGCAAATCTTTACCACGGTTCCTTGCAACACCCAGAGAACCAGGATTAAGGTACTGTGTTCAGCTTTGCATTACTTAGCACCAAGGGGAATTCCATGTGTGATGCATGGGCATTCCCATGCAATCACCCAAGATTTTGACACCAACCCCTATTTACTTAAAAATTAGACTGGGTTCTGCATCAAAAAACTGCACCCATTTGTAATAGTTGCTATGAAGGAGAAATGCTTTCAATTCTCCTTTCTGTTCTGACTTTGCTTGTGTGCTGCGCTGTACAGCACATATAAAGAGTGGGAAAAGGTTTAAATTTAGTGAAAGCATAGTATTTTGTACTGGAAGGACATCCGTCCCGTACAAAACCTATGCTAGACTCACAGAAACACCCTTACACTATGGTGCATTAAGGTTTGTCCGTGTTGCACGGCAGCACATTTATTCACCGGCACCAGGCTACTGCTCTGTGCAATAATCTAGCAAAACTGTGCTTTAAAGTTTCATCCTACACCCAGGTCACTGAGTCTGTGTCGATGTGCCAGAATGGACGGCCCCACAATCGACTCAGCTGCAGGAAGTAAGTGAGAAGGGTGAAAAAATAAAATGATAATAACCTTTGGTACTATCATTAAATTTTTCATTTTTCACTGTTCAGGATCAGTTGGGGACTCTCCTTGCCTTAGTGAAGGAGCCACCACTGGTTGATGCCTACTCAGTAATTAATGCCATTCCAAATTAAAAAAGGTCCTTCTCCTGTACGTGTTCTAGAGCTTTAAGATATTTAGAACTCCCCTTAGTCCTAGAACTTGGAGTAACCCTTGGTTACACAGTCATATTATTCATCCTTAAATTCTTCCAAATTGCTGATGCTGTCTTTGCCCCTTTAGATGGGAGACAATTCTCCAGATAAGGATCTCCTGAACGGTATAATATACTCCAAATATTGATGCTAAATCTGGAGATTATAATCAAGTTGTGGACTACAAAACAGGTTGCAACATTCCGGATCTGAATTGGACTCTCTACTGGCCTATTGACTAGAGAAAATAAATATGAGGTAGCTATAACATGGACTAGAACCATTAAGTGCCAAGTAAATGACAAAACACTCCAGATTTGGCTTTCAGAACAAGGGAAAATGATTTCGGTGTTTTTACAATTTATCCTACTTACCTTCTTTTCCTACTTACACAAATATTCCTCTCCCTTTCTTCACTACATTGGAAAAATTGTTGGACCATTTGAAGTTAACCGTTTCCTGCTTGGTGACCTCAAAATTGCATTACTAGTTAAATATATTTATGGGAAAATTGTTAAGTCTTACAAGCACATAAACATATTAACCACTCACAATAACATGGGCAAAACAGCTAATCCCTGGAGTCATTTTACTATATTTTTAAATAGCAAAATAATAAATGAACATTACATCAAAACTACTTATATGTAGGTCCAAATCATAGTTCCATCCTGAGTAAATCATTGGATGCCTCATAATTGCCAAAAGATCAAAAATCCTTGGTAAGTTCATAGGCAGTCCCAACCCTTGCTCAGTACCAGCTAAAGCAGTTTAAATGGGAAAACAAGAAATGACTATATTAGTTTGGTTACAGCATCCAGGGAGCCGTCTGTGCAAATATAGCCACCATTCCTATTCTCTGATGAAAGTCAGATGAACACTCCAGACTCACTTATCGATACCCGTTGGAAATTGAGATACTGGTTGAGGGGATGAAACCCTACTCAAGCAGCATCCACAATCTCTGTCATGGGGAAACACATACAAACACCATATTAGCCTGTGCACTAGAAAAATCACATACATGCTTTTCAAAAATGGAGCAAAATGAAATGCATTATTTGACACCAAAATAAAAACAATCCCCCAGATGCACCAAGAACCCATTTTGCTATTCCTTAATAGCGAAAAATAACGATTCGCTATTAAGAAAAAGCAAAATGCAATGCATGAAGAAATCACAAAAAAAATTGTGATTTCTTAAAATGCCTTAATTGCGACTCACAAATTGCGAGTTGCAATTAAGTAATACCTCCTCATTCATTCCTATGGGCCTAGAGGTGAATCGCAATTAGCGAATCGCAAATTGAGAATGCGATTTCAAGGGTGCAGTGGTGTCCAAAGGACACCCTGTTGCACCCCCTGAAATTAAGGGCATGTGTGTGCGCAACATGAAACTTTGAAAAATGCACTTTAGTGCATTTTTCTAAGTTTTTGCAAATTACCATGAAGTACAACTTCATGGTAATTTGCGGGCCCTATTCGCGAAATCGCTTTTTTTTAAACTTTAATGCATTGCATTTAAGGAATCTCAATTTGAGATTCCTTAAATGCAAGTAATCACAATTTTGCGATTTCTTAATTTGCGATTTTTGCATTTGGGATGATGCATCCCAAATGCAAAAATACTGGGCGCAAAGGGGCAGATTCTGAGAATCTGCCCCTTTGCAAGCGGATTTTACCTTGATGCATCTATGCCTATGTAATCAGTAGAACTGGAGATATGCAACTTGAAAGATATAACTGAAAATAGTGCCTAGAAACACAAAGCGCCAACTGTGGTTATCTGGTTGTGTTGGACCGGGGAAAAATCAAAGTTCAGGCCAACTTCTTTGAAGAGTGAGTCAGATACAGGGGCCAAGTTAGGCCCTCTGAACAAGAGTACCTAAACTCCTGGTTGGAGAGTGGTGCCAGATCCCTTGTCAAAGATGCATCATGCAGCAGCAGTTTTGAGGAACTGCAAAGCTGCGATGCACAGCTCTGCATTATCGCTGAGAATGCTGTTGACTAGGGGTTTGTAGAGCAAAGTCCTGCGTTGAATATACGTCGCGCACCGTCTGGTTCTGAAGAAGGTTCGAGACTTGCGATGCAGCATCCTGAGTCATCAGCAAAAGTTCCTAAACTGAGCTAAAAAGAGATGAATTGAACTGTATTGGTTCTGCCCACAGGGCTGCAGCTAGGCTGGCAGAGAATCTTCAGGTCCATTTCCATCATCCAGGACAGGGATAATGCCACTTGGGGCAACAAGGCAACAAAGTAGCCGGGCAGTAGAGCAGTCCTTGAGAGTCTTACATACGTCCAGAGGTGTACTAAAGTGTTGGGTCTGAGGGTTAAACATTTATAGCTGTGTCCACCTTGAAGTAGGAAAAGGTTCTAGTGTCAAACTTTGTTCGAGTGTGCTCAGGCAGAAACGTTGTGATGTGCATGTGTGGTAGGTGCCAACTCCTCCCCCTCATCAAGTCAGAGATGGCCCATCCTCTCAAGGGCTATGGCCCTTTGTTTCACTGTCCGGGAGCAATACACAATAACCAACTAGTCATGTGACCCAGTAAACAGGCTTCAGGCTCCATATGATTAAGACCAGAAAATACCAACGTTCTAAAAGTTCCTAAAAAAAGATTTTACTTGACTGACATTAATTAACAACAAATTCGATTCAGTGTTGTGGGCATGGCCACATTGTCGATCTCTTATATTTTTATCAAATTAGTAACTATTACATCAAAAATGACCATGTCATAGACTTTAGAATCCAAATCCAATTGTGAAAATCGGGGAGCTCTGTTTCAAGGCCACGACAACAATGAACATGCATGTATGAACAATGACAAGCAATCAAATCATACATTCAAATCATTACAATATATATATATAAATAATTATTTTGGGATTAAAACATCACATGAGTAATGGCAATTTTAATGGTGTCCATGTTCTTACCCCTACTATTCTAATATTCAACGAGTACGTTTATATTACTTTTCTCTATACTCCTACACAAAAAATAGGGGTTGGAAAAACTGCCTTTGTATGGGCTTTAAAGTTGAGACCTGGGTTTTCTTTCTACTTTTATCAGGTTCCCTTTGACCATAGAGTTTTTTTACCAACTCCTTAATATTGAAAGTGTTGATGCGTTTCAGACACCACTGTTATGGGTTCACCTCAAGACAATGAGCCCAGTGACACTGTAATTAAAGAAAGAGACATAGGGGCTAATTACGATGGTGGGCCAACTGGAGTCTGCCCACCATCGTAGCAGGATCGGAACCACCCGCCTGTAAGGTGGCGGTCCCGCACCCCTAATTATGATGAAACTGCCACTGTGGCGGTCGCATCCAGCAATTTAACATTGTGGTGGGTGCTGCTGGCTGCAGCACTCACCGCAAGGTTAAATGGCATGTTGTGCATTTCCCTGAACAACGTGGCAGGCACCACGCGGTGCCTGCCTCCTTGTGCATAGAAATGTAGGGGGTAGCATGGGTACCCTTAAGTGCACAACTGGTTCCCCCAACACAGAGGGGGCCCGCAAATGGCCCTCGAATCCAGCCTCCACCAGGTGATGGAAACACGAGGAAGACGCAGCTACCAACCTAACGAAGTAAGGCAGAGTAATGATCACCTTTCTCCCTTTACAGTAGGTTGGGAAAATTCTCGCAGGTCCCCCGCTGAGGGTCTCTTCAGGGAACCGCAGGGTAATTAATCCATAGGTGACATGACTGTGCACAAAGCGCGAAAGCAAGCCGCGCCCATCTGTTTTGCATCTAAACAGTATTTTATGCATCTTGCATCACCGATACAATGACTTGTACTTAATTACGCGCTATACAACTAGGGCGCTCAAAATGCATTTAAAATTCAATGATTTAACATTCGCCGATTTTTAATCAAAACCATACGCTATGTCTCCCTCGCCCTTACGCTATGATAGACAAAACAATTGCAGGAGGCGCTTAGGCTTAAGCTTAACACAGGGTGTCTATTATTAGTTTTTAAACAGCACAAGTGACCTTTTTCCAATCTCACGGTACCCTAACATTGTGATATTTGAAGATACACATGTATGTGGTTAGGTGCTTTTTAATTAAGAATGTGGTGGTATGCCGAGTTAAAACACTGACAGACCATATCTGAATGTGACTTATGGATACAAGAAAGTATTCATTCCGCAACTTCAGCATAGCTATGAAGTACATTTTATGATAACGCGCGCTCATTGAACCATCCGTGCCACAGCCTCCGGTCCTGCTTTGTTCACGCAGCAAACTTTAAACATAAAGTATTGTTTGTTCAATCTTCACAATAGCATAACTAATGACTTAACAAATGTATGGTTTGAAACATGTGACAATACTCGCATCACTGAATTAACATGCAATTTCTGTTTTCTCAACCATATATCATACGTACTATTGGCCTATCAAAACTAGTGGCGAATTTAAAAACCACTATCTCACTGTTATTGAGTAAACAACGACACACCTCAAGGTCCTGAAGAAAGCCCCCATACCCGGCTGGGTGCAAAGGGGCTGAAACATGTTGACTTCACAGATCCCTCGCACTAATCAGTGCAAGTGGTTATTAACACAATTCACATACGCACATCAAAAACACTTTTAACCTTTCCACATCTACATAGAATTAAAGACTTTTTCCTGGTACAGCGATGTTAGAAATTTTATCTCTAACTTCGCCCAAACACTTCACTTTTTATTTATTTTTTGGTCTCTGGACACTATTGTAACAGCAGTGGGTCAACCTCCAGGTGGAGGTCAGCGTACCAAAAAACAAACCCAATGATGATGCTGTCACGTCACGACCAGCCGGAGAACCAAGATATACCACCTGCATGCGTGTATGAGGATTTTTTTATGAAAGGTACCAATAACCAATGACCCAGGTCACACAGGTACAAGTGGTCCATCCTCTTTTGAGCTTTGCTATTTACGATACTCCAAAACTTGGTGCTGCACTTGTAAGTTGTTACTTCCATAAGTTTACCCCAGGCTTCCTCCTTCAAAGCCTCTTTATGCTTCCCAAGTACTAGTTTATACTGTTTCCCACAAATTTTGACTAACACAGGGTTCCTAGGGGTAGCGCACACGGGCTAGTCTAGGCCTCCTAGCAGGAAGCGTGCATTCCGGGTTCAACCATCTGGGGGCCCTTTCCTGCTGTGCTCCGTGGGCAGGGACCATTAATATATTTGCAACTGATCTGGAGATGGATAGGAAGGCAAGGATGATGGACTCATCCGTCTCTGCCTCCACATTCTGACAGATCTGAAACTTGCTCTGGCACTTCTCCAGGAGGGACTCAAACAGGAAGTTTGATGAGATCTGCGTCCATTTGAGCCATCACCCTCCGTCCGAGGTCCGCAAAGCCCCACTACTTCTACTCCACTCTTTAAGTCTAACATAGGCCAGTTGGCTTTGATGCTCAATGGATTGTGATCACTATGAGTACTGGCTATCACTGAAAACTCGGAAATCAGACAGAAAAGAGGGATGGAGGTTATAATGAAATCAATAATGGAGGGTTCACAGACCCGCCCCTTGCCTTGGGGACCATGTTCCAAATTGGTTGACTGCATATCCAAGTCACATATTAGGGCATTTACTTTCTCCCCAAGGCTACTATTTTCCAAAAGCACACCTGCTACACGTTGGCAAGAGGAATCCACATTGTCCCCTACACTCAATCGCCTTAAGTCCCCACACACATGAATGTTAAAATCCCCTAGCAGAACTATGTTACCAGTTTCACCTGGGGAGACCATGAATGTAGTCAAAAATGTACCTAACCGGGTGACATTAGACACCTCAGGGAGTGATGAAATGGAGTTATAAAAATTCAATAACAAAAGTCTATACGACCCTAATGAAAATATTAACGCCTGAAGGCACGGATTATCCACATTCAGTACCACAACACCCCCTCCTAAACTAAGTGAAACATAGACTATAAGGCCTCCCTTCTGTCAGCCTGACGTTGAGGGGATTGCAGACATGTTAAACCGCTTAAAACCCTCTAACAAATAGGTATTGTCGATGATACAAGTCTCCTGCAGGCAAATAATATCATAATTTTTGATGAAAACAACCATGGCAGATGTACAAACTTGCAAGCCAGATCCGCTATGTTCCAAGAGATGATGTTACAAAAATTACTGATCAAAGCATGACTGCAGGGGAAACCCCGGTCCGGCAGGACCTTAGGATCAGAGCATGAGGAAGGCACCTTGTGGGACTTAAGTTCTAGCCTCTCCAGTCAATCGCAGGTGTAAAGTTGCACCAGTGGTACAAAGGATTAAAGAGAGGGAACAGAGGAGACAGTGAGGCCATTCGAGAAAGGTCAGAGTCACTAGATTTCTAGACTGTGATGTCACAGGAAGGGCCCTAATGGAGGAGATTGGACCCATGGTTCTCCGGTTGCTAGCTGTATGAAGAATCCTTTCTGCCAAGTGTGGTCGGTTAAAATTGATAATAACGCAGTCACCACCACTGCTCTTTTTAGTACTTCCTATTTAGGCCACCCTAGGGACCATAATAATGTGCCTCTCCACTCTGAGACCCAAGGGTGTGTTATTATTGAGCCAGTGAGGGACCTTGTTCTTTAGTTGGTAAAAGTCCTCTGTGACCCCCGGCTTTAGGACTGGCATGTTTCCTAGGACCACCACATGGGGAGTTACTTCCAGGGGTAGATGGATGGAGCGAGGACAGTGGGACTGTGTTTCCTGAGCATCATTGATGATGGAAGGGGCCTCCCCACTGGCCAACCTCTTTGCAGGTAGCTAGTTCATTTCCTTGACTGGCCTCTGGCCTGACTTGGTCCTGGGGGCATGTCCTCACCTGTAAACCGCCTTTGGAAGGTAGATGTTGGCTGTTACGAGTAGGAGGCCCAAAAAAGGGGACATGCTCCCAAGATGCGTAATGCATACACTGTTAGCCTCTCTTATGATAGAATCAGGTGCTGCAACTACATCTGCTGCATCACTGGTGCAGTAAATAAGGTTGGAGGACTTAGTGAGTAAGTACAAGTTAGAGATTTACCTCTCAATTAAGAACATTCGTTGCATAAATGGTTCCAATTTGGAGTCCAGGCATGGCCTCAAGATAGTCTCTCGAGATGAGAACTACACCATGGGAGCTGGCAGATGGTGTATCCACTTTTGTGCATTTTCCCCTGACCCGTAGGTTGGAACATTTGCACTTAGCCCCGGAGTCCAGTCCCCCTTGAAGTCGTCCCTCCAGCGCAACAAGCCAGAGAGGCTAGATTTTGGATTGGTAGCCTATGACCTGACAAGGGCACCAGAGGTATCAGCTCACCGCCGGTCAGCGGCTCAATGGCGGTGACCTGGTCTTCGTTGCTCCTCAGGATGCCTGGTCCTTGATTTATGTGTTCAATCGGGAGTGCAGGATAGGCGTCTTATTCCGCTCCCAAGGTACACAGTAGACCATGTGCAGGGACAGAGACTGGCAGGTGTAAATGGCTCACCTGGGACCGAGAAAGACGGAGCTCCACCAATTCAATTTCCTTCTCAAGAGCCCCCGCCGCTCTTTGCAGGAAACAGACCATGGTCAAAGTTAATGGGGCAGCATGAATCACAGTGGCTGTCTTACGTTTCCCCATGATTCCCTGCTCTGTGAATGTGTAGGTGCAGGTGGAATAATTAATGTTGTTATCAAGCCACTGCCTTTCCCCCGCACAGTTGTAAAGCAAGTGGCCAAAAGGTAGATTTGGAGTATTGCCCCCGTAGGGCTTACCTTGTTGCGCTTGGGTCTGGTTGATCCAGGCCTGAATAAAATTGTATTGGGCTCACCTCGAACCTGACTGGCTGTTCACTGGATCCCTGTACAGCCACCCTGGCGATGTAGCTTGGTACTACTTGAAGGTCGAGGCATTAGATTATGAAGCCAAGGGGGAGAGCCCAGCCTCCTCCAGGCTCTGACAGGCGCAGACGGACCCGCCCTTGGCCCAGGCACACCCACGAGCATCCTGTGCTGCAGAGCCCTGGCCCCTTTTCAGTGCCTCCAGGAGCGGGCAAATGTCATGCTGCCGGCACTCGGGCCCTGAGATTGCTGGGAGATTGAGTCCTCCCTGTGCTGCAGGCAACAAAGACGAGAACATGCTCCAGTGCTGCAGGAAGCCTTTGCCCATTTTCAGCACCTCCAGGCGCAAGCAGACATGATGCTGGCGGAAATCGGGCTGCGAGATTAAGTCCTCCCTCCACTGCTGGCAACAAAGAAAAAAACGTGCTTTCGTGCAGCGGGAAGCCCTGACCCCTTTTCAGCGCCTCCAGGCGTGGGCCGACATCAAGCTGGCGGCACTCGGGCCACAAGACTGCTGGGAGATTGAGTCCTCCCTCTGCTGCAGGCAACAAAGAAGGCAAGCATTTGCTATGCAATAGGTCTCGCAGCTACGCGAGTTTCAGCTATTGGCATTGTAAATAACAGTGCCTTTTATTTATGTTTTTAAAACAAAAGCAAAAATAAAAGGCAATATTATATGCAATGTCAGTAGCTCAAACTCACATAAATGTGAGACCTATTGCATTGCAAATGCTTGTCTTTGGGGGAGTTCCTTCCCCAGCCCAATTGTCAATATTTTAGCTTAATCAACAGCCATTCTCTCTCCCACACCAAGTTGGGTTTTTCCTGAGGAGGGACAGTGGCTTTGTGGAATTACCTCTTTCGAAAGAGGTGTGTCCACTTTGGAGTCAGTGGTCTCATTTGCTCACCCCAGAGCTTCGTTGCAAAGCAACAGGTTGAACTTTAGTGGGGGTGTGGCTCTCTGGGAGAATGGCGAATTGGAGTTTTCCTCTGCAAATCTGACCTCACTCCACCCTGGCATTGTAAAGTTTGGTGGCTTAGTTGAGGCCACAAGAAAGATTTATAAGCGAAGGATGCCTTAATTGCTTAGATATTGGGGTTCGCTCTGGTATGACTGCCCCTTGCTGCCATAAGTCTGCCCTATTCGATCAGCGCTATGCTACTTCACAGGAGTATTGGCACTTGAGTGTAGGGTTTTTGGTGTTGGATTCAAGGGAGTTTCTGAAATACCACAAATGGCTTTTCTTTAGGTCCCCCCGGGTAAGTTGGCCTCCCTATGATCAGCGATATCACTTTCACTCCTTCCGCGTCACTGCACCACAACAGCCTAAGAGGGGACAGTTCTGAGAAAGTTCCAGAGCTTTTTCTTTAAATCGAAGGGATCATGGTCTAAATATGCAATTCCCGGTACCAGGGTAAGGGGTCTCAAACTGCTGCTGGCTGGGTTTTCTGTGGTCACAATGAGCGAGGACTTGCGATGGTTGTGTCTCATTATGGGGGGTACTCTCTAGTTAATGCTGTCCAAGGTCCCTTTTTCTGCAACCTCTTCCACCACCCTTGCTCTGCCCCAACACGTTGGCTCTGGTGGAGGTGTGGCTGTAAGAAGCTCATGTTGCTTACTGGTACTACCCATGGGATGTACCCTACTGGGGGTGTTCTCGCAAAGGGGTCACTGGTACGGACTCTCACCTGCTCTCCTGCCGCTTCCATCACTTCTCTCCAACATCGAAGGTTTTCATGAATGGCTGCCGACACCTGCAAGGCTGCGTCACTGCTCCAGGGGCCTGCAGTAAAGCCGCCACCCAGGTCCAAGGCCCCAGCAGTGGCTTCCCGTGCCAGAAACCACCACCGAGAGCTGTGCGCCATCTGCGGCTGCTTCCGGGGGACTGAGAAGCAACAACATATGGCAGGACGGGAAGGCTTGCCCCAGAACGTGCATGAGTAAATTTTGCACAGGCTAGCTAAAGGACAGGACTTCAAAATACAGATTGCAGGGTCGTAGAGACAGCAGCCACAAACCAGTATAACAAAACACTACCTGCTGTAGCCAATGAGCAGTATTTGAGAATGCAGAGTGCAGGGTGAGGACAAGACTACCCTAGAACTTGCACACAAAAACAAGGTATACTAGAATAAGACTGAAGAATTATAAAATGTAGAGTGTGAGACCAGGGCAGACCTATCTTCTGACCCTGCGTGCCTAAATACAGACTAGGCTAGCTACTGTATTTGATTATTATACAGGTAAGGGACCGAGACTGAAGTTGGTCCGCCACCAGCATGGAACTAAAAAAAAGTGCTTAGCGGCTAATTTAAAGACACCGTGTCATGCCACGAGTGAAAGATCCAGTCTGGCTGGGTGGGGCCAAAAGGAGACAGGTCGGTAACAAGGAGAGACTAAAAAGCCTCACTGACAATGGAAAGCCAGGGTTTAGCATGCACGATGACGAAAGCCAATGGGAAAAAGGGAGGAGCCTAGACTCCACTTCTGAAATTGTCTTGACTACAAGCGGTCTCGCAGAGCGAACAGCACATGCGTGCTGCAACGCTAGGCAAGACCTAAGAAAACGGGCTCCCCGGGACACTGCGGCATACATTTCTCCAAAAAAAGGAAGCACTGTTAATGTTTTGATATCATTCATACTTCCAAAGACTGTAATAGACACTTGATTCATATTGGTCACAAGTTTCTTTGTAAAATCCAGAGTTGTCAAATTGGTTTTTGAAGAAATTGGACAAATGAGGTTCCATTTTAGCTAAATAACCTTTTCAGGTACAATTATGAATCTTATGAATCAGTTGTGGCATCTTTTGGTTGTTTCAGAGAGAGAGAGAGACAGAGAGAGAGAAGGTGTCATACTATTTTGTTAAAGTTTCTGTATCTCCATCATCTCTTTCAGCCCCTAAGTTGCTGTATTAAACTGTACAATTAAGTAGCCTTCTTTTTGAGTTAACGTTCAGTCCAGGGCTCCGCCTCTTGGGTCTGGTTGAATGGCCGCTACTGTCCGCTTGAATTCATTTTCAGTATGTTGTTTTTCAAAAATATGATTAACCCCCTGAGTGCTGCATCACGGTGGGCATGTGCGGAGGACGGCCGAGGGCCATCCGAACCCCGCCCACTCTTTATTTCTCCTGCACAGTGTGAAAATTTAGCCAGCGCGCAAGTGGTTAACAAGTGGTGCTGTTGCTACTTTGTGACAAATCCTAAAACCCCTTTTTTGTGTAGGAGTGTAGAGAAAAGTATTGAAAACGTATTCCTTGAATATTAGATTTAGGAACTGGAAGAACGTTAAAATTGCCACTACTCATGTGATGTCTTAATCAAAAAAGATTTTTTAATGTATATTTTTGGGATTTGAGTGTATGATTTATTGCTTGTTGTCTATACAAACATGTTCATTGTTGTAGTAGCCTTGCAAAGAAGCTACCTGAGTTTCACAATTAATTTCGGGTTCTAAAGTCTATGAAAAGTTGATTTTAAATGTAATGTTACAAATTTGTTTACATTTCAGAGAATAGAAATGTGACCATGCTAATTAAGTTTAGTGCCCACTTCACTGAATTGAATGTGTTGCTAATTAATACCCCGTATGTTTGTAGTCAAATATACCTTGTTTCATGGAAAATATCGATCTTTATCTATGTTTTGTATGTAGGATGATGTTTGAACATTGCAACAAATTCCAACTAGGAACTGTCATTTGCCCATGACTGAACAGCCTTTAACACTTGCGGTCCCGATTATAGGTTGCATGGTATTGAGGAAGTGGAAAACACCACGCAATATTGAGTTTATGAGTTAATCCCTCCATAAAGTGAGTTGGACATAAAAAGTAAGCACAACACCTTATTAATGTATTATTTTATTTTGCAGGTGGAAACACTTAACACAGACTTTGCCTGCATGTTCTGCCTGCCCAACCTAAAATGTGACAGTCTCTGTCAGTTGGCATTTACAGTATTACTCTTTATGTATTGTACCTCACCGCTCTCTTTTTACCTCACTCTCCCCATATCTAATTCCACTGTTATATATATCTACCCTCTCTCTCCCTATTTCAACTTGCTCTCTACACACTTCTCAATATCCCTCTCTCTCTCTCTTTCCCTCACCTTTCCCTAGCCTTTCTCATGACCTCTCCTTTCTATACCACTCCCTGTGCCTATCTTAATTTGCCTTCCTCTCTTGCCCTCTCGCTACTTCAGCTATTGTCTACCTCACTTCTCTCCCTGTACATTATTTCTATTATTCCAGCCCCTACTCTTTGTCTCGCTTTCGCCTACTTCACCTCTCTTGGCCTCATCGCTCTCTCTTTACCTCAACTCCACATCTCTCCCTCCACCTCTAACTTTCCTCACTCCAGCTCTCTATTAGCCTTCTCGTTACCTAACCACCTTCTACCTCACATCGCTATCTAATTTCTCTCTCTACCGAACATCTCTCTCACTACTTCATCCCTCTCATTTCTTCATTTCTCTCTACCTATGTTTGCTACTTAACCTCTCCACCTCGCCTCTCTATTTTTACCTCCTTTCAGTCTACTTCGCCAGTTACTTCTTTACTCCATTCTCACACCCTCTATTTTTCTACCTCTGGTGCTTTTTCGTACATATCATTAACTCCCCTCTCTCCCACACATCTCTTTCAGCACCTCCTCCTCCATTTCGATTGAGCCATTCTACCTTGCCTTCTTTCTTTTATATATTTCTGTACCTCACTTCTCCGCCTCTAATTACACTATTCCACATTTTTCTTTCCTTCTTTTACAGCCTCTTTTTTCTACCACTTTATCAATCTCACCTCCCCTTTTCTTCTTCAACTGTGTCTCTCTACTTTTCCTCTTTACACTCTATATCTCATTTCATTTTCTGCTACTTAGTTCTCTGTCTCCCTTACTTTCCGTCTCTACTCTCTGTGATTACCTGACCCATCATTCAATAATTCTGCTTATTTTGCCTCTTTCTACACCTCAGAGCTTCATTTCTATCGTATGTCTCCATACTGCTCTCAATACCTCAAAACTCTCTAGAGGTCTGTCTCTCTCTAGCTTTGCCTCATTCTATCAACATTTCTTTCTACCTTACCTTTCTATATTCCACAACCCTCAGTGTACACCGCTCTATCTACCTAACTCCAAACTCCTTGTCTAACTCCCAATTTCTAATGCTCTACCTACTACTTCATCTTTCTGCTTCTCTGTTTGTTCTCTCTGATTGCTTCAACTTTCTCCCGCACCTATCTTTCTACCTGACTTCAGGTCCTTTCTCTCTCTTCCTCACGTTCTTTCTATACTGTTCATCTCCTGTTTCTCACCCTCTATTATTTCTCTTACACGGAAAAGTCAGGGGTAACTCTTTAGCTAGAGAACTGCGCACATTGGAGACAAAAGGTGAGGAAGGGGCAGACAAATAAGGAAAAACATGAGATTTCACTCGTTTGAATGGTGAAAATCGTTGGAGCAGGTCTTTGATTTCCACTATTGCGAAAAGAATGGCAATAGTGACGCGGGATCTATTTGTGACTATGAATGTCCACCTACAATATCAGTGCTATGTGCATATGTCTTATTTTAATATTACAGATTACCCCACTACACTTACATCATGTTACCCTTACCATGTCTATATAACAATGGGAAGAATAGGCTGGTGAGACTGAAGTCCACATAAAATGTTGTGTTGCAAGTCAAACAATCTAGATCAAGTGAAAGAACAAATAGATGTACCATTTTATGATACTTAATGGTTAATGGACACTAGACAACTTGACTTTTGACTGTTTAGTCCTGCCTCAGTTTCTGAACGTTTAATGTAATATTCGATATTGTTTGCCATTACCAGGGCTTCAGTTAGCTAAGAATTGGTAATAAATGCTAAGTTGTTCCTCATGGAGTGTCCAAAATGTATCTTGCCTGGAGCCCCAAAAAATCTTAAGATGTCACTGGTCCTAGGAAGATGTTGAGCAGGGGCAGTGCTTGTCCTCATACGGCTATTCAAAATAATCCTGCTATTTTATTAGTCATTGTTAGCAGTGCCGTACTGGGAACCACAACCGGCCCTGACAAAATGCTCGGCCGGCCCCCCTCCCCACTTGGGTGGTTGGAGGTGCCGCGGAGCTCTTTGCCGGGGCCGGTTTTCGGCCGATTTTGTTACAGGGACGATTTTGCAGCTATGCTGCAAAAATGGCCCTGTAACAAAATCGGCCCCCAGGGGCTTAAAACTGGCCCCCACATGTGCGGCGCACCGGGGGATTGCCCGGTCCCCACTTTGTATGAATACAAATCCTCAATGACAAACTCCAATTCTGCCTCCACACTTGATGCCTTTCCATTCACAGACATGATGCTTTGAAGAGTTACTCAAAAATAGAAACAACAAAAACTGAACCGTAGTATGCAGTGGCATAGTGGTCTGCACTCACTAGTGATGTACACCAGTCACTGTGGGTCTAGTACAAATACAAGTTCAAAGTCCCACCGCTGCCCAACAATGTTAGAACTGGGGGTCTCTAGTTGGCAGAGGTAGGTACCATTGTCCAAATAAGGACCCTTGCTTCTAGTCAGGGTAAGGAGGATACACTCTTTAGATAACCCCTGCTCACTCCCTTGGTAGCTTGGCACGAGCAGTCAGGCTTAGCAAAGGCAATGTGTAAAGTATTTGTAGCAACACTCACAGTAACCTAGTGAAAACACCAGAAACTCCACAAGAGTTTAGAAGAATAAAGGTATTTCAATCTAAACTACACAAGACCAAAACGACAAAAATCCAGCATACACAGTTCAAGAATTTGGTTTCAAAAGAGTTCTTAAGTTTGCGTTAAAATAATCCCCAGTTGCGTCACGTTTTAGCCAACAGTACCTTTAGATGCGACAAAAGTTCCAAGTGAAAGCTGCAGGGTTGAAAAGCAAGTGATGGGTCACTCCTGAGACCCTGAGAGGCGATACAACAACCCCACTGGATGTAGTGGGCGTGTTGCGATGACTCTGGTCTGTATGGGGAGGGATGCAATACCTTGCGTGGATTCCGGTGTGCAGGTTAGCGTGGAAGCGGCTCGCAAAAGGTACGATGCGACGATCTTTGGGACAGCGACGATCTCTGGTGCGGCGGCGATTTGCCGCTCAGCGTCGATCTTCTCCTCTCGCGGCCCCTCGATGCGATGGCTCTGCGACGACTCTCAGAGCGACTTGATGGGGTCCGCAAGCAAGCAGTGTGACGATCTCACCCAGCGACGACAGGCTCTGCGACGATTCCCGCAGCGATGGTAATCTTCCCGCACCGGGGCGATGCGTTTCACAAGCGAAGGATGCGTCGGTTCTTGCAGCGGCAACAGGCGCTGCGACGATCTCGATCTTCGAGGCGGCCGGAATTTCCTCGCACTGATGGGGTTGCGCTCCGCAAACGAGCGATGCGTGAAACTTTGCAGAAAGACTTTGTTTCTCCTTGTCCAGCTTCCCAACAACAGGTACAACGTCCAGAGGCACCACAACTGGCCCAAGCACTCTAGGAGGGACAGAAGAGACAGTAGAGTTCAGGGGGGAAGCTGGGGGTTAAGTCCTTTTGTTCCTGGGACTTCTTAACAGGGAGCCAGCTCAACTCAGGCCTTTGGAGATCTCTTCAAGCAAGGGGACACAGCACAAAGCAAAGTCCTTCCCCTCTTCTTGGCAGCAAAGCAACTGCAGGTCAGCCCACAAACACACAGCAGGACAGTCCTTCCGCCTTCAGTCTTCCAGCTTTCTCCTTGGCAGAGGTTCCTTTTTGATTCCAGGATGATCTAATTTCTGTAGTCTGGGGTCCTGTACTTATACCCCTAAAAGTCTTTGATCCCTTTGTGCAGAAGGGCTCTGAGTCCGGTCTTACCCAGTTCTCTGTGTTCCTTGAGTACTTTGTTTTCCTGGCCTCTCCTTTCCTTTCAGAGAGAGGGGCAGGGTTGCCAGCCGCCCAGCAGAAGGTGGAGCCACCATTGTGGAAGGCAGGCACAGCCCTATTCCGGCCCAGGTGCTACCCCCTCCCACCACTCTAGATGCAGATGGAGCTATTCAGCCCTGGGATGGCCCACGCAGCCTCTGGGAGCCACCCAGCCCCTGTCACTCACAAACCAGACAGTCAATTAACAAACAGGCCAAGACATACAGAAAGGTCAGACAGGAGAGCAGCCACTTTCTAAAAGTGCTGTTCTCAAACACAGGATTTAAAAACCACCTTTCCTAAAAGATGGTTTATTAAATTCTGAGTTCCGGGATTCCAGACTTTTATGTCCTATCTTTCTCCTATGGGAAGATATGCAGGTTACCACTGTAACCAGCATTCCCCATGATAGCCTATGGGTAAGATAGCTTTACAATAGTGAAAAACGAAAATGGCTGTAATTCACTACCAGAGCTTGTCACCTGCACTAGTACTTGCTCTACCTTTCACAAACACTGCACCCTGCCCAAGGGGGTACCTTGGGCCTTCCATAGGGGTGACCAATGTGTACAGAAAGGGAAGGGTTAGGCCTGGTCAGTGGGGACACTGGACAGGTTGACATGGCAGTTCACAGACTGCACACAGGCACTACGGTGGCAGGCCTGAGAAACCATTTTAGGGCCACTCATGTGGGTGGCACAATCAGTGCTGCAAGCCCACTAGTAGCATTTGTATCACCAGCCCAGGCACACTTAGTGCACTTTACTGGGGACTTCTTGGTGATACATATATGCCAATCAGGGAAACCAATTACAATAACAATTTACACAGGGAGCACTTGCACTTTGACACTGATCAGCAGTGGCAAAGTGCCCAAAGTATCTAAACCAGCAAAAACGAAATCCAGCACAGCATCAGAAATACAGGCGGCATTAACCATCTGAGGAGCCTGTGGTCTGTCTGAACCCGGAATTGAGTCCCAAACAAGTAGGCCCTCAGCTTCTTCAGAGCCCAGACCACAGCAAAAGCTTCCCTTTCAATTGCACTCCACCTCTGTTCCCTGGGTAGTAGCCTCCCACTACTGAAAGCTACAGGTTGGTCACAGCCCTCGTCGTTGATCTGTGAGAGTACTGCTCCCACACCATGCTCTGAAGCATCTGTATGCACTACAAACTCACTGGAGAAATCAGGTGTCTTGAGCCCCGGTGCTGTACACATGGCAGTTTTCAGGGCATCAAAAGCAGTTTGACAGGCCTCTGTCCAATTCACTCTCCTGGGCTGCTACCTTGAAGTCAGCTCTGTCAAGGGGGCAACGATGAGGCCATATCCCTTGATAAACCGTCGGTAATACCTGGTGAGACCTAAAAAGGCTCTCACTTCTGTCTGGGTCTTGAGGGGCTCCCAAGGCAGAATGGTATCAATCTTCGCCTGAAGGGGCGCAACGTGGCCTCTCCACACCTGGTGTCCCAAATACACCACAGATCCCTTCCCTATCTGGCACTTACTGGCCTTGATAGTGAGGCCTGCCTTTTGCAGATCCTTCAACACTTCACAGAGATGTTGCAGGTGTTCTGCCCATGTGGAGCTGAACACAGCAATGTCATCCAGGCATGCGGCGCTGAATTCCTCCAGCCCGGGCAGTACCTGGTTGACCAGTCTCTGTAATGTGGCAGGGGCGTTCTTCAGCCCAAAGGGCATGACTCGGAACTGGAAGTGCCCCTCTGGCGTTGAGAACGCAGACCTTTCTTTGGCCCCCTCAGTTAAAGCAATCAGCCAGTACCCAGAAGTTAAATCAAACGTACTGAGGTACTGGGCAGCTCCCAACCGATCCCCGAGCTCATCAGCTCTGGGGATGGGGTGTTCGTCAGTCTTGGTGACCGCATTGAACCCATGGTAGTCCACACAAAACCAGAGTTCTGGAGTGGCACCGGGCGCAGCAGCTTTTGGCACTAAGACTACTGAGATAGCCAAGGGGCTGCTGGAGGGCTCAATTACCCCTAGCACCAACATCCTGGAAACGTCTTCCTTGACGCTGGCCCTGTAAAATTTCTGTTTCACAGTCAGACTATCTCCAGTGTGCACATCATGGACGCACCAATTGGTGACACCTGGGATCAGGGAGAACAGGGAGGCAAACTGACCCAACACTTGCCGACAGTCCCTCTGCTGTTCTGGGGTCAGGGTGGGCAAGAGGACCACACCATCCACTGACCCGTCTTGCTCGTTGGCTGCCAGGAGGTCAGGAAGAGGGTCAGTTTCCTCTTCCTTTCCAGCATCTGTAGCCAGGAGCATTGTCACTTCAGACCTCTCAAAGTGGTGTTTGAGGCGGTTCACATGCAAAACTCTCAGGGGCTGCATGGCAGTCTTCAAGTTAGCCAGGTAGGTTACTTCGCTCTTGTGCTCCACCACCTCATATGGCCCAGTCCATGTGTCTTAAAGCGCACAAGGCTCCCCTGGTGCCATCACCCACACTTTCTGCCCAGGTTGAAATTCGACCAGAGTGGTATTCTGGTCGTACCATCTTTTCATTTCTTCCTGGCTAGCTTCTAGGTTCTTCTGAGCGAGCTTCCTGAAGCGTTGTGTCTGGTTGCGGATGGCAAGCACATAGCTGAACACATCCTGGGGGGTTTTCCCACAGGATTTTTCCCACCCCTCCTTCACCAGTGTGAGAGGTTCTCTAACAGGGTGGCCATACAGAAGTTCAAAGGGTCTAAACCCTAAGGACTTCTGAGGCACCTCCCTGTAGGCAAACAACAGGCATGGTAGAAAGCCGTCCCACTTCCGTCTCATGGGCTCCGATAGGCCCATAATCATACCTTTCAGGGTGCTGTTGAACCTTTCAACCAACCCATTTCCTTGAGGGTGGTAAGGAGTGGGGAACTTATAAGTTACCCCACATGCCTCCCACAGAGACTTCATGTACCTAAAGATAAAGTTGGTACCCCGGTGATAGACCACCTCTCTGGGGAACCCCACACGGGAAAAGATCCCCATCAATGAACGGCCCACCACGGGGGCTGTGATTGTCCTGAGAGGGACAGCTTCTGGCTACTGGGTGGCATGGTCCACCAAGACCAGGATGAACCTGTTCCCTAAGGCTGTCTTGGGGTCCAGTGGGGCCACAATGTCGATGCCCACCCGCTCGAAAGGGGTGCTCACCACAGGAAAGGGTTGGAGGGGTGCCTTGCACTTCCCTCCACTCTTGCCACTCACCTGACATGTCTGGCAAGATCTACAGAATGTCCCGATGTGCTTCTTCATCTGGGGACAGTAAAAGTTGGTGACAAGCCTCTGGAAGGTTTTGTCTTGCCCCAGATGTCCTGTGAGAGGCACGTCATGAGCCAGACCCATTAGGACGTTCCTGAAGCGCTCGGGTACCACCAGCACATGGGCTGAACCGGGCTCAGGGAACTTAGGCTCACTATATAGCAACTCATCCTCCCAGTAAATGAGATGATCCTTGGACTCTCCACCTGCTGCCTGGTCTGGTGCCTGTTGCTGCACACCAATGAGGGAAGGGCACTCCTTCTGCGCCTTGCAGAATTCCTCCCTAGAGGGGCCACCTTCTTGCTGCCAATGGGTCAGCTCAGGTAGGTCCCCCAGTTCGGCCACCTGTTCCCTGGTAGGCTCCAGTGCATCCCCCTCGGGTTCTGCTCCTTCCTGGGCTGTGGAAAAAGGAGGGGCAGGTTTCACATGCCCCCTGCCTCTTCCTCTCCTGGCAGGTTCCTGGGCCACTGTTTCAGGCTCCAGTTCTGCTGAATCACCCTTACTGGCTGCCATAGCCCGTGCAGATCCACGCAGGCAAACCCATCATCTCCAGATGAGCCTGGTGTTCCACCTCCTTCCATGGAGAACTCTGCAGGTCATTACCTAGCAGACAGTCTACAGGCAGGGCTTGACTTACAACAACCTCGAAGAGACCTGAGACCCCCCTTCACTCAAAGGGAACCTGCGCCACTTTGCAGAGGCGCACTGAGCTGTCAATAGCAACTACATTGGAATGACCTGCTCTTCAGACACCCACTGACACGTCACGGATGTCACGCTGGCACCTGTGTCTCTCAGAGCATCTAACTCCCTCCCTTTGACAGTCACCTTCTGCCCATATTTCTTAGTGTTAGGGGCCAGATAGGTATCTTGGACCATCTCTTGGTCTCCTAGAGAGACAAGGGTCATGACTGCTAGTCCCTCCTCCCCACTGGAAACTAACTCCCTTCCCAAAGCTACACTTGCTAACCCTGGTGCTGGAGCACCTGTGAGTGCTGATGGTTTCTTAGGGCACTTATTGATAACATGTCCCACCTCATTGCAGTGATAGCAGATAGGGGGACCTCTGTTATCCCTTCTGCCCCTAGAGGGCCATGGTTGCTTGGGTTTGGGGGGTTGGGACTCCTTTCCCTGGGAACTGTTTTGGGGCCCTTGAGAGAACTCATTTTGGTTACCCTTGCCCCCCCACTCCTATGCTGGGGACCCTGCCCACCTTTGGCTGTGGTACCCACAATTCCTCTGTGGACCCTGGTACTGGTCCAGCGGTCAGCCTCCTTAGCAAGCTCAATGGGATCTGTCAGCTTGCTGTCTAAAGATGCTGGTGCAGCTCTGTAACACAAAGACTACTCAAGTGCTCTCAATTAATTAAATGCAACAACCCCTTATAATCAGTTACTTTGCCTCCCTTCATCCAACCTTCCAGTGCACGCGAGTATAAATTCACTCACTCCATTTAAGTCTCAGACTCTCTTTTCTTGGAGTTCCTAAACTGCAGTCTGTACTGCTCTGGAGTACGTCCATACCTGAGACATAGGGCCTCCTTCATGTTGGGGTAGGTCATGGTACCTGCTAACTCTAAGGGCTCTAGAGCACTCCTCCCAGAAGCCTCAAAATGTTTCCACAGGCTTGCCCCCCAATGCTGTTCAGGCACATCATTCATTCTCAATGCAATTTCATAAGAAGTAAACCAGGCATAAATATCCTCACTCCTATTATACTTCTGTACCAAATCCTTGGGAATATATACTTTACCCCCTGGCACTGGCTGTGCGCTGACACCATTTGAACTGGCATCCACCTGCTTGGCTTTGATATCCAGTTCTCTCATGCTCAACTCATGAGCCAAAAAGCAAATTAATTTTCCTCCAGGGCACGAGCATTCTTGCTCTTCTCTGCCGCCTTTTCATTCTCTACTTCCAATTGCTTCATTTTCATTCTCATGATCTCAATTTCATGATCTCTCACTCATGGTTCTCTTCTATTTCTTCTGGGGTCAGACCCCGGCTGGAATGGTTACTGTCAGGCCTTGAGCCTGGAATGCCCACTGGCAATTCATGGGTTTGAAACCCCTCCCTTCCACTTGCATCATTTCCCTCTTAGGCCTGCCACCAGGCCTTCAAGATTCTCTGCAGCTCATCCTTTCTGTAGCTACTTTTCACAGTGCAACTGCGGTCCTCGCAGAATTGTTTGATCTGCTCAACTTTGTATGAATACAAATCCTCAATGACAAACTCCAATTCTGCCTCCACACTTGATGCCTTTCCATTCACAGACATGATGCTTTGAAGAGTTACTCAAAAATAGAAACAACAAAAACTGAACCGTAGTATGCAGTGGCATAGTGGTCTGCACTCACTAGTGATGTACACCAGTCACTGTGGGTCTAGTACAAATACAAGTTCAAAGTCCCACCGCTGCCCAACAATGTTAGATCTGGGGGTCTATAGTTGGCAGAGGTAGGTACCACTGTCCAAATAGGTACCATTGCTTCTAGTCAGGGTAAGGAGAATACACTCTTTAGATAACCCCTGCTCACCCCCTTGGTAGCTTGGCACGAGCAGTCAGGCTTATCAAAGGCAATGTGCAAAGTATTTGTACCAACACTCACAGTAACACAGTGAAAACACCACAAACTGACTCCACAACAGTTTAGAAAAATAAAGGTATTTTAATCTAAACTACACAAAACCAAAACAACAAAAATCCAACATACACAGTCAAGAATATGGTTTCAAAAGTGTTCTTAAGGTTGTGTTAAAATAATCACCAGTTGCGTCACGTTTTAGCCAACAGTACCTTGAGATGCGACAAAAGTTTCAAGTGAAAGCTGCAGCGTTGAAAAGCAAGCAAAGTATCACTCCTAAGACCCTGGGGAGGCGATGCGACAACCCCGCTGGACATTGCAGGAATGTTGCAATGAATCTGGTCTGTAAGAGGAGGGATGAGATACCTTGCGTGGATTCCGTTGCACAGGTTTCTGTGGAAGCGGCTCCGAAAAAGTACGATGCAACAATCTTCAGGATGGCGACGATCTCAGGTGCGGCAGCGATGCGAGGCGCGGAGGCAATCTGCTCCTCTTGCGGTCCCTCGATGCGATGGCTCTGCGACGACTCTTGCAGTGACGTGATGCGGTCTGCAAGCAAGCGGTGCGACGATCTCATCCAGAGACGACAGGCTCTGCGACGATTCTCGCAGCGATTGTAATCTTCCCGCACTGGGGCGATGCGTTCCGCA
Organism: Lissotriton vulgaris; assembly: GCF_964263255.1. Classification (NCBI taxonomy): domain Eukaryota; kingdom Metazoa; phylum Chordata; class Amphibia; order Caudata; family Salamandridae; genus Lissotriton; species Lissotriton vulgaris. Next base: position 871,952,634 of record NC_141695.1, on the reverse strand, counting down.
AGCGAAGGATGCGTCAGTTCTTGCAGCGGCAACAGGTGCTGCGATTATCTTGTTCTTAGCGGCGGTGGGAATTTCCTCGCACTGACGGGGATGTGCTCCGCAAGCGAGCGATGCGTGAAACTTTGCAGAAAGACTTAGTTTCCTCTTGTCCAGCTTCCCAACAACAGGTACAACCTCCAGAGGCACAACAACTGGCCCAAGCACTCTAGGAAGGACAGAACTCTCTTAGTAGAGTTCAGGGGGGGAAGCTGGGGATGAAGTCCTTTTGTTCCTGGGACTTCCTAACAGGGAGCCAGCTCAACTCAGGCCCTTGGAAATCTCTTTAAGCAAAGGGACACAGCACAAAGCAAAGTCATTCCCCTCTCCTTGGCAGCAAAGCAACTGCAGGTCAGCCCACAAACACACAGCAGGACAGTCCTTCCTCTTTAGTCTTCCAGCTTTCTCCTTGGCAGAGGTTCCTTCTTGATTCCAGGATGATCTAATTTATTGTAGTCTGGGGTCCTGTACTTATACCCCTAAAAGTCTTTGTTCCCTTTGTGCAGGAGGGCTCTGAGCCCGGTCTGAACCAGTTCTGGTTGTTCCTTGAGCACTTTGTTTTCCTGGCCTCTCCTTTCCTTTCAGAGAGAGGAGCAGGGTCGTCAGCCGCCCAGCAGGAGGTGGAACCAGCATTGTGGAAGGCAGGTACAGCCCTATTTAGGCCCAGGTGCTACCCCCTCCCACCACTCTTGATGCAGATGGAGCTATTTTGCCCGTGGATGGCCCTCTCAGCCTGTGGGAGCCACCCAGCCCCTGTCACTCACAAACCAGACAGTCTATTCACAAACAGGCCAAGGCACACAGAAAGGTCAGACAAGAGAACAGCCACTTTCTAAAAGTGCTGTTCTCAAACACAGGATTTAAAAACCACCTTTCCTGAAAGCGTTATTAAATTCTGAGTTCAGGGATACCAGACTTTTATGTCCTTTCTTGCTTCTATGGGAAGATATGCAGGTAACCACTGTAACCAGCATTCCCCATGATAGCCTATGGGGAAGACAGCCTTACAATAGTGAAAAATGAAAATGGCTGTAATTCACTACCAGAGCATGTCACCTGCACTAGAACATGCTCTACCTTTCACTTACACTGCGCCCTGCCCAAGGGGGTACCTTGGGCCTTCCATAGGGGTGACCAATGTGTACAGAAATGGAAGGCCTGGTCAGTGGGGACACTGGCCAGGTTCACATGGAATATAATATCAAACAAATGTGTTCCTAACTTGCCAGAACGTTTTTGTACAGGTCACCTGAATCATCCCGGTACCTTATGATATTGTCACCTGAAAGGAACCAATTGTTCAAAACAGCAAGAATTTAAAATCTTTAGCGGTATTATGGGGCATGTATGTGACGTTAGTGAGTAAAAGATGATTGCTCATACTAAGGGGATCTGTTCTGCTTCAAAGTGCTAGTGGAGCACGCTGTCGCCTTTGCACCAACTGATCTCTTTTGTAAAAATCTTATCAGGAACATACCCTTCCTCATCAATCTCATCTCCAGTCACCTCGGGCATAAGGAGTTGTGCTGTCTGCACCTACAGCAATACAACAGAAAGGGCCCCATAGCTCAAATTAGGAGCAGGCACAAACCGTTGAAAACACTTTGAAGGAAAAATATATTAATGCAGATCCAAAAGACCAATATCACTGAGCTTAAACAGCATCCAATAGTACAACAAATTCTAAACCCCTGTGAGGCCAACCACTTCCAAAAGATTGAGCATTGTCAAATTAATCACTATTTCTGAGCATTGTAAAAGGCATTTCAAGTAAACGATTTGAGTACTGATGTGTTAATAAGAACAAAATAGAACCCCATGAAATCAAAAGTAATTTTTGATTCAATTTTACTGTCACATTGGCTAAACATCCACCAACAAGAACAATAAGATACATAATTATAGTATAAATATTGAACTCCAAATAGTACAAAGAATAAAACAAGGGTAAAATCAGGTTTAAAAATATATATTCTTGTCGACCAATACATTGATCGGAAAAAGCTCTACTTAAATGTAAGGTTCAAGCTAATGTTTGTTTTCTCATGTCCCAGAATGATTCCGAATATTTGAACAGAATATACCACATGAGGGTTGGTATCATATTTGCAGATCCTCCATGCTTCTTTGTAGGATTTTGTTCCCAGCAAATAAAGTGGTATGATCCATAGTGATCTTTGTCTTCGATAAGCGTTGGAAAAGAGCAATAAAGGATCTTCACTTTCCTCAGCTTGGCTACAATATTATGTAGACTCAATGAATTCTCTGTTGGTGAAATTGGACACTTGCATATTACCCAGCCTCACTTCGATGTACAAAGATCTTTGTGATGCTTGGTTGATGCAATCCAAAGCTTCTTCTTATCTCGGTTCACATTTTATCATTAAAAATGAACTTTTTATCTGCTCGTTGGAGCACTTTTACAAATTCTATACACGCAACACCAGAATCTTTCTCTAATAATAATATGCAAGCAGAAGTAATAGAAGTGGTGTTATACCATTAATTGCTCAGGTCAATGGCATTCAAGGAAGATTTAATAGGTCCCTATCAAATGATATTGAAAAAGATCTGAGTAGATTGTATCTATAGTAGTCCAGATACAGAGCCAATAAAGAATCAGCTTTAATTTTACGAGACCATCTACTGGCTTTAATGCTAAGTCAAGTGTCAAGGGTAGGAGTGCTTTTAGGTAATCTCAACATAGAGCAAATAAAATTGCTTTCAGCAACCCCAAGGGGATCTCAAATGCAGTGGCCTCAGAGTTCAGACTCACACAGAGTGCAGAGTCCACTTGCGCCCTTTAGATTTCAACTGCAGGGACACGGGGTGTAAAAATGGATCTCAAATCAAATCGTGTTATAGCTGCCGTCCCCTGCTCCCGAAAAATACCACTTTTGGAGATTTGAGGTTGCTATGACTGGGAATCTGATAGACTAACACCAAGATGGTCAAATTCTGAACACTCTCCCAATATTAGCCCCACCCAAGTGGAATTTACCCCTGAAGTTACGGGGGTTGATTCCAATAAATTAGGCGGCAGATTAACAAGTCCCTTGCGTCTCTTTTACCCCGCAGTTGTGTCACTTTTTTAGACGCAGCTGCGGAGCAAAAGATGCGCGATGGTGTGGGGTATTTACAACGTGACGCATCTGGGAGATGCGTCTCGTTGTAAAGCCCTGCGCCGTAAGGAGGCGTTCCGGCGCAGGGGGAGCGTTCCTGCACAGCAACGCCTCCTAAAAGTGGCTGAGTGAAATCTACAAGATTTCACTCAGTCTCTTTTAGGCCAATGCTGCGTCAAAACCCTACACCTGCTTGAAGCACTCGTAAGGCTTGATGCAGCATTGGACAGATAGGGCACCCCCGAGCCTTGCTGGAGCTGCGTCGCGTTTGCGATGCAACTCCAGCAATGCGCCGCTTTTACGGCATAGATGCGTCACGTATCTGTGCCATTTTTGCCCCATGGTGCGCCGCATTGTAAATGCAGCGCACCATGGGTGACGGAGCTGCGGCGCACAATAACTGGCGCATACCTGGGGATGCCCCAGTTATTGTAAATCTGCCCCTAGGTTTTTAGTGTATTCATCCGCAGACCATGTGTTGTGCAGAAAACGCATATTGCACTAATAGAATCGGAGTCTGTTTTAGTATTTTTTGGGACCGAAAGTGTGTCACCCACATAAAGTATGGCAGGGGTTTTTAAGTCAGCTATGGTAGTGGAATCATTCTCACAACTGTTTAAGTACCTGACACAACCATTTATATACTAAAGGAAAGGAATGGTGCCCCAGATACCGCCTTGTCACACCCCTTTACGGGTAGCAGCAGACTCTCATCGTATGGGCACCAACAAAGTTGTCAAACTCATTTGAATGGAAGCTTATTATTATGTTCAACAAAACAAGTGGAACGCCCATCCCCTTAAAGGTTTTCGGTAACATCTCTCTAGGCACCAAATTAAGGACAGCCTTAAGATCAACAAATACCACATACATCTGTCTCTGTTAATGTCCATTTCTATCCATTCCATCGTGAGAAACCTGAGAACTTGGTCCACTGTGCTACTCCTTGATCTGAACTCCGCCTGGAAATGGCTACCAACCTCATTATTTTTAATTCAGGATGACAGTTGATCAAGTACTTGCTTACAAAGCATCTTTTGAAAGTTGTCAATGAGGATGATTGCTCGTTAATTACCAGGAATATAACAACAGCCTTTCTTGTAAATAGGAATCACCTCTGCCCCTTTCCATGAAGTGGGAATTGGGGCTCCCACAGCTGTAGCATTGGAGAGGGCATTAACATATGGATCCCATAGAGTAGGCTCCGAGTAATATAGATCAGATGACATTTTGTCCAGCCCAGTAGCCTTCCCTTGTGCCAGGGCCCTTATAGCAATAGCAGAATAATTATCATCCAGTGAGAAAGAGAGAAGCTGATATTAATAAACAGACACCGCTGAATTATGACTAAAACATCGCCTGAGGTGTATAGAGGTGTTATTTAGACCGCCTGACAGAAGTAGGATTTCCTTTCAATAGGGCTTTATAGAGTTCTAAGAAATATGCTACCCACTCATGTGTTGGAATGTAGGTCTCTGGCTTCAGTGTACTGCTCCCCTCCGCATCCATGTGCTACTTTGTGGCAATAAAATGTAGAATTCGTAGATCTTCTAGCAGGTCGTCCCTAAGTGCTGTTTCACAGCAGTTTTGTTTGTGATTAAATAAGCAGATCTCACAGAAAATATATATATATATATATATATATATATATATATATATATATATATATATATATATATATATATATATATATATATATATATATATATATATATATATATATATATATATATATATATATATATATATATCATGTCCAATATCTGCACTCCTTGCTGCCCAGATAACACACGAACACCTCTTTGTGGAAAAAACAGCCTTCATTTCATTTCGAAAGGCAAACAAACTCGACGCGTTTTGGAAACTCTCCTCCCTTGCTCACGATATTATATACCTATATATATATATATTTATTTATATATATATATATATATACTTTTTTTTAGAACCCGTTAAATGTAAATCTGTTACTGTAACATTAAGAGAAACATGTCAGAGGAAAACAAATCACAAAGAGAATAAACAGTTGCAAAGAAGCAACTATTTCTCGAATTAGTTATAAGTATCTAGCCTAAAGGTACATTTTAAATATTCATTTATGTTGCATCGTTCTTTTATCTACTTTTTTTGTGATCGTTTTCGCCAGATAGATTGTGTATATATCCCTTGGCCTCACGTCCTTCTGTTGCCTTGTGATTATGCCTCTGGCAGCGATCCACAAGAAATACTAGGGCGGGAGGAAGGCTCTGCTGCACAAGGGCATCGGGTCAGTTGGGAAGGAGTCTCTCTCTCTCTCTCTCTCTCTCTCTCTCTCTCTCTTTCTCTCTCTCTCTCTCTCTCCCTCTCTCTCTCTCCCTGCCTCGCTCTCTCATGCACACAAACGCGCACACACAGAAACACTTCGTTCCAGAAGGCTGCACGCCTCCTTTGGCTAATTCCTTCTAATTTCTGAAAGCTTCTCTTTTCTTGAGAGCGAGTGTTAAAGATTAGCTTTCCAAAGACTTTTGGAGTGGGTTTGAGGCGTAACAGAAAGAAGGTTTTTTTTTAATTCTGTTACTAAGCAACGAATTCTAGGAGCAACAAAATGGGATGTGAAGCGTGTGAAGAGTTGGAATGACACAGGAGGCCTGAGAGCTAGCCAGGCAAGGGATGCTGACGGCAGTACAGGCTTGGCTACGGGTCTTCGTGATGCTCGTAGATTAGCGTGCCTTCTAAAGTATTCCAGATTGTGGCTGCCTTTTTCCCTCGGGTAACCAAAGGCCTAATCCAGGAGCAGTGCACCTAGAGGAGGGAAGTCTCTGTAGATTACGTATAGGTTAAATTTAAATTTATCCAAAAACAACAGAGATATAGGGTTATAGGGATATTTAACGACCTGCCACAGTTCCAATCCCCAAATATATTCAATAACAAAAACAAAACAGAACTGGGGGTCTTCAATCAGCAATGTGTGCCTATCGCTTCAGTCTGCTCTAAATAATGAGTCAGAAAGGGAGTCACTCAAACAAGAGAAAGCCAAAGCAAGCATGGCGTAGACAAAGTGAGATCATAGAGCAGATGCTAGGATTCCCATCAATGTATCGTGGTGATCAATCTTATCATTTGGTCATCCATCCATCAGGATGATGGGTCTCTTGATCACGGAGACTTACTTTCATCCAAAGGAAATTTGCTCATATGGATCAAACCAAACTCCCAAGGAAAAAAAGGACAGGTAGTAAATTTCTTTATTCGAGACCACATAGGAATTACGTGCAGTGCAAAACAAAAAAGTGGTGATCTAAAATAGAGTTGTGAGGGAAAAAACAACAAACTATTTATCCAAGATAGCGCTTCACTCCCTAATCTAAAAACAGAACAGTGCAAATAGCAGTTTCAACAAAGAAGTGCACAAATTATATATAAAGTCAAATCAGAATCCCTGGGTACACACTTACTGTCCTTTCACACCACTATAGGTTCACATTCAGACTTTATCAGGGAATACTGGTACAGTATATTAAGTAAACTAAATATTAATTTCCACAACACAATTGGAACGTTCACAGTCTAATTTTAATCAAAAACATATACATAAAAAAGATTTAGCGCTTTACAACACAGTTTAAAAATGTTTTTTTTTTTTTTTAGGTGTCGAGACGAGGCAGAGACGCGACTCCGGGTAAAACAAGAACATATCCAGTTCCTGGCAGGAGAAACATAGATCTATGCCCGTCCAAGAAAAGTTTTATACATTTTAAAGAGAGATGCAGCTATATGCTACAAGGAGTTGAAAAATAGAGAAGACACCCCATATTGGGGGCACATGACATGTGAAAAAAGGATTAACTACCTTCCGGAATTGAAACCAGAAGAAGTATCCCAAGTACTACAAATATACCGACTCGGATACTTTCCCATATTTATGAGGGAGAGGGTGCAAGTCACCACGCTTTGAAGCAAATAACCCCAAAAACAGAAGTCCTGAGGAAGGTGCTACAACATCTTTTGTTCCGCACCGAAACGCGTCAACGCATTTTCCAACACAGAGAATCCAACTAGGCCCAGTGAACAACCGATATACATGCACTACTGTTACTGTTGTTTACTTGTGTACAAAAAACTATAAGCCTTTGGATCTATTCACCAGTAGTGGCAAAGATAACAAGAGGCCACAGATAATACAAGGGGTTTCTTTTCTTTTTAGGTTTTCTGATATTTGTTTCCATGTGTAACTCTTGATTTGACGAAATGTTATTTATGTATCTCTCCTCGTTTTTTAACTTGATTTTGACAATACGTGCTATGAAATGTTATAATTAATTGTTGTATTTTATTCTTTTTCAAAGAAAACTTTCTTTGAATTTTTTTTTAACTGTGTTGTAAAGCGCTAAATCTTTTTTATGTATATGTTTTTGATTAAAATTAGAGTGTGAACGTTCCAATTTTGTTGTGGAAATTAATATTTAGTTTACTTAATATACTGTACCAGGATTCCCTGATAAAGTCTGAATGTGAACCTATAGTGGTGTGAAAGGACAGTGAGTGTGTACCCAGGGATTCTGATTTGACTTGTTGTCACTGTACCCTGTTCCCTGGTGATAGTGGGGTACCCTCTCTCTTGATACCAAATTATATATAAAGCCAACATGTTTCAGCCAATAGGGAACAAAGCCCTCGGCTTTCCTCAGGGTCTCTGTTTTTAAACTTTGCTACTGCGACAAAAAGTGTGCAAAGAATATATGTAACTGTAGTGACAACACTAACATGAAAAGTACGACAGTCAACATCCCAAGGCCCTAAGGGATAATTTGCCCTATGGGCAATTTCTACGTGTACGTAGAAATTGCTCATTAGACAGTACTTTCCAGGCTCATGCTGAGTGCTTGTCGGAACAATCAGCATCGAGGCATTATCCACGCAAACTGATAAAGCATTCATACAAACGGGCGAAGAATAATCATTGTGAGGCCCTGTTAGAACCTGCAGTGACCAAACCTACTTTTGACCGTCTGACCTTTGAGAGTACTTTTAGCACAAGGGCTAACAGCGTACAGAAGATTGTCTGTCGAAACTGGAGAATTTTGAACAGTTACGGTGAGAAAATTGCTCAACCACTGTTTGCCTTTAAGAGATCAGGCAGCATATGGGATCGGTTGGTACATACCCTTCCAAAACACACATCCAAGAGACCTGTAGGAACTCTATGGGATTTACCTGCGGTTGTGGGACACCACCCGTGCAGGGGTTGTTCCGTTTGCCCCCAGACTAAGCACTCCACGACATTGGACATAGGCACTGGTCAACCTTGGGTTTCCGTCATACTTTACAAATTGCAACAGTGCCTAATTGATCTACTTATTGACCTGCCCTTGTCAGATCAGATATGTCAGGATGACTACCCGAAAAGTGAAAGCACGGAAGCTCAAACACAAAAGTTACTTTAGATGCAAAAAGATGGTCACCAGACTCACTAAACACTTTGTGGAAAAGAACCATGATGAAGAGGACTTCCAGTGGATAGTGTTAGAAAAAACGTTCATTCCGTCACATATCAGTGACATTTCCAGATACCTGTTTTTGAAGGAGCAAACATTGTTTTTTCAGCTCCATAGTGACATACAGGGTCTTTATGATGAGATACCGCGGACCGCTCTGTAGACACTGAGTACCACAGAGTTCAGTATATATCATTACAGAGGATAGTTAACCACAATGATTCTGACTGTCGTAAGGGAGAAGGGTCCACTCCTTGATATATGTGCCTTCACGTTATGTCTGGTGGACACCAGAGAGTCATGGGTGTGGAGTGGTGTGGCTCACTGGTTAGAGGTGGCAGACCCGGAAGCAGAGAACAGCCCGGGACCATGGTTCAATTCCTGACGCGGCAGGGTCGTGGACCAGGGTCAGCAGACTCGATAATTCTTGCCTCGGTACCTACTCTAACCAGGGATCACACTCGGCAACTCTGGGCATTAGCTTGCCTCATCTCTACAACGGCCCCCCACATTCGCCGGGCATGCCTGGTTTCACCTTGGAGATACCCAGTAGGGACCATCTCACAGGGATAGCCAGGACGGGTTCCCCAGCGGTCTACAGCGCCACAACGCCTCAGGGCAGCAGTGCACTTTACAAGACACATACACATACACATATCAGACATGCTGAGTCTTGCATGTTGACCCATGACATATGCATCTAGTTAATAATATTATAGAGTACAGGCAAAATACATATAAACTTTAGAGCCAACAAGGAGTTTTGACTGCTTTACGCTCGATTTATGCTAGTTTAACGGTTAGGTACAGTATATATTCATAGAGCTTACACCCAGCATACCAATACTGAATATGCTAACATGTATTCTGTTGGGCACTTTTACTTTTACTTTTACTTTCGCCTTAAAAACCGCATAGATACAGGTATAGCAGCACATTACCTATCTTTAGATATTGCTCTTTAGGGTGAAGAGTGTTTCTAAGCACATATAATACCTTGTTAGGATTATGACTGGATCGTGTGGGTGCAGTTAATACACAATAGTGTCCTTTTCTAGATACACAAACTGGCATGGTATGTCTTTTTAGGTAATGGACCAATAGGGGGTGATATTTATTCCATCTATTTACGTTCCTTCTTGGATGGGATATCACAACCAGAGGATTTTGCCTCCATTATGTGAGTAATGACAAAATATGTTAACTTTCCATCTTTTGGCATATTAAGTCCAAGAAATTAACACATAATTAACAGGTGGCATCAATACTACATCCGTCCCGATAGTAATGTTTTTCTGTAGTGGGTGCTGCTAATAGACAATAATGTCCTTTTCACAAACTGACATGGTATGCCTTTCTAAGTAATAGACCAATAAGGGGCGATATTGATACTAATAATTCTATCTATCTATGTTACATCTTTTATGGAGAATTACAAGAGCCAAAGGATTTTGCCTTTATTATGCAAGTAAAGCCAAAAATACGTTAGCATTCCGCCTTTTGGCACATTAAGGGGCATATTACCAACAACTAGCGATATTTATTGCTAAATGGGCTTAGCGAGTATTTTTTTAACGCCAAGCATCGCCGGATATTATCGCAGAGATAACGTGCTATTAGCAACGTTTATCTCTAAAGCGATATAATATCCGGCGTGAGCGGCGAAATGCGTGAATATCACTGGTAATCCAGCGATATTCACGCATTATCACTAATGAGGACTTAGCCATAATATCCAACTCCCATTGGATATAATGGCTAAGAACTGGTCTGAGCAGGCGTTCGTTTTTGTGGATATTCACACTTAGCGTGAATATTTCCATCGCTACGCCCGCCTTGCTAATAGGCGATAGCGACGTTAGCGACTGCTTTCAGTCGCTAATAGGTTGGGTACACCCACTTTGCATGTCATTAGCGATAAATATCACTGACATGTAAAGCGGGCCCCAAACCGCTCGCTATCGCCTACAAGCTGTCGCTAACTGCTGTTAGCTACAGCTTTATAATAGGTCGATAGAATTATTGCCGCTTAGCGGCCAAAAACGGCAGTTCAAGCGGTGATAATCACATATCACCCGCCTTAGTAATATGCCCCTAAGTCCTAGGAATTAGCATACATATTACGGGTGGCTTTAGAACTACGAACACCACGATAGTGACGTCATTCTGTAGTCCTGCGCGTAGTCTCGCAAGACCTTACGCAGCCTCTCCATGCGGAAGGAAACACACAGCACAGCGATTTCAATAAGGTACCCCACCCCCCACTTTTAACGGTACTGAACAGTAGATAATGCAGTGGGAGGCCGGGGCTCCCATGATGTGATTAGTTGACATTTGCCTGCAACGCAACGCGATCCTCATTCGATCGGAGTGCGGCGCTGCATATGATGTCGAGGGCATGTAGGCATATTCTTAGCGCGATAGCTAAATAAAAGCAGCCTGCCTGTGCCGTACGTTGCCTCCCCCTTGATTCAGCACACATCTGAGGCAACGACGGACAGGTAGGGGCTGCAGATGCTGGCTAACTTTGTTTGTCACCTAGAAACTGTAGCTGAGGCTACAATACTGCAGTAGCTTTTGCTGAAGTACTTTGTAAATCTACCCAGCATGTAAAGGGTGGTTTTACAATTTTGGTTTTTGTTTCTAGCAAGAGGAGTCGGTGACTCTCTTGTTTGACTGAATGTTATCTATGTTAATCTGTAACAAATATTTCTATGATTACTTTTGGGCAAGTAGCATATCCAGAGATACTAATGGTTATGCTGGTTCAATAATGTGAGTAAAGATGTTGTGAGGAGCGAGTGAAGGGATAGTAGCTTCTGGCTGTTGTTAGAAGTATTTACCTGGAAAGGATCAATATAAGCAGGGTCCTAGTGAATGAGGACCAATTTCTCTATTCTATGGTTTCCCCTTTTTGTTTTCCTTGTCCAGAGCGGGGTTTCAATATCCTGAGCTAGGTCCAGGTGAGGTGAGGTCCAGTCCCCGGTCAAGACAGGTGAGAAATTAAGTTTTTACTATAAGTACTATCATTTTGAGAAGCATACGTTTGAATATTTTTTAAGCAAACTGAACAGGAGTTATGTTTCATATGTCTTTACAGATGCCATCTGCACCTCTTGAAGTGGAGGATCGGTACAAGTAGGTTGTATTGATTCCAACTTCTTTTCATGTTAGTGTTGTCACTACAATTACATATATTCTTTGTACTCTTTTTGTCAGAGTAGCAAAGTTTAAGAACAAAGGCCCTGAAGAAAGCCGAGGGCTTTGTTCCCCATTGGCTGAAACATGTTGGCCTTATATATAATTTTTGCAGTTATTTGTTGAAACTTCTATTTGCACTGTTCTGTTTTTAGATTAGGGAGTGAGGCGCTATCTTAAATAAATAGTTTGTTGTTTTTTCCCTCACTACTCTATTTTAGATCACCACTTTTTTGTTTTGCACTGCACGTAATTCCCATGTGGTCTGGAATAAAGAAATTTACTACCGGTCCTTTTTTTCCTTGGGAGTTTGGTTTGATCCATATGAGCAAATTTCCTTTGGATGAAAGTAAGTCTTCGTGATCAAGAGACCCATCATCCTGATGGATGGATGACCAAATGATAAGATTGATCACCACAATACATTGATGGGAATCCTAGCATCTGCTCTATGATCTCACTTTGTCTACGCCATGCTTGCTTTGGCTTTCTCTTGTTTGAGTGACTCCCTTTCTGCCTCATTATTTAGAGCAGACTGAAGGGATAGGCACACATTGCTGATTGAAGACTCCGAGTTCTGTTTTGTTGTTGTTAAGTTTAAATGTAATCAACTATTTAGCCATCGGTGAAGTAAAGAAAAACAGCCAGCTCCAACTCAATGCCCAAGATTTATCAGCGCTAGCAGTCATGGCTCTCCACCAAGGCTTTGATGAGTGGTCTCATGGAAGAATTTAAATGAAATCCATTCACTTTCACCTGATCATATCCAACCACATCGTTAGGTACACCAATTGGCATTTGTGAGCAAATCCGCATCACCTACTTTGAACAACAGAATCATTTTGTTGGAAATTTGTCCTGTTTGCAGGGTCACCCCAGTGTTTTGCTTTTTATAGCTGAACCCCCTTTTTTTGGCATCAGGACTCTGCACACTTCATTTCTGCTAACAATCTGGCCAAGTGCTCGTGCTTTCAAGTCCAAAAATAGCTAATTTGATACATACCTGTATGTTATATTTAATTTACTTATACACCCCCAGTAGATGGTACTACGTGTACTCTGGGTTTCTAAATTAAACTGATACTAGTGGACTGTCGCACTCATTTTGTCATTCACTATAGTAACTCCCTAAAACATTCCTTAGGTCTGCTATGGCAGCCTTCAGTTCAGTTTTAAACTACTACTTCAACCTGACAAAGTAAACCTTTTGCCATGCCTAAACCTACATTTTTAATACTTATAAGTCATCCCTAAGGTAGGTTCTAAATGCTCATAGGGCAGAGTGCTATTTAAAAAGTAGAACATGAATCTTTAATGAGTTGCATGTCCTCGTAGTGAAAAACCTCCAAAGTTGTTTCTTCACTGTGGCAATGCTTGCTAACACTGATTTAACTTATAACATTAAGTGATAAATTCAGTTTGGGAGAAGCTGGAGAAATGTTTTTTCCACTCATTTTACTTGTAAATAATCTTTAATGGTAGAGTTTGGTCTCAAATTATTACTTTGCGAATGTCTCTTTTGGAAAGTTGTCATTTCCCTGTCTAAAGTTTCTGGGACCTTTCTTTCAGTGACCAGTTGCACCTGGGCAGTCAATGGCTCTGTCACTGGAAAAGGTGTATTGGACACTGACAGTGGAAATGGGGCAATGTTGTAGAGGGGAGTAGTTTGCTTGACAGGATGGCTGTGGAGGAACTGTGCCTTGCCCTGATTACTCTTCGGAGGAACCTGCCCCAGCACACACAAAGAAACCAGACAGGAGGCGGCCTCTGCCTTTTGTTTCACTATCCAGGCTGAAGCAAACCCATGGAACAAGGGAAAACTCACCAGGTCTAGTTTGGAGTAGACAAAGGATTGTTTCCCACCGAAAGACAGGCATTTGCTATAAAGATGGCACCCTAAGAATCTGAAATTAGCCCTCTTCTGGACTTCAAGAGGCTTCAAGAGTTGGTTATCTGCTCAGCTGATCGAAACTAGACCCTGCTGTGGCCTCTGCCTGACACTGAGAGTCTCTAAGTGCCTCCACTGAGGCCTTGGACGGCTTTAGAAGTGTACTCCTCTGGTGAATAGGGACCTAAAGGACGAAAGCCAGAAGGTAAAATCTTTGACTAGGATAAACCGGGTTGTTGCATCTGCCCGTCACAACCTTGCGTTCAGCATTAAATTGCATCTAGGGCCTGTTCTATGATGACCATTGATTACTATTGGAACTTTGTGCTTCTTGATGCTATTTTTACTTAAACCGTTAAAAATTCATAACAGCAGTTAATTTTTTTAGATTTTCGCCATTTTGGTGTAATTTTGTTTGGGTGTTATGTTGTTTGACATTTCAACTATTACTGTTTAATACTGCATAAATACTTAACGTATTAACTTTAAAGATACACCTAGCTGATTTCTGCCAAGCTACCAGAGGGTTAAACACTGATTTATTATTGACTTTTATGGTTCAACTGACAGGGATTAAGATTAATATTTAAGCTGATTTCTTACCCCACCCCCCCATAATAGCCCAATTTCTTACACATTTCATAAAATATTTCTTTTCCAATAGCTGGATTCACATACAATGCTCTCCAACCTAGAATGCTCTGTATCAGCTTCTACTGTATGTAGGGGTTTCCAAAGATAAATACATAAGTGCATATATGAATAAATAAATACAAAAGTAAAATAGTACATTATCAAGGAAGGCTAGTTTCCAGAGTACTGCACAGTTAATTATGTAAGATTATTTTTTTGTTTTTGTTTTTATTTGTTGGTGAGCAGGTGATGCCTCCACAAATTATTGTCTGAGTGTGATAATGAACTGTGGGAATCTTATTTGCCAATGTGTGGTAAGACTATGGTAGTAGTAACTGTGTGGTAAAGCTCTGCAGCTCCAATCAGTGACAGTATTACCACATCACATCTTGGCAACGCCATCATTTATTAATGTCAGTAAGATTCTGGTGGTAAAAGACAGGAACTTGAACAGGTCAATAGATTAAACTATAAATATATTGTTACCGAAAGTTGTTCCCATTGTTTTCTACCAGAGATGTCATTTCCTCTGCAATACCATTGGGATATGTGACAGTGGCATAACACAGGCACCCACAACAGATGATGGAATAGGAAAATTTAAATAAATAAGTAAATCCTATTCTGTCGTCTCAACATCAATCTACTGCCCCACTGTGTTTACCTGCACAGACCACTGCTGGTTGCTGCAGCACTATACTGTTCCTCACAAATGTCAGATATATTGAATTGGACATCACAATTTGCACATGTGTACCTCTTTGCAGTCTCATGCCATGGTACTCTGTTGGGGAAATAGGACCTTGTTGTGATTTGACCATAAATTGAGCTCACACTCTAATTAAACCAATGGACCTCTAAATTAACCCTGGGCGTAGTTCGCGGAGTCGGACTCCGCGGAGCTACGCGAAGACGTAGTTGCACTCCGCGAACTACGCGTAGCTCCGCAAGCATGCGGAGTTGCTTGCTGGGCCCGTTCGCGCGCCGTTTTTCGTCTTCGGGAGCGCGGTGCGCGTGTTCGGGGCGTTGCCTGCATGCTCGGGATGGCTAGCGCGCTAAATTACCACAGAGGTTTGTCCCGCCTGCTTGCGTTCCCTTATTTCCTGTTCCGGGTCACAATTAACGTGGTCGCGTTGTGCAAGACATGTTCGGGAACTCATCTTCTCGTTCGCACTACAAAAGTGCGTGATCGCGCTAAATATCGCGCGAACCTACCCATGCGGTCGCGATGGGCGCAGCCATCTTGTGGATCACACACTCTGGCTATGGTTTTGGGCCTACTTTTGCATCCTGTTAAAATCTCTTTAATCCTTGTCTTTTTACCCACTTTTTCTAACTTTCTTTAGTTATTACCTATTTCTCTCTGTGCCTAGGTTTATATTTTTCATTTTATTTCTACTTTTACAACTTTTCTATTGCTTTTTACTTCCTTCTTGTTCTTTTACCTTGCTTCTTCTTTCCCCTAACTTTTAGTTTTCTTCTACCCTCCACCCAGAACCATGGTCAAGGGCGCCAGCAGCAGCGGCGGCTCAAAGGGCAAGGCGCCAGTGCCCCAAAAAACTAGGCTGCCTTGCGGCAGAATGCGCCCCCAAGGGGTGAGGCCCCGCCAACTTTTTGGGGAGGAGGAGGTGGCTGCCCTTGTTTTTTTTATCCAGCGCCACCTCCCCTTGATGTTGGCAGCAGGTGGCAGGCCCGGCTCCGGCTACCAGCATATTGAGGAGCGTCTCCGGCGGTGGGTGAAGGTGCGCCGGGCAGTCTTCCGCTGCTCCGGTATCCGGCGTACCCACCACCAGCTGACCCACCGTTGGGCAGACATTTTGGACCGGGAGCAGGACCTGTTGGACCTGCTTGGCGTCGAGGTCGTGGGTCTTGGTGAGTGGCTACCCAAAAAAAAAGTGTGTGTAATATATCTCTATAGTAGTATAAGTATTGTTGTTGTATCTTTGTAAATCTTGGCTGAATAAGTAACGCAATGACTGGTGCTCCTAGTTACATTTCCGATGTATTCCGTTATTATATCTACTGTAATTGTATGACACTGGTCTATGCTGCGCTTCTTCATCTTCACTGACTCTTGCGTGTTCAATTTGGCGCTAGCTTTTGCTGTTTATTGGTGTGAGATTTTCTTTATTGTAGAGAACTGAAGTTAGTTAATGCTATTAATAGAGTCTTGTCCTTCCTTTGTCCGTCAGTGAAATAGCCGTTGATGGATAATTGTACGTGTTTGCAATGCATATTGTATCTTTTTTTCACGGCCTTCTCTTCTGCATGAATAATACTCCTCTGGCAATGAATGCAAAAGTTACTTTGTTCTTCTTACCTCAGCCAGGGCCGGATTTAGGCATGTTCAAGCTGTGCAACTGCACAGGGCCACCAAACGCCAGGGGCCACCCCACCAATATATATCCTTAATTTAATAATCCTCAGAGGATGGATACATATTTGCGTGGCGGCCCCTGGCAGGGATTTGGTGCCTCCGGCTCTGTTCCACTTCCAAACACCCTGACTCCCCCCTCTTCACTGGCCTCCGTGCTCCGCCCCGACCTCCTCTTCCGGGCCCCCCACCTACGCTCCCTGGCCAGGAGTCCAGGACCACCATGAGCCTATAGCTGCCCCTGCCTCAGCCCTCCATAGAACTGATGTAGTTTGTTTATTGAGTGGGTAGGGCAGCAGTAGCATTCAGTCAGTAGCAAAACAAAATATGATGCCATGAACGTACAATTTCGTGTTAGTTAGTATGCACAAAGTTAAGCTTGTCTCCTCCTTGCGATCTATGTATTTTGCTGGCAAAAAATGAAAAAGAAATGGCTACTTACATTCTTGAATCTGTGGTGTTGTTCAGGTCTTACTGCCTCTGTGTTACTTAGTAATCTGCAATCAGAATGTTTATGGAACATTTGATTTGTTTTCACCAAGTACACTAGTCAGTGAATCATGCAAGGCAGTAGTCATTTGGTAGACCAATGTTTGTTTCTTTTAATGTTGTAGCAGTGGTTTTTGAAATGCTTGCTGTCTATGTTTCACAGCACTCAATGTTTTCTCTTTCTTTATTATTTCTTACATGAACCACAGAACCCAGGGGCAAGCAGAAGGCTGGGACCGAGTCGGCGGGTGAACGTGATTGTGAACCACAGGCACAGAGCTCCTCTACTGAGGATCCTGCTGCTGTCCCTAGTAAGTCCAACAGTGTTTTCTTTTGGAACAATGATATTTCCCTAACTTTCTAACGGAGCTTTTTTTCCAACCGATTAATGACATTTCACCTAACTGTTTAGTTAAGGTATCAATCTTTTCAAAAAATCTGTGATCGAATAGCGGAAGGCACAGGGTCCACTCCTGTCTTATGCTTTTTCCTCTATAATGTCTCTTCTTTGGCAATTGACACCAACCAAGTATGCATGCAGATAATGGTCTACTATTTTGTAAGCGTTAGTAAGAATACCACTACTACTCTTGCGGGTATTCTTCTATGCAGTGACATACATAACTATGTATGCACCCCAAAATTGGATGTTGTTGTTGATAGGCAGGTTGGACCTTACTTACTTACAGTCTTACACCTCAGTCACAGAACTCAGAGGAACCCACAATTCAATGAACGACAACCTATATGGGCTCAGTCATTGGTCAATTATTCAATTACCCCTTTCCTGAACCCCAATATGAAGATGCCAAATGCTTTTTTTATTACACAATCCATAACCTAAGTAACCCCCTTTTTCTCACTCTCTCGTGTAAGTCTACAAGACAACAGACACTGAAAATATACTCCCGAGTCAATGTGGTACTTCAAAACCTTTATTTTGTTAGAAGTAACTAAGTAAGTAACATCAATGTTTTTAAGTTGTTCTGTCAAATACGTCAAGGGCAGGGCCACCAGAAGAAATCCAGAGTTAAAAAAGGCTCAATAAAAAGTATCCTACATTTGTACAGCTACCAGTGCACGATAGGGAAATGTGGGAAATGTCCGAGACCCCTCACCATTGAACGTATACTGGTTGCATATGCCTCTTGTTGGTAAGCTCTGCAAATCTTTGCTTCGTAGAAGTAAATCTTCTCATCTGCCGAAAGATAATGACAAAAGTGGTGCACGTTAGACAGTATGAAAACATTACATACATTTATTCAACTTTTTAGCTGTCATGCAAAAAAGAAGGTGTAACCTGAGGCTGTAAGGAAACTGGACTCCACAATCCACATTCAAAAAGTAAATACGGGCCTCTATTTTCCAAACTCTTCAGGTGTATGCTTTGAACTATCATGTGGCCTCAAAGGCGTCTCCTCGTACTGCGCAACAAGCTGTGAGGTAGCATGCGCAAAACTGTAGACATGTCATTGATGTACAAAGTAAACTGGTTAGGTTACATGGTTCAGTCTAACTTTCCAAGGACTAGAGTACCAGTATAGAATAGATGAGATGAGCTTGGGTACCATACCATACCAAATAAATGCTGATATGTGTAGTGTGTTACTTACTCTGCTGTACTAGGCAATGTGGACTACTAGTGATTACGTTGTACTTAACTGTTTTGCAGAACTCCGTTCTTGGTGAACAAGTACAATGGGGGCTGTGCATCCATCTAAAAAGGTGTACTTAATTACTTATTTTTATTTTTGCAGAACCGGTACCATCCACCAGTGCCGACGGGGGCAGCGGCGCTGCAACGCCGTCAGCAGAGGCGATCCCGGAGGGGAATGGAGGACCACCACAGGCACCTACAGCAGCACCGGCAGCAGCGGGGGAGGAGACAACAACGGTGGGCGATGGTAAGTTACATTCAATAGTGATCCGCATTACTTGGTGGGTGGGGAAAACTTCCTCACTGTACTCTGATATTTATAGTGAACTTGAAGTTCTACTGGACAATATATGACGCCACTGTTCTCATTACCAAGCTTAGCAAAAGCATTACCACCGGCCAGAATTGATAAAATTAGTTATACATGCCTCTTCTATGTGACTACAACTCAGCTGTGAAAGGTTGGTGGCAGACTAAAAAAGTCTTATCCACAACATTACATGACCGCGATGGATTAACATGAGATTGATTTTAACTAAAGTATGATGAAAGTTGCAAGGAAAAAGCTCTAATCATATAATATAGAAGGATACTTTGGAATCAGCAATGCAGGTGTTTGAGAGCAGTTGGATGCGTGGGTTGTTGTGGAAGCATAGAAAGTGGAAAACACAGCTGCCTGCGTGGGTGGGAGACACATCCAATATTGGTGGTTAGTGGATAGTGGATACTAGTGTTGGCAGCGGTGTTTTGGTTAAACACAAAGGCAAGGGAAGGAGGGGACCACTGGATGCATTCTGGGTCGTTGCTGGCGAAACACAAACCACCTAACGTTTGTTGGCGATATAAAGAATGATAGTCTCTAGAGTAGACATTTATTAGTACTAGCTGGCCACTGTTAATTTAATGTTAGTTTGAGACTGTCACTTTTCCCGGAAGCACAGAGTATATGATATAAAAGAACGAGATATGAAAAAGACAGGTGTTCGTATGTGACCGTTCAAGTACACCCATACTATGTTACTAGGGCAGGCATAATGCCGTGCCAAAAAGGCAGACAAATGAAGTATATAAGGCGTAGAATAGAATGTTCAAGATAGATAAAACAACATTTTAGGTACTCAACTTGCTTGCTATTGCTACTGTACTGTGCCGCCCACTATGTGTTGGATCCATTTTGCGTTCTTTATTTGCTGGGATTTTTGATTACAACAATTCTGTCTCTTTCTTTATAGTTACTCCTTCTAAACCAACCAGGAAGGAGCTGGCAGTCCGGGCCCGTCAGCGGAAACTGCAGGCCATCGTTGAGGCCTACCGCCGGCTGGTGGCTCAGGCCGAGGAGGAGGAGGAGGAGGCGGCGGCAGCAGCTGCTGCCTCTTCCAATGCCCCGGCCCCCAAGCCTGCAGGAGTACGTCGGCGTGCTCAGGCAGCCGCCCGCCGCCAGATTTTCCCTGCATCGTCCACCCCCCCACAACAACATGGCTGCCAATGTAGGTGCCGCCAGTTCCAGCGAAAAATTCTCCTCCGGGTAGCCAGGCTGGAGGCTCAAAGCAGTCAGACTAAAAAACAGATAGAGGAGCGTGTCAAGATCCTGGTGGATCAACACTTAAAAGCCCGCCGGCTATGAGATGGACCCTGTTTGCCCCTTTTTCAATCCTTTTGTTGGTGGGTGGGAATTGGGTGTTGGGTTTTTACTTTTTTTTTACATGACATTGAGCGTGGGAATTTGGTTGGGGTTAGGGGAGGCGGGTAGGGGGACAGCTTGGTGTAGGATTTATATATATTTTATTTTTGTATCATCTTTAGTTATATATATATTACATTATGTTAAAATAAACGAGACAAAGTTATTGTAAAAAGAAAACATTTGAAGTTCATTTGCGTTTCTTGTGGGGTTGGAGGGGGGAGTGTTTCACCAAATAAT
This sequence comes from Lissotriton vulgaris, assembly GCF_964263255.1. Lineage (NCBI taxonomy): Eukaryota > Metazoa > Chordata > Amphibia > Caudata > Salamandridae > Lissotriton > Lissotriton vulgaris. The sequence goes on along the minus strand of NC_141695.1, from coordinate 871,931,839 downwards.
GTACGTTGTGCAACCTCGCAAGGTTTAATTTGGCCATGCAGGTCGGCGGACAGTGCTTTTTAATAATAAAATATATTGCCCACATCTTTAACATGCACACAGATAGATGCAGTAAACCCTCACCGAGTTATATTGGTAGTATTAGAAGAACGACCAGTCTGTCTTGCGTTATACCTCACTGCAAACTTATCTTACCTGTGATTGCTGATGAGATGATGATGATTTATCATGAAGTGTGGCACTGCAAGGGCTGCATTTGATTTCCAAGACAATGGCGAAGAATCTGTGGTTCAGAATCAGAACTTCTGTGATAGTAGACAGACCCTGCCAGTAGCGACAAAAAGAAAGAGACAGTCATTCGCGTGACAGACAATGTGGGGGTAGTATAAGTAAGTACAGTACATTGCATGGGTGACCCAATATTGCAACTGCTAAACTGAAACAAAACAATGGTTTTGGGGACTGGAAACAAAGTGCAAGAGAAGATAAGAAGTTCAACGTTACTTGTAGTACTCACGGCAACGTCAAACTTTTCTAAATCATAAATGCTTTACACTTTAAACCCAAAAAATAAATTACGCCAATTCATTAGATGCATTCGTTGTTTGATGTTAAATGGTAAAAAAATTATTTGGCGTTATACACAGAGCTTGAGTTGGGAAGCCGCAGAAGATCCTGGCCATGCCTTGTTGACATTTCACTATTGTTGCTTTGACCACATCTGCCCCAGCAAGCGCGTGATCAAATTGTTGGTGTATATTTAATGTAAGAAACATCACACCTCAATGTAACCACGCAGCCCGGGGGAAGAGGGTTAGGGATTGTTTAATGGATGGGTACGGGGGTTTTGGGAAAGGTTTGAGAAAGAAAAACAGTACGCATGGAGATTGGAGACAACAAAAGCAAAACAATGAAGACGATGATTTATGATGTTGATCAGCTAGCTAATGATTGTAAGCAATGGACGTAAGAAAAGGACACGCTGAATATGATTCTTGGTTTCCCGCAATCCAATTGCTTGATGATGAGGATCTGTGGTAAGGATGAGAGTTGATGCTCATACTATAAAGCAGTGGGTGAACCGTGAAAGATGTCCAGCCTGAAAAAGAAAAGGCAAATACAAAAGAATGTGAATGACCTAAACAAATTGTAATACAGTGAAGATAAAAAAACAATACAAAACAAGAGGAGTAGTCGTATGAGAGGACTTTCAGACTGAGGTGGCTTGGATACAATTTGTATAAGTCTACTAGTTGCATATCATTTTTAATGTAGAAGTACAAAAAAAGACAGGAGCAAGCACACAACAACAGGCCCACGACGACACAGGTTTGGCCGTTATACAAACTGCATTTCCCTAAAAATTTCAGACCCACAGAAAGGTGAATGAAATTGAAAAAGCAACCTAGCATTTACAAAATTAATCAACAAAATCAATGCGTCATTCTCAGTCATCAATCATACCACTATTGTACTCTACCACAGCACTGTGCACAAACATGTAGTAGCCTGGGTCTACTGTGCTGTGACTCTTATTTGTATTTTATTTATTACCTTGTATTCCACTCCAAGAAACATCGTGCATCAATCAGCTCAGATCCAACCGCCGGACAGCAAAGATAAATTAAGTCCTGACTGCATCTGTAGTAGTAGGAACACAAGTGCGTAAATAATTTCTATTATTAGTAAATAACATGGAAGAATTGGCTATCACGTGAGTCTGAACTGAAGTTACTAATATACTTCAACTCCATGCACATTAGCTCAGAGTCAGCCAAAAAATACATCCCATGCAATGCATGGCATTCATTTTTATACCTGTTTTGCTCTTCTTCTCTTTCACTGTCAGAAGATTGATCACAGATGCTGCCGAGCCTTTGTAATGCGAGTCATCATCACAACAAGTTGACTTCAGTTGTGGATGCCTGCTCAAGTTTCTTTTGACACAGAAGAGTCGTCTCTGAATGCCTGCAGACAGAGGTGGTAGCCTTAACAGTAAGACTCAGCAAGGCAGTTATTATGAATTGCAGATTTCAAATGAAATAGAGGATGGCTGTAGTCATGTACGGTTCACTTGTTATGGAGGGACTGTTAGAGGCTACATTATTGTTATTGTACTATACTCCATCTACAACATCAAATGTATGGCTGCCAAGATGGAATTGTATTGACTTGAGTGGGAGTCAAGAAGATGCAGCAAGACTCTGAGGAGTGCAGTCAACCTGGAACATAAATGCACAGGCGTGCAACTCCAGGAGGTAACTAAAAAAGATACAGCGAAAATAAAATGCACAGGTGTGCAACTCCAGTAGGTACATTAAAAGAATGAGTGGTGGGGATGGATTTGGTTGAGCTTTTTATTTTAAGATTAGCAGTTATGCACCAGAAAGTCATTTTTAATAAGAAAATAAATAACACAAATAAAAGAAGGGAAAAAGTCACAATTTAACAGCCTATTGGTCAGGGAAGAGGTGCTCGTCCTCAAACTCTGCGGGTCCGGACAGCAGTAGGTCATGTAACCCAGCAGTGATAAATTCTTCGGGCTCGCTTTCTTCATCCTGCTCTGATTCACGTACAGTATAGTCTGGTGGTATGAAGTGTTGATTCATTTTTATCATTGTCAGCCTCTCAACGCTTTTGGGGGAGAGACTGGTCCTTTTCGATGTCACAATGGCACCAGCAGCACTGAAAACCCGCTCAGAGGCGACACTGGCTACAGGACAAGCCAAATACTTTATCGCCAGCCTGCTCAGCACTGGCCACTGTCTCCTTCTTTCATACCAATAGACCAATGGGCTTTGCTCCATGAACACCTCTGTTGTGTCATCCAGATAGGCCTGAACCATCCGCTCAGTGTTCAATGGTGCTCGGCTTTGCTGCTCCTCTTTCCCCTTTGCAACAGCAACGGACTTACCCATTCCCTTCTGTAGAAAAAAAGCAGTTATGCTTTTGGTTGTGTCTGCTGAATCAGATCGTGCAGGTGCTGCTTTTGGTACTGTTGGTGCCTGCTGGGAAGCGGACGCACCGCTCTCATGCTGTGATGAACTTGCCAGAGTTGCCTCAGGAGGATGGCCTGGAGTACTTTGACTGTCCTGGGCTGGCACTGTCAGGCCTTTAAGTAACAGCCGTTCAGTTTCGAAATCATTAGCTTCCACAGCTATGGAACTTTTGTAATTGGCAACATCCCCATCTGAAAAAGGAATGACTGCGCTACTGCTGACAAACAATTTGTACCGTGGATCCAAGATTGTTGCAGTTATGTAATTTGGATCTGACACAATCATTTTAAGCCTTGCATTTACAGATAAGCGGTTGCGTAAGGCCTTGGCCAAGGTACATGCATCAACTTTTTCTTCGTCACCTTCGTATGCTTCACAGACCTCCTTCAGCTGTTGCTCGAGCATGTACAACAATGGGATGGCTTGGCCCATAGTACAGTCCTCCCTGCTAACTGCACGTGTGAACACCTCAAAAGGTTGTAGCATCTCTGTCAAGCATTTAATGATGTCCCACTGCCACATCTCAACGGTCAGGCTTTTAAGATTAACAGTAGGATCCACTAATCTTCTTGACATTACATAAGCATTCAGTGGTATGTACTGCTCAAAGAGACGCTCAAGCATGAAATAAGTCGAGTTCCAACGTGTTGGGACCTCCTGGATCAGTGCTTTGACTGGCAAATTATGCTCCCGCTGAATGACGCGTAGCAGCTTCCGCGCTTTGAAAGAATGGTTAAAATGCGTGCATATTCTTCTGCAGATGGTCAGTATGTTGCTGACTTGTTGTTCATGTTTCAGAAAGTCTTGCACGACTAAGTTAATGCAGTGTGCCAAACAGGGTACCCTGAAATACTGTCCATCTTTCATTGCCCTCACTACATTACTGCCATTGTCGGTGGCAACAAAACCAATCTTAAGGCCTCTTGGTTTCAGCCATTCAAAGACCTTGCTGTTAAAGTCAGACAAAATGTTGTCAGCAGTATGAGTTTTCTCCATACCAAACATGGCTACAGTTGCATGTTTGCGAGTGTCATTGAAAATCCCAGCAACATCAAGAAGGCCTGATGTTAACTTGTCTTTCACACCTGCAAAAGAGATCCAGTGTGCGGTGATGCACATGTAATCTGCTGTGGCTTCGCGACTGCTCCACATGTCGGTTGTCAGGTGGATACAATGGACAACACTCTGTTGTAAGGCTTTCCCAATCAATCCCAGCACGTCGTGGTGTAGTGCTGGAATAGCAACTCTTGCAAAATAGTAGCGACTGGGAACGTCCCATTTTGGGGCGAGTGTTGCCACTAATTACCGAAATCCCACTGCCTCAACAAATGAAAATGGGAGAAGGTCCAGTGCCAACATTTTTGCAAGTTTCGCATTGTACAAACGTGCTGTTGGGTGGTTCCGCTCGTACTTTCCCTCCTGCCTAAACATGCCAGTAATGGTAAGCTGCTTGGTAATTCTGTCTGTTCTGCTAGACGGACCACCTTTCAACGCAGACTTTTCACTCCTTGCCCTTGGTGTCTCCGGCTGACTCTGGTGCCACTGAGAAGTTGCTGATGCTGAGGATTTGGACTGCACCACTCCAGTGCTGGCGACAGGGCTCATTGGTGTACCACTCCCAGATAGAAGGTCATCGTCTCCCTCTTCTTCCATGAGTGGACCTTGTAGTACTGTATCCTCCCCACCAACACCAGTGCTTACATCTTTTTGTAAGCTTGCAAGGTGGTTCTCCCATACAATTGTGTGTGTTTTTTTCATATGGGTCGTTGGGCCTCCAGTACCATAGTTTGTACCAATCTTACCACGACTAACGTGGGTGTGACAAATGGAGCATATAGCAATGTTCTCCTGATGTGGGTGAACCGTAAAAAAATCCCAGACTGGGGAGCTAAACTTTTGTCTCCTGCCATAGGAAGAGGAGGACCCACTTCCAATCCCGGATGAACTGGAGCCTTTTGGTTGCATTTCCCTATGTGACAGTTCAGTACTAGTACTGCCACTACCTCTTTCTGTTGAGGTGGCGCTTGCGCTGGATGTCGCACGCTGCCGGGCCTTCGCTGATGCAAAAATGGGAGCTGGTGTTACTTTGGGCGCTGAGTGTGTAGGAGTTACACGTGCTACCTGCTCATCACTAATCGCAGCCCTTCTAGATAGGGTGAAAATGCTGGTCTCTACATCCTCTGCACCAGGAATAACGCTTGTGATGATGACATTGTCAGTGTCAGACCCGTCTTTATCACCATCAGTATCCTGTTCACCTACATCGAACTCCGGAAGTTCAAGCCTTGACGGATCCTTCCTTTTTCCCAGCCTGGTCTTTTGATGCCTCTCCTTTGAATGCTCAGTTCTTCGTCGTGGATGATAATCCTTATCAAGGTCATCTGAAGGGATGCTATGCGAAGAACTCGATGCACTGCCACTAACCCTCCTTTCCTTTCGTAAATTTAAAGACAGTAGATCACCTCCAGAAGTGGCTTCCTCTTCTTCTTGCTCGGAATGAGGCTCTACTTCCTGAACTGCCCCGACATCGGGAGGAACAACTTCCACTATTGCGTGTGGAGACGGTGGTTGTTGTTCTTGAGGAAGTACTATAGCGTGCTGTGGTTCTTCAACAACTACTACTGTGGGATTTGGTTGTTGTTGTTGAACAACTATTGCGGGCGGTGGTTGTGGTTTTTCAACAACTATTGCGGGAAGTGGTTGTGGTTGTTGAACATCTACTGCTGGCGGCGGTTGGTCAGCACTTTCAGCTTGCATAGATTGTGTGCTACTTTGAGACAGCGATAAGTTAAGTTCAGGCTCAGTATCACTGCTTTGTAACACTAGGTCGGCTACCTCTTCGACCCTCATGTGCTTGGCCCTGGGTTGGTGGCTTGCCCCCGCTAATGCCGATGTGCTGGCTCCAGCTTGCACCATGGACACCGCTGCTGCAGGCGTACGTTTTGGGGGCCCAAAAAAGGTTTGGGGGTCCATACCAGCCTTAAGTGACACTTCCTTTTTCTGTACCTTCTTCTCAGCAACTTTCTTGGTGGTGGAGGACCTGGTAACTGCTCTCTTAGGACCCATCTTCTTCTGATGTCAGCAGCACACAGCAGCACTCAGTAGCACAAATTGCAGAGATGTGTGGTCAGATGAGTCACACCCCACACGTGGCGTACAATTGAAGGACGTCCGTCTGGCAGTTGAACGGGCGATGGATGAAAACAGCCAGCACCTCCTCAGTCTTTTTCTGTGCACCTACAAGCAAAGAAGACAGAAAACGTCAGTCAAACAAGCAGTAAGCCAACAACACATGAACAATTGAAAGACACACAGGGCAATGTATAAAACACAAAAAAGAAGACTAATAGTACGAGCACCACAGCTCCCAGCTAGAAATAACCAATAATAAAGTCAAGCAGGCCTATCATATACCAACATGGACAGAAAAAGGAGGTTGCCTGCTACACGTGAGTCATGACAGGTTAATGCAAGGAAAATCAAAATACACCATGGCTAAGAGTTTGTAAAACTTCACGGCAAAAACACATACAAGTCATAAAATTATTCCACACACAAAAAAGTTACCTACCCCCCTGCCCAGACAACCAACTTGGAAATGCAATGGCATACACACATGCCGTAATGATGGTAATTAAATAGACCAAATAGAAACAGCTACATAAAGCAGCCCCGCTCACTAGTAACTAACTACCACCTCTGGGAGTCTGTCCTACTATCAGATCAGACCAAAAGCAGGGAGGCCAATGATAAATGCACAAAGGAAGTACCTACAAAATGGCCGCCACCACATGGCCTGTCCAGGAAGACAAAACTACAACCAAAGAAGTAAATAACACAAAAAATGAGGACTTTTTGGTAGCACAGGGGACACATTAAACATTTTCGAGGAACTTTTATGCAACTCGGGACATATTGTTCGCGAGAATGCAAAATCGGCGTGTTCGGCAACGCGAATCGAGTAAAAAGTCGTTATCGCGTTCCCGAGCCAGTACATTGAGCGCGCGAAAAAGACAAAAAAGGTAAGGTCGCGTTCCCACACGGCGCGACGTTACCAAAACTACCCGAGCTGTATTCCTAGGGTTACCTAATGGCAGGGAGTGCCATAATAGCTACACACAAGCAACCAAAAAACTAAAAGTACCACCATTACAAAAAAATGTGAAGCAATCCAAAGCCATACACGGTGTAATTAAAGTTACACCACAAAAATAGTTGATTAACTTGAATGCACCTATGGCTTTGAGTGGTAGTACCTACAAAAGCCTTGGATGGCTATGGCAAAAGAAGAGGACCAGGGAAGGACACAGAAAATGGCCGCCTCCATAGGGCCAGGAGGACAGGGACACCCAAAGACAACATGGAAAGGGGATGCACCCAAAATGGCCTCCACCACATGGCAAAATCAGTCACAAAGGAAGCATACACAAAATGGCCGCCACCACATAGCCTGCCCACCAACAACAACATAGCAGAATCATCACAAAGGAAGTACACACAAAATGGCCCTCACCACTACATGAAAAGAAAGAGAGGACAGACAATAAATGCCTATGCCAAAGGGACAATGCTTTGCTTCGCAAAATGAACACACCAGACACCACCCCCCAAATTGGTCACCCCAACCATAAACAAGAAATCATTACATAGAGGACAGAAAGGAACTGGGAGTGGCCCATGCTCCAGGAAGACAAAACTACAACCAAAGAAGTAAATAACACAAAAAATGAGGACTTTTTGGTAGCACAGGGGACACATTAAACATTTTCGAGGAACTTTTATGCAACTCGGGACATATTGTTCGCGAGAATGCAAAATCGGCGTGTTCGGCAACGCGAATCGAGTAAAAAGTCGTTATCGCGTTCCCGAGCCAGTACATTGAGCGCGCGAAAAAGACAAAAAAGGTAAGGTCGCGTTCCCACACGGCGCGACGTTACCAAAACTACCCGAGCTGTATTCCTAGGGTTACCTAATGGCAGGGAGTACCATAATAGCTACACACAAGCAACCAAAAAACTAAAAGTACCACCATTACAAAAAAATGTGAAGCAATCCAAAGCCATACACGGTGTAATTAAAGTTACACCACAAAAATAGTTGATTAACTTGAATGCACCTATGGCTTTGAGTGGTAGTACCTACAAAAGCCTTGGATGGCTATGGCAAAAGAAGAGGACCAGGGAAGGACACAGAAAATGGCCGCCTCCATAGGGCCAGGAGGACAGGGACACCCAAAGACAACATGGAAAGGGGATGCACCCAAAATGGCCTCCACCACATGGCAAAATCAGTCACAAAGGAAGCATACACAAAATGGCCGCCACCACATAGCCTGCCCACCAACAACAACATAGCAGAATCATCACAAAGGAAGTACACACAAAATGGCCCTCACCACTACATGAAAAGAAAGAGAGGACAGACAATAAATGCCTATGCCAAAGGGACAATGCTTTGCTTCACAAAATGAACACACCAGACACCACCCCCCAAATTGGTCACCCCAACCATAAACAAGAAATCATTACATAGAGGACAGAAAGGAACTGGGAGTGGCCCATGCTCCAGGAAGACAAAACTACAACCAAAGAAGTAAATAACACAAAAAATGAGGACTTTTTGGTAGCACAGGGGACACATTAAACATTTTCGAGGAACTTTTATGCAACTCTGGACATATTGTTCGCGAGAATGCAAAATCGGCGTGTTCGGCAACGCGAATCGAGTAAAAAGTCGTTATCGCGTTCCCGAGCCAGTACATTGAGCGCGCGAAAAAGACAAAAAAGGTAAGGTCGCGTTCCCACACGGCGCGACGTTACCAAAACTACCCGAGCTGTATTCCTAGGGTTACCTAATGGCAGGGAGTGCCATAATAGCTACACACAAGCAACCAAAAAACTAAAAGTACCACCATTACAAAAAAATGTGAAGCAATCCAAAGCCATACACGGTGTAATTAAAGTTACACCACAAAAATAGTTGATTAACTTGAATGCACCTATGGCTTTGAGTGGTAGTACCTACAAAAGCCTTGGATGGCTATGGCAAAAGAAGAGGACCAGGGAAGGACACAGAAAATGGCCGCCTCCATAGGGCCAGGAGGACAGGGACACCCAAAGACAACATGGAAAGGGGATGCACCCAAAATGGCCTCCACCACATGGCAAAATCAGTCACAAAGGAAGCATACACAAAATGGCCGCCACCACATAGCCTGCCCACCAACAACAACATAGCAGAATCATCACAAAGGAAGTACACACAAAATGGCCCTCACCACTACATGAAAAGAAAGAGAGGACAGACAATAAATGCCTATGCCAAAGGGACAATGCTTTGCTTCACAAAATGAACACACCAGACACCACCCCCCAAATTGGTCACCCCAACCATAAACAAGAAATCATTACATAGAGGACAGAAAGGAACTGGGAGTGGCCCATGCTCCAGGAAGACAAAACTACAACCAAAGAAGTAAATAACACAAAAAATGAGGACTTTTTGGTAGCACAGGGGACACATTAAACATTTTCGAGGAACTTTTATGCAACTCGGGACATATTGTTCGCGAGAATGCAAAATCGGCGTGTTCGGCAACGCGAATCGAGTAAAAAGTCGTTATCGCGTTCCCGAGCCAGTACATTGAGCGCGCGAAAAAGACAAAAAAGGTAAGGTCGCGTTCCCACACGGCGCGACGTTACCAAAACTACCCGAGCTGTATTCCTAGGGTTACCTAATGGCAGGGAGTGCCATAATAGCTACACACAAGCAACCAAAAAACTAAAAGTACCACCATTACAAAAAAATGTGAAGCAATCCAAAGCCATACACGGTGTAATTAAAGTTACACCACAAAAATAGTTGATTAACTTGAATGCACCTATGGCTTTGAGTGGTAGTACCTACAAAAGCCTTGGATGGCTATGGCAAAAGAAGAGGACCAGGGAAGGACACAGAAAATGGCCGCCTCCATAGGGCCAGGAAGACAGGGACACCCAAAGACAACATGGAAAGGGGATGCACCCAAAATGGCCTCCACCACATGGCAAAATCAGTCACAAAGGAAGCATACACAAAATGGCCGCCACCACATAGCCTGCCCACCAACAACAACATAGCAGAATCATCACAAAGGAAGTACACACAAAATGGCCCTCACCACTACATGAAAAGAAAGAGAGGACAGACAATAAATGCCTATGCCAAAGGGACAATGCTTTGCTTCACAAAATGAACACACCAGACACCACCCCCCAAATTGGTCACCCCAACCATAAACAAGAAATCATTACATAGAGGACAGAAAGGAACTGGGAGTGGCCCATGCTCCAGGAAGACAAAACTACAACCAAAGAAGTAAATAACACAAAAAATGAGGACTTTTTGGTAGCACAGGGGACACATTAAACATTTTCGAGGAACTTTTATGCAACTCGGGACATATTGTTCGCGAGAATGCAAAATCGGCGTGTTCGGCAACGCGAATCGAGTAAAAAGTCGTTATCGCGTTCCCGAGCCAGTATATTGAGCGCGCGAAAAAGACAAAAAAGGTAAGGTCGCGTTCCCACACGGCGCGACGTTACCAAAACTACCCGAGCTGTATTCCTAGGGTTACCTAATGGCAGAAATTGACAGACACCCGAAACCTGACATACCCCACACATAAACATAAGATTTTCTAAATCAATCCAGTCCATCCATGATTTCCTAATTAGAGGTACACCAGAAAAACAGTTGATTACCTTTCATGACCCTATGACTAGTATCTCTGGCCTACTGGAAGAGTAGGCCACAAGTTTGGAGGCCTATGGCAAGACCAAAGTGGCTGGGAAACATAAAATGGCCGCCAACAACACATGGCCAGGCCAACCACAGAAAGTTATTACAATGAACTCAAACATGCCTACACACTAACTACATGGAGTACTAGGGTCAGCTATTGGCTTAAAAAAATAAAAAAACTTTTTCATTACACAAACAGAAATTCCACAGCAGACATTGCTATTGCATAATGATGACCATAATCCAATGCCAGCCATGATGTTTGTTTACAAACTTGAATAAAAATTTAAACACAGAATTATGATTTTAGTTACCCATGGGTACCTCTCTATGTAGCCTGGATGAAATTTAAAAAGAAATACAAGTTGGGACCTCATAAAAGTAGGCACCCATCAATAATTTAAATCAAGGAATGAATAATGTAGTTAAAACATTTTAAATCAAACAAACACAAGTCTACAACATCATACTCACTCATACATTACTGAACTTACTTGAAAAAGAGAATTCAAAATCCAAAAGTCCTCAGTAAGATTCAAAAAAAGCAGTAATGCAGCCAACACACACAGAAAGTGATCCTGCCAGCTCAAAATCCAAATGAAAGTGACCACCTCATGGACAAAGCACTGGGAGGAGCCTGGTGGACAGGAACAGGAAGTTGTAAACTCCAGAGCCCTTCCTCCTTAATATTCAAAAATACAGTAGAAACAGAAAGAGGACTCCTTCCCCCCAAAAAATACATCCAAAGGTACAACTTTGAGGGGTTTCTCACTTGTTTGCTAACCAAAATGGTAATTTATTATTATGGTTTAACTTTTAACATGCTCGCGAGTTATTCTGTGCAAGATTGCAGGTTCTGCGTGTTCGGCAACTCGATCTTACCAACAAACATACTCGCGCGTCCTTATGGCTTTATCGCGCTTCCAATGACGTTATCGCGTTCGCACAGCTGCACGGAAGGGTTTACAAACATGGTGGCCGACGCGACCGGGAAAAAGCGAACGCAGAACCAAGGTAAGCCATTGCCGCGCACGCGATAATGTTATTTAGCGCGCGACAATGTTATTTAGCGCGCGACAACTACGCTCCGCACCGGATAGCGGAGTTATCGGCAGCTACGCGAACTCCGCGGAACGCGGAGTTGCCAAAACTCCGCAAACTCCGCAAACGGAGCGTAGTGCTTCGCCCAGGGTTACTCTAAATTCAAATATATTTTACTTATGGATAACCTTTGCTCATCCTTAGTAACTTGGCTCAAGGAGCAAAGCAAACTTCCAGAGAAAGGTACATGAATTGTTTGTGTGTAACAAAACTTAAACAAGCAATATGTTTCAAGGAAATAAGAAAACTGCAATGATTTTTAGGAACATTGGTTTTAAAATGTTAAATCACCTGATTTCCCTTTTAAGTCCTCAGATATTTTGAGCCTCTGTTATGTAATCCTTATTAACAATACATTATGAGCTGGAACCTATAGTGCCCAGCTTTTAATATAAGGCTATTTTTCTGTGACAGTTAAGGCAAGAGGCAGGGGTAGGTTGCAGAGTACATGTTTAGAGAGTGTGTGCATTGCTCATATTTCTTATATAGATTAGGGTGAGCAGAGGGTGTGTCTGGTGAACAGCACTGTAAGGGGAGAAGTTCCATTTTTATTTGGATTGTATGCAAGCTGGAAAATGGAGGGAGCCTTCAAGACACAGATGTATTCCTACGGTCCTTTGAATTGCAGCAGGCTCATGTGAAAAGAAGAAGGAAGGCAGCAGAGGTCCCTTTTAATTGAAAGAACAGTCCCTGAATTTTCCTGTCTCATTCATCTAAAGAGGTATTACTGCAGACAATTATGTGTAGTAGCTGATTGCAAGACCTCTCGCTCTCTTTTGTTCCAGAGTCCTCTTACAGGGAAACCCCACTCCACCCTCTTTTTCCGTTGAATTTGAGAGATGATAACTTTAGTCTCACCAAGCAGGGAATAATAAATAAAATGTCAAGAACTGCATGTTACCAGCTCCAGAGATAGAGTTAGGATGTAAGCGGGCTGAAAACATAGGTCAGAGTGTGAGTACTCTCTTTGGCCAGGAAAAGGACCTACACCAGAGTGTTGGAGGGAATTACTTAAACTTCAGAGACAGGATGTTTGATCTCTGGCTTTCTTTCTGATGGGAGCATCTTGCATAAGACTTCCACATAGAATAGAGAGAGGCAAATTTCAGGTTTGCGTCGTTCAAATGAGATCATACCTTGTGCCGTCATCAGTCCACATGCCTGGTGACAAAATATCTATACAAGAAACTTAGGGTCCAACCCTTCCTGAAAAGCGTTATGCTTTTGTAGACATCACAAAATAGGGTCAAAGGGGAAATTCACCTGGAAACTGGAGAAAAAAACAATATCCCATGTAGACTCATACAAATACCTAGGGTTCCAACTTGACCATACACTTAAATATAAGCAACACTTGGATCAAGGGAATATTAAAGCAAAACACCTCCTTTATGCTTTCAAAATGTTACAGAAGAATCTAAAAAGCTGTCCAACAGGTCAGTTGCTTAAGATAATTGCAGCAAAATGTTTACCCACAATATCATATGGGTCGGAAATTATGAATACAAAAGATGCAGCCGCCTTAAATCTAGCCCAATCGAGTTTTTTTAAGCGTCTGTTTTTAATTCCTCGGCACATCTCTCAGGCACAAATTCGACTGGCTCATGGGCTGAAAAAACAGACACCTGCCAGACAAGGGGCAATGGTAAAATATTACTGGCGGATGAGGCAAGCGGAAGACAACACTTTAGCCCACTCCTGTTGGGAAGAAATTGAAAAGCAAGTGAGGCAAAAAACTCTATTGTTGCAGTCCTAAAAGAATCACTCTTTGATCTACATCTTGAAAAGGCATGACATACAACAATATCTTATTCCGGGTTCAAAAATATGGTAAACAGCGCAACCAAACGAACTTTGCTACTTATTGACAAATCTGCCTTTGCTAAGAAAAATCATGCATGGGCAGTGATTCAATCATATCAGTTTCTGAAACACCAACCGTACATGTCTGAACACTTCTCGCCTTACAAAAAGCACTATTTGAGGCTGTTGCGGCTGTGTTCATTCCCCACAAAGGATGTAACCCCGAAATGGAAGTCTACATGGCCCACTAAAGAATGTCGCCTGTGTGAACAAGGAGAAGAGTCTTTATTACACCTTATATGCATTTGCCCCTTGCTATTCGAACCTCGAAAAATAGTCCTCTGTGAGATTTTCAGGAAAAATCAATTGAGGTCGTGCAGAGCTGCAGTGATACAATGCCTTGGTAGACTGTCAATTCAGTTGTCATGTCGAGCCATCACCTTTTGGAAAATGGCAGCCAAAGAATTGAACAAAAAAACATATTAGTTCACATGGTAAAGATATATTACTGTCTGGTCACTTCCTTTCTGCACCGACATTAAATATCGCTCTTTCCATATTGAACTGCGATGAACTTCTTACAATTTGTATAGATTACAATATTTTTGTTTTAATTGTTGTTTGCGACCAAAGCTTATAATAGGATAATGTTTTTACTTGTTTGCATTTTATAGATTTTTATCATTGATAAATATTATATAATATGTCTTTTTTCCATGCTTTTATGATTTTTATCGAAATCAAATAAAAGTAATACTTACTTACTTACCTTCTCTAAAAGCCACATTTGCATAAATGGTAGAGGCCACATCACTATAAGTGGTTTGCGGAAGAGTGCCCCTGTCAGAGAATGCTATCTACAAAATGAGACCATAGCTATGTAGGAAGGACAAAGAACTGAGAACGACCTAGTTTGTGGGACAGTAGGCCCTGCAAAGTGATACTTGTGGTCTGAACCCACTATCAGGAAGAGAACTCAGGTGCCCAAGAGCAGTAAGGTTCCTACTTAAAACCATTAGCTGTTGCAAAGCTTCTTTGAAGGCTAGGCCACAGTAGAAAAGTTTTGGTGTGTCCACACAAAGGTAGAGCAGTGACAAGTGCTGATGCTTTACATTACAGGTATAACATTTCTGTTCCATATACTAGCATCACAGTACTGTTAACTCATGTGGTTACTGTCATTATATGTTTAGCAGCTGTTATTAAATGCTGGTACTGGCTGGTTCAAGTATAGTTGTCCTCCTGAGAAGTGTTGCTACTGTCCATTATTAGAATAACAGCCCAAGTGAAAGTGTTGTTAATATAACACAGTACTAATGTAGTATTGTCATAATTGGTTCCTTAACCGTTACCATTACCTATTTGCACTGCCACATGTTATGCCCCCTTGTATTCACCTCAGTAGGAGATGGTTATGTTCAGTTCAGCATTTGTAGAGCTCATTGCCATTGATGTGGTGTCATAGTGCTTCTTGCATTTAGTGAGTTCTAGATCAGTGGTTACCACACCTTTTAGAACCACAACCCACTTTTCAGTTCGACAAGCTTTTGTGACCCAACTAGCTTCAATTAACATGAGGCGGGCGACTTTTTAATGTAACTAAGTCGTTTACGGACAGTGCATTTTCCATTCAAATGGTCACTAAATGTGCACAGACACACAGTTTTACTGATACATCTATTTTGCAAATAAGTGATAATGTGTGGAAATCGGCTTTCAGTGAATATTCTTTATTTGTGAGGCACCAAGTAAAGTATCTTGATTCATTCTGCTCCTATTAAAATCTTTGTTTCCATCACACCTCAGAATTACAAAAACATGTGCTTCATTTTTGCTTTCCTACCTGCTGAAAGTGTACAGTTAATTTAAAGATATTTACTTTTTGTTATGTAGGATGAAAAAAATAACCTCCGGCTGCCTTTCCTTTCCCACTTCATGTACGCCAGCAAGATTGTCACATAATTCACTTTACTTATCTCTCTCTGATTGCAAAGTGAGAGAAATTTTGATTGATTGATTGATGCTTTATTTCGATATGCACATATCATAAAAGCAGTACAAAAGATAAAAACAGCATGTCGAAAAAAGTAAGACTGTACATTTAGTAAAAGGATAAAACGCATTAGATCAGCATAAATTAGATAAAAAGAGAATTAAATTGATATGGACAGTCTTCTAGTTCTAATCAGCCAAGCCCATTTAAAAAACTTAGCAACAGCACAAACAATGGGAGGGGCTGTGTTAGTTAAGAGAATCCGGAGTGCAACGGAGTGCTGACGAGTACCCAGTTCTCTGCAGATGGGACCGAGCCAACGTGATCTGGGGCGACCGTAGTCCGGGCATTCAAAAAGAAAATGTGGCACCGTCTCTGGCTTATCTTGACAAAGAGCATAGAAGCATGATGTAGGCTGGGATTTATTCCACCTCGAGCAGAAGTCGGCCAAGGGTAGGGTTCCTAACCGAAATTTAATGTACAAGGACCTATCCATAGCCACTGATATAATGTCCATGTACGGCTCATACATGACAGCGTCTTTTAACAGCAGAAAAGCTGCGGTGGTTTTGCAGTGCTGCTGGCTTCTCAAGCGCTTCATACAGACCCACTCCCAGAAAAGTTTTTTTAAAGTCTCCTTCGGAGGAGCGGAGTGGCTTTGCCAGCATGACTCCAGGCCTAGGTCCCCTAAAAGTTGTTTTATATCCTTCAGCCATTTGATGCTACGCCAACCGTCAGAATGCATCACCTCTGCCAGACCATTGGCATAGGATTTTAGCTCCGGGACCCTCCACAGACGTGCCCAAAGCAAAAGGGGTCGAAGCCGAGCCTGGTCCCTTATGGCTTTGCAGCCAGTGTCCATGAGCACTGGGATGGTCGGGCTACTCGATGGAATGGCAAGGAGATCCTTGATGAATTTATTTTCAGCCTTGCTCAGTGAGTCGACTTTGCCCGAGCCCCACAGTTCCGCTCCATAGAGTGACGCAGGGACCGCACGTGCTTTGTATATCTCAAGTGGAGGGGCAACACAGTGTTTTGAAGAGTTGTTAAACTCCTTAAGAATAGCGCCCCCCACCCTTTTGTGGGCCAGTGTCATTTTGTCAATGTGGGCGGTCCAGCTCATCACATCATTCAGTCGGATTCCCAGATAATCAAATTCTGCCACTCTTTCTAGGGGTATGGAGTTCAGGATGGGAGGGCGGCCAAGTTTGCGAGGTGGATGTATAACTAGGTACTTGGTCTTATCTACGTTGATAACTAGGCCCTTAGTGGTACAGAAGTCCTGAAAGCGGTTCAGCAGTGTCTGGAGACCTTGGGGGGTTTTAGAGATGAGGAGGGTGTCGTCGGCGAACAGCAAGGTTGGAATTTTTACTCCTCCCAGGGTGGGAGCGTCTGCTGGTTCGACCAATAGGTGATCTACCACCCCGTTAATGTAGAGGGAGAATAAGGTAGGGGCCAGAACGCAGCCCTGCCTTACTCCCCTCTCGACCCTGATCTTGTCAGTCTTTTCCCCATTCAACCCCCATCTGACCTGGGCATAGGTGTTGGTGTGCAGGTTGATAAGGAGGTTTAATATGTACGGGGGCATCCCTAAACCATAAAGGACCCTCCAGAGTTCCTCCCTAGGTACCAGGTCAAAGGCAGTCTTGAGGTCAATAAAGGCCAAATAAAGACTGCCTTTGCCCAGCACCACCACCTTCCAGTATACTAACAAGAGCCTGAAGACCTGTTCGATGGTTTCTGTACCTGAGCGGAACCCGGCTTGCATATCGGACAGGATGTGATTATCGTCCACCCATTGGGAGATCCTCCCCAAGATGACTTTCCCCGCCAATTTCTGGCTTGAGTCTATTAGGCTTATAGGCCTATAGTTCCCGGGTAAATCCCGACTGCCCTTTTTGTAGATGGGGACCACCTCCGCACCTCTCCAGGAGTCTGGCACAGGGCCTCCCCCAATGATTGCGTTGAGGAGTGCAGTAATTAGTACCCCCCATTCTTCCGGATAAGCGCGGAGGATATCGCCTGGTAAGCCATCCGGACCAGCTGCTTTCAATGGAACCAGGGTTTTAATCTGCTTTGTTACATCCAAAACAGAAAAAAGTTCCAGGTCATGAGCTAGGGTAAAGGGTGGGAGGTTAAAAGTATCGTTAAGTGAGCTTTCAACAGGAGAGTAAAGTTTTTGGAAGTGAGAGAACCAAGTCTGGGCATTGATGGTACAGGTCCTCCGGGTATCGTCAGGACGGTTCCTTTTGCCCACCAAGTCCCAAAAACCTTTGGCATCTTTCCCACGACTGGCACGATTGTACCAGCCCTGTCCCGATCGTGAACCTGGTTTCCTTCTGCTCGAATTAGCTGGGATTACAAAGAGGTCACTAATAGCCTTAGTTATGACACAGTACCTAGGTTCCACCTCCATCAGCCCTTCCTCTTGGGGGTCGAGATTGACTAGGGCTGAGGCAAGGAGCTGCCTAATGGCAGAAGTTTTCTCCTCTGAAAGTGCCAACTTCGCCCACTTTAGCCGTCGTCCACAGTTTGTAACCACAGACAGGTCCGGGGCGGGGTTGCTAGAAAATCACCAGTCCCCTTGTTAAAAGAAGAATCAGTAGAAGATATAACCTGACATTTGACCTCCATCTTTGAAGTATAAAAAATGTTCAAGAGAAATATGGAATTTAAAGACATCTTTTTTTATTGAATGGACTTTTGTAACCCACCAAAAATCGGCTCACCACCCATGGTGGGAAACACTGTTCTAGATGATTCTCTTCTTATTCTGATTCCTCTTGTGGTGATACCTTACATGTATTCTGTTCTGGTAGTGTTAGGAGTGTGGAGTTAAAGGCATCCTTTAGCTTTTGGAGAATGCAGGCCAACTAAGCATGGGCGAATTGTGCGAATCTGGCGTTCGCGAATTTTGCGAATTTGCGAACTCGCAATCCGCAAAATCTGCGAATTCTCGCGAATTTGCTGATTTTTTTTTGTGTGTTCGCAAGGGTTTCTGCCAGTTCGCGAGGGTTTGGTACTAGTTCGCAATTGCGAACTTACTTGTCAGCTTGCAACGGTCGCGACTATGTTGGTTCTACGTCTGGTTCATCATCACAGCCTCCCAGCGCCCTCTGTTTCACCACTGCCACCCTCTGTTACATCAATGCCACCCTCTGGTTCATCATCACTGTAGATTATGGGGGGGAAAAGCAAGCACACCTGCCCTGCTTCAACTGACATGAATTAATTTGGGGTTTAGTTTATTAATGTGTCACTGTTTTAAAATTCCAGGTCTGGCACCTGCTTCCTTATCAGTAATTTGCTTTCTGTTGCAGTGCAATATTTTTTTTCCAGGACCTTTGTGGCCTACTTCTAGCTATTCTATGAGCCTGCTGTGAGGGTCAGAGCAGGGTCATACAATTGTTGCAACTAGCAACTGAACTCTGGAGGGGCCCCAGTCAGGAAGCACTACAGTGAATTGTTACTAATGATGAGTTTGAACTCTTGCACCTGCCGAGTGCCTTCAGTTTTGCAAAACTCATTTTTCTGCAATTTCGCGGGATCGCGGGGCGCGAACACGCGCGAGATCGGATTCGGAAGCCGCAAATTCGTGCGAATATGCGATTTCTTTTTTTGCGGCGTGTTAGTTCGCAAGGTTTTGTGCGTTTTCGCGAGCCGCTTGTAGCTCAAGGCGCGAAGTTACCCTCGCGGTCGTTCAAGGGCGCGGCCATCTTGTTTGCATGACGTATTTCCTTTTCCGGGCGCGAAGTGTAATCTCGCAAAGTGTGCGGCTCGCAAGTACAATTTCGCGAGTGTTTGCGAGGAACCTCTCGCGCGAACTTACCCGTGGGGTCGTGAACTGGCGCGGCCATCTTGTTTCTCATTCATTGCTATGGTTCTGGGCATGCTACTTGTATCCTCTCTAAATCTGTGCCATCCTTTGCTTGTTTGAAGTTTTTTTAAATCTATTTTACTTATTATCTATCCCTCTATTTTTCTAGCCCTATATTTTTGTGTTTACTGCTACTTTTGGTTAATTTTAAACTACTTTTTTAAACTCTTTTCTTTTCTTCTCTTCCCTATTCTATTTTCTTTATTCCAGACCATGGTGAAGGGAGCTGGGTAGCATCCCGAGAAGGGGAAGGGTCCCGCACCCCGTGCCCGGCTCCCGTGTGGGCGTTTGAGGGGGGAGACAGTAGCACCCCGGGAGATTTTCAGCCCGGAGGAGGTGGCCGCACTGGTGTTCTAAGTACAGCGCCACCTCCCCAGGACCATAATGGCAGGTGGCAAGATCGGAGGCGGGTACAGGATGCGGGATCGCCGGAAGCGGTGGGATGAGGTGTGCCGGGCCATGTACCACCACTCTCGGGTCCGGCGCACCTACAACCAGGCCACCCATCGCTGGACGGATGTCCTGACCCGTGAACGAGATCTGCTCGACCTGCTTGGCCTCGAGATCCCCGGGCTTGGTGAGTAGTAGTAGTAGCTATTTCTTTACTACTCTGTTTTCGCCTGCTGTGTTATTATATTGCATTTTTTTTTTTTACCAAGAGCAATAATGCTGCTCATTACATTGTAGGTATATTATATTTCTAAATCTTCTGTGCATTTCAGGTGCACTGCTCTCCTTCTCAGTAGTGTTGCTACTATGCTTATCTGTTTCCGATTTTGTGTTCATTTCATTGGCCTGTGAAATTATGTATGAGTGTAGTTTAAAGAACTGCGTAATGCTACACACTAAGGTTCAGATGTTTAATTACCGGCGCATCCCTGCAAAGTAGCAGGGATGCGCCAGTAATTGTGAGGCTGGCTGTATTAATATTGCTACACTGAGGCTGGTGTGTTTACTTACAATTAGCCTGCACACTCAGCGCTGTTGTGCATTTGCTGCCCCTGTCTCTATTAGCCTTTGACCCTCCATTTTGTTGTTTGTTTCCCCTGGTCCGCCCCTCCTCCCGCCACCGCCTCCCAGCTGCTGCCCCTCCCACCCACGATCTCTATCCTTCCTCTCCCCCGAGCAGATTGTGACCGCCTGGACCTTCATTCAGATCTGTTGCTCCCGCACGCTCCTGCTGAACTGCAGCTGCCTCGCTCTGTCTCCTGGCGGTATCGTTATTTCCTTAAGCATTTTCAGCTGTGTTTGACTGACCCTCGCAGCCTAGTAGCGCTTTGCTCGCGCAGCGCCGCACTATTCTATTTAATTAATTAATTATTAGCGCGACCTTGCTGAGGCTGGCTGTATTAATATTGCTACACTGAGGCTGGTGTGTTTACTTACAATTAGCCTGCACACTCAGCGCTGTTGTGCATTTGCTGCCCCTGTCTCTATTAGCCTTTGACCCTCCATTTTGTTGTTTGTTTCCCCTGGTCCGCCCCTCCTCCCGCCACCGCCTCCCAGCTGCTGCCCCTCCCACGCTCCGCCCCCTCCACTATCCATTTATGACCAATGTCCCAACGCGCAGCGTCCACGCGCAGCGTTCCCGCCCCAGTTGCGCCGAAGGTGCGCCAAAGGTAAGCCCGTCTACGCCCGTCCATGCCAAGCCCGCGCCCAGCGCCAGACTCCTTGGTTCTCGTAATGCCCAGCCCACTCGCATCACTTACGATGCCACCACCCTCCTAGCCCTTAACCCTGGCCGTTCCCCCAACTGCGTCCAAGCCGCTCCTGGATACACCCATGGACCCTTCTCTTGCAACTCCTGCAAGTTCGACGGCACCAAAACCAACTCCTCTTCCACAAACACCAATCAGAGACCTGACACCAACCACCTAAAATGCATCCTGCTCAACACCCGCTCAGTCCACAGACACGCCATCGACCTCTGGAACCTTCTAGACACCATCTCTCCCGACGTCGCCTTCCTTACAGAAACATGGATGAACGCCTCATCAGCTCCAGACATCACCATTGCCATCCCGGAAGGATACAAGATCATCTGTAAGGACCGCACCGACCAAACAGGAGGAGGCATCGCTATCGTCCATAAGAACTCCATCCGCATCTCAACCAGCTCAGACGTCAACCTTACCAGCGCCGAACACCTTCACTTCCAGATCCACACCGATCCCAAAACCACACTCAGAGGCACCCTCCTCCACCGACCTCCAGGACCCCGTGCACATTTCAGCGACGTTATCACTGACTTTATCACCCCACACGCGGGAATACATTCTGCTGGGAGACCTCAACTTTCACCTAGAAAAGAGCAATGACAGCAACGCCACCTCCCTTCTGGACAACCTCGCCAACCTCGGACTCAAACAACTTGTCACTACGCCCACCCACATCGCTGGGCACACACTCGACCCTATCTTCACCTCCAGCAAACATGTCTCCTTCAGCTACACCACTTCTCTCCATTGGACGGACCACAGCTGCGTTCACTTTATCTACAAAAAGACCACAACTCACAACCATCCTCAATCTACTCTGCGAAGAAACTGGAACAAAATCACCATCGACCAGATCTCCTCATCGCTTCTCCAAAACCCCCCTGCCCACTCCTCAAACCCCGACCAAGAAGCCATTAACCTCACCCAATGGCTATCCAACAGCGCCGACTTCCTAGCACCGCTGAAAAAACGTCAAATCAAACTAGGCAGCAAAAACGCTTCCTGGTTCAACGAGGATCTTAAGAAATCGAAGAAACTCTGTCGCTCCCTCGAGAAGGCCTGGAAAAAAGACACAAACACCAGCACCAGGGACGCCTTCAAAAACGCCACCCGCATACACCACCAACTTATCCGATCTGCCAAGAAAGCCGCATTCAAAGACCGACTAGACAACAACGCCCACAACAGCAAGGAATTATTCAACATCGTCAAAGAATTTACCAACCCCTCAGCTAACTCCAACGACATCACCCCCTCTCAAGCCCTCTGCGACTCCCTAGCTTCGTTCTTCCACAACAAAATCGCAGACATCCACAACAGCTTCGACAACCAACCCGGAGACCAACCTACCCAACCTTCTGCAGGACCTTCACCCCCTTTGAAAATCCTAAATGACTGGAACCCAATCTCCACTGAAGACACCATCCGTCTGATGAACTCCATCCACTCAGGATCCCCCACAGACCCCTGCCCTCACCACATCTTCAACAAAGCAGACTCCATCTCATAGCACCACACCTTCGAGACGTCATCAACTGCTCCCTCAACTCCACCACTTTCCCGGAAAGCTGGAAACACGCAGAACTTAGCGCCCTTCTGAAAAAACCCACAGCGGACCCCACCGAACTCAAAAACTACCGCCCCATCTCGCTCCTTCCATTCCCAGCCAAAGTCATTGAGAAAGCTGTCAACAACCAGCTCGCCGCCTTCCTCGAAACCAACAAATCCCTCGACTCCTCACAATCCGGCTTCCGAGCCAAACATAGCACGGAGACCGCCCTCATCGTAGCAACAGACGACATTCGAACTCTCCTGGACAATGGAGACACAGTCGCCCTCATCCTCCTTGACCTCTCCGCAGCCTTCGACACAGTCTGCCATAGCACCCTTCTACATCGCCTCAGAAACATCGGAATACAAGGAAAAGCACTGGAATGGATC
This sequence comes from Lissotriton vulgaris, assembly GCF_964263255.1. Lineage (NCBI taxonomy): Eukaryota > Metazoa > Chordata > Amphibia > Caudata > Salamandridae > Lissotriton > Lissotriton vulgaris. The sequence continues at coordinate 871,908,625 of NC_141695.1, read as the reverse complement.
ACCTCGTTCCTCACCGGAAGAACCCAGAGAGTCCGCCTCCCACCATTCATCTCAGAGGCCACTGAAGTCATCTCCGGCGTACCCCAAGGGTCCTCACTCAGTCCCACCCTCTTCAACGTATACATGAGCCCCCTCGCGGCCATCGCACGCCAACACAACCTCAACATCATCTCCTACGCGGATGACACTCAACTGATCCTATCACTCACCAAAGACCCTAGCACCGCCAAAACTAACCTACACGAAGGAATGAAAGAAGTAGCCGAGTGGATGAAACACAGCCGTCTGAAACTGAACTCAGACAAAACAGAAGTCCTTATCTTAGGTACCTCCCCCTCTGCCTGCGACGACTCTTGGTGGCCAGAGGCCCTTGGAAAAGCACACATCCCGACGGACCACGCACGGAACCTGGGCGTCATCCTGGACTCCTCACTCTCTATGAACAGACAAGTAAACGCTGTTTCATCATCCTGCCACAACATTCTTCGCATGCTCAAAAAAACATTTCGCTGGATCTCCACCGAAACAAGAAAAACGGTCACCCATGCACTGGTTACAAGCCGCCTGGACTACGGAAACACCCTATACGCCGGTTTCACCGCAAAACTCCAGAATAAACTCCAACGCATCCAGAACGCATCAGCCAGACTCATACTAGACATCCTGCGTAAAGACCACATCTCTAGTCACCTGAAAAACCTCCACTGGCTCCCCGTCAATAAGAGAATTACGTTCCGACTCCTAACCCACGCACACAAAGCACTTTATGAAATTGGACCCGAATGCCTCAACACACGTCTTTCCTTTTACACCCCCTCCCGTCAGCTACGATCCTCCAACCAAGCCCTAGCTACCGTACCTCGCATCAATAAAAACACCATGGGAGGTAGATCCTTTTCCTACCTCGCAGCTAAAACTGGAACTCACTCCCCACTCACCTTCGTCTCACTCAGAACCATCTAGCATTCAGAAAGCAACTTAAAACCTGGATATTCGACAAATAATTCCCCACCCTTCTTCAAGCGCCTTGAGACCCTCCGGGTATGTAGCGCGCTATATAAATATTCTGACTTGACTTGACTTGACTATCACCCATGGTGCGCCGTATTTACAATGCGGCGCACCATGGGCCCAAAACGTCACCAAAGCGTTACGCATCTGTGCCGTAAGGGCTGCTCATTGCTGTAGTTGCGTCGCAATGATGGCGCAGCTCCATCAATGCTCTGGGGTGCCCTATCTCCCCAAAGCTGCATCAAGCCATACGTCTGCTTCAAGCAGGCGCAGGGTTTGAGTCACGCATCATTGTCGTTAAAGTGAGTAATTGAAATCTTGTAGATTTCCTTCAGCCACTTTTAGGATGCGTTCCTGCGCAGAAACGCCCTCCCTTGCGCCGGAACGCCCCCTGATGGCGCAGGGCTTTACAACGTGATGCATCTCCCATATGCGTCACATTGTTAATATACGCCGCATCATTGCGCCTCTTTTGTGCTGCCGCTGCGTCACAAAAGTCACGCAACAATGGAGCAAAAGAGCCGCAAGGGGCTTCTAAATCAGCCCCTACAGACTCAAGTCCAGTCCTTCATTTGTACACATAAGAAGAAATAGTGGTGGTGGATTGATAGTTTGAGTATTTTAATGACTGGTTAATGTAGTAGGAAACTTTAGTGTTGTCGCTGATCTGCAATCACGGTGGACTTTGGCTGTCACTTCGTGTGCTGCGGACTGCTGCCTGCCAATCCTAGGCAAACCTTTTTAGTACTTTGTGTAGTGAGTTACATAAGAAGTTTACAATTTGACGGTCCGCAAATCAAGCAATACTAATAACGTAGTAGACCACATGAGATTGGTTAATAATATATCCCGTTGAATAGTTGTCTATTTGCTATTTCGCCAAAATATTTTGTTAGTTTATTTGAAATGTTTGATTTGGTTGACATATATCATCCATGTTTTCTGTTTTTCTTTCCTTCATGTTGTACATCAGCTTCCCCCAGGGGCAAGAGGAGGACACAGGAGGAGGAGGAGGAGGGTGCTGTTGAGGATGCAGGCCAGGATCGGGCAGGCGAGGGCTCCTTTGCTGGCCCCAGTAAGTTTTAATTTTAATATAGAGTACTTATTTTTTCCCAGCGTTCCTCATTCGATTTTTTCTAAATCGTCTTTGATATTCTTGTAGACTGGATCTAAATTCTTATCCTGCCTCGACTATGACTCCGTGTGGTATTACTAGATTATTCTTATTAGTCTGTTTGTGTAGCTAACTAAGATTGCACATTTGGCAATTCCATTGGAGTCCCATTCTAGTCAGAAATAGCTCTATGCACAGAGTGCAGTCCTCTGAGATTGTCCATAATGTCTTTTCAAGTCTTCTAAATGTTTATGCTTTGACAATTGCCAACAATAAAAAGGTGAATGACCACCAAGAAAGAATAAGATACTACTTTACTTTGGGTTTGGATAGGAGGACAATCCATTCTACTACTGTTGCAAGGACAAATCTGCACAAACAGAACTATGGACACTAAATAATGCATTGCTTAGCTTATCAATTATAATAGGTGCTGTTAGACTTTTCACATACCTCAGTGATAACAGACTTTGTAGTTGAACCCCCAATCTCCTTACTGACTAGATAGTGTGGCAGAGTCATTTAGCTCCCAAAGTCACCGATGATTATGATTATTCCCTAATGATGTCAGAGGCACGGACTCATGCTTGCAAAAATTGCAAAACCTTTAGCTCATCCACTCTAGTCTGGAGGACCAAAAACCACGGAGTCTATTTAAGTTTAAAAGCTTTATTAAAAGTAAACACATTTATTAAAATCAAGTTTGTCATAAAAGTAAACGTTTAACTGAAAATGGAAAAGTGCTTAGTGCGGACGATTAATTGGACACATTTCTTGAGGTCGAGCCGAGCTCTCACCTGGTTTGAACTTGAGCCTGCTCGTGTTCTTAGAAGTCAAGCTTCTGTCTGTTAGGAGAAAAAGTGGTGCGTGTTAAAAATAAAAAGCAAGCATTCATCAGTTGTGCCAAAAAGTGCAGCAAGACAACAGCCTTCCCTGGAAAAAGGGACATTTTTACTTTATAGTAGACAGTCACAACTTATTACATTGTATACTGTTTGTTTCACATTTCTTTCTTCCTCCTAGACCAAATATTATATAGTAGTGAGTGGTGTATTCTAACAATATTAAATGTACTTTGTAGGTGGAACATCTGGAGGCGGGGCCAGCGCGGAGGTGACGGTGGCATTGGACGAGGACAACTCTGGGGAGGAGGCGGTGGAAGTGCCGGACAATTCTGTGGGGGATGACACGGTGGTGGCGGGCAGAGGTAAGCTATATATTCCTTACTTATTGAGATTGAAGACTGCAGAGTGTGCTCTCTGTACGGGTGTATTATAAATAAACCAGATAGTAGCCTCCCTCCTCTAAATGTACTTCGACTTAGCTGTGAAGTTTTTGGCGAGAAGAATCCCAATCAGATCTGAGATAAACTTGATGGATGGGATGAACGAAAAGCGAAAGAAGGGTGTAAGTAAGTGTGGAAGGACGAGAAATGTAATGATGACTGGCAAAGAAGAATGATATGTGTTTGCTTGGTCCCCGAGGTGGCTGGGAAGGAAAGAATATGGTATGGTGCATGGCTGGGTGAATGATGAAGCAAGGATGGGTGGAAGGAGAACAGCCTGGGTGGGTGAAACAGAAACTGTATGTGTGCATATACTTTGAATGGATGGAGGACTGGATCATTCATGGTACTATCTGACTCTTAGATAGCATATGTGTATCTAGAGAGAGTAGATGGTCACTGGATGAATTAAGTGTTACTTTGAAGAGCATGTAACACCGCACCCGCACGTCCTTTCCAGTGTAGGAAAGGCAAGGAAAAGAAGTTGTAATTTTGTCCAAATACTACCATGAATAGTAGCAGTAGTTTGTATTGCAACTGCAAGCACAGCATCTATCCGGTTATTACGGTGGACACTCCCTACCTCTCTTAATAACTTTAGTTTAGTAGTAGTACGTCATTCATGTGTGGGTGTATCACTGTTCACTCAATAATAAGCAAAGCACCTAAAGTCATCCCATATGTCATCAAATACATCCCATGTGAAGTGATAGATAATCAGATTATTTAGCTTCTTCATTTTCCTTTTCTAATATTCATTTGCACTGTAGGTAAGCATGGGCGGAAAATCCGTTACGCTCGCGGATTTTGCGGATTTTCGGGAAATCCGCAATCCGCGAGATTTGCGAATTTCCCGCAAAATCCGCAAATCCGCGAGCAGCGGATTTTGCTCGCGCTGCTCGCACTGTTCGCGTGAGTTCGCGCCCCGCGAATAAGTGCAAAATTGCAGAAATACGATCTTTATCAAAACTGAAAGTAACTACTTACCAGGTTCAAAAGTTCAGGCACATCATTAGTAGCCATTTCCTGTAGTGCTTCCTGAGGGGCCCCTCCAGAGTTCAGTTGCCAGTTGAAACTATTATGTGACCCTGCTCTGAACCTCAGAATAGTTACACATATGCCACAAAGGTCCTGAATTACAGCTAAGGGAGACAAGCAGGAGCCAGGCTGGAAGTTAAAATCCATTAATCAGCCCCTAATTCATTATTGTCAGTTGGGGCAGGGCAGGTGTTGTAACTAATTTTGCAACAATGAAAGCACTTAGCAAGTGCAAAAGATCACTAATCAGGGCGCACTAAGGAAGCAGGTGCCAGCTAAAAAAATATTCTGTGACACATTAATCAGCCCCAAATTAATTCAGGTCACTTGAGGCAGGGAAGGTGTGCTTTGCTTTGCCGTAAATAATGTACACTGGACAACCAGAGGGTGTGGTGATGAAACAGAGGGTGGCATGGGTGGGCCAGAGGGTGGCATGAGTAGTCAGAGAGTGGCAGTGGTGACAGAGAGTGGCAGTGATGAAGAAGAGTGTCCCAAACAGGCTGGACACGTAGAAACAACAAGTTCGCAAAACTTGCGACCCGACAGGTAAGTTCGCAAATTGCGAAATTGTAAAAACCCTCGCGAACTGGCAGAAACACGGGCGAACACAAAAATAAAAAAAATCCGCAAATTCGCGGGAATTCGCGGATTTTGCGGATTGCGAATCCGCAAATCCGCAAAATTCGCGAATTGCCAATCCGCAAAATCCGCTCATGCTTAACTGTAGGGTGAAAGCTAAATTAATTAAGCAGTAGCCCTTTTAACAGAGTATTCTCAGTGCCACCCGTAATAGAAAAGTAAGAGCTTCACCACCTGCATGTACTGGACCGGTACAGTAACGCAAGTCTGTCTCACTCACCATGGTGTGCGTCTGTTTTTCTCGGGTGCAAGTTCACTGCGTTGGCATTATGCCGGCTTGCATAAGATAACGTACCAATTTTCCTAAACAAGAGAGAAGAAGAAGAATAAGACTGGTGTACTGTCATAGTCGACTGTAATGGAAGTCCATAGTGCTCGTAGAATTTGTTCCTTAAACTCCCACTAATGTTAGAGCAAGGATGAAGAAGTCGGAGGTTACATAGATACTGTCCTCAATAGTTATGTACTGTGCTTTCAATTTGCTACTTGTACTGTGACAACTTTCTGCAAAATAATTTTGTGTTAATCTTAACACCTTGGATGCTAAGGGTTTTGCCCTCTGGGTGCTGAGATTTTATGAATCCCATTTTACATGACAAAGCCAGCTCGTCATAAGCACAGAGCAGGTAAAGCCCATGACGAGCTGGCTTTGTCATCAGCACTGAAGGGGTTAAGGAGCATTGGTTACAGACTATGTCTTTCTTTCTTCATGTAGTTGCTCCTTCCGAATCCAAGAGACTATCAAGGAGGAAGGAGCTGGCTCGAATGGCCCGGCAACGGAGGCTGGATGCCACTGTCGTTGAATGTCGGCGGCTGGTGGCCCTGGAAGAGGAGGAGACGCAGTCTGGTAATACAACAACGTCCACTGGGACAGCTGCATCCTCCTCCGTGCGGGCTGCCAGCCAGCGCAGTGCTCCAGCGGTACGGAGCAGGGCTACCAAAGCCAAACGCCACCGCCGAGCAGCAAAGACAGCAGCTGCCCCCCACAGGATTTGCAAGGCACGCCGGCGCCGCTTATCCCTCAGACTGTCCTACCTGGAGCAGGAGGTCCTGAACTATAAGAACTTGGTGGAGGGCCTCCGCTTCGAACATGCCACCCTCCGCATGGAGCATGATGCCCTGGCTGCTAAAGTCAACAGCACCCTGCCATAGTGTCCCTTGCCCCTTTTTTAGAGACTTTTGGGAGTTGGGTTTTTGGGGACTTTTGAAGGACAATCGTTGGGGTTAGGGAGGGTCTTGCGGGAGATTATTTTGTTAGGGCTATAAAGATATACTTTTTGAAACTTTATCTGACCATACCTGTTTTTTACTGCTTTTGAGTCTGGTGGGTGGGGGTTTAACAGTAAGTTTGTTTTCCTGAATAGTCCTAGGACTTTAGTAGTACTAACGTCAATCTCTCGTCTCTCCTAATACTCCATTATACTACCTCCAACCAAACGCTTATCTTACCTGTAATTTCTGTTTGAAAGTAGGGCTAGGCCCAGGGCTGGTTCCACGGGAAATGGCGATTAAGGTTGCAATCCAGGGCGGCTGAAATTTCCTCCTCCTTGTGGTGGTACTAGTGGTGTGACACAGTGGCAGTTGCATGGATATGGAAAATAAGAAAATGAAACCTGGTTTGTCCTTACTGTAGCATCACAACGGTACGATAGAGAATATAGCAGGTGACAGTACACTAGACTACAAACGTGCCACAATGTAGCCTAACAAATGGTAAAGTATTTATAGTATAACTTGTACTTGCGTAGGATTTCTTTGACATTGGGTAATACTACAAGAAATAGTACTGAAGCTGAGTAAGTCTAGAATATATCCTTGGATTCCTTCACCAGCCTGTTGCTATGACCTTATCCTCCCCAGCAAGTGTGTAGAATTATTGATGTCAGTTAGTCACACATCAAGCAAAACCATACAACCCGGGGGAAGAGGGTTAGGGTTTGTAAAATGGATAGGAATGGGGGTTTCTTTTTGGGTAGGTTTTGTTGAGAGAAAAAAAAGCACATCATGGACAAACAATAATTGAACATAAAGACATTTTTGGGTACAAAGCTAACCATAAATCTTTTACGTGACATAAAGGAAGTGCATGCACTACTGAATGCATTGTTACAGAAAAGTAAGTAGTACTTTCGACAACCGTGAATGCCAGAATGCGACAGTACAGGGCTACATTAAATTAGGTTAAAAAAATAGCCGAAGTAAAACCTATAGAATGGCTGTAGGGATCAATTTAGAAGCAGAGAGAGATCCAAGAAATGCAGTCACACACACTCATTGAATAAAAGAATGGATACTGTATCTGTATTGTTGTAGTTGCCCTGTTGAATTTGGTAAGTAAGTTGCATGCAGCAAACAATTCCTCTTAGTAGCGGCACTCCTCCATTCCAGCTGACGCTTTGTCCATCAATGTTGGTGACCAGAAGACACCCTATACACTGCCTGCCTGGCGGATGCTGAATTGCGGCTCGCTAATGTGAAGCCTGACTCCATCCTTTTGTCCCCATTGCAGACTGAAACCCGGCCTGCAATTATTGAACGAAAAACAGCACTGATAAATAAATATAAGGTATGTACGCTGTGTAGTGCAAAAAGTCACACTTTGATTTTCCTAATAGACAGTACAACATTTTTGAAAGTGCGTACTCTGTCTGAGTCACCTTTTCAAGGATAAATAAGTATGGGCGAATTAATTTAGCGGATCTTTCCCCTCAAGCTAGGTGTACTGTAAACTGTGTTTTAGAACAAAATTAGACCTTCCCAGCAGTGCTTCCACCCAGACCCCTACTAAAGCCAGTTGCAAAAATGTAGAAGACCCCCAATCAGATCTCAAAAACGAGGCCTAGCAGAAAACTGGTGACAAAACGTACTTCGAAAGTAAAAGTAGGCCCAAATACCCCCTTACCCACCGTGGATTGTATTCAAACCACTTGCAAGCAAGCAAAAGTATCCATAGCCAGCATCGCTCCAAGACTCGAAAACCCCCCCACCCAAACACATGCAATAGAAATACTGCTAACCCTAACGAGCCATAAGTTAAGAATAGTGGCAGAGGCTTTCTTTAACTATGCCAAATCCCCCCTTTCCCACCATGAATTTTCTTCAAATGACTTGCAACCAAAATTACACATTCTCACGAGTGCTCTAAGACCCCAGAACTCAGTTGCAAAAATCTAGAACACCCCAAAACACATGCAATACTGCTGCTAGGGCTAACCCTAACGAACCCTAAGTTACAAAAAGTGCCAAAAGGCTTTTCCTTATGGATTTTGTCCCAACCAGTTCTATCCGGTATTAGACCTTCCCAGGAATGCCCCAAGACCCGCCAACCCACCCGCCAAAAAGCACAACACCCCCAAACAGCCCAAAGCAAAATCTCATACTTACAATATTTCTCGGCCTTCGGTCCAAACGCGCTGTGTAGCTAGGCCATAACTCCAGTTTACCACCACGGATTTCCTGAAAAGCAAATGCAATCAAGATTAGAGTGTCCCAGCAGTGCTCCCAGACCCCGAACCCACCCACAAACACCAGGAAGCCCCCCAAACAGGCCCCCGAAAACGCTACATTGAGCTAAATGTCAGAAATAGCAACAACAAAAAAATCAGCGTGGATTTTGTCCCAACCACTTCTATCCGGTATTAGACCTTCCCAGGAATGCCCCAAGACCCGCCAACCCACCCGCCAAAAAGCACAACACCCCCAAACAGCCCAAAAGCAAAATCTCATACTTACAATATTTCTCGGCCTTCGGTCCAAACGCGCTGTGTAGCTAGGCCATAACTCCAGTTTACCACACGGATTTCCTGAAAAGCAAATGCAATCAAGATTAGAGTGTCCCAGCAGTGCTCCCAGACCCCGAAACCCACCCACAAACACCAGGAAGCCCCCGAAACAGGCCCCTGAAAACGCTACATTGAGCTAAATGTCAGAAATAGCAACAAAAAAAATCTGCGTGGATTTTGTCCCAACCACTTCTATCCGCTATTAGACCTTCCCAGGAATGCCCCAAGACCCGCCAACCCACCCGCCAAAAAGCACAACACCCCCAAACAGCCCAAAAGCAAAATCTCATACTTACAATATTTCTCGGCCTTCGGTCCAAACGCGCTGTGTAGCTGGGCCATAACTCCGGTTTACCACCACAGATTTCCTGAAAAGCAAATGCAATCAAGATTAGAGTGTCCCAGCAGTGCTCCCAGACCCCGAAACTCACCCACAAACAGCCGGAACCCCCCCAAAGAGCTCCTCAAAGGCAAGCAAGTCAGCAAAAACGCAAAAAAAATTCCGCCTCCGATTTGGTTCAAACCACTTTTATCCGGTAGTAAAGCTTCCCAGCAATGGCCCCAGAGCCGTCAACCCAGGAGAAAACGAGTAGAAGACCCCCAAACAGCCAAAGAGCTAAAGTACAAAAATGGGGACGTAGTTATTTTTTTGCCAATTTCCCAAATCACTCCGCGCGCGCTCTGCAGCTAGGCCCTAACTCCCCTCTGCCACCATGGATTTGCTTCAAACCTCTTGCAAAGTAAAGTATCCATAGCCAGCAGTGCTCCCAGACCCCGAAACCCACCCACAAACACCAGGAAGCCCCACAAACAGGCCCCCGAAAACGCTACATTGAGCAAAATGTCAGAAATAGCAAAAAAAAAAATCAGCGTGGATTTTGTGTCAACCACTTCTATCCGGTATTAGACGTTCCCAGGAATGCCCCAAGACCCGCCAACCCACCCGCCAAAAAGCACAACACCCCCAAACAGCCCAAAAGCAAAATCTCATACTTACAATATTTCTTGGCCTTCGGTCCAAACGCGCTGTGTAGCTAGGCCATAACTCCAGTTTACCACCACGGATTTCCTGAAAAGCAAATGCAATCAAGATTAGAGTGTCCCAGCAGTTCTCCCAGACTCCGAAACTCACCCACAAACAGCTGTAACCCCCCCAAAGAGCACCTCAAAGGCAAGCAAGTCAGCAAAAACACAAAATTAAATTCCGCCTCCGATTTGGTCCAAACCACTTTTATCCGGTATTAGAGCTTCCCAGCAATGGCCCCAGAGCCGTCAACTCACCCGCAAAGAAGTAGAACACCCCCACAAGTGCTGAGTCTTTCTTCATTGGGCGTAAACCAGCCCTCTGCTTTGATGGAAATAGGAGTCTGGAGGAGGAGGATAGAGGAGCATGTTCTTCTGAACTTGTGAACCTGAGGAATGCAGACTGCGGCACCTTCAAATCAATAAGCAAACAAGTGAAGACATTTCTTCTGATGTGCTTGTTTTTGTGATTAGGTGATTAAAGTTTGAATTATATTAACTGTGCACAACAAAGAAAGACAGACACACAGGAATAAAAGTGAACAAGGACGAAAAAGAAAGTTATTGATTCATTGTCTCATTTTATGGGCTTGGTGTCATGGTCCACGAATAAGAATAAGGCTTCGTCATCATACTCTGCGAATTCAGGCAGGATGCGCTCAGTGTCACCTGACAGAGAAGAAATTCCCTCATCTAATGTTGCTGTCCACCTCGTCTTCATCCGGCGTGCTTTCTCGTACTCTGTAATCTGGTGGTATGAGGTGCTGATTCATCTTGATCATTGTTAACCTCTCCACATTTTTGGGCGAGAGGCGGCTCCGTTTGGAAGTTACAATGCCACCAGCAGCACTGAAAACACGTTCAGAAGACACACTTGCGAGTGGGCAAGACAAGTAGTTTAAAGCCAGGTTGGAGAGCTGTGGCCACAATTCTTTTTTCCCATGCCAATACGCCAATGGGTCAGCATTAACATAGACCTCTGTTGAGTCATTCAGATAGTCCTTCACCACCGACTCAAGGTGCTTCTCCAAGGGTTCCTCCACTTTGCTTAGCTGTTGCTGTGACCTTTTGAGAACCAAACCCAAGCCGAGCTAGCCAATCCTCTTCAGCCTCCAATGTTACTGTTGTGTCTGGTGGTGCAGATGATCCGGTTGCCGGTGTCTTTAACGGCTGAGAGGTCACTTGTGCCGCAGCCACAGGTGCAGAAGTGGATTGTTTTGACTGGGGATGGCCTGCTGATGCTGATGTACAGCCTTTTCCTTCAATTTTCTGCCGTTCTCTTTCAAACCTCTTGGCTGAGGAGGCTAGCCACTGTTTGTACTTTGTAACATCTTCATCAGCAAAAGGAAAGAATGCTTGGCCTGCCAGCGCCTTTTTGTAGCGTGGATCCAGAATAGTAGCACAAATGTAATGCTAGTTTGAGTGGATCATTTTAAGACGTTCATCACCTTGTAGGCGCTCCAATAATTTCTCCGCCAAAACAAAAGGGTCTTGGTTTTTTTCATCTTTTTGAAACACAGAACACACCTCCTTCAGTTGGTGCTCCAGCATGTACAACAATGGGATAGCTTTTCCCAAATTACAGTCCTCCTTGCTGACTGCACGCGTGAAGAACTCAAAAGGACGAAGCATGCGTGTCAGGCTTTTAACTATGTCCCATTGCGCCGCACCCATCCTCAGGTCCTCCTTCTGAGCTGTACCCTGTGTTAAGAAATAGTGATCGAGTACCCTATACTGCTCATACAGACGCTCAAGCATGTAGAAGGTTGAGTTCCAACGTGTTGCCACCTCCTGGATGAGTGCTTTCACTGGCATTCGACGTTCATATAGCAAGATCCTCAGATGCTTCCGGGCCTTAAAAGAATGGCTGAAATGGTTGCACATTTTTCGGCAGGTGTCCACTACCCTGTACGCTGCACTGTCTTTATCACTCAAGAATTTTTTGACAACCAGGTTTATACAGTGTGCCAAACACGGCACTCTGAAATATTCACCCAGCTCCATGACCTTAACTACATTGGCGCCATTATCCGTGGAAACATAACCAATGTGGCGTTTTTTTGGGGACAGCCCGTCAAGGACCTTTGTGTTAAACTCATCCAAAATGTTTTCTGCTGTGTGACGTTTCTCCAAACCAAACATGGCTAGTGTTGCATGTTTCCGAGCAGCTTTAAAAACTTGGTCCGGGTCAACACCTGCGTTTAGCTTTGCTTTAACCCCTGAAAAAGAGACCCAGTGTGCAGTGTGAACATGTAATCAGCACCTGCGCCACTGGTCCACATGTCTGTTGTCAGATGTATAGTGTGAACAGCACTCTTCTGCAAAGCTGCGCCAATCACCTCCAGAACATCTTCATGTAGTGCTGGAACCGCAACTCGGGCAAAATAGAACCGGCTAGGAACCTTCCATTTAGGGCAGAGCGCTGCCACTAATTCTAGAAAACCAACCCCTTCTACAAAAGAAAAAGGGAAAAGGTCCAGAGCTAGCATTTTAGCCAGCTTAGTGTTATACAGACGCGTCAGTGGGTGGTTGCGTTCATATTGCGCTTCTGTAAACAACATCTTTTTTATGTTGCCCTGGACCAAGCATTTACGGGATAATGATGATGATGATGATATCTTCGACCCAGTTACGCTCGCTGATGAACTTTTTCGCATTGGTGTCTCACTCTCTCCCACACTCTTAGTGTGGCTCACATGGGGTGTGCTGCTGACAGGAGTACTGGGTGTAAGAGAAGTGTTTGACACGTGTTCTTCCTCCTCGTCATCATCAGATGAAACAGCATTACGTGCAATTCGGGCTTCCTTGATCGCCTGTAGGTGCGCAAACCATTTGACAGCGTGCTTTCTTTCAAGATGACCTCTCTGGCCTCCGGTACCATAGTTGGAACCAAACTTACCACAACTAACTGCCAACTTACAAATGCTACAAATGGCAAAGTTTTCCTTTTTTGGGCAAACACTAAAGAAGTCCTAAACTGCTGACTTGAAATGTCTTTGGGGGCCCGAGGAGGCGGCGATACTGGTGGTGGTGGTTCTGCTGCTAATGCCAGATGAAGTGGAGGATGTGGATTGCCGAACTTCAGTACGTTTTGCACTTTCACCACCACTAATTGAGGTCGAGGTGGAAGGAGGTCCCTTCTGGCGACTAAGAAATATGGAAGCGGTAGGTGTTGGTGTACTAATTAACTCCAATGATTGTGGTGTTTCTTCCATTGCCTCCTCGTCGACAACATCATCACGCTCAGCAGCTTCTCGGGCTAGGGTCAATGTTTTTTGCTGCATGCCCGCTGGGGCTGCACTGACCTTTATGATGACTGGCTCGTCGTCGTGAGAGGCTTCATCAGCAGCAGTATCCGTCACTTCTTGTTGAGCCTCATCACACTCCATAGCTATGAGTTTTTCGATGACCTTCCTTTTACGCTTAGGTACCTTTGTCAGATCATGGTGTGCCTCACTCTCAGACGGCAGTGGTGCTGGTTCCCAATTGGGATCCGTATCATCAGAAGGAGGTGGGCTTGAAGAAGATGTAGACACCAACCTTGATCTTTTCCTTGTTAGGGATGTGGAAGACAATGAATGATCATCAGGAGGAGTGGCTTCCAATGATACCTCGGCTTGATTGTCGATTTCCTGATGTGCCCCTACTTCGGGAGGAACAACTATTGTGGGCACTTGTGACCCTCCATGCACCTCTGCTTGCGCATCTCCTTGCGCTGCCTCTCCTTCCACATGTACTTGGGCGTGTACTTGCACATGTGGTTGTTGTTGCAGCTGTGGTTGTTCAACACTTGTCAGATGAGTTACAACAACCTGTGTTGATTCAGGGACATTGCTGCTACTTTCTTGCGATGAGCCAACATCACTGGTCGATGGTGATTGAAGAAGTACACTGACTGCCTCTGCAGCACTCAAGGGCTTGTACTTAAGTTGGCGTGGTGGTGGTGGTGGAGGCACTGCGCCCAATGGAGCGGGGGTGCTGCTCCCAGCTTGGTCCCCAGCAGATCCCGCTGCTGCTGCAGGCGTACTTTTTTTTTTACTCCCAAAAAACGCGGCGGCCGGCACACCAGACTCCTTGGTAACTTGCTTCTTCTGCTCCTTACTGGCAACTTTCTTGCTAGAGGAGCTATGGAGAACTTTTTTGGGGGCCATCTTCTTCAGAGCAGGTCAGAACAGCAGGCCGCAGTTGTACAAGTTGCAGAGTTGTCTGTGGCCAGATATGACGTCGCGTGAAGTTATGCTGCACACACACCGCTGCAGGATTTCTTCCTGGCACTGGTGGTTCTCTTGAGTCTTTTGCACCTAAAAGCAATGGAAGACAGAGGAACATCAGTTCAGTTATACACCCCAAAAAAATAAAAATAAAACAGAAAAATCAGCACAATCCCATGCCCTCCATGATGTTTAAATTCAAGACACCCCACAGAAAGACTAGGCCCATGCACCACTCACTACCCCTGGGCATAAAGGTTGAAAACTAGGCAAAATGGTTGCAGGTCTAACAACACTGCCTGCATTCAAAATGGCCCCCTCCCTCCAAGCACATGGCCAGGGCCTGTAGCAGCACTCAGAATGGCCCCCACCCACATGGCCTGTCCCCATGAGCACCCCAAAAATCGAAAAACACAGAAAAATCAGCACAATCCCAAGCCATCCAGCCCCTCCATGATGTTTAAATTCAAGACAACCCACAGAAAGACTAGGCCCATGCACCACTCACTACCCCTGGTGAAAAGGCCACAACAGGCCAAAAAAACAAAAATCACAGAAAAATCAGCACAATCCCAAGCCATCCAGCCCCTCCATGATGTTTAAATTCAAGACAACCCACAGAAAGACTAGGCCCATGCACCACTCACTACCCCTGGGCATAATGGATGAAAGCTAGGCAAAATGGGTGCAGGCCTGAGAACACTGCCTGCATTCAAAATTGCCCCCTCCCTCCCAGCACATGGCCAGGGCCTGTAGCAGCACTAAAAATGGCCCCCAAACACATGGCCTGTCCACAACTGGCCAGAAAAACTAAAATCACAGAAAAATCAGCACAATCCCAAGCCATCCAGCCCCTCCATGATGTTTAAATTCAAGGCAACCCACAGAAAGACTAGGCCCATGCACCACTCACTACCCCTGGTGAAAAGGCCACAACAGGCCAAAAAAACGAAAATCACAGAAAAATCAGCACAATCCCAAACCAGCCGCCCCTCCATGATGTTTAAATTCAAGACAACCCACAGAAAGACTAGGCCCATGCACCACTCACTACCCCTGGGCATAATGGATGAAAGCTAGGTAAAATGGGTGCAGGCCTGAGAACACTGCCTGCATTCAAAATGGCCCCCTCCCTCCCAGCACATGGCCAGGGCCTGTAGCAGCACTCAAAATGGCCCCCAACCACATGGCCTGTCCACAACAGGCCAAAAAAACGAAAATCACAGAAAAATCAGCACAATCCCAAGCCATCCAGCCCCTCCGTGATGTTT
Source organism: Lissotriton vulgaris (assembly GCF_964263255.1). NCBI lineage: Eukaryota > Metazoa > Chordata > Amphibia > Caudata > Salamandridae > Lissotriton > Lissotriton vulgaris. Next base: position 871,893,251 of record NC_141695.1, on the reverse strand, counting down.
AAATTCAAGAAAACCCACAGAAAGACTAGGCCCATGCAACACTCACTACCCCTGGTGAAAAGGCCACAACAGGCCAAAAAAACGAAAATCACAGAAAAATCAGCACAATCCCAAGCCATCCAGCCCCTCCATGATGTTTAAATTCAAAACACCCCACAGAAAGACTCAGTGCACCCACCACTGAGTACCCCTGGGCAAAAGGCCCCAAAACAGCCCAAAAAACGAAAATTCCAAAATTGTAGTTGCAGCAACTGTAATGCCCCAAACAAACTTACTTGTGAAATTTCTAATCCAAAAGTGATCCAAAGAAAGTCAAAAAGGCCTCAAATCCAAATATCCAGCAGCATCCACAAAAAGTAACCCTTCCAGCTCCAGACCCAAATGAAAAGTGACCAGGAGATGGACAAAGCACTGGGAGGAGCCTCCTGGACAGGAACAGGAAGTTGAAGACTGTGGGGCACTTCCTTCCTCCCACCCCCCCCCCCCTCCCCAAAATGGACTCCTTGCAAAAAAAGTGCAGGCAAATGTCAACCTGAGGAGTTATTCAGATAAAAATCATCATTTCCAGAAGGTTTATGCTGCTTGCTGGTGGATTTCTTGTGCAGAATTGCAAATTTTGTATTTTCGCGAGTGCGAGATTGTTGTTGCTCGCCGCATCTACAAGCTCGCAATTGCGAAATACCGCGATACGTGATCACGGTGTACTCGCGTTGACAAACTCTCGCTGTGCAAGTTGGCAAGCCGCGATTACGTAATCGCGCTCGCCAAATTCCCGCGGGATCCCGCAGCAAGATCCAAAATGGCGCAGCACTCGCAAAATATCAAGAAAAAGAACTCGGCAAACGCTGAATGACGGTAAGTAAATGCAGCGCGCCGCAAAATTGTATCACCAAGAAAAAAAAATCCGCTGCGTGCGAATTTTCGGTAAATTCGCGAGCGTTCGCGGATTGCGAATTTACCGAAAATCCGCAAAATCCGCGAGTGTAACGGATTTTCCGCCCATGCTTAAGGCCAACCTCAAAGTAGTCAATGAATGTCAATTAGTGTATGAATTTAGAAAACTAGAGAATATTTTAGTAAGTACAACACCAAAATAACAAAAGTCCAGTGAGTAGAACTAGCGTTAGGCTTTCTGATCAGCTGATGCCCAGACCTCTTTCACATTTTAAAGGTATAGTTCATTGCCTTTTTTGTATGGGGAGAATGTCTTTCGATTTGTTTATTTATTGATATCGTAAACTCAAAGAGTTTGTCGTTTTGATTGTTTGTTAATATTTGCATAGTGCAAATAGATTCCGACTATCAGAGCACTCGTATGTTGAATGAGTCAATTCACTTTCCTCAGATCTGTTGCTTTCTGCTCACTTCCTCCATTTACCCATCTTCTTTCCTAACTCCTTGTTCATTATTTCACTCTTTTCTTCCTTCTGTGCATTTTATATTTTCCTCCCTCCTTTTAACTTCCCTCTCCTCTTCATCATTTGCTCGTGTTCCTCACGACCCTCCATTCCCTCTGACATCCATCTGTAGCCCCTTGACGTAGTCCCTCTCATCTCCTTATCCCTCTCTGCCATACCTCCTCTGTCCCTCTCCCCCATTCCTTTTATCTCTTCACTACCCCACAGTACCTGTTACATTCCTTTTCTACTTTCTTTCCTTCCTCCTTCTTTCCTGCCTCCGCTACACCCATACACCACATTTCCATCCCTCGCAGGTTCCTCACATTGTGCTCTCCTTCCCACCCCATGCACTTGCACCCCTCCTCCGTTCCTTGCACCCCTCTCAGTTCCTTTCACCCCTCCCCATTACCATTTTCGCAGTTCATCTCTAAAAAGCAGCGGGCTGTGCACATCCAGTGACAGACTCTTCATAGGTCACTGCACTCTATATTACTCAACAAGACGTTAATGGTGTTTAATTGTGTGTGCTCGAATTACTGAAAAGAATGAACTTAAGAGAAAGCATTAATTTAACTTTGGTTTGCGGTTTAGAGATTTCCAAGGGGAGGGGGCGGATCTAGTTTTTGAGTCCTGATGAAAAAATTATGTAGTAACTTTGTGTTAAGAACAGTTCCTGCTTTGGCACATTCTACCAAGTTTATTTTTTTTCAGGGTAAGGGCCTCATTCATAGGGAGGTGGTGGAAGGACTCCTGTCGAGAACATTCAAACGTCCCATCAGCCCTCCATGAATGTCTTCAGCGCCCTGTTATGAGGGAGGGGGGAAAGCGGTCTTCCCCATAGCAAAATTATCCCCTGCTCTGCCACTGAGCAGTTGTGAAAGGGTCGCAGATGTTATTCTGACCAGCTATTGAATTTAACCTGGCTCAGGTCCACCATCATCCCGGCATAGACACCTCTGACTGTGCAAGACCGTCATGAAAACAACGGAGGCTGCAGGAAGCCCATCAAAATATGTAATCGGTAAAGAGGAGGCTTCCACGGGCTGCCACAGTGGCTCGCACACATATACCCCTCATTGGATGACGGTTTTAGTTAGGCTGGCCATGAGTGCAGGAGTACACTTCCTTCACTGCCTGCCTGTGTCTGGCTGACTAGCCGTGGCAAGTTATGGTCCCACTGTTCATAATGGCTGACCTGGTCTGTCACCAGTCCTGCCAACTCTTCCTTATCACTGCAGCTACCAGCCAGCAGACCTAGTAAGACACTATAAGCATGTGATGTGTGTCCTGGGAAGCAGCCTGGTTTTGAGTGGTGCTGCATGTCCATGCAGCACCACCACCATCTCAGGGGTTCATGCTGCCACCCGATGGACATCACCCACAGCCTCGTCCACTACTCACTTACCAGACCCATCTCCTGATACCATATAGATTAGGTGAACCTATTGTGGTTTTTCACCTGAAGTTTGGGAGCTCAATGTTTAGAGTTGGGTCTGGTACCTTTTTGATGTTTTTTGCCCTTGGGTGCTTTTAGCCTTCCTCTATCAAATGGGCGCTAACTGACCTCCGTAATTCAATGGAATGGTATCCCCATGTACCCTTCTCTAAGTCTCTACCACGTAGTGTGACAAAAAGCAGACTTTCAGTAATAGGCAATGATTCTGCGGGCGAAAAGGTACAGCACAGACCACTGACAAGTTGTAGTGTGAAAAAGTCCACTTTATCCTTTGAAGTGTGGGTGTCGGCCAAGGGCTGATACCTGCACTACCTCCCCAGTGCCTTTGTCCGTGGTTGATCAACACTGGGGAGATATTTAAAGGCACCTCTGGTGGTCTGCACCAGAGGGAGTCCTTTATTTTTATTTTTTACATTAGACTGCTCAGGAAGAGCCTCCAGAGGAGCTTGATTGTTTATCTTCTATAGTGATGATCAGCTTGTAGGACGCAGTGATGTCTTTCACTGAATTAGGGTTCGGGGCAGATCTCAGTCCCCAGAGTACTGATTCTTTTGGGAGAGGTGATGTTTGAAAGGGTACAAACTTCCTATTCCAATGCTACCTCTGCCCAGTGGACCCCTGCTTGGCAATAGCCACAGGAGAGCGATCCCCAAGCAGGCATCCACTCACTAGACACAAGAGATGGGGGAGCGCCCCCTTAAGCAAGGGCTTGTGCTCCCCCAACATATATGAATATTGCATTCTTTCCATTCTAACTGGGGGGTGGATGGGATAATCAACCTCGATTTGCCCCCCCCTCCCCATAAGGGCGGGGCAGAAAGCCCAATAGATGCCAGGTAAATATGTTTTTATGTATAGAACACCTTGACATGGCCATGCCCCCAACCATACAAAATGGGCATCAATCTTGTGGGGTAAGAAGCTCACTAGATGCTAGGGAAAGAATTTATTTTAAAACAATAATGGAGTGGGAGCTGCCCACCATGGCCATGGTCATGCCCCCATCCCAATTAAATGGGTCATCAGTCTTTCTGCCCCCGGGGGAGAAGATTTGCGATACTTGCTCCTGATCTTCCCTCCAGGGGGTCAGAAAGCCTACTAGATGCCAGGGAAAGCTTTAAAAAAAAATATAAGGGGTAAGGTTTGCCAAACATGGGCATAGCCATACCCTATCCCTATTAAATGGGGCATCAATTGTTCTGCCCCTCTGGAGGGGAGATGGGGCATTTACCCCTGATCTATCCTGGGGAAGTGGGGGGCAGAAAGCCCACTAGATGCCAGGGAAAGCTTTAAAAACAATAGGGGTGGGTTTGCCTAAGATGGGCATGGCCATGCACCTGCATTAACAAAATCGGGTATCAGTCTCTCAGTCCCCCATGGGGTCGATGATAATAATTACCCCTGATATGCCTCCCCCCCCCCCCCCCAGGAGGCAGAAAGCACACTAGACACCAGGGAACGCTTATAGATGTATATGTGTGTGTATGTATATATATATATTTTTTTACATGACATTAAGAACTTTCAGGCACCAACTACTGAGAACACTGAGCGAATGAACGACTGTTCAATAATGATTTAAAATGTATTCTGAAAAGTGTCATCAACATGAAGTACATGTAGGGAAATATGGAATAGGATCCAGGATAGAGAGATCCCACTGCTAACAAATCGATACTGAGACGCCAGCCCATTCAGGGCTAGATAGTAACACAGGGGAGAAACACAAGATATTATCTAGTGAGCGAGAACACATTGAAATGTATTGATACTGATTGGCCTAAATGAAATATGCAATATCAAGATTATGAACTTTTATAGAAAGCCTTATGAAATTACCTATATTACATCCATGTTGATTTATCCCCTGATTTGTAAATGTTGCTGTTGTTTTTATTCTATTGTACACAGCACTTTACCAAACGGCATTTTAATGAACAGTATATTCTACAAAACATGTTCTAAGATGGCCGCGATATTCAGCATAAGTTGAGGTCCGTATTTTATGTCAATGTAGTTCTCGTGAAGCTTCACAAGTTGAAATGGCCATTTCTTCATGCACAGCAAACCGACACTGACAAAGCTGTGAGGTGAAACTCGTCTGTGGGGGGGGGGGTCTGTAATAAACCACTTTTGCAAGGATACCAGCATGCTCTCTGACTTCAGCCTTGAAACTGTGCTGATAGTGTTGGAATAGGAAAGCGGCTCACCACCGATGGATCAAAGCACCCGGGAGTGAGGAGGAGTGACGGCGGTGGTGTTCTGTACAGGAAGTTAATGTGGCCGTTTGCCCCGAGGCGACCCAAACATATACCAAGTTGGAACCTGGATACGGGTCCCAAAAAAGACAAAGTGGAGCTACGAACTGCCTGCCCGCCGATCGTGAATGGATGTGGAGCTAACGTCAGAGGACGTGACTACATTTCCAGACTCCAATCGGTAAGTGAAGGCTGTTTTGTTTCCCGCGGAATTTGTTGTTAAGCCTCTGTCTCTTATGGTACCGGAAGGATAACAGACCCCCGGCAAAGACTATATTTGAAAGGTGCACGCAGAAAATATCTTAATATACCATGTCCCGTATTGAAGAAAGAGAATCAGTGGCAGCCAATATTTTAAAATCTATCAGTGATGTCTCTGCGAGAGTTGAAAGAGCGACTGCTCCGCAAACACCCACCAGTAATCTAAAAATCCTGTACCAGCAATTGGAGAAAATGCAGGAAATAGAAATTAGGAAATGGTGGGAAGCCACCTCATTACAGCATTATGTGGACTGTAATCTAATTCCCAGAGGTCTGCGCTTTTTACTGTGACATCATATGAGAACCCCGATCCGGCCCTTCTGAAAAAATGGGCTGAGTATACTGCTGATTCGGCGAAAGGAATGGTGCTAATTTCGATAAAATATGCATGGAGTGACCAGGAGAAATGCCTGGCAGAGATACACACATTGGAGGAACTGATTAATAAAGATAAAGACACTAAATCCAGTGAAAACATGAAGAAAGCCTTGATGAAGAGATTAAAAGATTATGAAGCAGGCATAAGAAAAAGGAAACAAACAAAGTTTCAGCGAGATCCCAGCAATTTAAAGCGGAAATCAAAAAGACTTTCAAACACTCCGCATGATGCCATTGATGTATTTAATGAGGCAGCTATTATGGACTTACAGAAATTGGCTAAATCAAAACATGAGGATGACAAAAAACGGTCTAACATCACAAGAAATTAGTGGGAGGCCATAAAATCCCTAAAAAATTACCAAAGCATTGAAATCAAACCCTCGGACAAAGAGGGAAGTGTTGTGGTATTCAAAAAAGAACATTAGGTACAAGAAGCATTGCGCCAACTCACGGACACTGAGTGTTATTAAGTGATCAAAAAATCTGAGTATGTGAAATGCACAATGGAATACCAAACTATGCTAGAGGGTTGGAAGAATGAAGGAATGTTAAATGCAGAGGAACTTCTATTTCTCCAGTGTGAGGCACCTGTTATTCCAACCTTCTACCACCTCCCCAAAATCCATAAGAACACCAAGAGTCCGCCAGGAAGACCGATAGTGTCTTCTATTGGTAGTCTTCTGGAAAACACCTCAAGATTTATTGACTTTTTCTACCGCCTATCGTGAAGGAACTGGCATTGTATGTGAGAGATACGTAGGACTTCTTAAGACTTATGGACAATATAGTGTGGGAACCTGAAATGCTTCTGATCACACTAGATGTAACCAGTTTATATACATGCATATGCCATGAAGATGGTATTTCAGCAGTAAAATGGTTCCTAGACAAGAAGCCTCTGAAATACTATAAACATAATGAGATGCTGCTATGCATGATAAGGGTTTGCCTATATAACAACATTTTTCTCTTCGCAGGCAAACTTTACAAACAGATAAGGGGGATCGCGATGGGCAAGTGCTTCGCCCCCAGCTATGCAAATTTATTTGTGAGCTGGTGGGAGAAGCGCGTGGCCTGGGGTGACGCCCATGATCACTGGACAGACAAAATCATGCTATGGACTAGGTATATAGAAGATCTCTTTGTTGTCTGGCGCGGTGACCAGTCCTCGGCTGAGGAGTACATCGCCGCACTGAAGGACAATGAGTGGAACCTAAGGTTCACCAGTACCATTAGTATGCCTTCCGTTAACTATTGCGATATGGAAGTCTTTGGGGAAAACAATATCTTACAGACTAGGCTGTATAGGAAGCGCTTGGCGGGTAACGCCGTGCTGCATGCAGCTAGCGATCATCCTAGAAGCTTGGTGCTCAATATTCCCTTTGGTGAATTCCTACACCTCAAGCGTAACTGCTCGGACGTGGAAGATTACCAGAAGGCTAAGAATGAAGCAAGAACTAGGTTTAAGATCAGTGGATACTCAGGCAATATTCTGAGGGAGGCTGCTGAAAAGGTAGCGAAGGTTGAAAGAAAAGATCTTCTGGTGGCTAAACCTACACCTAAGAGAGAGGAACCAGCCAGAATGATTTCATATAAAATCAGGAGAGGTGGTGCATATTTTTAACAAAAACTGGCATACCTTGAAAACAGACAATCTTTTAAAAAAACACCTCCCACAACATCCATCAATAACCTATAGACACTGCCAATCCCTTGGGCACCATCTAGTGCATAGCCATTTCTCCATTTTGCCACAGTCCCACAAGACACCAAGGGCCAGATGTGGGTAATTTCCATTTACTGATTCATAAATACTGACTCATACCGAATCGGTATTCCTGAATCGGCAAATGGTATGTAGGTAAAAAATCGGTAAAAGTTACCGAATCGATATGACTCAGTAACCCAAATCGGTAATTACTGAATCGGAAAAATCCGAGTCGGCAAATTCCGAGTCGGTGAAACCCAAGCATCCTTATGGGCCTCCTGGCCCATAGGAATGAATCGGATTCACCGAATTAGAAAAATCCGATTCAGAATTTGCCGAATCAGTAAATACTGAATCGGGAGTTTGAAAAACGCCATGTGAGCCTGCCAACCAATCAGGGACAGCCTACACACCCCACAACCAAGGCCCTGTGAATCCAACCAATCAGATTGAAGCACCCCACCCCAGTACCTGGGAGTGGCCACACCCATGCAGGTGCAAACCAACAGAACCAACAATTCAGCAGAGGTGAGAGGAGCAGAGCATCCACAGGCAAGCAGTGCGACAGAATGGAGACACATGAAGGCCAAAAGGATGGTGGGGAGAGAAAAAGGAAGATCAAGTTTAGCCCAGAGGAACTACAGGTGGCTGTAGATGAAATTGTAAGCCACTACAGCCACATTTTCGGGAGACAGTCTCTGCATGTTGCAGAGACTGTGAAGAGGAACATTTGGATTGCAATACAGGCCAAAGTGAATGCCATTGGTGTGACCCACCGGGTGATTGAGGACATAAAAAAGAAAGAGGTGGTATGACCTGCGCATCCTGACAAAAAAAAAGATGGCTGCCCAGAAAAAGGATGCTGGTGTGACTGGAGGTGGCAGGAGCAAAGCACCAAAGCTGACTGCGATTGAGGAGCAAGTGGAAACCATCATGGAGCCAGAATGCATCCATGGGATAGGAGACCTGGATAGCACAGCAAAAGCAACAAAGAAACAAGGTAAGAGGCATGTACCCTTATCCACACCCATCAACCTGACCCCGTACCCCACTGTGTAGAAACATCACACTGTATAACAGCTCAGACTTGGTGGCAGCAATGCATCATGGTAGACGTAGTCATGAATACATAGATGCAAAGTATACAACACATGACTCAGCAAGGCATGCCACACACATCACCAAACACACACTGTGCACTGTGCAAAGGTGTGTAGACTATTTAATTAAGAACTAAACACAGATGAACAACAACATTGACCCTATGTCAATTTAATTTCACAGGAGAGTCGTCACGCAGTTCAGCACCACCAAGGGAGGAGAGGACACCAGCAACTATGAGAGGGGAGAAAGAGAAGAGAAAATCTGGTCACAGCGCGGTAGAAGGAGGCAACGACACCACCCAGGAGGCCTCATCTCCAGACCGACCCACAACACCTGTCCCACTTTCCCCTCTGTTGTTTGGATCTCCTGACCTGTCAAACACACCCATTGCAATGTCCAGGGTGTCCATGCCGGGAGGGGCAAGTAGGCATTCGGAGTCCCCTCAGAGGATCCTGCAAACCTCTGATTCTGAGGATGAGGATGATGTCCCCAAAAGAGTGCACCTGTGGCTGACAGGCCAAGACCACCGATTGCAGCAGGTGCTGCGCGCACCAGTGTTCTTGGTAGGAGGGCACGTGAGGGTGGGGAGGGGCAGGAAGGGGAGAGCATCTTCTGTGGCCTGGAGGGCACAATGGTAAAGGTACAGCGCCAGCAGGCCAAAGCACTGTTAGCCATGCATAGGCAGGTTCGCTGCATGAACATCAAAATGTCCAACATGGACAAGGGCATAGGCCACATTGCATCGAGTCTGGAGCAAATTTCAAAGGGGATTACCGACATCTCCACATACATGGGAGTACTGTCGGATAAGTTGGACAGGGATCATCTACAGCGTGGCAGGGAACGACAGTATATGCGCCAACAAACAAAGGCTATGAATAGGTTTGCAACTAATACATCCCTACTGTGCAGACGCTCTATTTCCATGCAGGATGCAATAGTGCATTGCTGCACAGACTTGACACGGGGCATGGGAAGAGTGACCTCTGCGATGGAGCAGATGCTCAACACCAACACAGGCAATGCTGGTGACACGGGTGTGGAGGAGACAGAGGGGTCAACCAGCAGGAGTGGCTCCAGCACACCTGTACCGGAGGTGCGCAGGAGCCGCAGGCGCAGCCATGCTGAGTCAGGCACCAGCAGGGAATCTGAAGGCCAGGCACAACAATCCCGCAATGTAGTGCGTGGACGCAAGCACTGACCTATGCTGCAGATTGACTCAACTGCACACAGTGACGGCAACTGAGCAGGAGCAGACAGAGACATTGACTTAGATTAATGGATCGTCTTTAGATGTTGTCTGATGATGTAGTGAAGATTAAACTACACTTGACAAACACTACACCTGTCTATGTGTCATACATTACCTAGAAATATCGTCGTGTAATTTCTGTCCGTCTCAATCTACCATCTAGTGCTGCTGGTCCTCCTGTTGCCTTGGGCTCTGCATGTTCTTGGTCATCATCGATGTTCTCGTGAAGTGTCAACTCCACCTCTGTGCCTTCCTTGGTAGCAAGATTGTGCAAAATGGCACAGGTCACTATTATCTTGCAACACAGGATGGGGGTGTACTGTCGTGCACCTCCACTCTTGTGGAGGCAGCGGAACCTGCTCTTGAGGAGTCCAAATGTTTGCTCCACTACGTTGCGAGTAGACCTGTGTGCCACATTGTATCGCCTTTCTGCTCTGTTGTTTGGGTTGAGGTACGGTGTGAGCACAAAGGAAATATATGCACTATCACCTGGGAGGGAATGAGAGGTACATGAGTTACATTCACATTGCACATTCAGCTGACATTCATTTCAGGGTGTGTTACACTTTTTTACCTAGCAGATATCCATCTCCAAAATCTCCAGCAACTAGCCGTGTATATATTCCGCTGTTCTGGAAAATGTAGGAGTCGTGCGTGCTCCCAGGGAATTTGGCAACTATGTTGGTGATGATGTTCCCTGCATTGCATATCACCTGCACATTGATGGAGTGCGTAGACTTACGGTTTCTGTATATGTGTTCAGTGGCTGCAGGTGGGCATAAGGGAATGTGGGTGCCATCAATGCAGCCTATCACATGCGGGAAGTGTGCCAGTCCATAAAAGTCAGTTTTTGTTTTAGCAAGTTCCGCAGGTGTGTCAGGAAACTGAATGTAATGTCCCATTCTCTGCGTCATGGCATCCAGGAACTTCCTGAAAAAACGGGACAGACAGCTCTGGGATACACCTCCTACTACAGCTATCACACTCTGGTAGCTCCCAGAGGCCAGCAGGTGTAAGCTACACAGCACCTGGACATGGGGTGGGATGGCGTGGGCCCTGGGTGTTGGGTGATCCAGGTATGGGTGGAGGTCCCTTATTAGGTCCATGATGGTTGTGGGGTGAAGCCTGTACCTCTGGAGTATCTCAGGCTCAGTCAATTGGAACAGAGTGATCCTCTGCCTGTGCACCTGCTACTCCCTTGGCCATACCCTCAGACCTGCAGCCTGTAGCCTTCTCCTCATCGCAATCACATAGAGTGCCGCCATTTTTCCAACACTTGCATTTTGGGCCCTTTTTTATAGCATGCACATGGTTACCACCTGCTTTCAGTCCATGGTAAATACCGACTCTTAAATACCGAATTTAATTGAATTCGGTATTTTTGGGCTTTCCTACATCTCGATGGGCATTTTTTCCGATTTCTTATTTACCGAATCGGTAAATAAGGACTCGGTAAATAAGGTATCGGTAAATAACGATTCGGTAAATATGTATTCGGAAAATACAGAATCAGTATTTTACCGATTCATATTTACTGATTCAGTATATTTTTGACACCTACATCTCTTTTTCTCAATACCGGTCAGTAACCTCCAATTTTACCGATTTTGGGCCGTTACCGACCGGTATTTGGCTACCTACATCTGGCCCCAAATGTAAAGGGTTTTTACCTTTGTCTTCGATGTAAGGCCTGTAAATACAGTAAAAAGGTACTGACTTATCAAGGAAGACCAGATGAGGCGAAACCTAGTAGAGAGATGAGAATACTTCTAAATTGTAACTCAGAGTACACAATATACTGCTTGGAATGCCCATGTGCCAAGCGCTATATCGAGAGTACTATTCATCCTGCAAATAAGTGAATAATTGAGCACATGTGAGCCATAACAAACAAGGAAAAAACGTATCCTGTAGCACGCCTCTTTGCCCAACATCATCAAAGTAACAGGGACTTACTGAGCTTCTACTGCCTAGATCAGGTAGATCGAAGGGAAAGGGGAGGATATAGAGTCAAAGCGCTCAGAATTTTAGAATCAAAATATATCATCGATCTCCAGACCAAGGCCCCCATAGGGTTAAACAATGATGAAAAAATGTGGGTACATCTATAGGAATTTATGATGATGAAGTACATGACATTAAGAACTTCCAGGAAGCAACTACTGAGAACACTGAGCAAATGAATGACTGTTCAATATTGATTTAAAATGTATTATGAAAAGTGTCATCAACATGAAGTACATGTAGGGAAATATGGAATAGGATCCAGGATAGAGAGATCCCACTGCTATCAAATCGATACTGAGACGCCATCCCATTCAGGGCTAAATAGTAACACAGGGGAGAAACACAAGATATAATCTAGTGAGCAAGAACGCATTGAAATGTATTCATACTGATTGGTCTGAATGAAATATGCAATATCAAGGTTATGAACTATTATAGAAAGCCTTATGAAATTACCTATATTACATCCATGTTGTCTTATCCCCTAATTTGTAAATGTTGTTGCTTTTATTTTATTGCACACAGCACTTTACCAAACGGCATTTAAATGAACTGTATATTCCACAAAACATGTTCTAAGATGGCCGCAATATTCAGCATATGTTGAGATCTGTCTTTTATGTCAATGTAGTTCTCGTGAGGCCTCACAAGTAGAAATGGCAGTTTGTTATGCACAGCAAACCGACACTGACAAAGCTGTGAGGCAAAACGCATCTGTCGGGGGTGTGGGGTCTGTAATAAAGCACTTTTGCAAGGACACCAGCGTGCTCTCTGTCTTCAACGTTGAAACTGTGCTGATAGTGAATATATCTATATATATATATATATATATATATATATATATATATATATATATATGTAACGTAATCTTCAGACCTCCACACACAAGGGGCAAAAGAAGAGGCAGACCCCACGTTATCCAGGCAAGTTGTATTTATTCATGAGCCTTTCAAAAATGTAACGTTTCGAGTACTAGCGTACTCTTGTTCACACCATATATATATATATATATATATAAATATATAGGAGTGGTGATTACCTACAACACGCAAGGCTAAACTGCTTCCCCAACTATGTGGATGGGGTAATTACCACCAATCTGCCACCAAGGGGGGCAGAAAGTGCACTAGATGCCAGGGAAAGCTTTAATTTTTAAATATAGTGGTGCAGGTGCCAGCCATGGGCTTGGCCATGCCCCACCCTAACTAAATGGGGCGTCAGTCTTTATTCCTACTCCAGGGCGTGGATGGAGATAATTACCCCTGATCTGCATCCAAGGGGGCAGAATGCCCACAAGACACCAGCAAAAGCCTTTTTTGTGAAAAAATATAAGGGTGGGAGCTGCCCACCATGAGCATAACCATACATCCATCCCCAAAACAGAGCTGTGCGCTTGTATGGTTGGGCCTAGGTCCCGCAACAGGAACGGATCAAACTGGGTTCAATGGGAGTCCCCTCCCAAGAGCTCCCAATAATCTTGGTTTGAATGATTCCTATCATGAGCACTAGGCCCAGCCACACAAATGGCACATTGTTTTTATCGGCACAAGTGGGGTAGCACTAGGTGGAAAGAATTTTGTAGATTCCTGCAGATTCACAAAGTTTTCATCACAAAAAATGCACGGAAATATGCAATTTCAGGCAAACTTTGAGTTTTGCACTGCATCGTGGGTAAGAAAATCTCAAGGGATCCATGCAGGGCACACCAGTCTGGAATACCCTGGTTGTCTAGTTTAAAAAATGTCTGTGGTTTTTATATTTGCATATGTGGCACGCCAGCATGGCTCCAAATAACGCAACTACCCAAATTGCTTATCTAACAATGTAGCACTGTAGGCCCTTTCGTATTGTGGTTTCATGGCACACCCATACAAGTGGTGTAGCATTCTTATCTAGGAACATGTGATGTGAGAACTCAGGGAAGTAGCAAAAATGTGTGCTTCTCCACAGATTTCAGAACTTTCAGTTACAGAAATGTGTGGAAAATGTGTTTTTTTTATCCAAATTTGGTGTTTGAAAGGGCTTCTGGATATAAGTACCTAGTAAAAGCTGCACAAGTCATGGACTACTGGGCTCCCTTAGTTGTCTAGTTTTATCGAATGTGAGTTTCACTAGGTTTGCCTAAGTGTCGGCTGAGCTAGGACCTATATTTCCACAGCTACCCACTCAGCAAAAAAAGGTCAGTACTGAGTTAAAAATGTGATGTATCTTGTTGCATTTTGGGCCGCGTCCTGTCGCCGGCACTAGGCCTACCCATGCAAGTGAGGTACAATTTTTATTGGAAGACTTTGGGAAATGGAAGGTGGAGGGAATTTTGTGGCTCCGCACAGATTCAAGAACTTTCCATCACAGAAATGTGAGTAAAAGGTGTTTTTTATTCAAGGTTTGCAAGGGATTATGGGTGAAAGAAACCGGGTGATAGGCATTGTAGTCACCCTACCCTGGATTCCCCCAGGTGTCTAGTTTTAAAAAATATGCAAGTTTACTATTTTTCCCTAGGTGCCTGCTGAGCTAGGGCCCAAAATCCACAGATACCTACTTTGTATAAAAAGGCTCACTTTTGAGTGGAAAAATGTGATCTATCCATGTCGCATTTTGGGCCATTTCAGCTGTGGGCACTAAGCCTACCCACACAAATGAGGTAACATTCATATTGGAAACTTAGCAGAATGCTGGGTGGAAAGATGTTTGCCGCTCTCCACAGAATCCAGAACTTTCATCACAGAAATATGAGCAGAATGGGATTTTTTAATCAAGGTTTGAGATTTACAAGGGATTCACAGCAGGCACACATGAATAGGTAAAATAGCATGTCAATGCCATTTTACTTAAACGCCGCAGTGCAAGTATAGGGGACGGGGCTGAATTGCAGGATTACAGCTACCCCTGCAGCGTGCATGTAGGGTTGGACAGCTCTATTGCTACTGCCAGCCCAACATGCGCAATGCACACCCAGCAATATACTGCCTGTGAAACAGCTGAGGGATTGCTGGCACAGGCCTCTAGTCTCAAAATGAGAGCTGTGTTAGCCTGCTCCCTCCAAGTCTGGAGTTAGTCTCATCATGAGAGCAGCTCCAGGTTTGGTGTATCGGTGTCCACCGAACTGTGCTGGGATGAGAGGCAGCATGCTCCCTCCCTCCTTAACTCTGACCCTCTACCCTTGTCCTTGTCCTAACCCACATCCTCCTACCCCACACACTTGTCAGTCACATAGTCCCTTTTTGCAACCATGCTTCTTTCCCCTGCTGCACCTCCCCATCTGAGACCATGAGACACTGAACCTTCATTTTGACGTGGAGACCACACCTACATAGCTTGCCCAAGTGCCTGGATCCCTCTTGGGTGATTTGTGTGCCATGTAAGTCAATGTAACCTGCTTATCTGCTTCAAGGTCGGACCTACACTGAAGCTTGCTGTCCTGCCTGCCTCCTGTTGTCCTTAACCCCTATGTGCACTGCTGTCGCCAACGTCTCAATCTTGCTGTCCTGCAAGACACTAAAAAGCCTGTTTCTGCCTCTATATTCCCACCAGCCCTCTCCCTGCTGTCACTCTTGTCACCCAATCATCACTTTCTTATCATTCCGGTCAATCAACGTACCTTCCTCCACCTCATCCTTCTCATAATCTAGTACCAAATACTCAACCACCTCTTCTCTCCCATTGTGTAAACCACTCAGACCTGGCATTTCATAATCAAATATGTTCCAATCCCACCAATCTTGTGTTAACTGACTGATTGTTAGTTCTTTTTGGGAGTCCACTGCACACCTGCCCCAGGCTGCCCACTAGACCTTCCCGTCACCGCTCTGTCACCATCCACCTCTGCTATCAGGTCGGCTGCCCATGCCATTACACTCCCTTCCTCCTGGGGTAAGTGGGCCACACAAGACTTTCCTGAGTCTCGATCAATTTCCAAACCTAAAGCTGAATCGCCACTGGCAGATACTTTGTCACTTATTGCACCTTCCCTCCTATCTACTATCCAGATCCATCTCCGCTGCCTGCAAAATTCCCTCGCCAGCTAATACTCACTCTCCTCTCTTTGATACTTATCCACCAACCTTCCCCACTATGTGTTCCTTTCAGTACCCACAGCCAGCTTCACCTGGTCTGCCAAGCCCACTGTTCCCCTGCAGTGTTTTTCTTTGGTTGATGCTGTAGTGCCCCGCTTTTTCCTGGCATATACCCTCATGGGCTTCCCTGGTCACTCCTTTTAATTAAAGAGACCCTCGAACACATGCTGGTCTCCCTCATCATGTCACTCCCCAGCTCCTCATCACTCCATTCCAGTCTAGCCCTTCCCATTTCCAGGGCTGAATCCCTGAACCCCTGGTGGCTTGCTGAACTGCTTCTTTGGTCTCATATGTATTCTCTCTTTTAATTGCAGGCCACCCTTGGGAGCCTCCTTCACAGAAAATGGTTGCTCCGCACTCCCCTTCCTCTATGCCATCCTTTATCCTCTGGCCTGAGGGGTATTACACCAAAACCGGTCCCAGGATGATTGATTCTGGTCCAGGGGGGACCTGGCTTGGCCGTTTGGGTTGGACTGTTCACATGAGGAGCAGAGTCAAGACTGATTTGCATATGGCTAGATCCAAACTGGGGTGGCATGGTGAGCAAAAGAACAATGGACTTAACCCATATCTGTGACTGGGTGAGTGATTTGTTCAGCAATCCGTCCATCATCTGTTTGCGCAGCAATTTTCACCATAAGTGGGATTGGCATGCCCAGATGTGGAGCCCTTGCTCACTGTGCCACTAGATTCAAGCTTTAACTCAAGGTGGGGAGGACTGCAGTAGTGCGTGTGAAGATGTGTCAAATAGAGGAACATCTTTTTCCTCCCATCGCCTTATGGAGGACTAATTGCCTCCTTTTTAAGTTATGGGCCAACAGATAGCCCCTACATGACAAAGAGTGGTAATTGAAGTCACTTACCTCATTCACACCAAGAGAGTCCCCAAAAATGTGGACCCTCTCTTCTTTGGTACTGATGAAGGCTGCCTGACCCGCTTGGGCATCTCTGGCCGAAAGGTGTCAACCGATCACTAGGTGTTGCGGATCAATAACTCACCCACTCTATCACAATAATTTCTTTTTAACCTTATCATTTCCCTTTCAATAGATCTTCCCTAACAGAAAAGCCAATTTTTTTATTTTCGAAATCAAGAGTAAAACACAGGTCCATACATACTCAGCGTTAAGCTCACAACCCAGTCAGGGCAGGTCGCGTCTCTTACAAGTGCTTTCCAGCAGAGAAGCAAACAGTAATAGGCTAATTGGAACACAGCATGTCGCCTACAACCCTTGGTGGGCCGGCCGTGTTATCTAGTACATGTAGCAATAGTAGCGTGCTATGGGATGTTTCAGGACCTATTAAAACCAATAACATTAAGAACATGAACTAGAGGCCCATATAAAGTGGATAGCGGTAGATGGACAAGAAAAGGTTGAAGAAAGAGGAAATGAGAGAAAGGAGAGGTGTACAGCTGAGTGGGCGGTTGGGTAGATGGATGGTAGGTGGTGTGTGGCGGTGCCAGGTGTAGAAAATGGAGGCCTTAATGTGTGTTGAAGGAGAGGGCAGGCAGGACTGCTCTAATTATGTGAGAAGTCTATTGGGATCTGGCGGGAGTATGGCATCCTCAAAGAGTCGCAGCGCTCTATGCTTGGAGGGTAAATGGCGTGCATGTTCTATTTTACAGAGGTATTGAACTAAGGGCCGCCAGACAGCATTGAAGCGGGTGTCACCTGATTGCAATCGCGCTGTGAAAAGTTCCATAGTTATTACATGCCACAAGCACACAAACCAAGCAGCAATCGGGGGCACCTCTGACTTTTTCCAGTATAGCGCTATAAGTTGTTTAGCCACCCCAAGCATGTGATGTGCTATAGTCCAGTCGCTGCAGGTGAGCACTTTTTAGTTGTCAGGTTTAAGGCCCAGAAGGATCGTGGCTGTGGATTCAGGCAGGGGGAACCCCAGTTCCTCCTTAATGTGACTAAGGACTTCCTTCCAGAGCAGTGTCAGGAGCAGGCAATCCCACCAAATGTGAATGAGCTCGCCAGATGCACTCAAACACCTCCAGCACAAGGGAGAAGTGGCAGGGAACATTTTGTGCCGTCGAGCGGGCATGTAATACCATTGTGTCATCATTTTGTATGCATTTTCCCTCTGTGGGATGCCACAATAAACCCTAGGTATGTCTCCCCATAAGCGACTCCACTGCGTGGGCATGATTTCCGTGGTGGACCTCAGCTGCCATTGGCCCTGATATGGATGCATAATTAGCACCGGAGGGTGTTGTAGGATCTGGTATGTCCGAGATATGAGGCCTTTCAAGTCATCAAAGGAGCAGACCAGCCGCTCAAAGGGGGTGTATGGCCGGGTAGCAGCCTGCTGCATCTTCGGTGAAGACACCCAGTGCCGCAGCTGTGCATACTGTAGACCCGCTTCCTGCCAGAGACAAAATTATTCTCTGCACTGAGCAAACGTCTTAAGGGTTCCTCCTTCCTACAGATCTCCGATCACTCTGCAACCCCCTTGTATCCATTTGACAAATATTTGTGAATGGAGGGCCGGAGGGAATAGCGGGTTGCCTGCTATGGGAGTTTGAGGAGAAGGGAAGGTTGTCAGCCCCTTGCGCAGGCTACCTTATCCCATATATCTTGGACCGTTTTAGTAGGTACTGCAATATAGGCACTACGGGTACGCACCCCATGGTGGAGCCACATGAGATCCCAGATGGTACGCCCCCTTACCATCCTGTCCATATGAAATGACACCGTTTTGCTTTCAGTGATTGTCCATTCCGAGACAATACGGAGGTGTGAGGCCCAATATTATTCCAAAAGGTCGGGGCACGCTAGTCCCCCTCTGTCTCGTGTTAGCTTGAGGATCTTATGGGAAAACCACGGTCTACATCCACCCCTTATAAAGGTAGTGATATCTTTTTGGAGGCCCTGTATCTGGTGTTGTGGTATAGGGTTAGGGAGACATTGGAATAGGTATAAGATTTTAGGGAGTATCAACATTTTGATAGCGTTAAGCCCACCCAGCCAAGAGATAATTAGGGATTTCCACCTCCGTAAATCCTCCAGGACGGTTTTCTTGCATTCTCGCCAATTTACCTGAGTCCACGTGTCCAGGGAGGGGGTTAATTGAAGCCCTAGGTATCGGATATGATCAGTGGTCTATTGATAAGGGGCAAGTGTTTTGAAGGCTGGTATCTCTTCTTCCGGAATTGCAAGGTTTAAAACCCAAGATTTGTCATGATTAATTTTAAGGCCTG
Source organism: Lissotriton vulgaris (assembly GCF_964263255.1). Lineage (NCBI taxonomy): Eukaryota > Metazoa > Chordata > Amphibia > Caudata > Salamandridae > Lissotriton > Lissotriton vulgaris. The sequence goes on along the minus strand of NC_141695.1, from coordinate 871,874,140 downwards.
ACGCCCTTTCAAAGGACTGTAGTAAAGTGTGGAGCGCCGGGAGAGATATATGTGGACGCAATAGCGTAAGGATAAGGTCATCTGCGAATAGTGCTACCTTGTTTTGCCTACCTCCAAAAGTGAGGCTGTGAATGTCCACATTCTGCCTGATCATTTCTGCTGAGGGCTCTATCACCAGTGCAAATAGCAGAGGAGACAGAGGGCAGCCCAGCCGTGTAGCCCTATGTATAAAAAAGGGTCTGTAATCTGCCCGTTAACCCGAACCCTCGCTTGCGGAGAGAGATGGGGGCCATGATCATAGAAATCATGTTGCGTCCCAGTCCAATCTTGTGCAACACCACTCGAAGAAAGCCCCAGTCCACCCGGTCAAACGCCTTCTCCGCGTCAAGCGACAGAAGGCAGGCCGGTATGTTCCAGTGGTGTGCTTTCCCCATCAGGTGCACAATTCTATGCACATTGTCCGCCCCCTGTCTATTGCGGATGAAACCTACTTGATCTGGCTCCACAAGGCCAGGCATGTGGGGATCAAGGCATTTATCTAGTATTTTAGTATAAATTTTGGGGTCAGTGTTTAGCAATGCGATAGGACGGTAAGATGCACACAACGTGGGAGCCTTTCCTTGCTTGGGGATAAGGGCTATTTCCCCTCCTCCGACGGCCCCTTCGTGTCTGAAAAGGAATTATATAATCGCAGTAGGTATGATTGGAGTTGTGCTATGAACATAAGGTAAAAGGCCAATGGCAAGCCATCTGGGCCTGGTGTCTTCCCAAGGGGGAAGTCTTTCAGCGCTGCCATCAGTTCATCTGCCAGGAGAGGACCGTCCAGCTGTTTAGCGTATTGTGGGTGTATTGGGGTCCAGGGGCACTGATTCAGAACATCATCGATATGGGCTTGGGAGGGCGCATCTGCTGCATAAAGGATAGTGTAATAGGTTCTAAAGACCTTGCATTTAGCTCGCTCTGTGGTGACCCTTCGTCTGTCCGGAAATCGGATATTCGCTATGTGAGCCTTCGCTGCTCATGCCCATAGGCGCTTCACCAAGAATCTACTCACTTTATCCCCGCCCCCTCGAAATATCATTGTTTTAGCGCAAGCAGGGACCGCTCAGCTTTATTGGTGTGCAGGGAGCGAAGCTAAACCCAGAGGTTCGCAAGATTCCGCCAGATTGCGAGTGAAGGATGCTCCTGATCCTGCTTCTCCAATTTCCTAATATCCTTGGAGAGGCTATCTTCCAAGCAGTGGGCTTCCCGCCCCGCGCAATCGCTATAGATGTGATATGGCCGCAGATTGTCACCTTAAATGCATCCCACATCACAGGGAATGGGTCTTGGGTAGATCATTGCTAGCAAAGAGTCAATGGCAGTCCGTATAGTCTCCACATTGGCCAGATCCCGCAGGATATGCGGCGGCAAGCGCCACCGTGGCAAACGGGTGAGGCAAGTGGCGGCCGGATCCTGCAGGAGAAGCTCGACATGAGCATGATCGGATATCGAGATGTCGGACAAAGATGTCACCAACGTATTCCTGATAAAGCTGTGCGATATAAACAAATGATCAATACGTGAGTGCGAGCGGTGGACATACGAGTAGTTCAAGCACCTCTAGGGAGTGGTACCGCCAGGAATCTATCAAGCCAAGGCCTGTTATCTGTTTCCGGAGTGCAGAGGACATGGCGCCCGACCCGTTTGAGGAGTTTTCCCTACGGTCCAGCGTAGGATCCCACACCAGGTTAAAATCTCCCCCCAAAATCAAAGAGGGGTCGCCCTGTGGCACTTGTTCCTGTAGTAGAGTTTGGAGGTAGGAGTCCTGCATCTGGTTCGGTGCGTAAACATTACACAGTGTGAATAGGTGTTTCCCAACTTCCAACCCACTCTGATGAAACACCCATCTGGAATACGAAAAATGTTTGGTTCCCCCTGCCTGATACCATTTCTGTAAGGAATAGCCACTCCAGCTGTTTTGGTGTCGGCTGCGGGCCAGAATTGGAGGGGATATTTAGGGTGCGCCATGCGAGGGGTGTCTACCTTCAACGGGTGGGGAAAAATGATGTCTGGGCTGTGTTGAAATATGTAGCGCCACACTTGTTGTCTCTTGTTGGGTGAGTTGAGCCCCTTGACATTAAGGGATAATATCTTTAAAGGGTCGGGAAGAGCCATAAACACATCCGATCACAAATTAGACCATCGTGCCACCATAGAAGACATGCCAGGACAGAGGGAGGGGGGATCAGGAGCGGGTCCTCCCTATGTTCAGAGATCCACTGTAGCCTTGCAATCTCCCTCCCGCCATACCCAGTAAACAGAAAGAGGAAGGGAAGAAGAGTTGGGTACGTAGAAGGAAAAAAGAGAAAAAAGTAAGCAACCAACATTGGCCAACCGGGCCCTATCGTTCTGTTCCAGTCGCGGGCCAGCCTGTACCCTAAGGTTTGGGTGGGCCCAGAGACGTCACTCTCTCAGGAACAGATGGGGGTAGGTCTTCTGCTGCTCTCAAGTTCATCCAGGTGGGAGGCTCCTGCACCAGCTACACTGCGTCGGGGGAGTTGGGGTGGCACCTAAGATGCAGCGGCAAACATTGAGATCAATCAAGTGAGGGCCATGGTCCCCGATACAGGTTTCAGAGTTAATTACGGACACATGTGCCGGCCATCAAGGGACTGAGGAAGCCAGGCCTGTCTCTGATTTGTCCCCTTCCAAGGACCTGATGAGCTCAATATTGTCCTGCTTAGCCTGTGAAGATGTTTGCTCATCCAGGGTGGTGAGTGTCTGCGCCGAAGCACGGTGGACCAGGCCGGGTGGGACTGACATATCGTGAGGCATGAAGTCGGAGTAGTTGAGCTGCTACTTGGTAGGACAGTATCACTCGACGTTTAGACTCCCATGGAAAGATAAGGGCAAACGGGTGACCCAACTGGTATGATACACCCAGGCTCTGCAGTTTGTCTGTCACAAGCTTAAAGTCGCTGCAGCATCGCAAGGTAGTGGGCGCTAGGTCCTGGAATATCTGGATCTTGTACCTGTCATACTTGAGGTCCTACTTTGCTCTCGCACCCGAAGAATAGCTTCTTTATCTGTGAAGAAGTGGACCCTGTTAAAATGTCCCGGAGGAGACCCGACCGGTCCGCTGGCCCGGAGACCCGTGAGCCCGGTCCATAGCCGGCGGGGAGGCGTCGTCATCCCCCAGACCTCATGGAGTAACTGTACCACATAGGTCATTATGTCCTCTCCTTCCACCCCAAGAGGAACCCCCCGGATGCGGCGGTTGTTTCGGCGACTGTGGTTTTCCAGGTCCTCCTGCTTCAGCTGCAACTCTATGTAGAAAGTAGATATTTTGAATCACTCATCCCGACTGCCACAATCCAGCCATTCTGCCTCCTGGTGGAAGGAAAGGAGGTCACTTGAAGAACTGGACACTCAAGTGACGGGCCCTATGATGATTCACTCCACATAACCAGGGAGTCAGAGAGTCAAGATATACTGCCCATGAGGTCTCCAATATCATCTATATCTCTGTTTTATTGACACAAGTTATCCATTCCCTTTTGATGTCAAATGTACTAGATTCAAGCAAGTCTGGCTGATGAGGGGTGATGCCCTCTAATGGATCCCAGGATGCTTGTTTCCGGTCAAGGGAGGACCTGGCTTGGCAGTTTGGCCAGGACTGCTTCCATCAGGAACAGGGTCAAGGCTGATTTGCCTATGGCTGGGTCCAAACTGGGGTGGTATGGTGAGCAAAAGAGCAATTAAATTAACCCAGATCTTTGATAGGGGTTGAATGATTTTCTTTCTTCAGCATTCCACCCATCATTTGTTTGCATAGTTGTTTGATAGTGTGGACTACCCCTTGCTGTCCCCTCTCTTGGTAACCTCATTTGGACTCCCCCACCCCACCATGTCCTTACTAAACTCAGCTTCAGGAAAATTCTGTTTCCTGCGCCTCCTCTAGTTCACTATCTGCTGCTACAGTGTTCATCTCTGCAGGAAGCGTGCCTCTGGCATGGCCCTTCCCCTCATTCCAATGCGTATCTTTATGGTTTTGCGAGCCACTAATGACAGACTCCCTTGCCGCACTACTGCCCATGCCGGGGCAGCCTTCCAGTCCCTGACCGCCCTACATGACATGGAATCCCCTCAGATGAGAATTCCTCAATTTTATGGACTTTAGAGTGCTGCTGGGAGCATGCAAAGACTGGTGTTGCCATGCCCTCAGATACTATGTGCACTGGCTGTGCCCGGCCACTGCTGACGTCTCCTGCCTTTGCTCTGCCAGCAAGCAGGTCCTCCAGGCCTGCTTCATTTAACAGGCTAAACCCGTCTTGGATTCTAGGATCAATTATCCTCACCTTTCTGCTCTGCTTTGCCTCTTTCATATCACCAAAAAAGGTGGCTTTGCCTATGTTACCAGCCAATGTGCCACTCTATCACAAATTGGTGGCTGGAAACCCAATTACCCATATTTAAAACTATTGCCCTGCCCCTGCCCACCAAATAGCCCAAAACTTCACCTAACAGTCTTCTGGACTGTACTAGTGCCCACAAACTCAGGGGGAGGTGGCACATATCCCTAAATCAGCTGCCCCCCAATCCCCTATGAGAAGAATAGGCCTACACAGTGAGTGTTCACAACAGCACAACATGACACAAAATATAAGATTGAGGTCCTACATTTAAGTGTGTTCAATGCACATGCCTTGGACATGGAAATCTTTGAATGCTAGCTTCTTTCTAAAGATTTGTTAGTGAAACGTATCTGTTTTCCATTGTGACTCTTGAACAATCTAGGACAAGTCAGTGGCCACAGATCCCCAAAAACGAGTGCCCCTAACGCTTACTACATCTGCGAGGTCACTGTTTGCCTTTTTCCCTCAGCAGAGCCCAGGTAACAACAATTAGTTAATTATATGACATTGGTAGGGTAAATAACTGCACCGCATGACAATGAAGGCAGCAGATCTCATTTGCAGTGAGGGTTTGTGATCACCCCTGTTAGACCTGACAGCCTTAGGGGTGTCTTCCCCAAACTTTTTGCCTGCTTAACTCCATTTTTTGCTGTATTCTTTAGGTAGAGCATTTTACCACTGATAACCAGTGCTAAAGTGCATATACTTCTCCCCTAAACATGGTTTTATTTATCTTTAAGTCCCTAGTAGAGTGCACTACCTGTGCCCAGGGCCTGTAAATAAAATGCTGCTAGTGGGCCTGCAGCACTGATTGTGCCACCCACATTAGCAGCCTGTAAATGCAACTAAGATCTGCTACTGCAGTATCTGTGAGGAGTTTGGTACTGCCATGTCGACTTAGCAAATGGATCCACTTGCTTGGCCCTACCCTTCCCTTTTCTTACATTTTAGTCACCCCTAAGGTAGGCCCAAGGTACTCCTGTGTGCAGGATGCAGTGTATTTGAAAGGTAGGACATGCCCCGGTGTATGTGGCATGTCCTGATATTGAAATACTGCCAAATTAGTTTTTCACTATTGTAAGGCTATCTGTTCCGATTGGATAGAAAGGGTAGGTTGCTTACAAAATCTTAGAAGTATAACTACCCTTGGGAACAAGATAGGAAAATAAAGTTTAGTATTCCTGAACTCAGAATGTTATGATGCATGCTTGCATGTTTGGAAATACCACTTTTAGAAAGTAGGTACTTTCTTGCTTAGCCATCCAGTGGGCCTATGCTAGGGTGTGTATTGAAAGTCTGGTTTTGGAGTGTCAGGGGCTGGGGATGGGTATTCTGTTCAGAGAGCCACTTGGGGGTGGAGGTGTGTCCTGCCTTTCCAGGGTGAGTCCGGGCTAGGCTGAATAGACCTAGGCTGCATTTAGAGGAGGGGAGAAGAGTCCTTTCACACCTGAATGGGCCTGGTCTTCCAAGGACAGTGCTGTCTCCTCTCCTTGCCACAAAGCTGCACCCGAGAGTACAGAACTGGTTTTGGCTGGGCAAAGAAATTCTCTGCCACAGAGAACAAAGGATTTTACTGTATAAAAAGAGGGGCCCAGACCCCAGACTTTTAGATCACTTCATGAGCTTCATCATGAGGCGCATCGGCAAAGAAGAGCTGGAGAAACTGGAGAAGAAGTACTACCCCTTTGCTCTGTGCTGTCTTGTGTTGGCCTGCAGTGGCTGTTTCTGCCAAGGAGAGAAGCTGTGTGTGCATCCTGCTTACCAAAGTATTTCCAAGGCCTTGAAGTGCAGCTTGCCCCTTGTTCAAGAGTTCTCAGAAAAAGCAAAACCTCACCATTTTTCTGCACACCGTCTCCGGAACCTCTGGTTTCATTCGCCACAGAAGACAAGGACAAATGACTCTGTCACTAAGTCTGTAACAAGATTCCGTGTCCTGAAGGCACCACAGAAAGCATGCCTCACTTCTCAATGCAAGCCTGGTCACACCGACTTGATCAACGAGTCACTGCTTATACCGCGTCCTGTGGGCACCACACTCTACACTGTTTCGCTACATGCTGCACAGATGTCACCGACTCTGTTGCCCCCCGGCACACATCAACCGGCTCCGTCGCCACAGTGTGACCTGCCAGCACCTATTTCACCTTGCAACCGCGACGGTAGCCTCTGACCGGTTCGTACCATTGTGTCGGCCGCAACGAGTAAAGGTACTATTTCCGAGTCTGTCTTCATTGTAGCTGATCCCTCACTGATGCAGCTAGCTGGATTTGTTAGACTCTGTTGGTTTCAGCATAGAGGTAGCACTGAACAGAGCTACTCACTCGGAGGAACTGTGTTTTTCAGCTATTTCTGCAATTTACAGATTATATTGCAAAGTAACTATTTTTTACAGTATTGTAGTGTGGATTTTTGTTGTATTTGGTCTTGTTTTGGTTTAGATAAAGATTACTTATTTTCTAAACTGGTGTGGTGTCCATTTGTAGCTTTTTCGTCTATTAGTGCTTTACCTGCTGTCTCAAAGATAAGCCTATCTGCTCATGCCAAGCTACCAAGGGGGAGAGCAGGGGTTATTTTAGGAGTGTATACCCCTTACGCTGACTAGGAAGAAGGGTCCCTACTTGGACAAAAGTACCTACCTCTGCCAACTAGAGACCTCCATTTCTAACACTTACCCATATCCATGACTATTAAAATACAATCCTCTAAATCTCCATATTTCCCTATGCCTGAATCTTCAACTGGAAACCTGGACAGATAGTAGGCACACACATTCTTTCCTCCAGGTATGTGTACTGTTTCAAAAATTAAACTGAAGTAGTTTTGTATTCCACCTTCAATCAAATCAATCAATCAGGATTTGTATAGTGTGGCTAAACTCCCATCAGGTTATCCAGGCACTGAGTATGATGCTCTATGGAGGCTCAGGTGAACAGCCAGGTCTTGAGTCCTTTTTCTGAATGCCAGCAGAAAGGATGTGAGGTCATTCCAGGACTTCGCAAAAAGGTAGGAGAAGGAGTATCCTCCACTGTTGCTGTGGCAGAGGCGTGGAGTGTGAGGTTCCGTGATTCTGAACCCGTTAAATAAAAGTCGTCATATCTAGACGATTTTGGTACCAGCGGACCGCAAATGATGAGCGAGGTATGTACGAGTGTTTTTGTCATAATCGATCAATGGGAACACTACGTATTCATGGATTTCGTTCGAACCTTCGGGTTCCATTTTATGTACGGCAGCCATTTTGTGGTTGCCCTCACATAGGCCGATGACTACGGCCGAACGAGTCCTTGGGACACGTACACTTTTAGCTGACTTTTGTGTGACATGAACGAGCTGACTCCCTTGCTCAAGGCTGACCTCGTTGAGCCACTTCCTTGTTAGGCAGCTGGTCAGATAGAGATCAAAGAGCAGGATTGCTGAGTTTATGATACATGCACACACCCTTCTATCTTGCTGTCATCTGTTTCTGTTCCTTCCTTTATGGCTTAATTTCTGATATGGGTTGAGGTCCTTTTATTATGTGTTCGTCCGGCCTGTCCGAGCAGAAATAATGGATTTTGCCTGGTCATTTCTGGTGGGATGAACAACAGAAAGTGGGTTTGCCGTCATGCGATATGTTTGAAATGTCATCATCTGATTAGTCAGTTTGTATGTAACTGATGCTAGCCAGGAATGTGATTTTTAGCATAAAAGACGATGCTTCGCTCTATGAATTTGTGCAGTCTCTAGCGAACCACCCGTGTTGTGCTTCGTAGACCTCTGTTCCTGGTTGCAGCCAATAAATTTGGTCTTTGACGTCACCGAGAAGTATCCCGTGTCTATGTATTCTAAGACAGGTGAACCCGAAGACACCGGGCGTTTCCCCTGGCGCCGCTGGGTTCTAAAACCTGGTTCTTCAGTAGGCGCCCCACGTGGGGCGACTTCAGCGGTACCGGTCCAAGCCTGAAGATCGTGAGGAGCTTCGTGTGAAAATTCTGGAGGAAGACCTGCCACTTCATCGACCCCTGTATGTCGTCGTGGTCCGAAAGTCTTTGCTGCAAGGTTCCCCGCTTTCCGATGGCTACGAAGGACTGCTGCCCTGACTGTCACCCTGTCTTGGAGCCATTAGACGATTTGTAGTGCGAGACAATAGACGGGTCTTCTGGCGACGCCATCGACATTTCAGTTAAGTATGAGTGGAGCGTCTCCCAGTCCTTAGTTTTGTTTTGGGTATCCCCTTGGGATCTTTGATTTGGGACTTGCAAGCCCCAAAGCCGAGGGACTTGTGTATTCACGAGGTTATCGTCTTTGATATTCCCTTGAATTTTGAAGCTAGACTAGTGAGCGAAGATACCTGGTCTTAGCAGACTTGGAAGGATATTTTGTTGTGGTTGTAATAGGGATTCCCGATTGGAGGACTCGTGTCCGGTTCCTCCGATTGGAACTCCGACCTATGAGCTCTATTTAAAACATGGTGTGGGCCCTATCACGTATAATGAAGTATGGATTAGGTATACCAGGAAAGATGGTGTTTTACAGTGGCCCCGATATGGTAGCTTTGAAACTGAGATTCTAGAAGTTAAACTGTTCAAGAAGAAAGCCAGGCCGGCGATGTTTGACTCTTTCCGCTTATGGCGAAAGGAAGCCAAACAGAAAGAAATTAAGTTAGCGTAGAGAAATAAACGAGAACGAGGTATGTCAATGGTGCAAGCTGCTATACAGTTTAGGGATAATGATGAAGAACAAGAGAGCGAACAGTTGCTTAGGCAACGTAAAATGGCGATAGATAAGTGCTATCCAGCTTTGCCACCTCAGCAGCAAGATGAAAAGAAAGACCTTGAGAAAGCTCCTTTAATGGCACATTTGTCGAGTTCGCCACCCCCTTATGTGCAGAGTGCTACAGCACCTCTGCCGCCTTTAGTTGCGCAGCCTCCAGTTGCTCTGCCTCCAGTGGTTCCTCAACAGTCAACTCCTCTTCCGTTGGTTCCTACTCCTTTGACGCAGCCTTCTCAAGGGCCGCCGACTTTGTTACTTCCTTCGTCTGCTACTCCTTTGCCTGTATTATCTACTCCTTCTGCTACTGCTTCTATGCATGCTTCTGCTCATTCTGTTTTTCCTCCGGTTCTGTTGTCAACTTCTCCTTCTGTTCGACAGAGAGTGACTGATGCTGTTGCTGGTTTCTTTTCTCCTCTTCTTGGGTCATTGGGTATGTCTCCTGTTGCAGAGCGTAAACAATTGCGTAGTCAATTGCCTGGTCCTGATGAACGTTCAGTACTGGATCACTTAGCGCGTAAATGGGTTACTTACCCTTTGAACTGTAGTCTTGAGTGTGTCATGGATGTTTTCCGTCAATGGGAAGCACCGACTCAGAGATATGTTTTTGGGACAATGTGTGCTTTCCTTCGTGAAGAATGGGAAGATGGTGAGTTAGGACAAGCTCCGCCTGACTTGTACCGTATACAGTCTGAGTTTGAGAAGGGAACTATAGTAGGTTTTGATGTTGAGAAAGCAGTTGCGACATTGTTGTCGTTTAGGAGTGAGTCTCCTGCTAGGTCGTTGTTTGAGCCTTATTCTTCAGTTAGGAGAAAGGCGCGACAATATCCGATGAGAGAGGTTCCCCCGGTTTGGAGACCGGGTGATGCAAATGCTGTTCCACCTGTTCAGCCACATTTCCAGCGTGTTTGAGTACATGTTCCATGGAAGCGAGGTGAAGTTTTGGCCCTTTAGCATTCTTTGCCTGATCCACGTAAAAATCCTGCAGGGTACTATAAGGAATTAGCACAGACTGCGGGTTCGTGTATCATGAATCTGGCCGACATAGACTTGTTGTTTGGGAATGTTGTTCCACAGCCTATATGGGGAATGATTTGTCATACGAATCATGCACAAGAGTTAGGTGACACATGGAATAATATGAGAGCCGCAGATGCTAGACAAGTAGGTGGTGCTAAACCAGAGGATTTAGTTGCAGACCTCCCTGGTAGGATTGTTGATTACATGAAGACTTTAATGCCCGCCGTGAGTGTTAATTGGGGCAAGTTGTCTGCGTGTATGCAGAAGAAAGACGAAAGCGTGTCCGACTTTTTCACTAGATTCGAAGAGACGTGTGTCAACCATAGTGGTCAAGATATGAGTACGGAAGGTGGTCAACGGTTGTTTGTTGACAAGTTTGTGCATAATTTGCTTCCTGAGTTGTGCAATAAGTTGAAGGATTCTGAGAGTGCTTGGGCTGTTTCTTCGTCAGCACAGACGTTGGCTACTGCCCAGTACTACGAGAATAGGGATAAGGATGAGAAAGAGAAAGCAGACAAAAAGACTAAAGAATTAAAGACTACGGTTCTTTTACAGCAAGCGTATCCACCTCGTAATAATCAGCATGATTATCAGCAACCTCAGCAATATCAGAGAAACACGCAAAGGTTCGAGTCTTCTCAACAGCGTTTTCCTGTAGGCCCTAATCAGTGTGCGTATTGTAAAGAAGAGGGTCATTTCAAGAGTAGTTGTCCGGTTCTGTTACAGCGCACGAATGGTGCTTCTGGTGTGAGAGGTCGAGTTGTTCAGCAAGCTCCTAGAGGTAGAGGTCATGGTCAGAATACGTGTCCTTTGCCTCCACAGAATTCTATTATTAGCTTTGATCAGCAGAATGATGCGTCTGGTAGGACAGCTCAGTACTATACGGACGATTACTATGTCGAAGGTGAGGATATGGATGGTAATGATTGCTAGGACAGCCATAGACAAAGAGAGGGAGTTGTTTCAGTTCCAGTAGATCAGAATGGACCTTATGTTGAAGTGATTGCATCAGGTGTGTCAGAGCCTTTTCTGTTGTATACTGGTGCTGCAAAGAGTTCTATCATGCACTCTAAACTCCCTGGCGCACCTTTGTCTGGCTTAACAAATGTTTCAGTAGGTTTTTCTGGCGTCCCGGTTACGAATCCGATTTCTAGTCCGTTGTCTATTTCTGTTGGACCTTGTGAATTCGAAGCACCCCTCATTCTGACGACAGGTTGTGGTGAGAACTTGTTGGGATTAGACTTGTTGAAAAGATTGTATGCAACACTACATTGTTCTCCTTCAGGAGTACAGCTTACATTGGGTAAGAGAGTGATCTCTCCGATGTATTTATCTAAAGATCGACTTCCAGCTGAATTGTCTTCTCTCCCATAATTCTCTTTGGGCTACTGGTCTGAATGATGTGGGTCTTTTGGAGATTCCACCATATGTTGTGACGTTGAAAGTGAATGCTAGATTGCCACGTATTCCCCAATATCGAATTTCCAGTGATGGTGAACGAGCACTTTTGGCGATCATCTATGATCTGATTGAGAAAGGTGTGATTGAGGAAACGAGAGGTAATGTGTGCAATAGTCCTGTTTTGCCTGTTCTGAAAAGGACTGATTCTTCACAGCCTCCTATATATAGGTTTGTGATCGATCTCCGCGAGGTGAATAAGATTGTTGTTCCTCAATTTCCAGTTGTACCTGATATCACCCCTTTACTGACTTTGATTCCGGCTTCAGCCAAGTGGTTTTCGGTGATTGACTTGAAGAATGCTTTCTTCAGCATCCCGATTGCCGTGGAGGGTAGGGATATTTTTGGCTTCTCTTTAGGAGGACGAAGTTTCCGGTTTAAGCGTTCTCCTCAAGGTTATTGTGAGAGTCCATCGATCTATAGTCAGGCTTTGAAAACACAACTTGATTCAATTGTTATACCTGATGGTGCTGCTCTTATTCAGTATGTTGACGATTTGTTGGTTGCGGCAGACAGTGAAGAGATCTGTAAAGATGCTACTTTGTCGTTGTTACGTCATTTGTCTGATTTCCATCATAGGTTTTCTCTTTCGAAGTTACAATATTGTCAACAAGAAGTTACCTACTTAGGTCACCTCTTATCGAAGGAGGGAAGGAAATTGACCCCAGAAAGAATTCAAGGTATTGCGAAAATGAGTGTGCCTACGACACAGAGAGAAGTGCGTGCTTTTCTGGGTATTACATCGAGCTGTAGACAGTGGATCCCGAATTTTTCGTTGCTTGCGAAGCCTTTGATAGCTCTTACTGTTAAGGATACTCCAAATCCTATTCCTTGGACTGACGAATGTCAGAAGAGCTTTTCAGAATTGCGTGATGCATTGTGTTCGGCTCCTGTGTTGGGTACTCCCGACTACAGTAAGCCTTTTACATTGTATGTCCACGAGAGAGAGGGATGTGCATTGTCAGTTTTGACACAGCAGTTCGGCTATAAGAAACGTCCATGTGCTTATTTTTCGTAGACTTTGGATCCAGTAGCTAGAGCGTTGCCGAGTTGCTGAGTTGTTTGAGAGCTACAGCAGCAGCGGCTGTTTCGATTCAACATTCTGCTGGCTTAGTGATGGGCAATACATTGATTGTGGTGGTTCCACATGCAGTGGATACCTTGTTGAATCACACCAAGACACAGCACTTAACTAGTGCTCGGTTGTCAGGTTATGAGTTGACACTCTTAGCGAGTCATGTGCATATAAAGAGATGCAAGACATAAGAAATCAAAAGGAGGCCCCCTTATCTGTCGTCTTAGGGACAGGGGAGATATATTGTCAACAAAATTTGTCCCACAAGAATACCACTGAGTTGGTAGAAAGTGGAATAATGGTACCAAAATAGGACTCAATGTTTAGCAATACCAATCACACACTTGTGTTAGAAGCAAAGGGCTGAATTACAATGCAACTAATATAGTCAATCACAAAAACTTACAAAATTAGAACACTATAACGCACATTTCATAATTAAAAGACAGAATCAAAATTAGAAAATTAAAAAATTAGAAAAACCAGAAGACGGTGTTTTGGAAAAATATATGTACTTTGTGCATTTATTCAAAAGTAAACATTTTATCACAGTGATAACAAATCATTTTAAAAAATATACATGAAGTATATTAAACATTTCATTTAAACATTAAAAATCACATAAAATAAACATAGGTTAAAAAAGTTCAAAAGAACATGGGTCGACGCGGCGTTTCGGTTACAGGCTAACAATAGTGAACCTTCTTCAGGACCAAGTTCTAAAAAGAAACAGAAAATTACTTTTTTTGCAATTACAGTTTTTCAGACAAAGCTTTTTTCCAAAACAACACTGTTAATTGGCTACACTACTCGATAGTTGGCGCTAATCTTATAGAAGTGAAAGTTAACATTATTGGTATTGCTAAAACACATAATAGGAAGTACAATCAGGTGAGTTCTAGTTTATATTCACCATGATAGATGTCCGTAATGTGGACATTTTGTTCATCTTGTCTTCAAAGTTACCTGATATTAATAACGTGTTCCAGATAATTCCTGGAATGCTGTGTACCGGTTTTAGTATTCGGTCAGGAACTGTTATCGGTTCGTGATGTTTTTACATACGCTGTGATAGTATCTATGAGCAATCATAAAATATCAATCAATAATTTGTATGCTCTTATTTACTTGGGGGTAACAAATTAATATGGCATAACACTACCTTATGTTTGTTTAGGGATAGGTCCTGCTCTGGTAGTAGGAGCCACCGATATTGGGCTTCTGTTATGCTGTAGAGAAAAGTACCTATTGTCATATTCTATTTCAAGGAGTGATTCTCAAATGTCAGTATTAACTTGATAGTACTCACCCAGATTTAAAATGACTGGCATCTAAATATAATCACGAGCTTTTCAATGGGCTTGTGTCTCAGTATTGGTTTTCATATCATGGTGGGGATTATCCTGCCACTGTTTGGTTTAAAAAAAGGTAATGTTTGTTAAAATGCTGATTTTAATTACTAGTTCACATTTGTTATCATTAACGTGAATTATTAGTGACAGCCTCACTGTTGGTTTGGTATATTCATAGGGCAGGTATTATTAATTAAAGTAAGTTATTCTGGCTAACTGGCTTGTCATTGTCATTGTTACACTTCTATCCCTATACCCAGTGTGGGTATAGCATCATATTTATTTATTGTTACTTTGAGAATAGCATCAGTATATGTTACCAAAGCAAAGAGAAAACAGTGGATAAAGTAACACCTCGATCTAATTGTTGTTTGTATTGCGCGAATAAACCATGGTTAAGTTTATGGCACCAACGGTCTAACACTTGTTAACGTGTATGCCTGGCGCGCGTTTTGTTTGTTTAGCTGCTGAGTGTTTGAGCAGGCTCATTTGTTCTGCCCTGCCAATATAATTATGCATAGCTTTGCAGGTACTAGCTGAATGGAAGGCGGCAAGGTAGCCGGCATGTCAGAGGCAGTTTTAAATAGCGTAAGGACAGGTATAGCAATGCTCAAGACGGGCGCGTTTGTCTTACCTGGGGCTTTAAATTCAGCCTCCCTGCTCCTACTCCATTCAGCGTGTCCTCGGGTCTGATAAAAAGTGAAAGTATTGAGAGAGCGCCTATGTTGCTCTACTTATAGTACGATGTCGGTCATTGGGTGGTTAATATCCCGATAGTCTATTGGTCGACTCGGCATCACATGTCCTTTCTTTTTTTATACTCTCGAAAGGCGATTTATGCACGCAATTATTGCGTGTGTAATCTTGCTTAATTTACGGACTAATGTGTGCTAGTTATTCACAGAAGGAGGATTTAATAAATAGGGCTGCGCACGGTTTGTTGTCACGCAGCCGATTTTTTAATATAAACTGTGAAGCTGTGATGTTTGAAACTAGTACGGGAAATACTGGTCGTGATTGGTCTACACGATGTCACGTGACTCCTTGTGTTTATAAACAAATCTGCATGATAGTCTGGTGCTTAACGTGATGTTCTCATTTTAAACGAAAGGATTTACTGGCTAATGCACAGTTTGTGTTGTGCAAACAGCGAGTAAAATGAATTTAGAATTAACATGAGATCAGTTATTCGTAGATTTATAAGTTATGATATACTCAATATTATACAAGTATGTATAATTCACGACCAGTATTTCCCGTACTAGTTTCAAACATCACAGCTTCACAGTTTATATTAAAAAATCGGCTGCGTGACAACAAACCGTGCGCAGCCCTATTTATTAAATCCTCCTTCTGTGAATAACTATCACACATTAGTCCGTAAATTAAGCAAGATTACACACGCAATAATTGCGTGCATAAATCGCCTTTCGAGAATATAAAAAAAGAAAGGACATGTGATGCCGAGTCGACCAATAGACTATCGGGATATTACCCACCCAATGACCGACATCGTACTATAAGTAGAGCAACATAGGCGCTCTCTCAATACTTTCACTTTTTATCAGACCCGAGGACACGCTGAATGGAGTAGGAGCAGGGAGGCCGAATTTAAAGCCCCAGGTAAGACAAACGCGCCCGTCTTGAGCATTGCTATACCTGTCCTTACGCTATTTAAAACTGCCTCTGACATGCCGGCTGCCTTGCCGCCTTCCATTCCGCTAGTACCTGCAAAGCTATGCATAATTATATTGGCGGGGCAGAACAAACGAGCCTGCTCAAACACTCAGCAGCTAAACAAACAAAACGCGCGCCAGGCATACACGTTAACAAGTGTTAGACCGTTGGTGCCATAAACTTAACCATGGTTTATTCGCGCAATACAAACAACAATTAGATCGAGGTGTTACTTAATCCACTGTTTTCTCTTTGCTTTGGTAACATATACTGATGCTATTCTCAAAGTAACAATAAATAAATATGATGCTATACCCACACTGGGTATAGGGATAGAAGTGTAACAATGACAATGACAAGCCAGTTAGCCAGAATAACTTACTTTAATTAATAATACCTGCCCTATGAATATACCAAACCAACAGTGAGGCTGTCACTAATAATTCACGTTAATGATAACAAATGTGAACTAGTAATTAAAATCAGCATTTTAACAAACATTACCTTTTTTTAAACCAAACAGTGGCAGGATAATCCCCACCATGATATGAAAACCAATACTGAGACACAAGCCCATTGAAAAGCTCGTGATTATATTTAGATGCCAGTCATTTTAAATCTGGGTGAGTACTATCAAGTTAATACTGACATTTGAGAATCACTCCTTGAAATACAATATGACAATAGGTACTTTTCTCTACAGCATAACAGAAGCCCAATATCGGTGGCTCCTACTACCAGAGCAAGACCTATCCCTAAACAAACATAAGGTAGTGTTATGCCATATTAATTTGTTACCCCCAAGTAAATAAGAGCATACAAATTATTGATTGATATTTTATGATTGCTCATAGATACTATCACAGCGTATGTAAAAACATCACGAACCGATAACAGTTCCTGACCGAATACTAAAACCGGTACACAGCATTCCAGGAATTATCTGGAACACGTTATTAATATCAGGTAACTTTGAAGACAAGATGAACAAAATGTCCACATTACGGACATCTATCATGGTGAATATAAACTAGAACTCACCTGATGGTACTTCCTATTATGTGTTTTAGCAATACCAATAATGTTAACTTTCACTTCTATAAGATTAGCGCCAACTATCGAGTAGTGTAGCCAATTAACAGTGTTGTTTTGGAAAAAAGCTTTGTCTGAAAAACTGTAATTGCAAAAAAAGTAATTTTCTGTTTCTTTTTAGAACTTGGTCCTGAAGAAGGTTCACTATTGTTAGCCTGTAACCGAAACGCCGCGTCGACCCATGTTCTTTTGAACTTTTTTAACCTATGTTTATTTTATGTGATTTTTAATGTTTAAATGAAATGTTTAATATACTTCATGTATATTTTTTAAAATGATTTGTTATCACTGTGATAAAATGTTTACTTTTGAATAAATGCACAAAGTACATATATTTTTCCAAAACACCGTCTTCTGGTTTTTCTAATTTTTTAATTTTCTAATTTTGATTCTGTCTTTTAATTATGAAATGTGCGTTATAGTGTTCTAATTTTGTAGGTTTTTGTGATTGACTATATTAGTTGGCTCATGCATTGTAATTCAGCCCTTTGCTTCTAACACAAGTGTGTGATTGGTATTGCTAAACATTGAGTCCTAATTTGGTACCATTATTCCACTTTCTACCAACTCAGTGGTATTCTTGTGGGACAAATTTCGTTGACCATATAAAGAGATGCAACACGTTGAATCCAGTTACCTTGTTGCCGATTTCAGTTGAGACAGATGTTGTTAAACAACAGCATGATTGCTTCCTTAGGACAGAAGAAGAAACGAAAGGGAGAATAGACCTTAGGGACACTCCTCTTCCAGTGTGTTATGGTACCTTATGGGTTGATGGTTCATGCTTTAAGCTTCCGAATGGTGATACGACTGCGGCATATGCTGTTACGACTTTGCATACGATTGTTGAAGCTGCACGTATCCCACATAATTCAGCGCAAGCAGCAGAGTTGATTGCATTAACAAGAGCGTGTGTGTTGTCAAAAGGAAAACTGTGTATACCGATAGCCAGTAAGCGTTTGGTGTGGCTCATAGTTTTGGACGTTTGTGGAAAGAACGTGGGTTCCTGACTTCGCATGGAACTAAGATTCAGCATGGTCAGTTGGTGAAAGAACTTCTTGAATCTCTTACTTTGCCGTTGCAAGTTGGGATTGTGAAATGCAGTGCGCATAAGAAAGTTACTGATGATGTTGGTTGTGGTAATGCGTTTGCAGATGAAGTTGCGAAAGAAACTGCGAGAGATGTGATGAGTCGAATGTATGTTGCGGGTCCGGCGAGATGCCTTCCGGATAGAAGTATGTGTGAAGATACGATTGAGAGTGTGAAATCCATCCAAGCTGAAGCTACAGAGAAAGAGTGAATGAATGGAGAGAAAGCAAGGGTAAATTGGATTCGAATGGTTGTTGGATTGAGTTGTCAGAGCATCAGCGACGGTTGTTACCCGATGCGTATGTACTTCCAGTGGTTACGATGGCTCATGGAATGGCTCATATCAGCGTGAAAGGGATGTGCAAGTTGTTAGCTCCAGTGTGGCAGAATGCTGGAATTCCTAAGTGTACAGAGAATCTGGTTAAGAATTGTATGGTGTGTTTGATGTACAATACTGGTAAGGGAACTCCGACTCCAGCTGGTCATTTTGCTCCTCCAACGTATCTGTTCGAGGCTTTGCAGCTAGATGTCATCCACATGGAGAGGTTCAACAACCTGAAATATGTGTTAATGGTTGTTTGCTCTTTTTCGAGATGGGTGGAAGCCTACCCTTTGAAAGATAACACTGCCTTGTCCACAGCGAAAACCCTTATTAAGGAATTTTTCCCTAGGTATGGTTTGCCGAGAAAGATCTGGAGTACCAATGGGAGCGAATTTGTGGGTCAAGTGATGAAGAGAGTGTGTGATGGGTTAGGAATAAGGCAAAAGTTCCACGCTGCAAATCAACCCCAATCAGCTGGTCTAGTTGAGTGCTATAAGGGCACCCTTAAGCTAAAACTAGCTAAGATTCAAGCGAGCTGTGGTTTACAATGGCCAGATGCCTTGCCATTAGCCCTTCTGTCCACAAGAATGACTGTGCATTCGCAAATGGAACTTAGTCCTTATGAAATTGTGTTTGGTCGCCCGGCAAATATTTGGGGAGTGCCGCTGCCGACAAAATTTAGCGAGATAGAACATCCTGTGTTGCTTGATTACCTATATGATATGACGGCTAAATTGCATGTTTTGCACCAACAGGTTCATGATACACTACCACAAGCTTCTGAAGATCCAGGACACGCTATCGAACCTGGCTCGTGGGTGCTAATTAAAGATTTCCAGCGGACCAAGAACGAGCAGCCCCGCTGGATCGGCCCCTACTTGGTACTTCTGTCCTTACGTTCCGCAGTGCGAGTGCACGGTAAAAAGAACTGGATCCATGGCGTACATTGTAAGAGGGCCCCTTTGCCTCTGCCGTACGACTGGTGGGTCCAGAACGGACTTCCTGACTCTGAGACTGAAACTGTGCCTCGTTTTCTGCCTTTTAGCGATGCCCGTTTGATTGGAACGAAAACTGAACGAGAAAGCGGCGATCTTCTTCAAGAAGCTGTGCCTCCGTCGAATCGTTTGGACACTTCTGATCCTGAGCTCTTGTTCCGAGAACAGACATTGCCTGGCAAAGTGCGTTATAATTTGCGACCGAGAGTCGCTGGACTAATAAAGAAATAAATTCTTTCTTTTTCTGACTTTTAAGGTTAAGCTCTCCTCCGAGGAACTATTTTGATTTTTGTTTTTCGAACCACCTTTCGGGTTCAGCTGTAGGGTCGCGGTGTTAAGTCTTTGGAGTGCAAGCCGAATACATTAGGTCGACAGTTCTGGTTGGTCTAAGGGTGTTCCCTAGACTGACAGACGCATTCCTTAGCAGTACGATTAGAGGATGGAGTTTTTCGAGATGGAGAGACCTGTTGAAAGAACGAGCTTCAAGAGCAAAATCTGTAAATTAATGAGCAGAAAACATTTTTTAATATTGTGTTTGTTTATGTTGTTTAATTATGTTTTTAATTGGATATTATTATTATTATTATTATTATTATTAAAAGGCTCTTCTATAGCGCATGGCTACTCGGAAGCATCCCAGCGCTTAGGACTAACCAGAAGGAGATGGATTACAAAGATGCAGAGGTCTGTGTTATCTAGCTTTTTGGGAACAGGAAAGTTTCTAACTTTTTCCGAAAGGCGAGTAGGTTAGGTTCTTGATGAAGGGGTAGAGGAAGAGCATTCCATAACCTAGCCGCATTATGCGAAAAAAGACGGCCCCCTTTGCGGGCCCTGTTGATCCTGGGAGTTACCAGAAGGTTTTGTTGATTCAAACGAAGATTCCTAGGAGGTTTGTATGGCCTAATCATGTCATCTAAAATGGGGGGGCCTTAGAGTGTTTTATAGACCGTGCAAAGTGTCTTGAAGTGGACTCGCTCCTTTATGGAGAGCCAGTGCAAGGTGCAAAGCGCGGGTCTAGCTGATGTGCGATGGCTAGTGCCCGTAAGTAGCCTTGCTGCGGAGTTCTGGGCAACCTGAAGTTGCCGGATAACCGAGACAGGGGCTCCAAGATAAAGCGCGTTTCCATAGTCCAGCCTAGATAAAACAAGGGACTGGACTATGGTTTTCTTAGCTGTTTCGGGTAGCTGAGGAAGGATTTTTCGAATTGTTTTCAGCAACCCGAAGCAGGTGGCCACTGTCTTCCTTGCCTGGATCTTAAATGACAGCTCTGCATCCAGCCAAAACCCAAGACTTTTAATCTCGGTCTTTGGAGTGGGTCCAGGGCCCATGCAAGAGGGCCAGTGTGTCAAGTTGTCGAATATGGCCTTTTTTCCTAGAAGCATCAGCTCCGTTTTTCCTCCATTCAGTTTCAGGTGGGACAAGTCCATCCATTTCGCAACCGCCTCTAGGCAGCTGCAAAGATTGGAACGGAGGGACTCCACCTGATTAAGAGAAACAACTAGCTGGGTGTCGTCAGCATAGCTTACTAGTTGGATTCCGAAAGGAGCTACTACTTCCGACAGGGGCACCATATAAACATTAAACAGTGTGGGGCTAAGGGAGGAGCCCTGTGGCACCCCACACTGTAATGGTATTGGCGGAGAGCAGCTGTTTTCTGAAAAGACCTTGAAGAATCTATCGCCAAGAAAGGACTCCAGCCACGCAAGGGCCCTGCCTTTGACCCCAATCCTTCTGAAACGAGACAGGAGGACACGGTGATTCACCGTGTCAAAGGCGGCACTGAGTTCCAGGAGGATAATGGCCGCGCTGCCACCTGCGTCCAGAATCCTCCTGGAATCCTCGACCACCCTCAACAATGCCGTCTCTGTTCCCTGTCCTCTCCGGAACCCAGTTTGAGTTGGATGAAGCAGATTATGGGTCTCCAAAAAGGATGCTAGCTGTTTGTTCACCCATTTTTCAGCAAGCTTACTGATGCTAAGGAGCAGGGAGATGGGACGGTAGTTGGAGAAGTCTTGAGGATCGAGGTGTGGCTTTTTTAACAAGGCCCTGACCATGGCCAGTTTCCAATCTTGAGGTACCTTACCGGATTCAAGTGAGGTGTTAACTAGGTGGGTGATGTGTGTACTAATGTAAGGCAGGGCTAGATTTGGATATGTGACATTCTCTTTTCAAGTGACGTTCTTGCCCACTACACAGAACCTATGCCTCCTCCTACTGTTTCTTCACATTCTTTTCACCCTCTGCCCGAACATGAAACTGTTAGAAGACTGGAATTTACTAACAATTTCTTTGTTCAGCTTTTACACCAACACCAGCTAGTAATGAACACGACTAATTGTTGGGTGTGTGGCCTTATGCCTCATACTACCGATAAAGGTATTCCTTACCTGGTTTTGCCTTTTAGCTACAATGGTTCTGTTTGGGCATACAGAACAATGTTCATTTATACTCATGGAGCCTATCCCCAACGTTCTGTGAAAGATAGTCCGAAGACTAGTGCTCTGGTTAAGGGTATAGTAGACATGATTAGAGGAATTAGTTCCTATGAGACTATCCCAAAAGATGAGACAGAAGCCTACATTGGATGGAACGTTACTGGATATGGAGTTAGTCTGAGTGTTAACCAGCGAGCGAAAAGATCCCCTCCGATTTGGATAGTGCCCCATCAGGGTCATTATTATCTGCAAGGTAATGGCAAGAATCCGAGAGCTCAGTTAGGGAAGAGTGTTTGCCCTGAGACTTATGTTTTTGCGTCCCAGACTTCCCCAGCGTTCTTAGCAGCTAAGGGTACCTATTTCATCTGTTACGATAAAGCGTATACATGGTTGCCCCCTGATTTTTCGGGCACATGTTTTGTCTTGTTCCTATTGCCTCCCACGTTTACAGCTGTGGCAGATTACCACAAGACGAGAGTTGTTAGAGTTGTCTTCAGTAAGGAAGATACCGCAGAACAAGAATTGGGAGACTTCTTGAAGGGTTTCCTGCCATTTTGGAACCTATGGTTATAGCAGGAACATTCGACAGTTGACGAGAGTGGTTGAGTCCACCATAGTCGAAACTGCCGGTGCCCTTATTAACTTGACTGCTGAGCTCCAGTCGGATCGCCTTATGACTCTTCAGAACAGAGTTGCGTTAGATGTCATACTTGCAGATAGAGGAGGGGTGTGTAAATTAATTCAATCGAGCTGCTGCATTTTCATTCCAGACAACGCTCCGACAGTTTTCCAAGCCATTTCCAAGCTACATAAGATCTCCGAGTCTGTACATATAGACGAAGGAGATTGGTCGTTGATGGTTTTGGGGATTGTTATCCACGTGGGGATGGAAGATTCTGATGGTCATTGGGATGATCTTAGCTATCCTTTTCCTGTTCTGTCTTTGTGTACAGTGTGCTCCTGCTATATGTGGCCTTTGTGCTACTTCGTGTGCGAGGAGACCTGTCCATAGAGAGTTACTAATTAATAGGATGATGCTACAGCAACATCTTGATGATCTGATGAATATAGACCTGGATTCAGACTGACATGGGTTTGGGTTTGTTGCCTATGTAAGGGCAAAAGGAGGGTCTGAGGTTCCGTGATTCTGAACCCGTTCAATAAAAGTCGTCATATCTAGACGATTTTGGTATCAGCGGACCGCAAATGACGAGCGCGGTATGTATGAGTGTTTTCGTCATAATCGATCAATGGGAACACTACGTATTCATGGATTTTGTTCGAACCTTCGGGTTCCATTTTATATACGGCAGCCATTTTGTGGTTGCCCTCACATAGGCCGATGACTACAGCCGAATGAGTCCTTGGGACACGTACACTTTTAGCTGACTTTTGTGTGACCTGAACGAGCTGACTCCCTTGCCCGAGGCTGACCTCGTTGAGCCAGTTCCTTGTTAGGCAGCTGGTCAGATAGAGATCAAAGAGCAGGACATTGCTGAGTTTCTGGTACATGCACACACCCTTCAATCTTGCTTCTCATCTGTTTCTGTTCCTTCCTTTATGGCTTAATTTCTGATATGGGTTGAGGTCCTTTTATTATGTGTTCGTTCAGCCTGTCCGAGCAGAAATGTTGGATTTTGCCTAGTCATTTCTGGTGGGATGGACAACGGAAAGTGGGTTTGTCGTCATGCGATATGTTTGAAATGTCATCATCTGATTGGTCAGTTTGTATGTAACTGATGCCAGCCAGGAATGTGATTTTTAGCATAAAAGACGATGCTTCGCTCTATGAATTCGTGCAGTCTCTAGCGAACCACCCGTGTTGGGCTTCGTAGACCTCTGTTCCTGGTTGCAGCCAATAAATGTGGTCTTTGACGTCACCGAGAAGTATCCCGTGTCTCTGTATTCTACGACAGGTGAACCCGAAGACATCGGGCGTTTCCCCTGGCGCCGTTGGGGTCTAAAACCGGGTTCTTCAAGTGTGGGCGAAGCAGAGAGAGGCAAAGTGTAGGTGCCTGGAGGGAAGGTAGAAGTTCAGGCGGTGGTTGATGTATGCTGGTCCTTGGTTGTGGGGGACTTTCAAGGTGTGGATCAACATCTTAAACTGGCATCTCTTCTGAATCAGGAGCCAGTGGAGCTTCTCGAGGTGAGAGGTGATGCCGGTTCATTTAGGGAGGTCTAGCATGAGTCTGGCTGCCGAGTTGTGTATAGTTTGCAGCCTCTTGAGGAGGTGTGAGGTTATTCCTATGTAGAGTGTAATGCCATAGTCCTGTTGGCTGGTGGCAAGAGCTTGTGTGACAGTGTTCTGTTAAAGTGACTTGTTAAGCGCACGTACACCAAATGGTGTCAATGGTGAGCCACTTGGAGATCTTGCGAAGCATGTGAAGCATGAGGAAGCATATGTCGATACTGCATTGATCTGTCTTTTCATGGTGAACTTACTGTCCATGATGACGCCAAGGTTGCAGGTGTAGTCGATCACTGGCTGAGGGTCCTAGTTTGTAGGGCCACTAGGCACCGTCCCATAGGGAGGTGATGTTCCTGATGATCAGCACTTCTGTCTTGTCTGTGTTGAGTGTTAGGCAGCTGTCTATCATCTAGTCTGTGATGCTCATCATGCACCTGCAGAAGATGGTCATCTTTGTAGAGGAGTTTTCTGATAGTGAGAGGATGAGGTGAATATTGTCGGAGTAGGATATGATGTTCATTCCATGTAATCTGACGATGTTGGCCGAGAGTCATGTAGATGTTGAACAGGGTAGAGCTGAGGGATGAGCCTTCAGGGGTGCTACAAATGGTGTTTTTGGGTTCCAAGGTGAAGGGGGGAGGCAGATTCTCTAGGTACTTCTGGGGAGGAAAGAGGCGATTCACTTGAGGGTGTCTCCTTGGATTCCAATGTTGTAAAACCTTTTGATCAGGATGTTGTGCATACTGAGTTGAACGCTGCTGAAAGATCAAGGAGGATCTAGGCTGCAACATTTCTTTGCAATTGCAATTATTTGTGTCATACTAGTAACTTTTTCCCTTAATGATATATACAGAAGATTTCTGATCAGTCTGAATTACAAACTTCTTACCTCACAATTAATTCTTCAACTTAGAAACTGCCCACCAACAAGCAAGTAACTCCTTCTCAATCACAGAGTAATGCATCTCTGCTTTAGTCAAAACATGCTATCCATGACTAATCTAATCATTAGCACATTATCAGTACCCTGTTGGGACAGAACAACTCTTAAGAATACATTGCTTGCATCTACTCTAACCAAACACAACAGTCCAGAATCACAATATTTCAATGCTTTTGGCCCTGTCGATTGCTTCTTCACTGATTCAAAAACACTTTGACGCTCTTCACTCCACACAAAAGGACCATTCTTCTTTAACATGCTAGACAACGGTCTCATTTTTTCAGCAAAATTTGGCACAAAAAGTTAATACAATTCATACAGCCCTGGAAAAGATTTTACCCCGCATTGTCACTTGTTAGATACTAACTACTACATAACTCTTTTCTCTTGCGATTTGTTTTAATGACTATAAAAGTAAAGAGTTATGTAATGCTCCCTCGAGAAAATTCTATGCAGCTTAGAATGTCAGAATGTTCTTTTGAAAGGAGTTGAGACCATGGACATCATTTAGGGGTCGGCAGCTACGACCTATGGCTTGTCTCTTGCAACACATGAACTGTTTTTTCGACCCCTGGGCACGGAGGTGGCAAAATCACTGCTAGGAACACTGGGGCAGCTCGGTGCTTATGGACATCGGTGGAGCTGCGCTTTCCTTGTTTTCTTGTCCATTTTTTATTATTACAGTAATAGTGAATAATATTATGTTATTCACTATTATTGTAATAAAAATGGAGTACAATTAACTGGAATATCACCCTCGCTTGCATCTAAGCGAAATTAAAATGCTTTTATTTGTATGTTGTGGGCATGCCTGCAGGTGTTTATGCGATAGAGAGTGCGTGTATGTGTAACCGTGTGTGTGTGAATGTAAAAAGTCTGGGACCTTATTTATGAAGGTCTTGCGCCGCCGGTACGTCACTTTTAAAATGGGAAAAAGTGACGGAAGGCCTTCATAAATGAGTCCCCTGGTGACTCTGTGGCACTGTTCTACGTCAAATAAATACCGTTTTGAAGACGACTTCTTGCTACTATGGTCACTACAGATTAGTAAGCAATAAGCCACCTTCAGGTTACACGGGTGCTTTGCAAATGCCCGTTAGAATGTTTTGCCAAAGAGATTGTCCACCCCAGTCGCCTTTTGCCTTTATGTCACTGAGCACGAGGGCAAGCTTGTTTTCAGAATATATCCAGGAAGCTTTTTCCATTGGGATTTCGGCAGATTTCACAGAAAGCTGCTGCCTCTGAAAGGTCAGGGAAGCAGGTCACTTAGAAGCCTTAGCTCTAGTCCTACCGGCACAAGCTGCCAATCACTCCCATGTCACTGTCTACTCAGCCCAAGTCCTGCCAACTGTGCAGTTATCACCGGCCAAAAATCTCTCATATTCCCTACAATATGGGCAGTTTATTTAAAAAAAAATCAGAGCGGAAGCCCCCGCTGACCCCCAAAATTACAAACAGGCAACCTCTTAACCAAGCAATCAGCAGTGCAACCCCTGCTTGGACTCCGCTGTTTATGCCACGGAGTGATTATGCGCCGTGCTGGGCACTCGTCCAAGCTCCAGAACTGCTCTTTAAGATTACGCCTTCGGTTTTTTTCAGTCGCCTTCCAGAGAGAGAGAGTCGTTCTCTACCTCGAGCCAAGACTCGTCAATGCCAGAATGCAGAGCCATGCTGAAAAGAAGTAGAAAAAATCAAACTGCGGGCTTTTGTGCTTAAAAATAATGCTTTTGCAAGTTGCTATGGTGATGAAAACAGCATGGAATGGCAACTGGCTGCACAGACGGAATTTCACATTTGTATGAAGAGATTCTTTTGAGAGGACGGGGGCGTGGTGGTGGTTGTTTGTTCGAGCAGCACTGGTTGCTGCTCTGCCTGGGTTAGGAGGTGTGCATGTTGGTCCCTTGACCTGGAAGACAACGTCTCCTGTCATTTGTGTGTTGGAATTCACGCCCTAATTTGTCAATGAAGCCCATCCTGCCGAGAATCACCCATCATCATTATCATAAGTAGAAACTTGTGAGGTACAGGGTGTACCTTAGAGGTTTCTCCGTCTGTGTCCTGTCTTTATCTGCAGCACACCTTGTATACCTTCCTATCCATATGCAGCTCCTTAAGCAGCGGCGGCTCCTCCGCAATGGCGAAGAAGCATCGCCTCACTGTGTGGAAAAATGTAGGGCCGATGACCTTTTTCAGAGTTGCCCGGCGTTAACCACCTCTATACCACTCAAATTACCAAACAAAGAGGCAGGCGCTGGAGACTGGAAGGCAGGAAACAGAAGTTTTATTCCGCCGGAGCAGAACACGTCAACTCAGACAACAGGGTATCTTCTCGAGGTGCTCTAACCGCATCTCTGAGGCCTGGCCTCTTATACACAGGTTTATGATCTTTATTACAGTTTATTGCATGTGGCACATTCTTGCAAATGCTTTGAAGTATGAAAGGACATCCTCGGAATCGCCGCTTCAGGCCCGTTCCCACACACATTTACAGTTGAAGTCCCCACCCCGGTCACAACAGGTGATGATTGTCGCGCAGCTGGACATTCCGCCGATTCACGGAATGTATGTGGTTGATCGGATCTCATGGGGTGGGGGCTTTGATCCACTCGGGGATCCTTTGATGGGAGAAGCTTCCTACTGTATGGGCCAGGTGGTGGCCTGGAAATGAGTAAGACAAACGGGCACAGAGGAAAAGGGGGGTTTTATCAAAGGACCCGGGATCATGAAAGGAATGAAGGGAGGTGTTGAGCTGGGAACAGGATGGGGTTCCGAGGCAGAGCTGTGCTGAGGAGGGGTTTATGGCCCAAGGCATGTGAGAGCGGGGGCTGTCAGCGTGTGGGGGATGCTTGCGAGGTCAGGAGAGAGAGAGAGAGGCACTGGCTGTCGTCGATGGGCAGAGAGGCCATGGCATTTAAAATGGCTGCCGCGCACGAATGGGCTCGGAAAGGGGGCAAGATGGCGCCGATAATGTTGACACTGCAGTCTAGGTTTTAACAGTCCTCCCTTTTCAACATATCTAGCCAGCTTGTCTACTCAAGGTCAATCTGCATTAAATTCCTAACCTCAACATCATACAGTGCTCCCATACGTTCCTTTCCAAAGTCCACAGTCTTAGGGCAGATACAATTCGCACATAATGAACACAGAGGCGGCAGGCATTGAATTCCTAAGCAAAACCCGCATATCACAACCACGGGTATCAGGATAATGGTAAACAGTCTCCAGCCCCAGTTCTTAACAGTACTCCAGAACCATCCACCAAGCGAGCATTCTTCCTGCTCCTAGTGAACTTCTGAGGAGAGTCTGTGGAGATGTTCGATGGCCTTGTACACTGAGGGTGAATTGTCCGGTATATATGTACAGCAGCTGGACCCAATAATGCGGCATGCTCCACCACTATCCGCTAGAACCACATCTAGAACAAGGCGGTTCTGGAGAGCCACCAGGCGGACCGCTTGAAGCTCGGCTGTGTTGTTTGCAAGGATACCAGCTGTGATGTTCATTGTTGTCTCGACTGCCTGAGTCAGATGTCGGATGGCACGGCTGTTTGCCATCGGGCCCCAGAGCGGAACAAGTCACTTCATTGCATCAAGGAACTGTGCTCCTGTAGAGTCGGCTTGTTCAATGTCCTTGGCTCGTTTTTGTCTATGGTGATTCGCCGGAGCCACATAGGTCGGAGGAAGGATGTAGGAGATAAAACAAGTGCCCCCCCAGCCTTTGGGGAGCCAGGTGTAAGCTTTTGTGCCACAAACAAAGTACATTTTGGAGAGGATACAAAGGAAGGTGGATCGGTAGAGTCCAAAGTTCTGGTGAAGTGGCAAGCACTGCGGCCCACCAGCTGTGTCCCAAGCCCTTCTATGCACATATGGCCTGTGAAGTTGATGACAGATAGAGCCACAGTCAGAGTGGCAGCTGTTCGCTTCCGTAGGTAGGAGAAGGTGGGTCTGGTTGGATTGTTGAACACCTGCATTTCAATTCGTTCTTTAGCAGGGATGTCCATGTGGATAGAGTCGTTGGAGGTCTGCGGGCAGAAATGTGTCTTTGTTTTGTTTTGCCAGACCTCATGGAAGAAATGCGTCATGGTTTTGCTGGAGGTGGCATTGTCCTTATAGCTCTCTTGTAGGAGGATCAGCCAAGCAAGGCAGGAGCCGTGAATGGAGAAGGGTGAAGGGATGAAAGGTATCGAATGTCCAGTGGCGTGGGGTAGCAACCCACAGATCCAGCAGTTGGTGGCATTGGTGGCAAGATTGTGCTGGTGCAGTAGCTGCACAAAGGAGTTGTTCCAAAACTCTTTTCGCCTTTCTCTGAGTTGGGGAGAGAGAGAGATCAAATAATGTTCCTTCATGGTGGTAGGCTGTGCAGTGGTCAGGAATGTTTCATGAGCAGGTGCATCTTCTTCCACAATCCAGAGCGTGGTCATGAGGAGAAAGCAGAAAAGGATCATGATAAAAAGTGCAATTGTCTTTGAACTGTGGATTCTGTCTGTCTTTGGGTTCCTGTAGTGTATTTTCGGATGTCCGGTTGCTTCCATCACCTTCTTATCGGGCGCTTCCATCATCTTCTTATCGGGCGCTTCCATCATCTTCAAGGGAGCTCGGTAGCGGGCAGAACCAAAGACCTCGTCTGGCTTTCTCTCCTGACAGCCCTTGTTGTGTTAGGCCACCGATCTGAGAATTATGACTTAGTCAATGGTCTGCTTAGCCGAAACTCTCTCCTTTCGTCGCAGGTTATACCCTTCTTTGGATGGCACGGTAGGGTCAGGAATCTTTGCAAGTTCAAGTGTCTCTGTGTCTGGGTAGCAATTCAGCGATGGTCGGTCTTTGTTCAGGAGCTCTTCCTGGGTGGTCACGTCTCCGGTCGTCATCAGAGTCAGGGGAATCCTCTTACAATGGTGCGCATGCACCCAGGTCCGCTTTCCTTCCACTCGAAGAGCTGTTCGGGTGGTGAGTAGGACTTGCCAGGGGTCCGTCCACCGGGGTTCCAGACTCTTGGCATGCTGGAAGTTCTTGATTAGGATGTAATCCCTGGGTTGCAGGTTGTGTCCGGGACCCCTGGGAGCATCAGGGATGGCATGCAGCACCTGTTGGTGAATGACAGACAGAGTTTCAGGCAATTTATACAAGTAATCAGACATTAGGACTTCCGGGACGTCATGAATGGAAGTCGGTTTTGGTGCAGACCAGACGCTCATGGGTCGGCCGAAAACGACCTCGTAAGGTGTCAAGTGGTGTTTGGTGGGGGTGGAACCCATCAATAGCAATGCCAGTGGGAGAGCGTCTGGCCATTTCAGTCCTGTGGTAGCCACTATCTTGGCTAGCTTTAGCTTTAGTGTGGCATTGTGTCGCTCAACAAGTCCAGAAGACTGGGGGTGGAAGACTGCGTGGAACTTCTGCTTGATACCCAGCCCCTTTAAAATGAGCTGGATAACTTCGGCTACGAAGTGGGGGCCATTGTCGCTCCATAAAATTCGACAAAGGCCGTAGCGAGGGAAAAATTCTTTTAACAGTACCTCTGCAGTGGCCATAGCGGTGTTATCACGGGTTGGGTATGCTTCCACCCATTTGCTGAATGCACACACCACAACAAGTATGTATTTCAGGCCTTGGCATCTGTCTAGTTGGATGTAGTCCATCTGCAGGACTTCAAACGGGTGATTGGGAACCCCAAACCCTCCCCGGGGTACCACAGTTCCTTTCCCGGGGTTATGTTGTAAGCATATCAAGCATTGTTGGACCAGACGTTTGGCGGAGTCTGTGATTTTGTCCTTGTGCCAGACTCTGGAGACAAGTTCAATCGTGGGGGCTGATCCTATGTGAGCAGGGGAGTGTGCCATAGTCAGTATGGGAATCAGGTATGAGTCAGGTAGCAACCATTTGTTCGTGTCTTTTGTCCGCCAGCAGCTTTCATTGTCTTTCAGTCCCACCCGTGCCCATTCAGTTATTTCGTGTTGTGTGCTAGCCATTTGAATGTCCCTAATAGTGTCCCTAGCGTCGGTCCATTTCTCTGCTTGTGACCTGGTCACGTACATGCGTGTCGTCGTCCTATTTTCAGCTGTGGTTCGAGCAGTGATATCGGCTAGTGCATTTCCCTGTCCAATAATGTCTGTCACTTTCTTGTGTGCCTGGCATTTGATGACCGCAAGTCTTTTGGGGAGAAGGACAGCTTCCATCAGGGCGGAGACTAGATCTCCATGTAAGATGGGAGTGCCGTGCGAGGTCAAGAATCCCCTTTCCTTCCAAAGGAGCCCAAAATGGTGAACCACCCCGAAGGCATACTGGCTGTCGGTGTAAATGTTCGCTGTGGTTCCTGCTGCTAGGATGCATGCTCGTGTCAGGGCAATCAGTTCCGGTGCCTGTGGAGATCGCTGTGTGATGCGGGCTGTCTCTACTACAGTTTGGGCCGTGGTGACTGCATAGGCAGCTGAAGTGGTGCCATCGGGGAGTTTGATGCAAGAGCCGTCCACCCACAGCTCTCCGTCAGGGTCAGGAAAAGCCGTGTCTCTGAGGTCAACCCTACTTCTAGTCTGTTCATCCGTGAGGGTCACACAGTCATGTACAGGGGGCACATTTGGATCGTTCTCCGGTAGGGGCAACAAAGTTGCCGAATTCAGTGTGGTGCATCTTTTCAGGGTGATGTGGGGTGCGAGTAGAGTCAGTTCGTATCCAGTCAGTCGTGCACTCGTCAGATGTTGTGTCTTAGTTTGGTTCAGGAGGGTGTCAACTGCATGGGGTACTAGTACCGTGAGGGAATTCGAGAGTACGATCCCCTCACTCTGTCGGATAGAGATAGCAGCGGCAGCTACAGCTCGAAGGCAGGCAGGCAAGGGTCTGGCTACGGGGTCAAGAGTGGCAGAGAAGTAAGCGCATGGTCGTTGCTTTGGGCCAATGGACTGGGTCAAGACAGATAAAGCACACCCCTCCCTTTCGTGAGTGTAGAGGGAGAAGGGCTTTGTGTAATCGGGGGTACCTAGGACAGGGGCTGAACAAAGGGCGTCTCGTAGCTCTATGAAGGAGGATTGGCATTCAGGGGTCCAAGGGAGGGGGAAGGGGACATCTTTAGCTAGCAGAGAAAGCAGCGGTTTCACAATGAGGCTGAAGTTTGGCAACCACTGCCGACAGAAGGAGGTGAGGCCTAGTAGGGAGCGGACCTGTTTCTGAGTCTTAGGGACAGGAGTTTCAAGAATGGTTTGGATCCGGTTGGGAGTAAGTTTCCTTCCGTCTTTGGACAAAAGGTGACCTAAGTAAGTGACCTGGGGTTGGCAGAATTGCAACTTCTTCTTGGAGACCTTGTGGCCATTTTCCGCAAGGAAGTGTAGGAGTTGAATGGTGGCTGTGACTGCTAGTGGAGTGGTATCGGCCGCCAAAAGGCTGTCATCGACGTATTGTATCAACACCACTCCATCGGGTAACTGGACCTCATCCAGTTGTTTCTTGAGGGCCTGGCTGTAGATGCTGGGGCTTTCTGTGTAGCTTTGGGGTGCTCGACAGAATCTATATGAACAGGCTTTTAGGGTGAAGCCGAAGAGATATCGGCTTTCTGGGTGGATGGGGATAGAGAAAAATGCGATTTTGAGGTCAATAACAGTGAACGTGGTGGCAGTAGAAGGAATCAAAGTCAGGATAGTGGTGATGTCTGAGACCACGGGGTACTGGGGTACAACCACTTTGTTGATCTCTCGAAGGTCAATGATGAAGCGGTATGCTTTCTCATCTCCCTCTCCTTGTTTCTTGATGATGGGCAAGATAGGGCTGTTGCAAACGTTGCTAACCACTTCCTCTACCACTCCTGCGTCTATCAGTGACTGAATACTCTTTACCAATGCCTTCTCGCCCTCGGGCGATAGCCGATATTGTGGAAGTTTTGGGAGTATTGCGTTCGGTCGAACAGTGATGTGCACTGGGTCAATCATCATGCGTCCTACGTCCGACTCTGTCTTGGCCCACAGATACGGAGGCAGAGTGTCAAGTAGGGACGAGTCAGTGTCAGTGATGGAAAACATGCGTCGGGAAGGGCAATGTCTGAGCAGAATGGGGTTGTCGTACAGAAAAACTTGAACTCCGTCTTGGGAACATCTAATAGTTGCTCGGAAATGCTTCAGTAAGTCAAGTCCCATAATGGCGTCAGGAATATTGGCAGAAAGCAAAAACGTTGTGTCAGTCGTATTGTTCTCTAAGTCAAAGGGGATCGGAGTGGACAAAGGGTTAGTGGAGGGCGTTCCATCGAAACCTATCGATGTCACAACTGAGCCAGACAAGGGTGCCCTTGGAATCAGTCGTTTAGATAATGAACTACGTGTCGCTCCACTGTCTACCAGAAATGGAGACTTTGTACCCAGGACCTTAGCAGTGACATAAGGACCTTGCTGGTCAACATAGAGCTCGACTGGATCCCTCCCTTGCCCTTGGCAGTCCTATGCGAAGTCGTGGGCATCGTCGCAGTCAGACTGCTGGTACTGATTCTGTCTGGGTCGGTCAAATGTATTTGGTCTGTTTGATTTATCGTTAGTCGTGTCATTTGTGGGCCCCCGTTGCTGTCCTCTATTTCTCGGTCCGCTCGCTACGTCCTTGGGATCCCTACTTCTGTTCATCTCCAACAGAACCGGGCACTGGGATTTCCAATGGCCGAATCCTTTACAGAAGGCACACTGGTCCTCGCTAATGTCTGCACGTCCAATGTGGGGTGTTGAGGTGTGGTCTTTAGGAGGTGCACTCCTAGGGACATTTGTCTGGTAGTTTCCTTTGTATTGCTCTCGTCCTATAGTCACCCCTTGCAACTGCGCAATCATCACCCTCTCTTTTGAGTATTTCTTCTTTTTCTCTGTTGCCCTATCGTTTTCATTTTTCTGGTGATCGTAATATTGGGCCATCTGAAGGATAGCCGCAGGTTTGGAGGCCGCCCAACTACTCTCACTGGCCTGCAGTTTCTGAGAGACCTCCGGCGACAAACCCTTGACATAATTTTGGACAAACAGATGGTGTCCGGTTGCAGTGGTCATGTCCTGGCCGCTGTAATCGGAGAACACTGTTTCAAACCGGGAGAAGTAGTCCGATACGTCTTCCTGGGGTTTCTGACGACAAGCCGTTACTATCGACCAGTCCACTTTCTTTTCTGGGATCAGGGTTTTCAATTTCTGTACAATTTTGTCTGGGAGGTCTAAAATGGATTTCAAAGGCTTCTGTCCAGGTTCTCGTTGCCTATCTATGCCATCGAGTTGTGACCAGTTACGTCCGAACAGCTCAAGGTGGTCGACTTTACGGATTTGCTTCCACACATCAGCTGGCAGACATAACCCGAAAAACAAGTCGATGTCAGCCAAGGTCATGATCGTTGAACCTAGGGCCGTACCTAATTCAGTATAGAAGGCAATGGGGTTTTTACGTAAATCGGGCAGAGATTTCAGGAACGTCAGAATATCTTGCCGATCCCATGGCTGGTAGACCCAGTTGTACACTACCCTCCCTCTTGCATCTTGGTGGTTGACGTCATCGTGTGTTCCCAGACGTCGTGGAGGAACCCAGTAGGGGGCAGCCTCTCTTATTGGCATCATGGTGCTAGCTCGCTCAGTTTGTGGTTCGGTTGCTACGGGTGTCGTGGGTTTAGCTTCCGATTCCTGTTCAGTGAGGTGGTGGAAAACCTCAAGCGTACGCGTAAGGAGGTCCGTCACATCACACTCGCCCTCATCCCCGATATCGACCTTCCTATACAGAGTCGCTAGGCTCTCGGGACCTTTGTCTCGATATCGGTCCTCATACGCATTCAGGACATGATAACACAGTCGAATGGCAAAATGTCATCTGTGGCTCCCTGCATATGAGTTGAACATATCCGTGATGTGTTCTTCACTTTCCTTTCTTTCTACCAGTGTCCTCACTATCTTGTGAATCCCTGCTCGCTCATCCTTGCTTAATCTGTTTGTTCTTGCGGAATCAGCCTTTCGGGTCTCTGTGTCATCTAACACTGTCGCTTGTGCTGTATCTAGTACAAGGGGTTCGGCCGGCGCGGAGGCCATAGGGACCGAAACTCTGGTACCATTCTCGTCTGTGCTTGGGGATAGCGGGTGTTGTGCTAAGGTTTGGGAAGGGGCATATGGAGGGGGCATGTAGATGATCGGAGGACCTAACAAAAGATCATCGTTGGCTCGCTGTTTCAAGGGCAATTCAGGATAGAGCGCAGAGGGCGTTCTAACCGGACACTGGCTTGATGTCTCTACCTCTAGTTTCTGTTTGGCTTCTTCTCTTTCCTTAATCTCTTCTTCTAATTTCTTGGCAGCTAGGTGGGCTGCCTTTCGCAGCTCTTTTCCCAACCTACTCTCATTTCTCTTTTTACGCTGTTCGGTTTCTTTGCGCCACATGCCGAGACTATCAAGCATAGTGGGCGTTGTCTTGTGTTTCCCAAGGGCTGTTTCTAGCGTGCTTATTTTATCCTCATCGAAGGATCCTATCAGTGGCCACTGACTTTTCTTATCCTTCTTCGTATATTTATGCCACAGCTTGCTATAAGCTATAGCGATCAATCCATGCTTCATGAACATGTCCTTATTAGGGGTGCCTTCCAGTGGAGCCGGATGGTTCATCTCTAATAAGCGGTCCGGGCTAAACAGGCTACCAATCAGTGGGGAGAAGATAGGCATGACGGATTACAACGGGGAAAAAAGTCTGCACTACCTATCTTATCACTGCGTGCAAAGACTAGACAGAATATTTCTATTCTTCGTTGTTTGCAGGCGGCGAATACCTCAAAAGAACCAATATCGAACAGTCAATGTTCGGTCAATCAAACAATCAATGGGGAGAATAAGTAGGCACGACGGGTTACAACGGGGACAAAAGTCTGCGTTACCTACCCTTTCGCTACCTGCAAAGAGAGAACCTGTTCTTCCCTGTTTGCAGACAGAGAATCTCCAGAAAACAATCCGCGAACAACGTTTCGGGCCAAACAATCAATCAGTGGGGGAGGAAGATAGGCACGACGGATTACAACGGGGACAAAAGTCTGCGTTACCTATCCTTCACTGCTTGCAAAGAGAGAGCCTGTTGTTTCTCCGTTTGCAGACAGTGAATCTCCAAACAAACCAACAAAAGAGTAATACTAGTATTATCCAAATCAAACAATCATTTCGCAATTTGTCGCGATTACACGACCTTACCCAGACCGCATGGACAGTTTCTTGACTTCCGAATCCAGCGTCCGATCGTCCTCTATTCTTCGTGATCTTTGCGGCACTCCTGATGGTTCCCAGTCACTCGAGAGAGGTCTGTTCGGAACCAGTGAAGTTCGGATGATCGGCTGTCAGACGAGGGTCTATCGGACAGGAGCTCTCCCGATCGTTGCAGTCGTTCACTCTGTCGTCAGGACCTCTCCCACTGGATCCACGAGTCGCTGATGGGCCCCACGTTTGGAACGCCAATTGTGGAAAAAGGTAGGGCCGATGACCTTTTTCAGAGTTGCCCGGCGTTACCCGCCTCTATACCACTCAAATTACCAAACAAAGAGGCAGGCGCTGGAGACTGGAAGGCAGGAAACAGAAGTTTTATTCCGACGGAGCAGAACACGTCAATTCAGACAACAGGGTATCTTCTCGAGGTGCTCTAACCGCATCTCTGAGGCCTGGCCTCTTATACACCGGTGTTATGATCTTTATTACAGTTTATTGCATGTGGCACATTCTTGCAAATGCTTTGAAGTATGAAAGGACATCCTTGGAATCCCCGCTTCAGGCCCGTTCCCACACACATTTACAGTTGAAGTCCTCACCCCGGTCACAACAGGTGATGATTGTCGCGCAGCTGGACATTCCGCCGATTCACGGAATGTATGTGGTTGATCGGATCTCATGGGGTGGGGGCTTTGATCCACTCGGGGATCCTTTGATGGGAGAAGCTTCCTACTGTATGGGGGGGCAATAATCAGCATCCGCAGGGCCAGGTGGTGGCCTGGGAATGAGTAAGACAAACGGGCACAGAGGAAAAGGGGGGTTTTATCAAAGGACCCGGGATCATGAAAGGAATGAAGGGAGGTGTTGAGCTGGGAACAGGATGGGGTTCCGAGGCAGAGCTGTGCTGAGGAGGGGTTTATGGCCCAAGGCATGTGAGAGCGGGGGCTGTCAGCATGTGGGGGATGCTTGCGAGGTCAGGAGAGAGAGAGAGACGCGCTGGCTGTCGGCGATGGGCAGAGAGGCCATGGCATTTAAAATGGCTGATGCTTACGCGCACGAATGGGCTCGGAAAGGGGGCAAGATGGCCCCGATAATGTTGACACTGCAGTCTAGGTTTTAACAACTGCCTGTTTCTGAGCCAGCAAATGATAAATAAAACAATTTAATTATTTTATTTTTCATTTGCCGGCTCAGAGCCAGCTTGCGCCAGTGCTTTAAATGGGCCGGTACTCACCGGTACTGAGTACCGGCACTTCTTTTTCCCCCCTCAAGAGTACCGGCACTTCTTGGTTACTAAATAGAGTACTGGTACTCACTGTCACACAGTCATGTGAGCATGCATCGCATTTCTACACTGCGGCGCACGCTCACATATTGGTGATTTCACAAGGAGGTCAGTAACGCCATGGCGCCAAGGCTGAGCAACGTGTGACCCAAGCGCGCAACGTTGTGATCAAAGGGCTTTAGCCCCCCCTCCTCGTGTGTGTCAGCCTGGCCGAGACAACCTTCCCGGGCAGACGTACGCACCGCACATGAGTACTTCACTGGTCTTCAAAAGACCTTTAGCATGTTAGCGTTGAAGTGTTTCACCCCTTCTTAGAGCCCCTGCTGCTCAACTCTGCCTTTTGCCTGAAGAATCAGCCCCCCCTCCTCTCCGAAATGTGACGCGCAGGAAGAAAGGAAAGCACTTTAAAAAGCAGAATTTGCTCTTGCTTTCCCTTTCTTCTATGCGAAAAAGACGGAAAGGAAAGGATAGCACATCATCTGGCGGATAAGAAAGGGGACAACTGAGGAGAGCTTGTATAAGCACAGTCAGCTGAAGAAATCGAGGGGTTATCTGAAGAAGAAAGGGGCAAGCAAACGATATTAGAGAATACACTGTGGGCGCGGGCAGTGGGTTTAAAATAAAGCAGCTGATGTATGAGATGAGGATCATCTGATGAGAGTCAGAGGTGGGTAGGTGTCCCAGGAAAGAGCCAAGGCTTTCGAGAATGACACAGGTCTTTGGAAGGGGCCTGTTGAGTGAGGACAGAGCGACAACTGCAGTGGCAGACTGGTATTTTAAGTGGGGGAGGGGTATCCTAGAAAAAGCAAGATAAGGAATTTGATGAGAGGAACGAGGGGACATTTAAGTTGAGAGGTGGTGTGACCACCTGGAAAAAGAGAAAATGTAAAGAGACACATGGGGCATCGGAGGGAACATGGGGCTAGTGAGTATGGCCTAGGGACATCCGAGGGTAGAGGTAGGGAGAATCTCGTCATCCCAAAAAGTGTTATCTAAAGCGGGGGCGGCAGCTGAATAGAAAAATTATTTTGAGGGGATGGTGGACTTTTTTAAGTCATGTGTTTTTTTTATCCACTAATATAAACTTTACCATGATGTGGCTCATTTATTTGTAACAAAGTTAAACAATGAAAGGCCCAACAAACAATCATAAGAATTCAGATTGCATACTCGGAGTTAGAATGGATTTATCAAAATACTTAAACACAGTATAGACCTTACTGGGGCACAGTGGAAGGGGACGAATGATGTGCACGGAGTTAAAATTGCACATTTACCAGAAAACGCTGAACGTAGCTAACAATATAAGCATTCAAACACGACTAAGACATGACTTCACATGGCTTGGTGAATGTTTCTCATTCTTTTCTATGATGTTAGATCACACTTTAAATTGCTTCCAGAATGCTTGTGACTGATATCAAGCATTTCTCAGAAACTTGGCCTATTCAAGATTGCCAAGTACGCTTTTTTGCTGTCATGCACATGCACAGTCACACTTTTTGGTATTTCTTTGTTCTTTAAACCTGATAAGTGCTAATCTCTAAACAAAAGCGCATATAAATGCAAACCCTTTTTTCCTCTTTGATCTCTCCAGTATCCTTCTGAATCCAAATAACCGACTAACCTATCCACCACTCAAATTACTTTCACATTTTTACTATACTAATTCAACACTAATCCTTCTTAGGCTCTGGAGTAGCGTGCTACTCGCCAAAAAAGCACTTTGACGCCTCGTTAGGGGTAGTAAGAGCTATAGAAATGCAATTACAATACAATACAATACAATACCTTCAGTGTGGATGGATTTGGCCAACTTCTACAAGCCAATGATGGGAAGTGTTACAGTGGTTAAGGTGTTTTCATGGGTGTCTGAATATTGTTAAGGAGGCTAATAGGCAGAGAATTGCCTGCATTTAGGTGGGTGAGGACCAGGGCTTCGACTGACACAGACATCTGGAAGGAAGGATGTCTGGAGGCAGAGCTCTTACCTTACTGGGACAGGCCCATACCCAGTTACCTGCTACAGATGCTGAAATGACTAGATTCCCCAAACAGTGAATTTTACTGACATCCTACAATATTCACATACGGGGAAATTCAGTTTTATTTCTGCATGTCAAAGACTGTCTGCCTTGGGGAAGGGACACTTACAGCCAGCCCTTCACTTCCTTTTATAGCAAATTGATGCAAATTCACATTACTCTCTAAGGAAAAAAAACTGCAGTTTTCAGCTAAATAAAGTGAAAACATCTATTTTAGGTGTGGTTTATGTTTCATTTGCTGCCTTCTTCTGGATGCACACCCAACGCTACAACTTGGGAGCTCTACACCCATAGAGTGCCACTATTGTGTTGTGACAAAACTATAATATGAACATGGATTTCAATCCATGTAAAATTGGTGAATTGGCAAAGCGGTACACAGGCTACTTTAAATATTGTCCCAAGAATATTGTCCCAGATGTGGCCAGAGGGCTAGACCCCTCCCGCCAGGCAGAGAGCTTCAGAACCGCCAACACCACTACAGGCCAGGACACATATCCCCGCACTGGAAGGAGGGAGCAGGCAGAGAAGTAAAAAGAAGGAAGGATCATGGTTAGCCGGGGAATCGCAGGTATGTCTTTCCAGGATAATGCTGTGGAGGCATCCATAAGTGTGCGGCTGTGAGCAGTACAGAGATATGAACGAGAAGTGCCAAATGTCTGCACCTCCAAATGCCCCACCCAATTTCCACTAAAGCAGGTTAGAAATCTGTAGGGTTCCACTGCACTATTAGGTGCACCAGACTGGTCATCACCAGTTGACACAACAGCTGGCTGTATCTGGTATTAATGAAAAAAGTGAGCCACACAGTAGGAGTGGAAGCACCAGGGAACACAAAGCACCCAAGGGAGGAAGCCAAACTTTGGACTTGAGGAGAAGGAGCAGGCCTAAGGGATGCTTTGAGCATCAAACACATGTGGGTACAGGGTGCCTCCCATATCAGAAACAGTGGCTACAGCAGGCCTGCTGACCACCATCATCAGTGACGCCGTGCTCATATGTTCATGGTTATATGTGCCTTTACTAGCCCCTCAGAATTTTGGACTAGGTTTTGCTTGGGGGCACAGTATCTGAAAGTGAATGATAGGGTGAAATATTATTGCTCTATTGTGAGACCCCCAGATAACTTTCTTCTCCAAGGATCACTAGCAAGACAACTGATGGCTTCCTTCCACCCGATGTGGGTCAGAGTTGCATTTTAGGATGTGGTCTTTTCTCCTTTATTTAATTTTCAGTAAAACAAGTTTCTGCACCTTTTAATGTTTTGCTTAACATACAGGTGCCTCTGACAAAAAGGGAAACCTGATAGTTACCCTTCAACAGTCTGTCAACTAGTACAATTTATACATGCAAGGGCATCAACAATAAATTGCAGAGGGAAGCAATTTGTCATCATTCGCAACCGAAAAAAATTCTTGCGCCCTTCAAATGTTTTTCATTAGACCCATCCTTAGTCCCGCCTCTAGCCCGCCTCCTTACCACGCTCCCTAGCTCGATCACATGAGTACCTGCACTTTTTTCCCATTTAAAGCACTGGCTTGCGCATATGTGTTTGGCTGGCCATCTCAGGCTGACCAAAACACACTTGCACACTTAGGTTTTTCCAGCCAGGCTGCATTGAGCAGCCCTGCTGGAGAAACCCCCACAGACTTCCTGGTCTGAGCCAGGCGACGTTTTTTGCAGCCCGCTGGGACCAATCCTTTAACTGCTCTCACATGAGAGCAGCATGTGGATTGCAGGGGGTCCGTGTTGCCGACCCAGTGCTTGCTGAGACCTGGAAGGGCGCAGGGGTGTAGCACAGGCCTCCGCTGTCCCTGCGGTGCCTGGGCCCTAAGCTCCAGGGGGCCCCATCAGCATAGCACGTCAGCCCTCCTAAACACATTCTTCGTTTGAAGAGCTGGTTTTGTCCCTCGCAGCCTATTCCAGAAACTGCAGGGGTGCGCTTACCGGGGCACAATAAAAAAAACTGGCTACTTTGATTCCAATCCAACAGGGTTTATAGACCGCTTTTGTCTTGACCACATTGGGTGACCCTGGGCACATTCCACTATGCCTCATTTCATTTTCGTGCCAAAAGTTAAGAGCACTCCGAAGCAGGCTAAATGAAAGTGCATAGCTCTTTATATACTTTGGAACATATTCTTGGAAGGACCTCGTCACAGAGATTCTGCAATGTTGATTAACATGGTTCTGGAATGAAATATGTCCTTGTGCGCATTTCTCCCAGCTGCTGAATGTGCCACTCTTCACTCTTCACATAGGGACTACTAATAGCATTCACTATTTCTATACCACCGCCCCCTCACAAGCAAACTACTTTTGATGGTTTATTCACAGTATGACTTAACATAATAGTACTTATTTTACCGACCTGTGAAGGATGTGAGGCTGAGCTGATCTTTCGTACAGACATTCTAAGCACATGTTCATGTATTTTGGTGTTATCAAACTCCTGGTTTGCTTCATCTGAGACCCTGAGTATAAATACAGAATCAAAGCACTTCCTATGGCTTTTGGGACGTTATGTGTGTATTGCAGGGCTCTCAAAATACCTTCATGGTACCGGAACTGGGAGCCTTTCAGAGGGCTGTAGCATTGCAAGTTAACTGCGTTGCATGCAGCCACATAGCCCTGAGTGACTTCTCATTTGGACAGAGCGCAAGTCCTACATCATGGGTACACATATTTTCCAGGAGGCAAAAAAGTTTGGCCTGTCGTGTGACTGATGGCCGCATTGATGTCAGCAGGATGGCAGGTGCTGTCCATGTAAAATAGCAACTCAGGCCACTCAGACGGTCAAATAACAACTGACTTGCCTCTTAGTTCACTATTTTCATTGCCGCCAGGGTTGGAGGAAGCAGGAATGCTTCAAAATTCATGTTTGCAAACTAATGCTTAAAAAATACTTCTAAATGCACTGATATACTAACGGGAAATACTTCTGCATGTTAAAGAAATGCTTTTGTTTGGATTTATGTGGAGACGTTCATATTTTGTTCACGTTTGTTGCAAGATGTCTTTAAAAAAGAATGTGTTCCTAAAGTTAAGTGTTGCAGGACACCTTTACTTCTTTTATCTATATTTTTTGCAGCCCAGTGCTGTTCACCAGGAGGCCACAGGCAAAGTTCGGGAGGGCCGCAAGCTGTACTTTGAGTATCACTGTTTCATAAAGCAGGCATTAGCAATACCATTGTGTCTAGATTGCCTGTAAAACTTACAGCAGGCAGGCACATGGTGGCACCAATATTTTATCTACCTTAAATTGTGCTCACCTCTGACGTGGTGCAAATTACAATATGTGCACATCTGTGATATGCCGTAGATCTGTATCGTGGATCTCATTAGCGGCCCTGAAGCCAGATGCTAAATGGAAAGTGGGGGCTAATGAGAATGCACACTTACTACTGAAATCGTTGTTGTAATCACAATTGTATTTTTATAGCGCTTACTACCCCTGACCATCGTTGAAGTGCTTTTCGGCGAGTAGCACATTTCTCCGGAATCCAAAGTGGAATAGTGGTGGATAAGTGTAGGAAAAAGATGTTTTTAATTCAAACGTTAGACGTGTTAGATTGTTAGTTGGATTGAATATGACAGAGGAGGGAAGAGTCTAGAAAGTGTTATTTCGGAGCTCATAGTAGTAAAATGAGGTTTGGGATGAGTCAAAGGAGTGATAGAGGGGGGAAGACTCTAGACAGGGTTATATGGAAGAACATATTGGTAAAACAATGTTTGGTATGAGTCAGAGAGTAGAGGTACAGGGGTGTAACACAGGCCCCGCAGCTCCTGCAGTGCAGGGGGGCCGGAGCTC
This sequence comes from Lissotriton vulgaris, assembly GCF_964263255.1. Lineage (NCBI taxonomy): Eukaryota > Metazoa > Chordata > Amphibia > Caudata > Salamandridae > Lissotriton > Lissotriton vulgaris. The sequence goes on along the minus strand of NC_141695.1, from coordinate 871,831,052 downwards.
CAGGGGGCCCATCAGCAGAGTACTCCAGCCGGAGAGCTCCTGCTTGTAATGTAATGTAATGTAATGATGTCTTGTAAAGCGCATGAATCACCCCACCACGGGGTATCTTCGCGCTGTAGACCGCTGGGGAACCCGTCCTGGCTTTCCCTGTGAGATGGTTCCTACTGGGTATCTCCAAGGTGAAACCAGGCCGTGTATGTGGGGGGCCGTTGTGGAGATGAGGCAAGCTAATGCCCAGAGTTGCCAAGTGTGATCCCTGGTTAGAGTAGTCACCGAGGCGAGAATTATCGAGTCCGCTGACCCTGGTCCACGACCTTGCCGCGTCGGGAATTGAACCCGGGTCCGGGGCCATCCTCTGCTTCTGGGTCTGCCGCCTCTAACCAGTGAGCCACACCACTCCACAGTGTCTAGAGGGGGCCCCTCCACGTACCTTGCAGGGGTACCTTCTCAAGTTTCGTTACGCTACTGGAAGGACGAGGCCGAGGGCGATGGGGGAGGCGGGCTACAGCTCCAGGTTAGGGTTTCTTTTTTTTATTATTAACCCCCCACCCTTTGCGTGCGCTCCCCCTACCTTGCTCCCCCATGACCCCTCCACCTGCCCCACCACCTCTTTATTGTGGCGCCTTCCATTCAACTGTACTTTGACCCTCCTCTACAAGGTCTTTATTAATAACTCTCACAAGAGAGCGCTTAGAGACCCCTGTGGTTATAACGCGCCATACAAATTAAATAAATTAAAAATTAAATTAAATTAAGAGTCTATACTAACAACTTTCTGCTCATGTTTTCAGGATTTATCTATGAAATCAGATGTTTCCACCTGAGGAGGGAGCATATGCTATGTACATACAGATGTGAAATGGTGTCGTAAGTAGAGGGGAAGCTAATGCTTCTTCTTGAGCCCACGCACCCCTACCACTCAACCCCAAACTCTATGATTCATCCCCTGAATCACTCCCACAGGAAGCACCACCTGTCACTTGGGATTCTGCTTAATAATTCCCAATTAAAAACAGAACGAATCCCGGCCTCCGATGGTGGGGAATGCGACCGCGTGGCTGCTTTGAGATCTCGGCAGGTGATTGGTGGGTGTTTGACAGCAGGGCTCCAGAAATGAATTCAGTCGGTCTAAAAGTTTTTGGAAGCAGAAATCTATTTTACGGTTTGAAATATTCTTCTGACAGGCTGTCATTTGTTCCATCCGTGTAACAAGGCAGACTCTAAACTGCAGGCTGAGGCTGTCAGCACTCATTACCGAGGAAAGGGATGTGTCTTGTGCGTTATGCAGGCGTCTAGTAATGTGCCTTGCATGAACACACTGTTCCTGCACGTCCCTGTATATTTGGCTGCCTTATGCACGTCTGTCGTCATTTTGTGTGCCTGCATTTCAGGGCTGCTTATATGTACGTGCACGGGTGCGGACATGTTCATTTGAATACTTGTTTGCTTATAAATTCGCATGTTTCTGTTAGCAGTTTTAAGCCTGTCCGATCGGTTTGAGCTTGACCAGCTAGCTTCGACACTGGATTAAAAGGATACAGGTATTGTCCAAGACCAATATGTTTTCTCGATTCAACGTTTGATTGGTTCCAGTGCCTGTGGTTGCGCGTGCAGGAATGTTTGATGATGACGTACGAGCTTTGCTGGGTGATCTCATTCCACTGAGGAGAATAGGCTGCAGAGATTCCGAGGAGATTCTAAGCAGTATCACTGGAGAGGGAGACTGAAAATAAAACTCCAAAGAAGTCTGCAAGGGCTTCGATGAAAGACCCTTTCGATACCTGGTATCATGCCCGAAAGAGGATCCCTAAGACCCTGTCATTTAGAGATGGATGTTTCCACATCTCAGCCACTGGTGAGGTTGGTTGGCCTGGATTTTGAACAGGAAGTGAGTACAAAAAGGCTGTAAACTGAGCCAGATTCGAAAAAATGCTCATTGGAAATGTGGACGTTTTTGACCATGGCTATGGATGCACTTCTTTCATGTTGGAGAGGTGGTAACAAACTCTTAGGTTTTTAAGATGATGTGTGGGGTGGTATGTCCCGCCTTCACAGCAGAAAAACAGTGTAGTATCATTGCATGAATAGGGCCACTATTTGGGCACTCTGGAATGGTTAACATCATCTAGTCGAAAGATCCCATCAATAAAGTTTGTCGCCATAAAAATTTTGCAATCCGTAAGAGGCCAAAAAACTAAAAGCACTAGGCTAAGAAGATGGACTTTTATGTTGGTCAAGAAGTATGCACATACAAACATCTGCATAGAGTGAAATGCAACTACATAGGAAGGTGTGTCAGACATGCAAGGAGATGTGGAGTAGTGGCTAAGATGCTGACTGCAGAACCTGGGGAGGTGAGGAAGAGCCTGGTTTCAGCAGTTGACACAATATGGTGAGACTGTGGGTAACCACCTATTCTCTCTACACCTGAAAGATTAACTGTGTGAAGTCTAAAAGTGTATGCTTTAATCTCCCCCATAATGGACATCTTTCTGCTGCTCCTCTTATAGGTTTACACTATATAGGTATCAAGACGCGTCGTGTTTCATCTGTGTGTGGCCAGCAGCGGGGGCAAGTACAAGGACTCCCAGGCCCAGGAACGAGGAACCAGCAGGTCCTCGAGTGGACCGGCAGCCCCTCCCCCTCATTACCGGGGGCTACATCAACTTCTTGCGCCTCCCGCTTTGCGGATATGCGTCGTGTTTTATCTGTGTGTGGCCAGCAGTGGGGGCAAGTACAAGGACTCCCAGTCCCAGGAACCAGCAGGGCCTCGAGTGGACCGGCAGCCCCTCCCCCTCATTACCGGGGGCTACATCAACTTCTTGCACCTCCCGCTTCGCTGGAGACGCATCGCGTTTCATCTGTGTGTGGCCGGCAGCGGGGGCAAGTACAAGGACTCCCAGGCACAGGAGCCAGCAGGGCTTCGAGCAGACCGGCAGCCCCTCTCCCTTATCATCGGGGGTATTTAACCGCCTGCAGACTCCCGCGACATGGGACGCGCGCGGGCGGACGCCGGGTTAAGCCCAGGCAAAGGGCGGGCCGTCTGTGGCTGTCAGAGGCCAAAAGAGGCCGGGCTGGGCCACGACTTTAACATCTGACTGACCGGATAAAGTAAGACATTGGCATTAAAACTGTACAGTGGATTGATTAATATATTTCCCTCGTATTGTGTTGGGTGCTGGCTATTGTTTATTGAGTGACATTTGTGTATGCTGCTTTATATGTAGGAGTCTTTTTTGTGGCTTTGAACTGTCTTCTGATAGTGTGTGTTTTGTAAAGTAATGTTAGCAATGACAAAACCAAAGGAAGGTAAAGGGAAAGGGGTAGTAGGTATCCTGGATGCTTTTCTAGTAAGAGCTGAATCTGCACTCATAAACGACTTAATGGGTGCTCCATGTTGCTGCCAGACTCCCCCAGCATTCAAGACATTTTGGATTCCCCAATCATAATAGATAAACCAACTGTAGTAACAAGGGCACAGAAAACCAAACAAATAAATGGAAGAAGTCCTGCCCCATTGTGTAAAAAACGAAAGGGACAGATAACTAATAGACCTCGTAAACAGTATATATCTAAACCCCCAGTAAAAAAGCGCATGCAAGAGAACACTGAGATAACACCTGAATTAGTGACCGAGTTAAGTTGTGATTCCACACCGATAGATATAACATCCACACAGATGGCACCAATTATACATCAGGGCATGGAGGAAAATTTCTGGAATAGGTTGAAAGTAGTGATGAATGCTCAATTACAACCTATTCTACTGAAATTCGTTGACATCGAGAATCGGTTATCATGTATAGAGAGTCAACACTTTAATACCTGTGCACGACAAGCTGAATTGAGGCCTGGCTTAAACAAGCAAATGGGTAAAAACATAGGTGGGGAAGCTGCTATTTCAGATTGCCCGGGGCAAAGAATGACGCAGCCTGGCACCCCTAAGGTTCATATAAGTCCCCCTGTGAATCTAGATAGCTTGACTCAGGAAGGTAATCAAGCTATAAATCCCATGAATAAGAACAAACCATCAGAGGCAGGAATCTCTCAAAATGAGGATAGACCACAAAAGATCACTACTGCGGAATGTCCCCGACGCCATTTGCCTGTTAATAGTCCAGACTCAATTCTAAACTTGCCACCCCAAACTACACCTTACATTGTTATTTTAGCAAATGTTTGCCCATTAATTTCAGGGGAAAGGGAAGACTGGCCGCCTTTGAGAAATAAATCATTGTACCTTGTAATAGCTAAGACAGGAATTCATTGTAACGTCTTGTATTCCGAACTCAAGATGGCACGAAGGGTCAGATGGGTTGAACCAAGTGAGAAATCATTGGAGGGAGACTGTATTGTTTTAACCTTTAGGTCCCTAGGGCTGGTGAGAGCTATAATCCATAGGATGTTCGATCAAATCATGGATAAATCAAAAGTCATGATTCTACTGTTGGGGTTCTTTTACTGCCCTCCCTCATGGCAACCTAATTTAAAAAGAATAGAGTGCCAAAACTAAATAAATCAGCATCCACAGTGTCCACCATGATACCATGCAAACCGTTTTGACCCTTTGAGTACCCTAGCAGAGGTCGATTGACTACAAACAAGGACTCTAATGGGAAATGATGCTAAAGACATGACTGTATTTCCATTATGTCATGGGAACATTAGCGAGCATATATTATCTATTCACCCTTTGGGTAAATATGGTGTCTCTCAGTTGTCCTGCAATAAAGACAAAAAACCAGCGGGCTTCGGCTATAGATTGTGAGGATAATCAGGATACCATACATGCTGGTCAAATGGTTGAAGGGTTTAGCGTAAGTAAACACCTAGATATAGTAAATAATCAAATCGATAGATGTACTTTTCGCTTAATATCGTGGAATGTTGCGGGCATCTCACAAAGATTACGGGATGAGGTATGGATGAAATATATTAAATCCTTTGACATCGTCTGTCTTTAAGAAACTTGGAGCAGAACTGACCAGTGCCTAAACGGATATTACTCTTCTATCGTTCAGGCGGAACCTTCACTGGCTGGGAGGGCAAAAGGCGGCCTAATGACTCCAATTTCGGTAATATATGTCATTGAAAATATATAAAGTAATGGCTTCACCATGGTACCAATTGATTTTGATCACAAATTTGCTTTCTGTCCCTTTGTGTTTAATAAACTGGTATTATACCATTTTTGACAGCCAAACTGCACTTAATATTGATGGACTACAGGTTGAAATAGCCAAAGTGACTGAAAGATGTTCTCCTCTGTGTATTATGTGGCTAGGGGATTTTAATTGTACTACATGCTATCAAAGTGGGACCAAGGCTTGTGGTTTACTTGATATAAATGAACAACCACTTGCACATTTTAAGCACATGATAAAGGTAGACGCCTTGAACAACATTATTGTGGTAAATGATTTATGCATGTTAGATATGTTGACTAGCACTCTAACTAGCACTCCAACTTTGCCAATTCCAGCTTTCTAAGGGGTTGGGAGAAAATTAGTGTAATTGATTTTGTGCTACTTTCTAGTAGGTATGTTCATCTTATTGATGATTTTAGAATAGAAGTAAATCCTGCTAGTGACCATAATCCACTTGTCCTACTGCTGTGTACTGTGGTTGACAGGGAACAGTCCTCTGAACAACCAATGAAATATAGTCATAATCATGGTTTTAGACTAAAATAGGATAGGGTTAACCCTAAAAAACTGGAGGAAACAATCTTCAAAGCAAACCGATCACAAGTAGCCACTTGTTTAATGAAAACCTGTGAGTCTGAATCGATAGTTCATAACTTTGAAGTTCTCTGTGAGAGTGTGGCAACATATCTACTTAAACCTGTTGGGAAGGGTGGTACCCGGGATAATAAATGGTTTGATGCTGAATGTTCCGCAGCACAAACATTATTGAAGAAGGCTTTACACAGAGCCCCACGGGATAAGGCAATGGTTCAGAAAGCAAGAAGAAATTATAAAGAAACCATTGAAAAAGGAAGTTGGAACTGAAAAAGCAAGCTTGGGATGACCTTGAGAAAACCTCTGACTTAAGGGATAGTAGGCTATTCTGGGAAGTTATAAATCGTCTCTTCCTTAGTAATGAAAATAGGACCTTGATTATGCGTATAACCGGGGAGGTTTGGGAGTCTCATTACTCCAGGATCTTTAATCCAAAAGGTACCACTTTGATAAACGAAATTCATCTTAATATTTAGACTGCACAACAGCTTAGTCTCCCGCTCTCCTTGGGTGAAGTGGAGGAGGCACTGAGAAGAGGTATTCCACTCAAGGCACCATATCCTGACACTGTACCTTTGGATTTGTTCAAAAATAATCTTGAAGTCCATCATCTTGGAAAGAGGCAGTAGTTGTGCCAATTTTTCAAAAAAGGCAATAAAAGCAAACCTTGCTGTTATAGGTCAATACCCTTAATAGATGCCTCCTGTAAGCTAATGGGAAAAGTAATAATGGCCCGCCTGGAGACATGGGCAAATTCTGCTGGACTTATTGTGGACTCACAGTATGGGTTCAGAAAGGGTAGGAGGACAACTGAGCAGTGTCTCAATCTGGCCCTGATTATGGGTAAGTACATAAAGGCCAGGGGTGTTTCTGTGCACCTGGCCTTTATAACCTTATCCAGTGCCCTCAACACTGTTTGCATGAGGAAACTGTGGCTACTAATGGAAGTTATGGGGTTTGAGAAAACATTGGTCACTTTGTTGCGTAGATTACATACTGCTACCTCTGGGGCCATTCGATATGGCCCTGGGGGCGAAAAGACAGGGCCTATTCCATCAACTGAAGGTGTCCGCCAGGGCTGTATTTTGGGCCCTTTTTTGTTTTAATTTACACAAATTTGTTGTGGATAACATGGTTATTGAAAAAGTCCCAAATTTTAATTATTTGGGAAATCTTTTTAATAAAACCTTGAATTGGGACCCTCTAATAACAACATGGGTACAAAAGACAACCAGATCGATAGAGGACCTTTTTTGTTTTGCAAGCAAACTAGGGCAAAAAACAATTGCTGAACTAAAAACCTTGAATAAATCTAAATGCTTGCCTGTTGCGACCTATGGAGCAGGGGTATGGGGATACAACAAAAGCTCACAAATACAAATTATGGAGAACAAGTTTTTAAAACGTGTTTTATCCTTTCCAAATAGTTCTCCCAATACATTTTGTCATTCCGAGGTGGGTTTCGACTTTGTGAGTGACAGTATCCATGTTTTCCGGGACTAGAGGTGGCAGAGTCAGCACAAGCAACTGATGGAGAGCCAGAGAGTGCCTCCCTGACCTACCCTGATCCCGAAGAGGCTTAATATAGCTAAAAACAGAGGTACTATTTGACCTCATAAGGAGCAACATAACAATATGTTCCATTAGTACTTTTTCTTTTTCACTGACAGAGACGTGAGAGGTCTTTGTCTTGCACTGTGGTCCTGAAGAAAGCCCATATGACCCATCTGGCATAACAAGGGCTGAAACATGTCGACCTATACCACTTATTGAGTGTGAACGAGTCATAAACACTCTAGTTCACCGACTTAACTTTTACTTTGCCTCCAAAACAGCACAAATAAAAATAATTTTTCTGATTGAGAGAGACAATTTTACCTTTCACTATTTCACGTCACAAATCACAATCACTGATCACTACTGTTTTTAACAATGGGTAATGCCTCCTGGATGGAGGTTGCATAAAAAACTAACCCTATGATTATGCACACACGTGCGAGGGACGGCGGAGAAACAAGATATACCGCCTAACACCGCAATACTTACCAGCACGTGCATGAGGGTTTTTTATTGGGACTACTCAGAACAGTTACGGCATACCCAAAGTTATGCAGGACAAGTGATCCTTCCCCCCTTGATCATAATAAGTATCCATGTATCCCCATTGCTCCTATGGGGAAAAATATGGTCCTCAGATGACCTGCAGTTTTCAAAAGAAATTCTAAAAGACTGTGTAAATTTGGATAATGCCATGCAAATCCCATGGCTGTGTTATGTAAAGGAAACCTTTTTTTAAATTGGTCTTGGTAATTTTTACGACAACCCAAATTCGATTAAATCAGATACAAAGATGGTGATTAAGAATGAATATCGTACTATATTAGGCTTGTCCAAACAAGATGATCATCTATCATATCAAGCGGTTATATCACAGCAACAATTCTATTTATCTTTTACCTCACACACGCAATGGCGTTTTTATCTGACTAGATTTCGGTTAAAGGCACTGCATTTTTTAGTTGCTTTGCCGAAGAAAGGGGGTTGGTGTGAGAAGCTACCCTCTTGCCCATGTGATAATAAAGCTCAACAATGTACATTGCACTTTGTGTTCTTTTGCACACTTTAAAAGCTCCAAGAGATTGTTGTATTAAACCCCTCCTAAGGGAAATTGGGTCTTGTAATTTTAAGGAAGGTTTTGAGCAGTTAAGATCATTACAAACTGCTGCTATATGTAGCTCTATGCTTAATTTCATTAGATCGGCAATTTTAATGTTTTCTGTCATGATATATTGTGTTTGCCACTGAAAGCCATTGAAATTCATAGAACTGATGATCTCTATGAATGCATCTAGTTAAAAAGTATTAAGTTCTGGCAGTTGTTTTGCAAAATCAAGTGGGTTGGTGTGAGATGCTAACCCACCAATACATGCGATGATGTAGTTTGAAAATGCATATTATACTTTACATCTGTTTGATTGCTCTTAAAAGAAGCTACCAAACACTTTATATGTGTTTGGCTTGTAAAAGAAGCTATCAAATCTTGCAAAATTAAGTAGGCTGGTGTGAGAGGCTACACCACGTATACACGATTTGGTTTGAAATTGCACAGTGCACTTTATATCTGTTTCATTGCTCTTAAAAAGAAGCTATACAATGCTCCCTGAGGGATATTCGATCTTGACTATATAAGGAAGTTTGGAGTAATATATTATTATAAACAGTTTTTTAAAGTAATTGTTATGTTTAGCTCTATTGGATTGTTTTTTAAGAACTTTTATATAGAACATAATGTTGATTGATATTGTGCTTTCGATATTCCGTGTTTTGCGTTTCTGTGTTTGAACCTTTGGATATGAAATACCATTTGTGAATTTGTATGTCAAATTGTATACTTTTATGATTCTTTTTGAATCGAATAAAGTTATTTATGATGATGATGATATGAGGTATCAATATATACAATATGATTCAGTAGAATAGCCAACTATGCATATGAATATTGGGAGAATGACTCAAACAATTCTGTCAAGGAGCTCTCCTTAAGAGTGTCACGGAGAGCACAGTCATATGTCGAGCAGTGTACAATTGAGAAACCCCAAATGACTACAAATGCATTGTTCATTGGCCTAGCATAAAATCCGTAGGCGTTTATCAAACTTCAGCTTCATTGGAATTGCACCTATCGAACATCTGGGTTTTCCCATCTAAGGGGACTTCCAGCCGATGATTACTCTGCCGCTGTCCCTGCCAGGTCTGGACTTTCTTCAAGATAAATCCAGATCTGCTGACTTCTAAATATCGTGCTAATCAAATCCTTGGGAGGGGCGGTACTCCCTCATTCTGGTGCAGTGCAGGAGTTTGGGTATCCTGTTATCGACAAGGCTCCCATCTCCTCGTGAGCTCATCTGGTCTGTTTTGACTTTCCAGTTCTTTGTTTCCCTTTTTCAGTCTCCGGTCTGTGATTGCTGACCTTCATATGCTCTTCTCATGACTATCGATGCTGCTGTTCACTGTGTTTAGATATGTCAATACAGGTCAATTCCCAGCAAGCATTCTCTGGCATTTTATTTTTTTGTTCCCGCATCTGTTTCCAAGTAAGATATATATCATGCTTCAATGGCTGATGTGTTCTTGCAGTCTGATTACGGGTTTACCTTATTTAAGTGGGAGGTGTGTGACTCACTGTCAGATGTACGGGATTTTTTTTATCGGTCTCTGAAATAGTTTGCCGTCATATTTTGCTAAATGTTAAGGCATTGAGCTAACAATATTTCTTGTTGCTTTTCTGGAGGTGTGCTCGAAATTTTGTGTATCAATTTTAATACAGAGTCGTAGAGGGTGTTTCCTTAAAGGTACAGCCTCGGATTTGTGGGTGTATGTGTGTTCGATTTAAGCATGCTTATCCCTCAGCCTCGGCCTCTGTGGACACTGCTGTGTAACAGGCATCTCTCATTATCTGTCATTTCCAGTGTGCCAGGGTGTTTGTGTGGGTGTTTCACCTCGCGTACTACTACGCATAACAATTTTTAATATCCGATGGATGCAGTATTAGTATTAGTATACTGCAACAGGTTTTTTAAAATCTCAACTATATGTGCATACTATGATGTCACATGACAAGAGTGGCACCATTACCACCCATGAAGCCTGGAGGCTTTTAATGTCCAAGTTCTTTAAATCATTGAAATAAACACAAAAATCGTATCCTGGCTTGTGGATTAACTAGACAGAAGGGAAACAGTCAAAGGATGAATTATGCATGGAAGGCACATTTAAAGTGCGTTGTAACTCTTCTTTCTAAAACAGATCAAGTGAGTGTCAGGCTTAGAGAACCATTGCCTCGAAAAACACATGAACTCAACGTGAACTCGACACCGTCTTAATACTTTCTCCTTGACTTTATCTTATTTAATTCTTAGCTGCCTCATCCTTACTATATTTGTGAGGTTCCTCATCTTCCTTACTTGTATCAGCAAAAAAAGAGAAATCAACACCTTTCCTCGTCTCGATCTTCTAATTAGTCTGAGAGACCAAAGGCTACCCAACTCACTGGAGCCAGAGCACAAGCTCAGCCATTTGCTGTGTGCCATGTGGTTCTCGCCTTTACGTCAGCATTCTCGGACTCACTATGATCAGCTTTTTTAGGGTGACCATGATTGAAGCTTACTGGGTGCAGACGGCGCAGGACCATTTACAGGGGTGGCCACTGTTGTCTTTTGGGGCCGCTCAAATTGGGCTTCCTGAGTATCGCTTGGACCACGACGAGGACGTGGACGACGTAACAGTCTTCTCCTGGCATGTGCTAGATAGGCCTGGGTGAAACGTTATAACGCTGGAGAAATTACCAAAAGTACTTACTTACGTCCGTTTGTGGAATTAAAATTAATTTGGGGCAACAAATCTACTGTAGGAACAATGGACTAAGAGAGCACAAACAGCTGCTGCCTGCTACTGTTCGATGGCATTTATCGCTAACCTCTGGTCCCTTTTGGAAGCGAGGGTGCATTTTGTACTAAGAAAATAGCACTAAAAGCTGGATTACAATCATTGCGTAATTCAGAGTGATTGTGAGGCAAGTCTGTGTAATTATACGAGAAGAAATTACACCAGTCACTCACACCCCTAGTGCTAAATCCAAATATACATTCAGGAGTTAAAAGTCCACTGGATGTCTTGGACAGGTAAGAAGCGGAACGCATCACCATATGAAGGGCTGATAGGGCTCCTCTGTAAGATTTATGGCTAACAGGGCGACTTGGGTCAGCCTGCACCCAAGGCTTTGCAACCCTCTCCCAAAGGCAAAGATGCAGCAGGAATGTTGCCTGCCTGGAGGGGTGTCGGACCGTGGGCCCTGGTATTGGCATCCAAACGTTGTTCATATGGTGCTGGCCTGTCTATATGCCAGGAGCCGCTCTATAGCAGACTTGCTTAGAAGAGGAATTGCAGATTTCAGGGGTGCCCTATGTAGGTCTTTAAATTAACACTGGATCTGCAGTATCTGAACGGACATTTTTATTGTCGACTCGCCGCAGTGTAAATCTGAAACATTGCTGACTGCCCAGAAAATAATAGGCTTTTTGGAAAGATCTCCTGCTGCTAGTGTCGTTTACGCTCTGTTTGATTGATGCGAATGTTGTTGTGAAACTCTATTGCACTGGTGCAAAATTAGCTTCCTCCTTTCCAAAATGACTTAACATCTATGCTTTCCATCTAATCTGGCTCTTGCCCTCGTGAAGAGCGACTTGTTACCCTGATCTGGCGCAGCACTCTGCAAATAACCCAAAACAATACACGATAATAGGAAACCATGTAGCGAACAACAGTGCAGAAGCACATGGACGAGAGAAGCTGCAGGCCAATCCCCGGGGGATGCATTGATCCAGTGTCAAAGGTTACCAGCTAAAATGGGGCATATGGAGCATGACAGCTTAAACTTATGAGCCGTTTCACGACTTCTCCATGCTAGCAAAGAAATGCATTTAGGGTTGAATGGAGACTGTCTAATCATTCAAGTAAATAGTGCATGGCGCTCAGTCATTGCGATGTTAACTGACATCCACACAGACAACAGTATTGTTTGCCACCGATCGGTGTCTTTTCATTTCAAATAAACAATGATTACATAAATTACCGATTTGTGCCTTTGAAAACAGATGAACTCGTGACAATGTCGGTTTTTATTGCACTGATGTGCATTCGTTATGGAATTCATTTACCTGCTCCATTAATCATCCCACTTTTAAATTGCCCTTAATTATGATGCCCTGATGTGTTGGTATGTTAAAATGCCTGGTGAGTTTGTTGATATTGTTGCTTTTCTGCTTAATACTACCCCTCATAAACTCAGTAGAAAGAATCATTCCCGAGCCTAGCATAATGCCTCAACTACAAGAAGACTGGTCTATTACACATGCTAGGTCTGTCATGTATTCTGATTCTGAACTTAGGGTCAGATGTACAAAACATTTTTTTGCCGTCATATTCGGAGTTTACGACAGCAAACACATCAATGGACATGAACCAATAGGACTGCGACTAACTTCAACTATATAGAGAGGAATGACATTTTTAACTTATGTTAAATGTGCAACTCATGATGATCGGTACCTTTTTGAAATACTTTTGCAACCACATGTGTCCAGTATGGGCTTCAAAAACCCAGCTGATGTCTAAATCTTCTCGATTACTGCCTCCAAGCCTCTACTTCCCACATTGTGGATCCAGCCCTACTGCTCGTCAAGACACACTTACAATTAAAACCCTCCATCACTATGAAAGGTTCAGGCACCATGACGATATTTAGGTGGTTTTTCTTTCAGTCACGTACACCCTCTTTGCCTGATTCACAAACGTAAACTTAGATGTTTGGCCTAAACCACACCACCACACACACGTGGATTACTCCTTGCCGAGATACCTTATTTCCAATGGATACTTTGTATAAAGTTATGTTGTACAATTGCTTTGTTGCTGGCATGTCCGTGCCTTTTTCCCGATCCTTGACATTTGGAGGAATAGGAATCGTACGTACGTATCAGCCCTGAAGAAGTCAGGGTGTTACCACAACAAAACATGTGTTGGCTGTAAAGCTTGATGTGGATGTAGATGTGGGTGTAGAATAGTCTGTTGGCTGCACTACCATTATCTGTTTGGAATGTGTACTGGTTGAAACAGTTTCTACCAGACCAGTAGGAAGATTTGGATGATACCCTTCTGACCTGAACAAAGGAAATGGATTAAAGTGGACTGTGGTCTATGAATTCTGGATTTGAGACTGATTTTCTAAACTTGTTAAGTGCTCGGATCTGCCTGCTTATCTACTTGTCCTCCTTTTTGGTGGACTTTTTATTGTTTGTATGATAACCAACCTTCTTTTTCTTGGAGCACCACCCATTGACAGTTGTGATTTATAAATTCCCCATATACATAGCTGAGCGCCTCTTTGTTGCTTTCTATGTCCTGGTTACCACAGTGTTTTTTTTAACATTTTGGTCTGAACTTAGACCAAAGGTCTAAGTTCTTGACTTTGAGAATTCACAAAGGGCATTTACGAGTACTATCTTCATGTCCGCACTCGGGGCACGGACCAGGGAGCCTGATTCCCAAAGGTAAACTGAGATGAAAGTCTTCCTTTATGACTTTCAGTATTCACAAAAGGACATTTACGAGTAGTAAAGTTAGACTTTTGTCTCAGATTTGGTCTTAGTTAAACTTTAGACCAAAACTTTTGTTTAACTGGGACAAAAGTCTAACTTCACTACTAGTAAAAGCCCATTGTAAATACTGAAAGTTGTAAAGTTAGAATTTCGTCTTAGTTTACCTTTGTGAATCAAGCCCCTACTGTGGACATAAATATAGTACTTGTAAATGTCCCCTGTAAATTTCCAAAGTTATAAACATAGACGTTTGGTCTAAGTTTAGACCGAAAGTTTTACCCTTGTGAATTGGGCCATCTGTGCATGAACTGCACCTTTCATGAAACTCCATCAATTTCTTATTCTCTTCTCATCTGTACTTATTTATTATAAACTATTTCCTACATAAGCTTCTTGAATTCAGGAGTAAGGAAACATCCATCATTACCTCTTGTTTAAACTTACTTCAACTGCTAACCTCAGCCTCTTGAACATTCCGACTTCTTCCATCACATTTTAACTTCTTTCGCCCTCCTTCATTTACTTTTGATGTGTGCCTCCTAGACACTTTCTCTCACTGATTCATCAGATACACTTTACTGTTCTTTCCTCGTGCTTTTTCATCAACACAGGCGGACCTCAGTAACAAGTCTCCTTGTGTTCAGCAATTCAAAAGTGATCATGCTGTTTCTGAATGTAGGGTGACCTTGTATGAGGAAATCACACCTCACCGTTTCAAGGCATGCCTTACCATATCCAGTGGAACTGCATGATTTATGTGCAGGCGCAGTTAGATTTTTCTACCTGCCCATCATTACACTCTGGATTATACAATGCTGTGGTTCAACCTGTAGATGTGGATCCTACCATCATTAAAAAATGTATTAAACTGAACCATTATAGCTTCTCCCAATCTGAAGTCTAGACACTTCAAGAACAAATCTATTGTTGAACATACAGTACTACTTTGTATCAAACCTGTAATGGTCTAACAAGACACGTTTTAAGACATGAGAAACTTGAGCAAATATCTAGGGCCTCCCATCTTCCCAGGGGCCACCAGGTTAAGTGTTTGGGACAGCCAAATGTCCTGCCGTAAAAACACTATGCATTAAAACAGCTTCTAGCTTAACTTGGCTGATGGGCATGTGAAGGAAGGGACCCGAAACGGGCCACCCGGGTAACTCGCAACCTCCTCTTAGCCTTTCAAGAAATGAAGAGTCAGGAAGACAGCGGAGAATACAAACTAACTCTTTTATTAGTAATACACTGCAACGGAGTCCGGTCTGACCAGCTTCATGGGATAGCTGTCGAGGAACTGACTTCAGAACACTTGGTAACACAAAATAAGCTTTCCAAATACCCCAAGTCCCCCCCTGGTGGAAAAATACAGCTTAGGTAAAGGCTCAACAAAGGGAGGCACAGAAAGATGAGCTACCACCTGCAGAATGGGTACGCATTATCAGACTCCCAAGGTTGTCTTGTTCGTCCTCAGCTCTCTCTAGTGTGGGAGCATAGCTACTACCAAGGATAGGCATGCGAAAGCAGAATAAACTATTCATTAGTATATCTGGGTCTCAGCCTTGGATATGATAAGGGGAAATAACTGAACAGCAGCTTTCTGCTGAGGCAGACAGAAAGGGGCACAAATGCTTGGTTTTGATTACAGCTCAATATTGCGGCTACATGGCAGAAAATGGTGTCATAGATGCTAACTTTACACTGCACAATATTAGAAGGAACTGATCACACGTATTTGCAAAAATCGTTAACACCAATTAGCTTGATGAATGCTAATATAACACAGCATAAAGCATAAATGATGAGGCAATAACACATTCAATTGTAACAGACCCTCCTTTTAGCATTCTTAGCATAATTTGTATTATTGCTAGCAGGTAAGGGTCTTTACAATCCTAAGAGAAGAAAAGGTCAATCAAGAGGGATCTACATGTACAACAGATAAACGATCAGCGAGGTCTGTAGATATGCATGTGAAAATTCAAAAATGCCCTCATCTATACACATCAAATCATTAACAGCTTGTACCATCATACGGGAGGGCTTAGCATTTTGCTCTTGGACTCTGGGTTGTGGTGTTATATTTTGTATACAATAAGTACAGCAGCCATGAAGGCAATTGGTACACAGGCAACAAGTAAAGACAACACCTGCTATGGCTACTAAGAATATGAGTATTTTCCAGCCCCAGGTAACTATCAGGCCCCAGAACCACCAGGACAAGGACTAAGTGCCAATCTCCTGGTGGATATCATATGCTAGATGTGTAACTTTTGTATAGCTGCATAGACATTTAGACCATGGTCTGGAATGTACACACACCAACTACTACCGATAATGCTCAGGCCCCACCCCGATCGGCGAGGATGACGTCTAACACTATCCAATTTTCTGGGTCATCAAGTCTCGTAGCCTGAAGATCTGCTGTAATGTTGGTTAGTAACCCTGCTGTAGTGTTAATAACTCCTTCTACAACCCTTGTGAGTCGGCGTATACTATGGCTGTTGTGCATGGGACCCCAGAATGGCAAAGTACCCTTCATGGCATCTGTAAATTGCTGCAGGGTAGTGTCTGTCTGATCTATATCTTTTGTGTTAATAACTATTCTAACTCTAGACAAGTATTAGCTCCTGCGTTGTAAGCTGTGGTCTCTGTGATAATTGGATGGTGAAATATATAGGGGGCAAAATAAAGGACACATAACATACACCAGACCATCCCCTAGGAAGCCACACCTAAGCCTGGGACCCACAAATGAAATACACATTGTGGGGTGGAAGCAGTGGTGGACTACTGGTGGTGTATAGTTGCAAGTGCTCTCTCCCACCTGGACCTTTCCAAAACCTTGGACACAGAAACTAGCTGATGTATTAATTATTGGTACTGGCATTGCCTTATCCTGGGTAATATTACGCAATTAAAAGGACCTAAAATATTCAGTGACATTGAAATCCTGGAAATCCATCATTTCAGTCTCGAGCCATGTTGCATTCTTTTTATCCTCATAAACATTCATGCAGGCCTCTGGGTGTAGGGTACCAGTAGTCCCATTCTTCCCTGGGGTAAATCCTTGGTGGGTCACTATGTATTCTTATACAGCCTCATAGTCGAGATAGGTCATGTTCATGGCATCAGCGGGAGAATGTATATACACCATGGTGAACAACTGAAACCAGGCCTTGGAACTGGCTAAATAAGAAAAGGGCAGTGAAAATAGCAAATCATTCTTATGCATCACGGAAGGCAGTAGGCCACAAACCCAGCATTTAGTGACATTAGTGGTATGGTGAGCCTGATGGAGCATCTGGAGAAAACATTGTCAACATATGTCTGTTGGTGCCTCTTCTTATGAGTGGCAAAATGACAAATACATGTTCAGGGGGAACAGGAGTAGTACCAATCAAGGAATGCACAGGGTGTCTCTCCTCAAGGAACCATATGATCCCCAACACTGCTAGTAAAGTGACAGAAACAATTATTAAAAACACTGTCTTAGTTTAAGTAGACCAGTTCGACCAAGTCAGGCTATTTTGCTCAAAGCAGGACATTGCTAAAGGCTTCTTCCATAACAATGCGGCATATTTTTATATCAAACTATCAGAGGAATGTTCGTACTATGGAACCAGGAATTATATTGGAAAGAAAAACACACAGTCCAGTAACCTCACTGGTAGACTCTTATTGTTCATCAACGATGGTGCCATTGAGCACATCACGGTGGGGCTGCACGGCCACAACCCTTTCTAACTCTTCGCTCAGGATAGGGCACTCTCCCTCATGGGATGACACCCCCACTTATCCTGTCCAGTGTCCCAGAAAATGCACCAATCTCCCTTTCCCTGATCTATTGTTGGTACCACAGGCAAGTTACATGTACACTATTCTTCATTCATTAAGTCCATCCCTACTAATCAGATGTTTCCTTTGGTGCACTGTCCATTCGCCGGGGGCACAAATTGTACCTAGCCAATCCAGGTACTGTCTCACCATGGAAAAGAATCATAAATTCAGACGGGGCAAGGGACCGATATTCAAGCTCCTGCAGGTCAGATAGAGGAGAATCCTGGGCAGCCTTTATTTCTGGGGGGATCCGCCTTGTTCAAAGCAGCGTCGCTCTCCTCCTCCGTCTGTGCCCAAGTCAGTCATGCATCAGAAAAAGGAACAAAATGGGGCGACGTCTCCATCTCATGGTCCCCAACACAATCAAGGACCCATTGATCGTCGGGAAGGAGCAGCGGGACTTGCCGGCAGTGCAATGAGTGAATCCAGTTCTTCCGGCTCCCCACTTTCACTGCTGTCCGAGTGGCGAGCAGGACTTGCAGTGGCCCCCTCCACCTTGGCTCCAGGCACCCTTGCCTCTGATAGTTGCTGATCAGAACAAAATCATTGGGCTGGATGTTGTGCCCTGGCCCCTCCGGTGTGGGCGGGAGTGCCTCATGAATCTGTTGATAAACAGAACACACATTTTTAGTTAACTTATACAAGTAACGGATATTCAATTTTGGAAAAGTGACGGGGCCTGGGAACGTCCCACACATTGGCAGGGTGGCCAAAAACACATCATAAGGGGACAATCCTACTTTAGAATGAGCTGTCACCCTCGTGGACGACAGGGTGAGGGGTAGCGCACCTGGCCATTGCAATCCTGTGCTTTTCTTGATCTTTGCCATTTTCAATTTGAGAGTACCATTGTACTTCTCAACTAGGCCTGCAGACTGGGGATGGTTTGCTGCATTAATTCTTTGCTTAATATGCAGACCAACGCACACCAGCCGAATAACTTTCGAGTTGAAGTGACTTCTGTTGTCACTCCAAATCAAACGGGGCAAGCCGAAGCGTGAAAAACGCCTTTATAAGGACCTTTGCCATTGCTATGGCCGTGTTCTCTTTAGTAGGGTAAGCCTAAATCCATTTACTGAATGCACAAACAACCACCAGCACGTATTTCAAGTTGTTAACCATTTTGATGAAATCCATCTGGAGAACCTCGTAAGGGAAGGAAGGTGGTGCAAAATTACCAGAAGGTGTAGAGGTACCCTTCCAAGGGTTATGCATCAGTCAAGCCATGCAGTCCTTTACTAGATGGGTGGCCACTTTGGGGATATTGTCATTTCCTAATATGGGATCCAGTAGCTTGCATATCCCTTTCGCACTAATATGAGCTGGGCCATGTGCCATTGTAACTACAGGCCATAAGTATGGATCCGGTAAAATCCATCTTTGCTTTTCTGACTTATCGGTCCAGCACCCTTCCTCGTCTAAGTATCCCGTACTCTCCTGCCACATTGCCGGCTCCTCCATTCCTGCCTCACTCTGTATTTCTTTCACATTTTCTAGAGTGTCCTCAAACATCCCTTTTTTAGGCACCCATTTAGCTGGTCCTGCTACAAACATTCTCATCATCTTATACCTGGCCGTCTCTTTAGCTGTCTGATCTGCAAATGCATATCCCCTTCCCACATCATCAGTAATCGCCTAATGGGCACTATACATCACTATTTCCACTCTTTTGGGAAGCTTCTGGGCTGCTAAAAGCCTGTGTATCAAGGGGCTCTGCTGTATCTTCGTACCATAGGAAGTCAGGAATCTCCTCTCCGTCCAGAGCCTCCCAAGATTATGGGTGACTCCAAATACTATTGGCTGACAGCATAAATATTGACAGCCAATCCCTCACTTAACTTGCATTCTTGCAAAAGAGCACCTAGCTCTGCAGCTAGTGCTGATTGGTAAGGGACATGTGATGTCTCTACTACAGTGCACAGCGTAGTAATAGGATACGCTGTGGTAGTGGTGCCAACTGCCAATTTGAAACAGGAGCAATCAACATATAGTTCCCCTTCTGGGTCAGATAAGGGAACATCAATCAGGTCTACCCGTCCCTTTGTCTCCTCTTCCTTTCGAAATAAGCAATCATGAACGTCTCTGTCCTCGCTTTCTGGAGGGGGGTTTTAATGTGGGTGGGTTCAGAGTGGCACATCTTTTAATGGTGGTGTGTGGCACAAACAGAGTCAATTAATAGCCAGTCAGGCGGGCACTGGTAAGGTGCTGCATCTTTATCCTGTTCAGAAGTGTGTCCACAGCATGAGGTACCATTACTGTGAGATTAGTATTGAGAACGAGTCCTAATGATTGTCGAATAGAGGCAGCCATTGCCACAGTTGCTCTTAAACAGCTCAGGATGGCTCTGGCGACAGAATCAAGAAGGGCAGAGAAATAAGCACACAGCCTCTGCTTATCTCCAAAGGCTTGTGTTAACACAGAAAGTCCACATTTATCCGTTTTGTG
Source organism: Lissotriton vulgaris (assembly GCF_964263255.1). Classification (NCBI taxonomy): domain Eukaryota; kingdom Metazoa; phylum Chordata; class Amphibia; order Caudata; family Salamandridae; genus Lissotriton; species Lissotriton vulgaris. The sequence continues at coordinate 871,810,870 of NC_141695.1, read as the reverse complement.
TACATACAAAACAAAAGGCTTCTGATAATCAGGGGTACCCAGCACAGGTGCCGAGCAAAGCGTAACTTTTAATTGCTCAAAAGCTTGCTGACATTCATGTGTCCAGGGTAAGCGTTCATGCACATTTTTAGTTTTTAGGCAAAGCAAATGCTTTGTTAGTAAAGAACAACCAGGTATCCATTGACGACAATTTAAGGTGATGCCTATAAAAGCACGCACATCCCTCTGAGTCACAGGGATGGGCATCTTAACAATGGCATCAACTCGTTTAGGTGTTAGCCTCCCTCCCTCCTGTGACAGTAGGTGACCTAAATAGGTGACCCCTGTCAACAATATTGGAACTTTGAAAGGGACACTTTACGTCTCTTCTATGTCAAATGTAGTAATAATTTGACTGTGGCATCCTTGCATCCCTTTTCAGTATCGGAGGCCACCAGAAGGTTGTCTACGCATTGCAGTAATACATTACCTAAGGGAAGAGAGAGGGAATCCACTTGCTTTTCAAGGCTTGACTATATATGCTAGGACTTTTGGTATACCCCTGAGGAGCTCAACAGAGTTGAAAACTCCTGCCTGCCAGGGTGAAACCGAAAAGGTGCCTGCTATCTGGATGAATGGGAATGCTAAAGAAAGCATTTTTCAGAACAATCACAGAAAAGAATTTGGCTGTGGACGGAATCATTGTTAAGAGAGCAGTAATGTCTGGAACCACTGGAAACTGAGGGACCACTATTTTGTTAAACTCCCGCAAATCAATCACAAAACGATAGACATCGGAATGATCATCAGAGGAATCCAAGGTTGCCTTTTCAAGCATGGAGAGAATATGTCTAATATGCACTTTCGCTACAGTCTCCTCACCTACCCTGACTTAATCAGGACCTGTGTAATCTGCAGCAAAGCCCATTCCCCTGCCTCTGGTATTTTATACTGGGGAATGCGAGGCAGAACAGCGTTATCCTTAATCGTAATAAAGACTGGTGGTATCCGCAACAGCCCTACATCCGTATCTCCGGTCGCCAAAACGTGGGCGTCACATCTTTAAATTCAGCAGGAAGCGGCGCATCCTTTGAAAAAAACTGTTTGATACTAGCTACGTTCGGTCCTATAGTTATATAAACACCTTCCAGAGAACATGAAATCATAGCATGCAACTTCTTCAACAAATCTAATCCCATCAAATTCTCTCCGCAATTCGTCGTCAACAAGAATGGTGAGTCCACAGTGAAAGGGCCAATAGTCAAACAAGGGGTTTGGAAATGGGGCTCACAACCGGTACACCTGAAAAGCCTACTAAGACATTGTTGTGGCCAGACAGAGCTGCCCCGGGGACCAGTGAATGAGAAACAGACCTATTCATTGCACCTGTATCCACCAAAAACCTTTTAGCCGAGCCATGCAAATCTGCTGTGACATAAGGACCACGCTGATCTACAGGTATTTGAACTGGTACCTCACCCTGTCCCTGGCTGTCCAAGCTGTAGGATATCCCTGTCACCTCATCCAGATCATAATCATTATGATATTATTGCCTTCACCGGGGTCTTCACAATAGTTCTGATCAGAACGACCCCATGAAGATGCACCAGCCATCCTGGACCTCATTGAGACCACTCACACCGTGACCTTGTCCACTACAACCCCTACCTCTGGGGCCACGACTTTCTGCAACAACTCCAGATACTCACTCCACCAGTGTCCCTACTTTTACAATACGCACACTGGTTCGGCCCCACAGGCACGCTGTTTCAGCCAGTGATACGCGACTGCTGTGCCGGACCTGTGCCATGACCTCTTCCAGCCCCCCGTTTCCTGCTGCCTTAGTACCTTAGTCTTCAACTTCTTATTCTTCTTCTCCACCCTTTCCTTCTCCTTGTTTTTCTATGGAACTCCGCCGCTTGCGGAGCTCCGCGTAGTGAAACTGAGTTTTTTTTGCACTTCATGTAGCTCCGCGTAGTGCAACCATGCGAACACCACCCAGGGTTACTCCTGATGCCAAGCCATAATCTTATTCCAGGTGCCACCCAACTCCACAACATGGTCCTGCGTAGGCACCTGCCTTCATATGTCCACTGGTACCAACAACCCGAAAAACATCTCAATATCTTCATGGTTCCTGAAAACGAGCCTCTACTTGTTGTTGAACAACAACGTCCTGTGCAGTACATCGCTATGGGATGGAAAATAGGATGCACCTCCCTCATCGGGAATTGGGTCACTGTTGTCAGTGTTTTCTGATGCAACCTAACCCGGAAACCAATTATTGTCAAAACACTACTAAAGACATTAGGGTACATGTCAGTAGCACATATGCGGTCTCAGATGTTGTAAATTATCTGGGTTGCTACACCACCGAAACACTGTTCCCACAACCCAATTAACGTAGCCGACATATGTTTGGGGGCATGCTGCTGTACAAATGGCTCAAATCCTTCACCACACTCCACACGTCCTCCACGCTGTAAATCAGGTTCCGTGTCCACTGTGCAGCCTAATCAGGCACCATCTTTTCTCCTCATTTCCCATATCAGATGGAATCAGCACCCTCCCCATTCACCCCAGTGCCGCTACCCAATTCCCTTCATCCAGCCCACGCACTGGTGTCCCAGCACACAACGGGTGATTGTGTTGAAGATGTGAGAGAGGAGAGAGGGGGAGAAGCCTGAATGGGGACCGAAGACACAGCGGGAAGACTCGCAACCACTGCAGCCAGGGAGGAGGCAGGCGGGCAGTGGCTGGAACAGCTGGGTCAGAGACAGAAGGAGCAGATGCAGAAACAGGAGGGGCAGAAGGCTGGGATGTCGGAATAACAGGATATATCCTCAGTGAGGCGTAGGTCAAGCTTCTAATAATTCCTCCACGAAAGCATTACCTTCCTCACTGGCAGCATAGGTCTTGTCACATTGCAATCAAAACTTCCTATCAGCACTCTCTATACTTTTCTCATTTTTCTCTCTATCATAGGCTACTGCTTTCTGAGTTACTGATTGCATTTTTCCTCTCCGATCCTCCTTCTCTGCTCGCATGCACCTCTGCCTAGCTTCTTTCTGCCATGACTGGAGGTAATCAAACATCGACTGCCTGCTTCTTCTGGCAAACAACTTATCCTGTAAATAGTTCCATTTCTGTTCATCAAAGGTACCTGTCCGTGGCCACTGAAGCTCAGTATTGTCCCTCTTATATTTGTGCAATAGTATACTAAACATAATAGGGCCAATGCTGTGCTTGGTTTACATATCAAAATTTGGGGTGCCTTCCGGAGGCATGGGTTCCCTCTCCTCCAACCGAGCTTCAGCAGAAAAACACCGGCACCCCAAACACCATAGCTTACTCAGACAAGGCATCTTAATATGAGATACCTTCACTGCCTACACAAAACAAACAACACACAAAACAAAGAAAATTAAAAAAGCAGGCTGCACCAAAACTAAGACAGTCCGGCGACTGTACCAAGACCAAGACAAGACTGTCCAAAGACTGTACCAAGACAAGAAGATAGGCTCTAGCCCCAGGCATTTTCAAGAGTAAGCCAAATTCAGAAGGTTGCCTGGCAGAGAGTTCACAAACACTCTGTATCTCAAGCGTCCACAGACCCACCAAGTTCACACAAGCTAGGAATGGTACTCAGACCATATTCAAGATTATTCAAGATGGCGTCATATTTACCAAGAGGCAAGACTAACTCACCTGGTGCACACAGGTCAATCCAAGTTATTCTCCTCCTCTGACTCTTTGGACCCAACAGTCAGGTCCAAGGGATTTGCCTTTTCAGGACCCCAGCCGGGATGACCGCTGGGCGGGCACCGGCCAATCAGACAGGTGGAGTAGCTGCGAGAACTAAGCTCTATCGTGTGGGGATCCCTGATCAGCCGATCCGGCGCGGCCCGTCCTCCACACTCGATTCCAGGTGAGATGGGTCAGCCCAATGGAGTTTCTGTTCGGGCGCCAATTGAAGGAAGTGGCCCAAAACAGTCCACCCGGGTCACTCGCGAGCTCCTCCTAGCCTTCCAAGAAATGAAGAGTCAGGACGATGGTGGAGAATACAAACAAACTCTTTTATTAGTAATACACTGCAGCGGAGTCCGTTCTGACCAACCTCATGGGATAGGTGTCGCGGGACTGACGTTAGAACACTTGGTAACACAAAAGCTTTCCAACAACCCCAAGACCCACCCCTGGTGTGGAGAGTAAGTATGGGAGAATTTTGCAGATTTGCGGTTCGCAAATTCGAGCGAAATTGCATAAAAATATCCGAGAGTTTGCAAAAAAATTTGAGAACTTGCGGATTTGCAGTTTTGCACAAATAGACTGTACTTTCTATACTTCTACTGGCTAATCAGTAAGTACAAAAAATATTTATCAGGAGTTACCCTTTCTGGCAGGAAAAGGATTGGGTCAGCAATCTTATGAAAACAGAGTTCCTTCTCCTGAGTTCAATGAAACAATAATGGTATTGGAATCCCAAAGGGGACGTATACATCAATGTTGGAGATTTAAATGTTGCAACGGTTACCAAATTTACAAATAAGTATATGTAAGAACTGACAGTACCATGGAAAGCATGAAACAGTAATTTAAAAAAACATCAAACAATCATTAAAAAAGCTTTTTCATTTATTTGAGAAGATTTAAAATTAGAATATAACATATTTGTGCAATTAAAATACATAAATTTCAGAAATTCCAAAACATACAGTTTTACGTTAAAAATTGCTAACCTAGCAATAGTTCATACAGACATTGCACAAATGTAATTGTTAATCAATGAATTTATATGGGAACGAAATTGTCGACGCGGCGTTTCGGTGCCTCTTTTATATCCTGCACCTTCTTCAAGGACTCGTTCACAGCTTAATAATATCTCCAGGTTAGATCTTTCCTGGTCCTGATTGATTAGCTATCTCTGAGCACGTGTTACATCCGCCCAAATTTCTTTCAACCTTTTGTTCTTATATGTAGATTTTATGCAAACTTCACTCGCTTTAGGAAGAAAATGGACCAACTTCAATCCGGTCCTATTTTCTTATTTACTTGGTCGTTAGGAAGACGCCTCTGGGAGCTACCCTACGCTGTTCGTTTCATCACTTTATCTTTGTGGTGAAAGGAGATTTACTTTGTTTTTATCTTCATACAGTCAAAGGTTCCCTTTGTTGAGGTTTATTATAAAATTCGCTGTTCGCTTTGTAGCTAGTAGCTGAACTGCACGGCGTCCTCCTCGGACGCCGTGCAGTTCAGCTACCAGCTACAAAGCGAACAGCCAATTTTATAATAAACCTCAACAAAGGGAACCTTTGACTGTATGAAGATAAAAACAAAGTAAATCTCCTTTCACCACAAAGATAAAGTGATGAAACGAACAGCGTAAGGTAGCTTCCAGAGGTGTCTTCCTAACGACCAAGTAAATAAGAAAATAGGACCGGATTGAAGTTGGTCCATTTTCTTCCTAAAGCGAGTGAAGTTTGGATAAAATCTACATATAAGAACAAAAGGTTGAAAGAGATTTGGGCGGATGTAACACGTGCTCAGAGATAGCTAATCAATCAGGACCAGGAAAGATCTAACCTGGAGATATTATTAAGCTGTGAACGAGTCCTTGAAGAAGGTGCAGAATATAAAAGAGGCACCGAAACGCCGCGTCGACAATTTCGTTCCCATATAAATTCATTGATTAACAATTACATTTGTGCAATGTCTGTAGGTTAGCAATTTTTAACATAAAACTGTATGTTTTGGAATTTCTGAAATTTATGTATTTTAATTGCAAAAATATGTTATATTCTAATTTTAAATCTTCTCAAATAAATGAAAAAGCTTTTTTAATGATTGTTTGATGTTTTTTTAAATTACTGTTTCATGCTTTCCATGGTACTGTCAGGCCTTACATATACTTATTTGTAAATTTGGTAACCGTTGCAACATTTAAATCTCCAACATTGATGTATACGTCCCCTTTGGGATCCCAATACCATTAATGTTTCATTGAACTCAGGAGAAGGAACTCTGTTTTTAAAAGATAATCAGTGAGTACTACCTCGTTGGGTAAATGTATAGTGCGTTTCCTACACTGCAGCTGCATAAAAGAGCCAGAAGAGTTGTCTCCAGTGACCATGTGTGTGTTACTATGCCATCGCGCCGAAGGGTGCAGGGGTCCCTTGAGTGAGCTGTCCATCATAGTGTGTAAATGGCAGGAAGACGGTGCACACCGCTGTTGTGTGATGGGGCCAAATGGGCGGAGCTTCTATGCGAGTCCACATGCCTCTTGTGTGTATAAAAGGTCAGAGACCGATCAGAGCAGCAGACAAATGAAAAAGAAGCTCCTGGTCTCACGAACTGCATGGGGATTGCACTCGAGAAAGTCAAGGATGCAGAGGCCTCCATCAGGCATCACAGCTACTTTTCAACGGTAGATACGGGGAGAAAGCACACCTGCCCAGCGCCGGGGTCCCTTGAGTGAGCTGTCCATCATAGTGGGTCAGGGCGGGAAAACGGTGCACACCACTAGTGTGTGGGCGGGGCCAAAGAGCGGGGCTTCTATGCGAGTTCACAGGCCTCTTGTGAGTATAAAAGGTTGTTGTAAATGAATCTCGGACCCTAGTATAAATTTCCCGATTCATGCCCTTATATGGGTACACTTTATCATTCCCTTATATAGGCATAGAAATCATTACCATATTTGGCCTAAATCATAGAGCCCAAATATGGCATGGATACTTCCACTAATCTCAAAGAATGTACAATGTTTTCTTAGAAACACCCGCCTTCAGCAGCTTGGGACTTCGCCCTGCTTGAATATTAAGTTCTCCTAGAACTCCCAGCGTTTTCCAAGAAATGAGCATTTGAGTGACGTTATTAAGACCAAACATGCGTCAAATTCGGCACCTTCAAAGTATAAATATGCCTTGATTTGCCTAAACAAACACACAGTGGTTTAGAGCAGATCGACTATCTACTTGCCCGACGCCCTGCAGCAGCAAGTGCCGAAGGAAGCCGACCCTCCAGCAGACGCACTGCGAGACTCTGTCATTTCTCCTGCTGAGAAATCCAGCTCCAGTGTTTCCAGGCTACCCTTACGGGTATCTGGGAAATCGAGTCCTGAGAACAAGATACAAGACCTCTTTCATTCTACAACAAAGGTACGGACTGATTAGACCTCTTAGAGAATTATTGGAATCAGATTCCTGGCAGAGAACTCCTAGACTTAAACTCCTCCTCTTACACTCCCTCCCTCTTACCAGACTTAGGTTAGGTACACCGGGGTAGGCATATTCCAGAGGCACCAGTTGAATGTTTTAGTCATCCTTTTATCACTGTATGTATTTATGTATTTTATACATTTTATGCACTTTATGGCTTAGAAACCATATCATGCTTTTACAGTACTACTTTATGATACTGTTCGTATTATATGCATTGTACTTCATAGTAAGCTTTACTATTGTAGCAGTTCATTTTCAATGCTTGAGAAAGAAGACTGTTCAATAAATACCTTTTTATTGAAAACGCCCATCTCTCTATTTCTCTTGCACCTCTGGTGAAACTAAGCATGCACGATAGACTGAGGGAAATAGTTCTCTATTGTTTCCGCGACTCTAGAGATTTGATTTCTTATTCTTGGGAAACAAAGTTGTCAGGATAGTCAAGCTGCGCCACCCAAATTGGGAACTACATATCCCAGAATTCTAGTGTGGAGGCGGGGCCTTATATAAGCAGGGCGGCCCCTCTGCAAGGTGTTCGTGATTTTGTCTTTCAACAGTGTTGGGAGAGACTGAATGGCCGGAGGGCAAAAGAATGACTCTGTTTTACCAGGGGTTGAGGGAGGAATTGAAAGACGCAGTGGCCCATGTAGATCCTCAGCCCACGACATGTATAGATATGGTGAATCTGGTCATGAGGTTGGATGGTAGGTTGACTGAGAGAAGCGGGGATCGAAGAAAATGGGACAGGGGATATAACCGTAATACGAGTTTCCCTACTAGAGCTTTGGGGTCAGCAGAAGCAGGAATAGAGCCGATGGAGATAGGAGCTATCCGACCTCCCCTGTCCAAAACAGAAAGAGAGAGTAGGAGGGTAAAAGGCCTCTGCATGTATTGTGGGAAGAAGGGTCACTACGTAAGAGAGTGCCCTTCCAAACCAAAAGCTTCGAATACTTGGAGTAAGAATCAGAGAGTAGCCGTATCAAATACTGCCAGGGAGGGCGAGGAAAGTTCGGTGCCTTTGTCAACCACAGAGGAGAACCCTGATTGGAAGCTTACGTCTTTGTCCTCTTCGGGCATAGGGGAAACTGAATCCCATCTAGTATTGGTTATGACTTTGGAGTGTGAAAACAAAGCACATCAAGTCATGGTCATGCTGGACTCCGGGGCTACCGGAAATTTTGTTGACAATGGGTTGGTGTCTCGTTTAATGATTCCTAGAGTACCAAGAGGAAACCCAGAGGAGGTCTTAGCTGTGGATGGTCAACCAATTAAATCAGGGTTGATCACGGAAAAAACGGCTGAGGTAGAGTTGTCTATTGAGGTGTCTGAGGGGAGGCATGTGGAAAAGGTGGAGCTGAACATCATTGAGGCTCCTCAATATGAAATAATTCTAGGGATGCCATGGTTTACATTCCACAACCCTACCATTGACTGGAAATCTCGCACGGTGCATTTTACTTCGGGGTATTGTAAAGAGCACCTGGTACCTTACGTATCGTCTCCGGTGGAGGCATTGGCTTTGAAGTTTATGGTGGCTACAGCCGCTGAGAAGGAGGTGACCCTTCCAAAACAATACGAAGATTTCCAGGACGTGTTCAGTGAAAGGCGAGCGGAGGAACTGCCGCCGCATAGACCTTATGATTGCCGGATAGATCTGATAGATGGGGCAGTGATTCCTACGTGCCGGGTTTATGCCTTATCTGTTCCGGAAACGGTGCATTTAAAGGAATACATCGATCATTACGAAAGCATAGGTTTCATAAGACCGTCCCGTTCCCCTGCGGCTTCTCCACTTTTCTTTATTGCTAAAGCGAATGGGGATCTGAGGGCATGTGTGGACTACCGCGTCCTGAATAAAAATACCATACGGAACCGTTACCCTCTCCCCCTCATTACGGTACTGATTGACCAAGTGAGGGAGGCAGTGATCTATACTCGCTTGGATCTGCGAGGAGCCTACCACTTGGTCCGGGTGCGTGAGGGGGATGAGTGGAAAACGGCTTTCAAGACGCGGTATGGCCTTTACGAATATCTGGTCATGCCCTTTGGGCTGTGTAATGCCCCCGCGGCTTTTCAATTTCTGATCAACGATGTATTGACGGAATTTATTGACATGTTCGTTGTGGTTTACATCGACGATATACTGGTGTACTCCATGGATGAGGGCGACCATGTAGAACATGTCTGTAAGGTACTGAGGAAACTGAGAGAACATCGTCTCTTCGTTAAACTCAGTAAATGTGAGTTTGGGGTGTACAGTGTGGAGTTTCTGGGGGTGATGATCAGCCCCTCAGGGTTGCAAATGTCTGAGCGTAAGGTGGAAGCAGTGAGAGATTGGCCGGTACCAAAAAATGTGAAGGAAGTCCAGAGTTTCCTGGGCTTCGCTAATTATTATCGGCGCTTCATTTTGCATTTTTCCTTGCTGGCCGTGCCCATTACAAACCTGTTGAAGAAAGGAGTTCCTTTCGAGTGGACAACTGCTGCAGGGGAGTCATTCCAAACACTGAAAACTTCCTTTATTACTGCCCCGGTGCTGTCACATCCCAACTTAGAACATCCTTTTGTGGTCGAGGCGGACGCTTCAGATGAAGCAATAGGGGCGGTATTATCTCAGAGGGACAGTCAAACAGGTCAGTTGCACCCGGTGGCCTTCCTGTCAAAGAAATTGAGTTCGGCTGAACTCAATTATACCATAGCTGAAAAGGAATTGCTTTCTATTAAGAGAGCTTTTCAGGAATGGAGGCACTATCTATGGGGGGCCCTGCCCACCATTACGGTGTACACAGACCACAGAAATTTACAGTTTATGTCATCGGCTAGACATCTGACAGCAAGACAGATGAGATGGACGCTATTTTTTGCTGAGTTTAATTTCGTGGTCACTTTCCGCCCAGGGTCCGAGAATAGGAAGGCAGATGCCCTATCTAGACAGACAATGCCTGGGGTATGCGTGGACGAGAAGCAGGCAATCATTCCATCTGGCAAAGTGTTGTGTGTGGTGAGGGCAGAATCCTTTCTGGACGAGGTGAGGAAACATCAGTATCCGGGGGGATGGGGGTCTTGGGCCCATGACAGACTGGATTGCAAATTGAGAGACGGGTTGCCGTTCTTTCAGGGCAAGTTGTATTTACCCACTATCCCATTGCAACAGAGAGCCATAGGGTGGTGTCATGAAGGGGAACTGTTAGGACACCCTGGTATAAGGAAAACTCTCGATACAGTCAAAAGGCATTTCTGGTGGGCAAACCTGAGCAAGGATGTTACGGAGTGGGTGGCCCGTTGTGAGGTGTGTGCTAGAGCCAAGGGTACGACGACCAAAAGAGTAGGGAAACTGATGCCCATGCCTACCCCCCGTCAACCATGGCAGCATATCAGTCTGGATTTTGTGTCAGGGTTACCAATAGATAAGGGCTCATCAGCCGTGTTGGTAGTGATAGATAGCCTCACCAAGATGGGTCACTTTATCCCTTGTAAGACCCTCCCTAATGCCAGTCAAACGGCCCAGTTGCTAGCTAGTCATGTGGTCAGGTTACACGGAATCCCTAGAGTGATCGTGTCCGATAGAGGGCCACAGTTCATTGCACGTTTTTGGCGCATGTGGTGTAAGGCCCTGAAAATAGAGTCCCATTTATCTACCAGTTTCCACCCCCAGACTGATGGGCAAACAGAACGTTTGAATCAAACATTAAAGAAATATCTCAGATGTTATTCCAAAGAAGCTCATGAGTCTTGGGTGGACCTGCTTTGGATGGCGGAGCTGGCCTATAATAACGCTTGGCATAGCTCAACGGGAATGTCCCCTTTCAAGGCCAATTACGGATTTGATGCTAATACCTTGCCCGTGGACATCCCCGCAGATCTTAGTGATCAGCCAGCGGTGAAAGACAGGATAAGGATGCTGAGAAGGGTCCATAAGGGGGTACAGGTGCATTTGACCAAAGCGAAGGCGATGTATAAGAAGTGGGAAGACCGTCACAGGATAGAGAGCCGCCAGTATGTGGTGGGGGATAAGGTGTGGCTGTCTACAAGGAACATCAGGTTTAAGTTGCGCAGTGTGTTCCATCCTAGGTACATTGGCCCGTACACCATTGTGCGACAGGTGAACCCCGTGACTTATAAGTTGAAGTTGCCGGGGTCAATGCGCATACACCCAGTGTTCCATGTGCAACTGTTGAAACCTGCCCTTACTTCACGCAGAGTAGCCCCTCCTCCGGTGGCATGTGATGGTGGTTTGGAATATGAAGTGAGGAGTATCAAAGATGCCAAGTGGTGTAGAAGAGGGCTGAAATATCTGGTGTCCTGGAAGGGATATAGTGCGGAGGATGATTCCTGGGAACTGAGCTCGGATGTGCACGCTCCTGCTGCGGTGCGTTCGTTCCACAGGAGGTTTCCGAATAAGCCTGGCCCTAGAAGGCGCTAGAAAGGGGGGCATTCTGTCAGGATAGTCAAGCTGCGCCACCCAAATTGGGAACTACATATCCCAGAATTCTAGTGTGGAGGCGGGGCCTTATATAAGCAGGGCGGCCCCTCTGCAAGGTGTTCGTGATTTTGTCTTTCAACAGTGTTGGGAGAGACTGTGAGGAGCGCGAGCTTGGCTTCCTTGAAAGGAAGATTCTGGTTCTGGATTCGTTTTGTGCGCGTTAGCTAGGATTAGCTAAGCGCTGACGGACTGTCGTCTTTAAACATCCTTTTAGCGCGAGGACGGCGCTTCATGACAATTTCCCCACGGCAGCGCGAGGTCAGCGCCGCCTGAACTCTCATATCCCTCGCCGGAGTGCCGAGGTTGCTAGTATTCCCAGGCGGGAGAGCGAGAAGCCGGGACAACGAGGAAGCGCTGAAGAGATACGCAGCTCCAGAGTCGTGAGTAATTCTCCCCGAATGACGCGTGAGGTTTAACGCATATGCTGAGAATTAATTGCGCTCAAGCTGTCTGGATACCGGCTTAAAGAATCAAGAAGCCTGGTTTATTATTTGTGGAGAGGGAAGGACATTGAACTTTTGTTTGGTGAGAACGGAGTACAGCGGATTATTCAAATCAGCGTACTGCCGTTACGAAAATAATCACTAGTGGTTACCGCTGCAAGTGCCAAAGCGGAAGGTAGTAGGGGGAGATCCTACACCTTACTGTGTTTGGAGTGGGACAAGTAAAATACACTGAGTGTGACTAAAGAGCGGGAGACAGTAGTGGGAGGCTACATCTCGCCGTGTCCTTCCTGGATCTTTGTTGGAACTGTATATAGTTGTGAATAGACTTTTCTGAGAAGAGTATTGTGCAGAACACTGAGGTGTTGTGGGGTCACGTATTGGATTATGATTTAAATTCTTTTCACTACAAGGCAGGGTAGGTCTACTAGGATTACAGTATCATATAGAAATAATTCTAGAAATAGAGCTTGTCATTAACTGTGTTTGTATTCCCCAGGGACTAGGGAGAAGTGTATCAACATTCAGACTAGAAAAACTACACAGGGAGGAGGAGGAGCAGTCTTCTTTACATAAAGGTGAAACTTCACTCGTATTTAGTAAGACTATACTGAGTATAGGGTTTCAAGGTGAATCTGAATAACCTGTGTGACTGTTTTCTTGTCTTCCAGCTGTCCCTTCCCTGCAGTCCCCTTCCGTCCCTTCCTTGTTCTGTTTCCTGTTTTTTCCCTCGCCCTATCGCTCGAACACGCTGTGTTATTATTACTAGCGTGTTGGTGAGATCGGGAGGTGGAGTCCTATGTGCATCAAACAGAGTCGGCAGCGTGGAGTCTGACAAAAGTTGTCATGTTTTATGCGGTTGTCAGAAACGAATTCCTTCATGTTTATTCGAAAAAGTTTCTAGTGACCTCTGAGCTAGCTGGCACTCACAATTAAGTCTAATATAGCCGGTAAAGACCAAGTAGACCTCAGTTCTACGTCTAAACTACAGGATATATTATTCCAATGCGCAGAGCCTATTGGGAATATAGGAACTACACTACAAGGTCAGAGACCATTCAGAGCAGCAGATGAGGAGAAAGAAGCTCCTGGTCACCGGAACTGCACGGGGATTGCACTCGTGAAGTCAAGGATGCAGAGGCCTCCATCAAGTATCACAGCAGATACTGCATCGACGGCAGACACTGGGAGAAAGCACACCTCCCCAGCGCCGGGGTCCCTTGAGTGAGCTGTCCATCATAGTGGGTCAGGGCGGGAAAACCGTGCACACCACTAGTGTGTGCGGCAGGGACAAAGAGCCGGGCTTCTATGCGAGTTCACATGCCTCTTGTGTGTATAAAAGGTCAGAGACCGATCAGAGCAGCAGATGAGGAGAAAGAAGCTCCTGGTCACAGGGATTGCACTCGTGAAAGTCAAGGATGCAGAGCCCTCCATCAGGCATTACAGCTACTTTTCGACGGTAGATACGGGGCGAAAGCACACCTGCCCAGCGCCGAGGTCCCTTGAGTGAGCTGTCCATCATAGTGGGTCAGGGCGGGAAAACGGTGCACACCACTAGTGTGTGTGGCGGGGCCAAAGACCAGGGTTTCTAAAAAAATCTGCCCGCGAGCGGATTTGCGGATTTTTCGGCCATTTCACGAGATTCGCAGATTGCAGAATTGTCAAAAATCCGCAAATTCCCCGAGCAGGACGGATTTTTTGCCCATACTTAGTGGAGAGTGGCATAGAAGAAGTTCAGCTCACCACTATTCAACATACTTGAGTCCTGTACCTCCACCAATAACCCCTGCTTTGATCTTTTCAAGACCACAAAGACCTGCAGCAACTACCACTTTACTACAATCACAACCCGCATCAGTGAAAGGCAAACAAAACAGCAGTGGCGCCAGCATATTTAATCGCAGTGAGGTGGGGCTGGGCAGGGCACGGCACAGCAGGGGGTAAGCCAACAGATGACGGAATAGGTATTATTAATGTATTTATTTATTTATACCTATTCTGTTGTCTGTTGACTTCCCTCCCATCCCACTCCATTCCTGTCCCGACCCACCTTCTCACCACGTATACCTGTGCCAGCTGCTGCTGCAAAGAAGCTTAGTTTCACCTTAACAAGTTCTTTAGGCTCTAATAAAGCTCTGCTCAGCAGTTTTAGATTTTTCATACTCGGGCTGTATGAGGAGCACATCGCAGAATTCTAAATTTACAGCAAAATATTTTTTTGTAGTAAGCTGGGTGGACAGTGGGATACTGGAGCCCCGGGCACATCTGAAAAATCAGTACGCAATAGGGTGGGAGGAGCACCTTGAAAAGTTGCTGGTGAGCGAGAAGAAGCAGATAAACTGCTCCCCCTTGAAGTCGGTTTACGGCGGGTGTCGGAGTGTATGAGTGCTAATTTGTTGGAATTAAATGGAGAGAAAACCGAGGTGGCTATTCTAGGTAAACACAAGCACATCTTGGGACCCCAACATTGGCCATTGGAAATGGGCTCTCTCCCTCAACCGGTTACCCAAGTTCGTAACCTGGGGTTTATCCCCGATAACACCCTCTCAATGTGGCAACAGGTGGTTAGCATCGCTTCCACATGCTTCACTATTCTAAGATGGTTGTGGAAGATTATCTGGATGCTCCCAGACTCCACAAAAAGAACTGTGGTCCAGGCGCTGGTCACCTCGCGCCTGGACTACGGGAACGTTCTCTACCTTGGGGGAAATCAGTAGGTGCTGAAGAAACTCCGGGTAGTCCAGAACTCTGTAGCCCGTCTTGTATATCAAATCCCAAGGAGATCATCCATCTCTCCTGTTTTACGGGATTTGCACTGGCTCCACATTGAGAGCTGTATTAAATTTAAGACCCTGTGTCTTATTTTTAAAATCAGCTACTCAAGGCAACTTGGTAACACCTAGTTGTAGACTATCTAGAATGGGTGGTCGTTTCTTTGCATTCCTCTGCCCTAGATTATGGAATTCTCTTCCCTGGTCTATGAAGCAGGAACCGCGTTATCTTAGGTTCCGGTGAGATCTTAAAACCTGGCTCTTTTCTCAGTGATGAGTTATCTGGTTATTCAGTTGCAGTAGTCTAACTACCTGCGCCGGGAAACCCTGTCCAGGGTAGCTGTGCGCAATATAAATTTAATTAATAATAATAATAACTGATAGAAGGAGGTATTGGTGAGGAAAAAGAGGAGGACGTCATCATCATGCACTGCAGCCCAGTGGCTGTCACTCATGGTGTGCGGTCCTCACTCACAGCAACCTCTAAATGGGACAGGGGATAGCGGGAGAGGAATACAGTCACCCTAAAGGGCTCAAGCTGACTCCTTTGTGTTAAGACAGAATATTGAGTTGGAAGTGTCAACTTACACAAATATCGAGTTGGAAATATTGTGATTCAGAAATATCGACAGCAAGAATATAGTGGTCAAGAATATCAAATTTAAGGTAAGAAATAACATTTTATAAAATATAGAAGTCATTAATATTGTTTGCAAAAATATAGTTTTTCAAAATTACGATTTTTTAAAATTATTATTTAAAAAGCATATTTTAAATAGATTTTTGTATAAAACAAAATACATGCAACTTAATGAAGATACGATCACAACATGGTCATTTTGGTCACTGTAGTAGATCACAACAGCATATGAATACATTTATACTCGGGAACACAAGTCCAAAATATGGTGAGCGTCTTATTAATAGGTCTATCAACAGTTACACAACAACTTTCCCTGTGGCAGTCTATCCTCTCTCTGTGAGCCAGTACCTTGGTGAAGGACTCGACTATGACATGAAGGCACAATCAAAATGAGTCTTCTTCCACCCAACAATGATCATGATTGATTATTTTCCTGCCACTGGCACTGATGCTTCCTCAGTAATAGTCTGCAGGTCCGGGACAGCGTTGCCTGTTCTACTTAACAGGTAAGTTTGGTATGGTCCCCAGAAACTCTTGGGATGGCTCCTTGGGGGTAACCATTCACTATATGTATCAGCATGGGTGTTACAATACAACATGTCTACAAGCCATTCTGGGATTCATGGAACCAAACCCCTAATCCACCGTAGTGCCACCCGCCGTTTAGCAAACAGGAGTCTAATGGCTACCAGTGGACGGAGCGCTTTGCTCACTTTGAGGTCCCAGCCCAGTAATGCCATTTTAGGGTCAGGTTCCAGATCTGCACTAATAATACTTTCCTGCTCTTGAAACACTTTTTCCCAGAAGGCATAAATCCACTGACACTGCCAGGCCAAGTGCCAGAATCCCACTTCCTCCGAACCACATCTATGATGACAGGAAGTCCCAGCCTGTCTATATCGAAACTGGCGTTCTGGAGTGCAATAAGACCTGTGCAAACATTTAAAGTAGATAAGCATGTGCCTCCCATTTTCCCATTTAGGGAGGTCGACCTGGTGCGAGCATCAATAATGCCATTCTTTGTCACTAATGGGAGTACCCAAGTCACGCAGCCAGTCTAATCGTACCCTTAAAAGTTCTGATTTACGAGTGTCCTGCAAACTAGAATAGAATTTGGTGATTAACTTTAAGGGCTCCTCAACTTTAATTAGGGTAGAAAGTGCTCCCAATATTTGTGGTTCTAGCAAGTCGTCCCCAGTAAGGGTGCGCCAGGTCTGTCGGGCCCCTAGTAGGGCAATAGAGCAAATCCACCCAGTTGCCTGTCTGGTCGTTGCAGTGCCTCCCAAGTGACCAACACCCCATTTTAAAAAGACTCTTCCATGGTAGTTAAACCTATAGATTGTAGCACCTGCCTGGCTCCTACATCTTGACCCAGTGGAAACCACATGCACCACTGAAGTGGCATTTCCGGTGCATATATGGAGGCTCCCACCTGCATGTGTAGAAGTGTTTGCCAGGTTTGTGCTGTAACCACAATTGAATCAAAGACACATAGCCTCCTGGAGGCAGGTTGGGTAAGCGTCTGAGGAAGAGTTAGAGGTTCCACTGCATTCCTTTCTATACATCCAGTAATGAGCAAATACACTATTCGCAGCCCTATAGTATTTTTCTAGATCAGGGGCCCAACCCACCCAACTCATACGGTAAAGTAAGTGAGCTCCATCGTTTGCAAGATTGTTTACCTGTACCAGGCTAATCGAATCAGCTGTGTGCTAACCATTTTCATGATCAAGATTCTCCCCAGTAATGAGAGTGGGAGCCTGGTCCACTTGTCCACTTTATCTGTGAGATTTTGTGTGGCTTTTCCATAATTCTCAAGTAGCACAATCGCGGGATCTGTGTGAAATTGGATGCTGTGATAACGGACCGCCTCTGTGGTCCAGGGTAACGGGTATTCCATGGCCGGTTCCACAGTGGTCAGAGTCAGGGGAAATATGATGGATTTATCTCAACTAATTCACAGTCCAGAGTGCCCCCTGAACTGCACCACTTTCCACAATATTGGAGAGAGGTTCACCTTTGGGTTATGTACATATAATAATGTGTCGTCTGCATATGCGGAAATGTTTAGTGTGTATTCCGGAAAGTTCAGTCCTCGATGCGGGTGATACTCACGGGTGGCGCAGGCCAATGGTTTTGCCACTATCGTATACAACAGTGGGGACAAAGGGCAGACTTGACGCATTCCCCGGGGGATGTGAAATGGCTGAGAGACCTAATTTCCTATCCTGGCTCTGGCTGTTGGTGATGTGTGCCTGCCCGAGGCCACCCTGTGGCCATCAGGAGGGCGGGCCCTTAGTTGCGGAGGGCAGCCCCGTCCCATAATGTGGTCAGCCACTCCTCCCCAGGGCAGGCATTGCCCGGTGGGATGTGGGCGGGTCAGGTGACACGCGTCCGGGGGGCAGGCAGGGAGAGGGGGGTATCTCTCCCCCTCGCCATTGCTCAGGCCTCTTTGCCGCTCCGGACATCGCGCGCTCTACGTCGGAGACACTCTTTTTCCTTCACCTCTGGTCGCCGTCCAGAGGTCCGGTCTTGCGTCGAGGTAATGAGTCCGACGTTCGACTGTTTGCTTTCCCTGCGGTGAGTGGGGATGATTTGGGTGGGTCGCGTTCCCATGGAGAAGCGTTTTTGGCAAGTTTCTTTGTCCGGGGGCATGTGGGGTCACTTGTGCAGGCTCCGGCAGGTAACCCCCTCCTCCTCGTCTGTCACCCTACTCGTCCCTCGGTGTCTTAGTTGGCGTCTCCCTCCATGGGTACTATTGCCCCCAACATCTTATATTTCCGTGTGTACATTCGAGGCGCTTGTTTGTTCTTTCCTACCGCATCCTTGCATCGGTAGATGCTTGTGGAAAGACGGGGCTTTGAGTCTGATTTATTTCTTGGTTATGCATGGTGCGTTTGGGGAGGCAGCAGGGTGAACAGAGGACATACACGCGCGCATGGGCCGTCGGATATATTATTCATTGGGCAGGATCTTTACGGCCAGGCTTAGTTACCGGGATGACCCTAAATAGCATGGAAACTTGGAGTGGGTTCAGGAGGCTGTGGCGTTTTCTTGATCGAACCATCAATCATGGCGCCTATCCCACGCATCTGTGAGCTGGGATGTGTTTGTATCAATCATGGCGCCCATCCCAAGCCTCTGTGAGCTATGAGGTGTTTGCATCAATCATGGCGCCCATCCCAGACCTATGTGATCTAAGATATCATGAGTGCTAGGCGGGTCCCCCTACCGAGAGTGTGTGCGAGCGCGTGGGATGTTACTCTGTACATTGTAACTGAGACTGCCGGTGTGTCTCCGGATGCATGGCCTGGGCCCTGAGTCAGACGTATGTATTCTTCCCCTCCACCTACTCAGGTCAGGCTAGGACTGGCAGGTTGTGTTGCATGGTTCCTCGTCCACCTCTCCGGGGGTTTCCCATGGTGAATGGCGAGGGTGGGTGGGGGCTTGACGGTGGTTTCATCCTGGCTGCATGTTGCCATGTTTAATTCACGATCGCGAGTGAGGAGCGATTTCTCTATGCATTGTAAATTTCTATTATGCAGGATAGCCTTGTATGCTTCTCCTATTTTGCTGATTTGTGGATATATTTTGTGGGCACCTGCACCGAGGGCATTTCGCTGTGAGCCCATGTGTGGCTCACCGTGTTGGATGCTAAATGTAGGGCTTAACAACGAATCGTGGTTCGATTCCCGATGGTGCCTCATATTGTCAAAGGGAATTATTTATTTTGTTTAAAGTGCAGCAAGGACTACGCGATTTGCGGAGCACCCGCTCATGCCCGCTTCGCACAAATTTTCTGCCCTCCCGTTGAGCCGGGCCGTGCAACATATATTCAGGTGGCTTTCGATTCCTTAGACCTTGCCTCCGTATTTATAAGTTGGCAGTCTTGCCCCCTCCTCCGAGGGGCATTTGTGTTTTCAACTTTCATGCGCCACGTTATGATATTGTTGCACGTTTTGCGTTTCTACAACGCACATTTTGTTTTGCAGATCTGTCTCCAGCCCATTCCTTGCGTGCACGCCCTGGTGGTCTGCCACCCCCTCCCCCCCCCTAGCAGTACCAGTACGTTTGAGGTATGTATATGGGGCAGAGTGTCATCATTGTGCTATGGGGTGAGGCGTTTCGGTGTGCTTCATTTATCCTGCTTGGGTGGTCTGTTACATACCTTGTCATGATTTGCGCAAGTGTCGCTAAGCACACTTTGTTTTACAGACTCGTTTCCCGCCTGCCCCTTGAGCGCTTGCCCTGGTGGTCTCCCCCCCCTCCCTCGTAGCAACTGCGTTAATTGTGAGTGGCCTAAGGGGCACGGGGTGGCCACATTGCGTTATAGGGGTAAGGTGCTCTCAATTTTGTTTGTAGCAACGGTTTCAGTCAAATGTATAGTTTTCGGTGCAATTCACTTCTACTATACATCTGCGTGGTGGCGTTAGACATAAGATAGATGGTCCTTAGTACCTCGGTTGTTCCAGGTTTGATCTGCAGTTTGTATATTGTTTGCGAACTATTTAGTGTGGCGCCGTGGCTAAGGCGCTGACTCGGTAATCTGGGGATCACGGTTCGATCCCCAGATCCGGCGGCAGATTAGCCCAGCACTAAGTGGCTCCGGGCAATAGCTTGCTTATTCTTCCCGACAGCACCTAGAGACCCTCACGGGTGCGTTTCCGTCTAGGACCGTCCTTCACATTTTCTCACGCATCCTTTTCTTCAGGTCGAGTTTCGCCTCATTGGTCATTGCGCTTTTGGGGTCTGACCCTGTGTCCTACCCCTTTTCGTTGTTAGCTCCCCCCCCCCCCCCGCTGGGCACTTTGCTCAGCTCACCTAACTTCGCCTTCCGGTGACACACCGAGCCCGTTGTCACCTTGTAATACTGAAGTCTTACGACTGCGGGCACGGTGGGTTGCTAGTGGGGGCGGAAGCATTTCTACAGGGGCCAAGACTGCTAAACATGTTTTTTGGGCTCGAAGTCTCGTCCGGTATCCCAATAATCGCTAGGACGACACTGGGTGAAGTATAAATATACATTTGCATTGGTTTAGGTTTTCTAGCTCAGACAAAACAGTGTGCCAAGGATGTTATGAATCTTAAATTATGTGCTGCGTCGCATTTATGTTTGTTTTCGTACTGGCCGGGTTCAAAGCGGCTCTGATCCACACAGTGTTTTGTTTGATATCTCCTTGCGACACGCGTTCCAGAGGAGGCCGATATCCATGAAAATTCGCTCTTTTCAGGCCACTCCTGCTATTCACAGATGTTTCAATTGCCCATATCAGTATCGGATACATGCAACTTGCGTACTTTTCTCCCAGTGAACATTGAGTGGCTGCGAACTCCCGCCACAGTAACTAACCTGTATTGGCCGGATTGCCTTACACTTTCGTATTTTACAGTTCGCGTGTCACGTTCAGGCTCCCGAGGTGGCTAGAGTTCGATCTCCCGATTGTTCATATTTCCCTTGGAGCGTTCCTGGCCATGCTGTGTAGGAAGTGTCATCTCTGGCATTGTTGGAATTTTTGGCCTGTAATTCGCTCACGTGCTCGTGGGAGGTCCCCCGTGGCTCTCCTGGGCAGTGCGCGGCATCCATAGCCCCGCAGACTAGGGTCCATATCCCTGATCTCACCGAGGAGTTTCTACTCGTGCCTCCATGTGTCCCACGAGGTGGTCCGGGGCTGCACATTCTTAGGTGTTTGCAGCGCTGCTCAGCATTGTTTATGTGCGGATGGCCCCGCCCGGGCACGCTTGGTGGCCCCCTCGGGGGGCTAGGCCGCACTGTTTGTACCTTGGAGGCTTTTTAGTGCTCGCCCCCCCCTCCTTTTAGGCAGGGCCATACGGCCTCCTCCCCGCGGCACTAGTGGCCCGCCATGCCCTTGAATCTCCCTGCTTCCGGAGCGGTAGCTCTACAGCAAGGGCTTCGGCCTTTGGGGTCTCGGGCCTCTCCGAGGATTAGTCGTGCACCAGCGGGGGGGCATCCCTGGGGATCCGGGCGTCTACAAGCACGGTTCCCGGGATGTATCGAACCGGGTGAAGCATCATTCGATCCGTCCAGGGGGATTGCCAGCACACAAGTATAATTGCATTCCTGGCTTACGATTGAATGGTACCCTGCGTTGGCCCAAGTTGGGGAAGGGTAGTAACTCCAGTGCGCTTCTGCCCCCGCACTGTGTTCATTTAGGCGGCAGAGCACTTAACAATAGGAAAAGTAATGACACAGGAGGAGAAACCTACAAGTGTACAGATTACAAGCTGTCTTTCAAGAAAAGAGTGGCGTGTGTATGTACACAATCGTACCAAGCTATGGCGCGAACATTGCTCCAGGTGTCAGCGCGCAGCATAGAAGAACCATTTTCATTTATATATATCCCCTTACGCATACCGATCTTCTGGGGCCTTTCCAAGGGGCATAGTTAGTCTTGTTTATGAACATTCCTGGGACCGGCACTGTTTGTAACCCAACCATGAGAAGATAAGGTCATATGACAATAGTCTATTGCTCTTCCATAATACTGCTGTTGTCTGTCTGTGCATCCAAGGCTCTGGAATCTGGAAGACAGCCTATCCGCTGAGCCATCAGATCGGGTGCTCCTGTTGCCTTTCAGTAGTTGGTAGGGTTTTCAGCCATAGTGTTACACTGATTTCACGTCCAGTGGGGCAACTGTGCAACCACTGCCTGAGCCTGGACTGCCAATAATACTTTAAGGAGTGGGCCCCTAGAAGACTCTCATTATAGAATTACTCTAGAAGTGAAGTACCAGCTGTTATGGAAACTCAGAATGCTATCGGGTATTCCAACCCCCTTTTGTTCGTTTTCACTATTATGGGTGGTGGCTTTGCACGATGGGCTCCTATCAGGATTTGGACACACGGCTTTCTTTCAGGGTTAGTGTGGTTGGGCTCCCCTGGCTTGCGTTTGAACAGCTTCGTGTTGAACCTGAGTAACCTTGAACCTGAGCAACCTTCAGATTCCTTTGTGCTCCTCCCAAGGTGAAAAGTTGGCCTGAGGTTTGTTATCGCCAATATTGGGAGTACCTGGATTCAGCTTATTATCCCTTATGTCGGGGGTCGTAAGTCAACTTTTAGACAAGCTATTTTTATATAGCATGGTCTAAGCAGCCTCCAGGCCACTAGGGTGCATGTGATACCAGCGGTTTACCTTTGCAATCCTGAATATAAAATGTAAGTCCACCCGCAAGTTATACTAATTGCATTGCGCACTGAAATATCCCTCTGTACTTTGCTTGAGTACAGTTGCACAAGTGTTCACAAAGCTCAGTTTTCAGTTGACTTTTAGAACTATACTTCGGCAGAAGTTATATTATATTGCTTTGTGCGCAGGTGTGTGGTGGTTCTCAGTGTCATGCGCTGGTTCTCCTATTGTTTTGATTAGGGAGCGATATCTGCAGGGGAGGCCCCCCCCTCATCTCTTGGGAACTTTCCAGGGGTATGACCTCACGAACCTGGGATAGTCTACACTATTGCTGTAGAGGGGTTTGTTCCCGGGGGTATATGCTGACTAGATTCAGAGGGGCTTTTTGGTTTCAGCAGGCGTGTTATGATGCAGGTCGGGATCTTATGGGGGCTCTTGGTTTCAGTCCCTGCAATCCCTTGGTGGTGGTCGTAAGTCATCCTTACAGACAAGCTATCTATAGGTAGCATGGCCTAAGCTGCTTCCAATCTAAGCCCGAGAGGGTAAGTGATGCCTGCTGTTAATACCTGCTCAATCCTGTATTGGCATATGCTAAGACATCACCCAAGTTAGATAGTATAATATGTATTTATCCCTTCAATGCCCCTGTGCTCTTTTGAGTTTAGCAGCACAAGCGTTCATCGTAGGCACACTTTCTCTGTTATGCGGAGAACGGCGTTACAGCAGTGTTGTAACTTAACTGGGTATAGCCTGCTGACGCTTGTTGTGAAGGGTGTGGTTGAGTTTCAGGGCTTGTGCTGGAACGCCTATTGTTCGAGGATGGTTACACTAAGGTTGTAAAGGAATAAAAGACCCGGGGTATCTGCAGATTAGTGGCAGAGGGGTCTGGGTTTCTTCAGGCATGTAATGTTCATATCAGGTCACTTCGAGGTGGAAAGGGTCCACCGCTCACTTGTCGTTTTGGTCTTGTTCCGTTGGACTGACAAAATGCTAAGAAGCGAAGTGGTGGGGGGCCCGGACGGCGACGGTGGCCGCCGGCCGGGCTGTGGCGGAGTTACAGGGCGATCCGGAAGCAGAGAGGTGTAACAATGTACTTCAGTGGGCACATAGGGGTGCCAGAGCCTAACCTGGAACCTCATGGGAGGTCCAGGAACTCGTGTCAGCGCCCCAGTAGTCCTTCGGGCGGTTGTGGGCCTGTGCAACTGGGGGTTTGCCTAGATACGCCCCGCAAGGGGCGTGTGTAGTTTTATTACCATAAGGGTGCAGCAGTTGGGTGGTTCGCCACTGTGCTGATTGGCTCAACAGGCGGGCAGGTGGTGAGAATGCGGCCTGCCCTTGGATCGTCCGTAAGATAACCGACCGTGATTACATAATGTTGTATGTAATAATAAACCTGCAGCAATTTTTCCCAATCTTAACACTTGTGTCTGTGTGTTATTTGCGGGATGTTGTATATGTTGGGGCGGGGGGTCCTGTGGCCCTGAAGTGACTATGTGCCTGCCCGAGGCCACCATGTGGCCATCAGGAGGGCAGGCCCTTAGTCGCGGAGGGCGGCCCCCGTCCCATAATGTGGTCAGCCACTCCTCCCCAGGGCAGGCGTTGCCCGGTGGGATGTGGGCGGGTCAGGTGATGCGCATCCGGGGGTCAGGCAGAGAGAGGGGGGTATATCTCTCCCCTCGCCATTGCTCAGGCCTCTTTGCCGCTCCGGACTTCGCACGCTCTACGTCGGGGACACTCTTTTCCCTCTTTTGCGCTCATGAGGAAGTTTTTAATGTGTTCCTTTTTTGTTGCAGGTGGAGTTACAGAACGATCCGGAAGCAGAGAGGTGCAACAATGTACTTCAGCGGGCACATAGGGGTGCCAGAGCCTAACTTGGAACCTCATGGGAGGTCCAGGAACTCGTGTCGGCGCCCCAGTAGTCCTTCAGGCGGTTGTGGGCCTGTGCAACCGAGGGTTTGCCTAGATACGCCCCGCAAGGGGCGTGTGTAGTTTTATTACCATAATGGTGCAGCAGTTGGGTGGTTCACCACTGTGCTGATTGGCTCAACAGGGGGGCAGGTGGCGAGAATGCGGCCTACCCTTGGATCGTCCGTAAGATAACCCACCGTGATTACATAATGTTGTATGTAATAATAAACCTGCAGCAATTTTTCCCAATCATAACACTTGTGTCTGTGTGTTATTTGCGGGATGTTGTATATGTTGGGGCGGGGGGTCCTGTGGCCCTGAAGTGCCTATGTATAATACTGAAACCAGACAGAGATATATATCTCCAACTCCTATTTTACGTAGTACTACGAACATGAAACTCCACTCCACGGAGTCAAAGGCTTTTTCGGCCTCTAGGAAGACTGCAGCCGCCTTGATTTCTGGATTTAACCTCTGTACTGTACCAAACAGAGCTCTCAGTTTGTGAGACAAATTTCGACTAGGGACAAACTCTGCCTGCTCCCGGCGGATAATAACAGGGAGCAATAAAGTGAGTCTATTAGCTAAGATTTTAGCATACAGCTTAGCAGAATCTACATTTAGCAGAGATAAAGGCTGATACGAAGAGCAACTGGAGGGTGACTTTCCCTGTTTTAATAGGGTAACAATGACAGCTTCGCCTAGGGAGGGCGGCATAATGCCTGCTTCCGCCATCTCCTCATAGAGTGTTTTGAGATGTGGGATCAGTAAGTCTTGAAATTCTTTATAAAAGGAGATTGTGAGCCCATCTACCCCCGGGGCTTTTCCAGCTGCCATCCCCTTAAGCGCTTCTCTTATCTCATTGTTTGTTAGTGGTGCCATCAAGTGTTCCCTGTGGTCTGCCACGAGCCACAGCATTTTAATATACAAGAGATATTCCTCTAGGGAATCGTTATTAGAGTCGATTTGAGAGGTATATAGTGTATTATAATAAGTATAAAAAAGGGCCGCTATTCCCTCTGGTTTATGTAATGACATACCTGCGTCATCCTTCATGCCTGCCATAGTGTCTAAATCTCTCTTGGGTCTCAGTATTTTCTAGCGCAGGTCACTCCCTCTCACCATAGCAATCCGCTGATGCATATTTACCCATGCGTTTAAGTTCGTCATTAGCTATTTCTAGGTGCTCTGCCAATTTCTGTTGGAAGTCTAGGCTGATCTCCCTTTGCTCAAATTACTCTCCAGTTGTCCTATCTCTCATTCTAGGGTTGCTAATCTACCTCGGATGGAGAGTAATGCCCGGCGTGAGTAGAGATCACCATACCTCTGACAAACACTTGAAATGTTTCCCACTGCGTAGTGAATGAGTCCACTGACCCTATGTTGTCAGAAAATACATTCTCGATGGCTGTAGCTAGCCTCCCTTTAAACACAGTATCAAGCAACGAATATGGCGGGAAATGCCATATGAACGTGGGAATGCGCAGCGCCCCATACCTCAACACCAGCTGGACAGGAGAGTGATCGGAGTACGTTTGTGGTAGATGCAAACATTTTTCGACTCTGGAAATCAGTCCCTCCGATAATAACCAAAAGTCAATCTGAGTGTGAGTGTTGTGCATGGAGGAATAATGGGTATAGCCTCTAACATCCGGGGATCTGTGCAGCCAAATATCTATAAGGTAATCTGATTGCATTATGCCTCGAATGTCAACTGCTGAAGCTGCTGGACACCTTGGCAGGCTTTGAGATCGGTCGATACTTGGATCCTATATGCAATTAAAATCTCCTCCCCATACCGGTGAAATCCCTTTCCACTGCATTAATTTGGCCACTAAAGAAGTGAAGAAGTGTGGATCATCATAATTGGGGCCATATATACCAACCAATAAGAATTTCAGGCCCCTTTGCTTGCATAGGGCTACCACAAATCTGCCTTGTGGGTCTTTTAGTAGGCCCGTCATCTTTACTCGTGCCTTCCTATCGACGCAGATCAGGATCCTTCTTGCATGTGAGGTGTAGTCTGCAAAGTAACATGTCCCTTGTAGTTTGAGATGCACTGCCTCACTACGATCTAGAGTTAGATGTGTCTCCTGTAAAATGGCAATCGTTACAGAGTGTCATTTCAAATAGGCACCTACCCTTCTGACCTTTCTACTATCATTTAGGTCGTGGACATTCCAGGTCATGAGCTGCAAAACCTGTGTGCTTTCACTCACCATGACCAATCAGTTTTGTTAATCTTTGCTTTTGACCGTGTCTCTTGCCGGCGGGATATGTCATTCATGACCTCATTTGCATCTTTAAAACAGTATATATACCCATCCTAATGAAGCTATCATTCCCTCCCACACCTCGTTTATCCCCAACTATCGTGGCTGTCTGTTCTCCCTACCCCACCCGCATTTTTAAAAACATACCCCAACCCCAAAGCAAACAATGTTGAAGGTGTGGTACACTTGGGGGCAGATGTTGCCATCTTGTCGAGCACCCTACGCCACTTTGGTAGCACTTTTCGCAATACGAAAATACCTATCTCAACGAGGCATAACAGTTTAGCAATCAACACGCTCTATAAGCCTATAAGTTGCCGAGTTTTAACTCCCTTCAGTCCCCAGAAGTAATATTTGGGCAGTTTCAGTCCTGGACCAGGGATTCCCCTGGGCCAGTTAATTTCTGTAAATCCTACTTTACGATATGAACAGCGCCCCCTCCCAGAACACCCCTGTTTTATCATACATTATCCGAGTAGGGATCTTGTTGGTTGATCACTTTTCAGATTCTTGGTCTACCTGGAAACTCGAAGATCCCTCCAATTGTGCTGAGGATGAGTTCGGCGAAATTTGTCATCTTAGATGCTGTTCTTTCTCTTTGATAAATCTCAGGACCGCCTTGGGATCAGTAAAAAAGTGAACCTTACCATAGATTTTGACCCTAAGTTTAGCAGGATACAGCAAGCTGTACTCGAGGTTGAGGTCCAGAAGTTTCTTTTTCGCCGGAAGAAAAAGCTGCAAAGCCTCCTGATCTTGCATCGTGAAGTCGAGGAACAAAGTTTTCTCTGCACCTTTGTGACGAAGCGTTCCTAGCTCCCGAGCCTTGCGTAGGGTTGCATTGTGATCCCTGTAATTGAAGAGTCTTGCTATGATGGGTTCGGGGGGCTGCACCTGGTACTGGTCTTGGTGCTAGAGATCTATGTGCTTGTTCTACCACCAGTATTTAGGAGAAAATGTCTCAACCCAATAAGCTGACGAGAAGTTTTCCTACGTATTGTTCCATATTTCCAACATTGGTGGATTCTGCCACGCCCAAAATACGAACATTGTTACGCCAAGATCTCGCTTCAAGATCCTCAGCTTTAGTCTGTAGTGCCCGTAGGATCTTCTCTCTTTCTTTGTTGTTTTCCGTGTCAGCCCTGACAACATCTTCCATGTCAGATATGCGCTGCTCCACGGTATCTAGTCTATCACCATGTTTATTCAGCCGTTCAGACACCCGCCCATTCGAACGATAATGCATCAAGTTTGCTGTCAATCTTGGACACGCTCTGCTGGATGGTGCAGAACGCTTGTTTCATGTCCACCTCTGACCCAGAGTCAGGATCATTGATCGTGGAGTTGTGGTCCGTGGGCACGGGTTCTTTTGACCTTGGAGTTTTGCGTAGATCAAATTGCAATTTAGGCTGTAAATTGTCCATCTTGCCCATGCTGCCAAAGTGAGGCACCGTGGGTGTGCAGCCCTTGTGTGCTGACTTTGCTGTATAATATGTCACAACTGGGCCAATTGACATCTGTGTGACCAGGTCCTGCGAGGTTCAAAGCTCCTCCTTCTGTGCTCTACAGGCGACCCCCGCTCTGTGCATATGTAGGGTTAGTTTGACGTCAATATCTCTTTGAGCAGTTTATTTAACATGAAACACATTTACAGGGTGAGTGCGCAGGGTGTCTGTTACCTGACCAGGCTCCGTAGGAACGTCGCACTGAAGTGTGGCCATTGAGTTCCGCAATATTCAAAGAGCGGCGCCTGTTGTGTTCCTCTCCTGTTTGTAGGCGCTGGGAAGCAGTCCAGAGTCCACTGTCCCACAATCCACCTACAGTTATATGCCCAGTGTGTGTTTGCCAGTTATAAAACCCACAAGTGGCATCACCTGTTGTTCTAGGTGGTTTCTGGTGCCTGTTAATGCTCCGCGCCGCCTTAATGTTTATTTCGCCATTGTCAGGCGCTCTCAGGGTTAGGGCTGTGGCTGGAGTTTGGAAGGCCAGGCGGTTGCTAAGCTACACAAACACGCTCCTGAGCGGACCTCACCCTAGCCGCACCCAGGCCGGTCACTTACTTCCGAGGGGCTCTTCGACTCTCAGCGGCAGTTGTTGGAGTTGCAGCCGGGTCTCCTGCCCGCGACAAATTAGCACGTCGTCAAGAGATCTCCGCTGCTCATTGGCTCCCCAAGCCTAGACGGCAACTCTCACAGCTCCCGGTGAGGCACGCTAGTCGCTCCCGTATTCAGTTAGGGCAGCAGGCCGCAGTGTCCGTAGTGCGTCTCTGCCGTTTTCTGGCATTCTGTGGCGCCATGGAGAGTGGCACGTGATGTTTCAGGTGGCGCTCTTAGACTTGCTCATATTCCACCCTCGTGAGTTCAATTAGAGAAGGATTTAAGCAAGGATTCTGGAGGATAGGTAGTGGCGATCAGGAGAGCTACCCTAGACCGCGGCCATCTTGTCGTCAGGCAAGATCCGTAAAATAACGATTTTTTAATTAGTACTATGTATTTTAGTTTATATTTTAAATTCATGTGATGTATGTTTTTTGTATAAGTATTGTTTATGTTTTTTAATATATGTGTTAAATTTTTAGTAGTTATCAATTTTATTTTAATAACATTTTACGTTTTTTTAGTTCGGTAGTGGGTTGTGATTGTAAAAAGTAAGAAATTGGGAAGTAATTTAATTATAATAAATTAATGATTCGTTTTTTTATTTATTTAATTTAGATTTTATAGTGTTAATTGTGGGAAGTAATTTATTTGTATTTAAATATGAATTGGTTGTTAATTAATATTAATTAATTAATTGATAATTTTGGAAATTGTGTAATTAGTTTTAGGTGTGGGTTGTGGGGTTTATTGTGGTAAAGGGTGGGAAGTAATTTATGTTTAATTGACTAATGAGTAGTTCTTAATGAAAATTAAGTGATAAAAAACTTAATTATGAAAATTGTGTAATTAATTTTAGGTGCGGGTTGGTGGGTTTAGAGGGCTAAAGTGTGGGAAGAAATGTATGTCTAATTAGTTAATAATCGGATAATCTTTAATATTAATTAATTATTTGATATTTAATTAGGGTAGTTGTTCATATTTTTTGTGTGGTTTTTTTTTTTAGGGGTAAAGGGTGGGGAGTAAATTAAGTTTCCTTCCTTTATAAATAGTTTTTATATACTATTAGTTTTATAATTGAAAAGAAGTTTTAATTGTGTAATTCCTTTTTTTTACAGTTTACTTTGTGGGATTATAGGGCTAAAGTGTGGGAAGTTTATAAATTTTTATGAGCTTTAATTAGATTTTTTAATACATAATATTTCTTTAATTGGCAATTAATTATCTTAATAATGTAAGTAATTTTTTTAAATAAAATTTAGATGTGGGTTGTGAATTGTGTGGTGTTATAGGGTAGAAGATAAAAAAAGTGAATTTCTGTCATCATTGATGTTTTTGATACCAAATAATTTCAAATTAAAAATATTTATTTGTTTGAAAATTATTTTTTATTTTATTTAATATAATATTTGTAGGTATTTGTGATATGCATTTAACATTATAACATATTTTTTTCAAATGTGTAATATCAAATATATTTGTATTGAAATGTTTAATATATTTATATATGTTTTTATTTATTTTATTTTTAAAATATTTTTTGTTGTAAATATTTTGTTTGTTTTTGGGGCGTGGCTTAACTGCTAAAGATACCTGATGCGTGAGCCTGTAGCTCCAGGCCGGCCTTTTATTAGTCCATCAATATCCGATGCGGTCCAGGTTCCCGCTTCCATGCAGGGAGTTGTCTGGAACCTGCTGGAGTGGTGGAACTCCTGCGACCACTGCCTTTGCAGGCGACCGAGACCCTGCTGGCATAGGCCCAACCAAGCCGGGGCAAACCCCAGAGATCGGTTGTGCTGACCCCATCTACGGTGTACTGCCACTGCTGCAACAGCCTGCCTGCGGGGCTGATCTAACAACCTGCAGAGCGGCAGCGGTGAGTTGAGTGCTCTGCCACACAATAAACAGCCGCCACGGCAGCCTCAGAGCTGGGCCGAAACTGTGAATTGCGGATAAGGCCATTGCAAGAGGGAGAGGGACGCACCCAGAGGCTGCGCCTCGGTGCTCGAATTGGCACCCAGTGGTGGCTAAGAGGAAGTGAGCTGCGGGGCAAGTCTTAGAAATCTGCAGGGCTGGCTCTGTTGGGGAGGTACTGCTGCTGCCTGCTGGAGTCCTGAATTGGTGAACCTTGGAGCCACGCCGGTGAGTGGGACGCCCGGCGACATGATGCAAGGCCACGGGTGAGGACTTGGAGCTGGGCTGGAACTGTAGGGCAGGGGCATGGACAGAGCCTTGGAGGTGAGTGAGCAGTGCACTCTGACCTGGGAGTAAGATCCGATCTCCTTCAAAATCCAGCTTGGGTGAGCTAAGGGCCTGCACTTGAGGGCCCTCGGATTTTTGATGTAACAGCAGTGCGAGGCACAGACAGTTCAGGCCACCACAGTAACCTAGTGCAGATAGGGGACAGTGGGGGCTCCATACACATAAATATCCATCTGTCTCCATTTCAAATTCAGGTGCAAACAGTGGCGGAATAACAAGGAGGGAGCCTAGGGCCACTCTGTTTGAGGACAAACACAGTGAGAACTCACAGAGTTGAGTGTGGACAGGTGGGCCTCCACAATGGACGTGCCTCGTGCTATGCTGGGTGGTTGAATCAGAGTGGTTAATCCCCCTGCAGCGCTTAACATGCGGAACAAGTCCAGGGGAAGTCCTACTGTGGGACCAAGCACCGAAGTGGGGAGGACTTGGGGACACTGCTCCCTGGTGCCAGTACACATGTTCCCATAGAACATTGCAGTGTCCTCAGTCCCAAGGGAAGTGTCCTTAAACTTACAGTATCGCCTGCAGGGGGGAAAACAAACTGCTGCTGTGCCTGGGAACCTTGTGGGCATCAGCAATCTGAAGCCGGAAAATGAGCAAGGCCAGACTGAAGCAACCAGGGACCGGTGCTGCCCAGGAAGATGACCACACACAGGGGAAATCCGAACCACCACCTGAGGCGGTCTCAGCACAGCAGCAGCTGTCAAAGATCATGGACGCCATTACAGTCACTAAAACCACATTACACTAAGATATCAGTGCTGTATCAGTGGGACTGGGGCTCCTCCAAGCAGAACACACAAAGTTAGTTGAACGGGTAAAAGGGTTAGAGTCCAACATTGTGGAACTAGCACCAACACACCAGGCACTGACACAAAGAGTAACAGAACTCACAGATAGAGTTTGTATCCTGGAGCACAGAGAGGAGGATGGAGATGGCCATAGTGGGTGCAACAATATTCAAATTCTTGGACTACCGGAGGGTGAAGAGGGAGGAGGCATGTTTGCTACGGGGAGCCTGGAGCACTGGTTTAAAACATTGGTGGCCCGGGATGCCTGACGGACTTCTACACACTTGAAAGGGCCTACCTGGTGCCAGCACCACCTCGGGCCCCAGGCCGCCCCCCACGCCCAGTGGTGGCCAGGATCCTACATCATAAGGAAAGAGTTATCCTACTACACAGAGCACGTTCTGATGGCCCATTCATGGTGGGTAATAGTAAAGTCTCAATATTCCCTGATTACGGACTCAAAGTGCAATGGAAGCAAGCCTCCTTCTTGGAGGTCAAAAAGGCTTTGAGGAATGAGGGCCTCCAATACTTGCTTATCTACCCTGCCCGGCTCCGCATAGTAGTGGATGGAAAGACCCACTTCTGTGATGATCCCAAAGCGGCATGGGAATGGGTGGAATCATACAAAATGGAGGGCTCCACCTGTGGGACGGGACCTGGTTGTGAACCCCCGAACCCACAGGCCCAAGAAATGATCAAAAAGACGCCTTGTGCTGGTCTCAAGAAAGAAACTGAGCCCCTCTAGACAGAACAAGAAAGAACGACAGCACTACAGGCTATAGCAGAGATAGTCCGTGCTGTGAGCCCTGCATCAGAGGAGGGATCAAAATCATTGAAGGGAACTGAGGGCTCAGAATCCGATTCATCCTGAGGGGATAGCCTACAAATGCCGGAGGTTACACCCAAAACAGCAGATGAGATAATATGATGTGGGTCCCATGCATGTAAACTAACAGCTCTGTATTGGATGAGGGGCAGAGGCACTCCCCTGCACTACCTAGGAATATTCGCACGGTACCTTTTTAAATGCGTAGTTGCGGACATGGATGAGGCGTGCGCAGGCGAGGTGTCCTAGGAGCAGTCTGGCGGCCCTCCCTCCGAAGCAGGTCCAGCTCTTAGCAGGCGTCTCGGTCTGAAAAGTTTGAGCGGGGTGCCCCGGGGGCGAGGTTGGTGGTCCTAGGCGTAGAGCGTTCGATGTGTGCAAGGCGTTCATCGGTGTCATGCCTCCAAGCGGGATACCTTTCACTTCATCATCCAAAACCCCACACAGGGTACACTGATTCATCTTAAAGTAAATGCCACATGTAATACCACCAATATGGTACACCTCCTCAAATTCTCTTGTGGTTTCCCCTATGTGGGTAAGACTGAGAGAAAGATTAAAACCAGACTCACCAAACACCGCAGTAACCTTTGGACTAAAAATGCAAAATCCTGTGTAGCTGAACATTTCACCAATCATTCACATAACATCAGTCAGTTACATTTCCTGGTTCTGGAAGTCGTAAACAAAGTAACAGGAAGAGACAATAAGAAATTCCTTTTACAAAGAAAACTTTATTGGATGCACAAACTTGATTCCATCCATCCGAAGGGTCTCAACGAGAGCCTTGAATATAGATGCTACTTGTAACATTTTTTTGAAACTTTTTTTGTGCTTGCTGATGCAACTGTCTCTGTGTTTTGACCCCTCTGCTACCCTTGTCCGTTCTTTTCTTTACATCTCATCTTTAACCTTCTCACTGTGCTTTACTTTAATCGCCATCTGGTCCTTCTGTGTAACCAAAGGACATAAAGCAGCAGACAAGGTCAAGCACAATGGTTCTATGTATTCTTGATATTAGGTGGTGCAATCGCTTCCAACATCTGCTGCTTAAGGATGTACAAGTTACCACAGTACAAAAAAGCCAAAATGGAAGGTGCACTCAAATGAAGTCAATAGAGAAAAGTAATTTATAAATATCTTCTTCTTTATTCAGAGTATTCTGTAAGAAAGGCACAGCCAACGCGTTTCGTTCCCTTTTTTGCCTTGGGAACTTCGTCAGGGCTGTAGGAATTTCAAACATATATATGTACATAAATATACAAACATACAAAAAATATAAGAAGTTGCAAAAACAAAATAGAAATACTAATCACCTACTAACCAAAAAAGTCACAAAACTGAATTTAACTAACCCAAAGAACAACAAATTGAAAAGTGCACGAGTTTACATACCACAAAAATTATAATGACTAAAACACACCATGAATGTACAATACAATATTATTCACTTGTAACACAAATGAACAGATCTAAAAATTCACAACATGAAAATCATAATAGATACCTGTATCTATAAAATCATATCCACTATCCCTAAGATGAGAATACGGGATAATTTCAAGTAAGAACATTTTCAAGTGAGAACACATTAAAAATAGTGAAAGTACAGAAGAAAAGGTTAATAAATATTCAATTTATAGCAAATTTTAATGCATCTAGATCAATATTTCATAAAAAATTGCAAATAGCAAAAGAGCTAGAAAGAACCCTAAAGAAGGGGACAGGAGAAGAAGGAGGATACAGAGATGGAAAAATATGTGTGCAAAACTACAAAGAAGAAAGAATATATATTTTAATCACAAAGGTGAATAATTGTTAGCCCAGTGTAAGGAATGTCTGGAAGAAAGAACCAGGAGTGTTGAAGCACCGGAACCCAAGGTTTAAGGAAATCAAGGGCGTCCTCTAAGAAACAACAAAGGCACATAGAATTGTACCTTACGTGCTTACCAAAATAGTAATATCAGGAAACGGCAATCATAAACCGACACAATATATGAACCGGGATAAGGACGTTCTGGCTTGACCAATAAAGGTCTCCTGGGGGAAACGAGAGGTAAGATTGATAGGATTACTGTTTGAATTGGGAACCCGTTAGCATGCCATAATGCGAGAGAAATTCACTGATACAAGTTACGGAAATAAGAGTCCCAATATTCAGAATCAGTTAACGGTCAATGGACCTCATCTCACGACATGGAGGCTATTTTATGGAATATAGTTAAACAATGATTCATATCCGGGATATGTATGGACTACTATAGGAACTCCTAAACATCATAGTCAATGGTATAGCTTAGCTTGGAATGTCGCAGCCCTAGTTGAAATATGCTAAATACTCCAGTTGGTGAGGTAGAATCGTTTGTAGTCCAAGTACTATAAGAGAAATTGAAAAACGGCAGTAACAAAAACAAGTCATAGTATGCCAGACTAATCTATGATATCCTTTATCCTATAATGTAGGCAGAATAGAGGACCAGACCGCAGAGTGCTAGTAAATCCCCAGCCAAGGATTATTGCACCAATGTTAACTGCATCTGTCTCGTTGTGACTTACAATGACATAGCCCCATATCCTATAATATAGGCAGAATTTAAGACCAGACCACAAAGTACAGCTAAAGCCTTTGTTAAGTATTGTAAGATGAAAGTGTTAATATGATTTTATAGATATAGGTATCTATTATGATTTTCATGTTGTGAATTTTTAGATCTGTTCATTTGTGTTACAAGTGAATAATATTGTATTTTACATTCATGGTGTGTTTTAGTCATTATAATTTTTTGTGGTATGTAAACTCGTGCACTTTTCAATTTGTTGTTCTTTGGGTTAGTTAAATTCAGTGTTGTTTTTTTGGTTAGTAGGTGATTAGTATTTCTATTTTGTTTTTGCAACTTCTTATATTTTTTGTATGTTTGTATATTTATATACATATATATGTTTGTAATTCCTACAGCCCTGACGAAGTACCCAAGGCAAAAAAGGGAACGAAACACGTTGGCTGTGCCTTGCTTACAGAATTCTCTGAATAAAGAAGAAAATATTTATAAATTACTTTTCTCTATTGATTTCATTTGAGTTCACCTTCCATTTTGGCTTATCTGTTCCTACTAGTTCATCTTATTTATTCACTCAAACAACCAATTCTATCCTCTACCTTTATTCTTTTTCACCCAATTGCAGTTTATCCTTATACATGTACCTTATTTTTCATTTTTTTCATTTTTACATTTTTGACTCCTTGAATTTTGTGCAATCCTTCTGTGATCGTGGTTAACTTTATGCTTCCGTTTTGAATTCCTCCAGTGTCCTTCTGATTCCGTTTTACTTGTGAAATAGGTTTCCTATGTTGTACTGCTTTTTCCTTCTTTTATCCTTTACATCGTTTGCGATTGCATTTATTCATTTTTTATCCTTTTGATATTTCTCTATCACCTTCTTTCTCACACTATTGTCTCCTTATTCCGTTCTGACTCTATTTTCATTCTGTGTCTCTTTTCTATCACCATTTACTTTTTCCATTTATCAATCACGTATTTAGTTCTCATTCACAGTCCCTTTTCTTTGTTTACTGTACGACCGTTTTTTTATGTGGAGTGCATTGCGCTTCTACTTGTTTTTTTTTTCACACTCAACTTTATTGTTTTCATTTTAGTGCACTATATTTCACGCCTTCATTCACTATAGTCCCCTTTCTTTGTTGACTGCACGTTCGTTTAAACGCCGTCCATCGGCGTGCACCATGACACACCTACACTCGCGGACCACTGGCAGAGTATGCTTTGCCGATCCAGGACGTTGGTTTTTGACTATGCGGTAAGCTCTATTCACCGTTACTATCTGCGCTTAAATGCCGCTGGATGTCTTTGTTATTCATTGGATTGCACACTGCCGGTCCGTGAGATTCAGACCAACTTTACTTTCACTTTGCACATTTCTAACTACTCCGTCCGTTTGTTTGTAACTAACACTTAATGACTGCACACTGTGGGCCCGTTAGATTCGATTCTACTTCACCTTTATTAAGCACTGTTTTAACCACACTGCTCGCTCATTTGGAAC
Source organism: Lissotriton vulgaris (assembly GCF_964263255.1). NCBI lineage: Eukaryota > Metazoa > Chordata > Amphibia > Caudata > Salamandridae > Lissotriton > Lissotriton vulgaris. Next base: position 871,773,981 of record NC_141695.1, on the reverse strand, counting down.
CAACACACGACGATTTTAGCCTACTGGTGATTTCTCCATTTCTTTTTTCTTTTCGCACTAAGACCTTAGGTATCATTTATCCCACTACGTAATTGTGGGTGCCTTTGGGTTTCACTTTAGCACTTGGCGCACCAGAGAGCACTTTTTTGACTTTTTGGACCATCTCTACAACCACGCTCCACTCCTATCATCGGAAACAGTTCATTTTAATCCACTCGGTTCGGTCTGAGCTCATGATTTCTATCACTGTGGGATTCATCCTCCTACTTCTCGCTATATCTCCCTTATTTTTCTCATTTCCTTTTAGACATACCCCATGATGAAGAGCACCGCTCGAAATGCATAGGGGATGCATTTATACATGACGAGTAAACGCATAGCTCCTTTGAATTGCAGCAATGCAGTGATTTGTTTTGAAATCATACAACATTTGATTTAAAAATGTATAAAGATTGGTTCAAAATAAACCATTTCTGAATTTAAAGACATCAGAGATTACTTCTTGATTTTTAAATTTCAAGGCGCACCCACGCGCACGGAGGTTTCGAGATCCATCTTACACAGTGTAAGATTTTCCTTCGAATTCTACGTTCAGCGCCTCCCAGTCAGGAGGCGAACATCTCGACACCCCTACACTTGACAACTTTAGTTTAATTGATGACATTACTAACCACTTGGGAGTGCTGTGGTTCTTTTATTTATTAGTTTTACGTTGCTGACTCCACCACAAGCACCCAGGATAACAAGATGTCTTACATGGATATAGCAAATTTGACAGCAAACAAAGCAGATACTTTTGAATTTTCAATTGAAGATACAGATCGAATATATGCGCTTGTGCAGGAGCCCGACTGTATTTCATCTAGCACTGGTTTGGGGCAATCTAATATCAGACAATTACTTTACGCAGCCAAGAGGGAAATTAACCAGCGGTTGCACGCAAGCACACTTATAAGATACCATAAAGTACAGTGCATACCTCGGGGTCTGCGCATCCCACTAAAGTCAACTATTTGTAAGAATAATCCACGATTTACCGAAAAATGGTACGATATTCTTAATAAGTGCTCACTTGACTTGATCCCCCTAATTGTGGAAGAACTTTCTAAACTCTTAGAAGAACTAGATGGAAAAGTTATTCAACTGAAACAGGAACTAAGTAGCAAACTCAAACCGGAAGAATTGGTGAAAACACTCGAGAATATCAACACTCAACTTGAGAAATATACTAAAGAAATTAACGAACGAAAATTACGGAAATTAAAGAGGGATACAGTTGATTATAAGCTCAGTGAGGTTTATAACTGGGCAGAAATATATGCAGCCCACAGACAGCAACGTCCTTATGAAAATAGATCCACTGATGGAGATACTTCTTCGGATGACTCATCGCGCAAACCGGGCCAAAGAGGCCAACATCAGACACCAGTACCTCAGAAGCAAACTCCATCGACTGCTAAACAATAAGCTCCCACCTCGACTTCTTTTTTAGTATCAGGTTCCGACGCAATCGGCGACCCAGGAGGTCCCGCCACTCAAAATGCCCAACAACCAGAGGCGAAATCGACAAGAAGCCATCGGACCTAGTCATCAATATCTCTAGTACCCAGCTAACAACCGCTCAAACTCAGGTCCTGGAGAAGGGCATTTCATTTGTTCCTACTTAGCACTCTAATGCATTAGAAACTCAAGTGTGTTTTTACAAGTTCATGAGCTCTTTACCTTTAAAACACTTTTTCCAAAATGTCTGCATCCACAATCTCAAGGAGACAGTGGTACGCTTCTAGACCTTTGCCCCAAGACTACCTTCCAAGCACCAGTTAGCCACAAGATATTGGACACTTTTGAACTGCTAGTAAAACAAGATCTACATGCCATCTACCAAGGGTCAACTAAGCATCGCTCAAACTTATCACGCAATGAACAACAAGTACTGAGCCAATTGGCTAACATTCCCAGCTTAACCATCTGCAAAGCAGACAAAGGTGGCGCGCTGGTGGTCCTCGACACCAGCTTCTATCTTGATAGCATCAGGGAGCATCTTAAGGACAACACCATGTATATAGAAATACAATGTAACCCAACTGCAGACTTCACTCGAGTTTTAGGAACTATTGTCAACCAAGCAGTTACAGCAGGGACAATTACCGAAAGAGATAAATGTTTCCTAGTGAAAGATCATCCTCAATTGCCATACCTTTATATGGTCCCAAAAGTCCATAAACATGCCACTTAACCACCGTTCTGGCCCATAGAGAGCACACGTTACTCCATTCACGAACCAATTGGAATATACATAGACCGTCATCTTCAACCAAGCGGCAGGAATATGCCAAGTTACATTCAAGACACCACTGATTTTCTCAACAAACTCAACAACATCATTATCAATTTCGACGAACCTATCTACTAATGCACCATTGACGTATGTTCATTATACACCTCTATCCCGCACAATCTTGGACTTCAAGCTATGGAAGCTGCATTACTTTCCACAGACAAACCATTTGATCTTCAAGTGTTCCTCATGGAACTTATACAGTTTACGCTACACCACAGTTATTTCAACTGCTTAGACATATTTTTCATCCAACTATCTGGCGTGGCAATGGGCAATTGTGCAACCCCAACATATGAGAACCTTTTTATGCATCAATTTTAATCCGAACACATCACATCAAACCCAGAATGGAACAATCATTTAACTTGTTACCATCGGTATATCGACGACATCTTTATGATGTGGAAAGGCTCAGAACTTCAATTGATAACAGCCATCAACAAACTCAACAAAGTAGACACCAGATTACAATTTTCTTACACCATCAACCAAACGCAGATTTCATTTCTAGATGTCAATATTCGTATTGTGAATAACAACCTCCAAACATCAATTTTCACAAAGCCTACAGTACGTAACAACTATCTACACTTTACAAGTGTTCATCAGATGAGTCTCAAAAAACACCTGCCATATTCTCAACTTCTCAGAGCTAAATGCATTGCATCCACTACCGACATGCTCAAGGCCGACAGTTCGATGATAGTCAACATATTCCACCCAAGGGGCTACCCAGAGAACATCATCAAATTGGCAGAACACCGTGTTGCGCTGAAAACCAGATCAGAATTACTTACCATCAAGAAGCACACAGAAAATAAAGACAGCCGCCCTTGTTTTGTGTCTAAATTTTCCACTACGAGTTCTCAGATTAAAACTTCCATCATGAAACATTGTCAGTTACTTTAACTCGAACCAGATTTCAATATTATTTTTCAAACTCAGCCAATTTTTGCATACCAACGCACTAAAAATATCCTGAAATTGCTCAAAACTAAGAAAAGTTCCACAGATATCATTTATAACGGAACTTTACCCTGCCACAACTGTGGGAATTGTAACAGCATTATTAAAAGCACCATCATTCAACACCGAAACAGGGCACACCGATTCATCTAAAAGTTAATGCCACATGCAACACCACCAATGTGGTATACCTCCTCAAATGCCCTTGTGGTTTCCCCTATGTGGGTAAGACTGAGAGAAAGATTAAAACCAGACTCACCGAACACCGCAGTAACATTCGGACTAAAAATGTGAAATCCTGTGTAGCGGAAAATTTCACCAATCATTCACATAACGTCAGTCAGTTACGTTACCTGGTTCTGGAAGTCGTGAACAAAGTAACAGGAAGAGACAATAAGAAATTCCTTTTACAAAGCGAACTTTATTGGATGCACAAACTTAATTCCATCCATCCGAAGGGTCTCAATGAGAGACTCGAATATAGTTGCTACTTGTAACACTTTTTAAAAACTTTTTTTGGGCTTGCTGATGCAACTGTCTCTGTGTTTTGACCCCTCTGCTAACCTTGTCCGTTCTTTTCTTTACATCTCATCTTTAACCTTCTCACTGTGATTTACTTTAATCCCCATCTGTTCCTTCTAGTTCATCCTATTTATTCACTCAGACAACCAATTCTATCCTCTACCTTTATTCTTTTTCACCCAATTGCAGCTTATCCTTAAACATGTACCCTATTTTTAGTTTTTTTCATTTTTACATTTTTGACTCCTTGGATTTTGTGCAATCCTTCTGTGATAGGGGTTAACTTTATGCTTCCATTTTGTATTCCTCCAGTATCCTTCTGATTCCGTTTTACTTGTGAACTAGGTGTCCCATGTACCCATGTAGTACTGCTTTCTCCTTTTAACCTTTACATCGTTTGCCATTGCATTTATTCATTTTTTGTCCTTTTGATGAATCTCTATCACCTTCTTTCTCATACTACTGTCTCCTTATTCGTTTCTGACTCTATTTTCATTCTGCGTGTCTCTTTTCTATCACCATTTACTTATTCCATAAATCACTCACGTATTTAGTTCTAATTCACAGTCCCTTTTTCTTTGTTTACTGCACGACCCGTTTTTTATGTGGAGTGCATCGCGCTTCTACTTGTTTGTTTTTTTCACACTGAACTTTATTGTTTTCATTTTAGCGCACTAGAGTTCACGCCTTCATTCACTATAGTCCCCTTTCTTTGTTGACTGCACGTTCGTTTAAACACCGTCCATCGGCGTGCACCATGACACCCCTACACTCGCAGACCACTGGCAGAGTACGCTTTGCCGATCCAGGAAGTTGGTTTTTGACTATGCGGTAAGCTCTATTCACCATTAAAATCTGCGCTTAAATGCCGGTGGATGTCATTCTTATTCACAGGGTTGCACACTGCAGGTCCGTGAGATTCGGACCAACTTTACCTTCACTATGCACATTTCTAACTACGCTGTCCGTTTATTTGGAACTTACACTTAATGACTGCACACTGTGGGCCCGTTAGATTTGATTCTATTTCACCTTTTTTGAGCACTGTTTTAACCACGCTGTTCGCTCGTTTGGAATCAACACACAACGATTTTAGCCTACTGGACATTTCTCCATTTCTTTTTTCTTTTCGCACTTAGAACTTAGGTAGAATTTATCCCACTACGTAATTGTGGGTGCCTTTGGGGTTCACTTTAGCACTTGGCGCACCACAGAGCACTTTTTTGACCATCTCTACAACCACGCTCCACTCCTACCATCGGAAAAAGTTTGTTTTATTCCACTCGGTTCGGTCTGAGCTCGCGATTTCTAACACTGTGAGATTCATGCTCCTACCTCGCGCTATATCTCCTGCATTTTGCTCATTTCCTTATAGACATTCCCCCTGATGAAGAGCACCGCTCAAAATGCATAGGGGATGCATTTATGAATGACGAGTAAACGCATAGCTTCTTTGAATTGCAGCAATGCAGTGATTTGTTTTGAAATCATACAACATTTGATTTAAACATTTATAAAGATTGGTTCAAAATAAACCATTTCTGAATTGAGAGACATCAGAGATTACTTTTTCATTTTTACAATTCAAGGCGCACCCACGCGCACGGAGGTTTCAAGATCCATCTTACATAGTGTAAGATTTTCCTTTGAATACCTTTCACTTCCCCAGCAGTGCGATGTCCGGCGACTGGTACGCTTCGAGCTTACGGATCATCTTCTCCAGCACAGAGCTGCTGTTGGATCTCTGTGGTGCGGTGCAAGGGGCCAGTGCGCTTCGTACGTACGGGCTGAACTTTCCTTGCGATGCGCTCGGATTTAGGAATTCCCACGGCTGGGACGTGGCGAGCAGTGCGGATCTCAGGGGAGGGTAAAGCAGGTGCGGGCGGCCCTTCTGGATGGTGCGAGTATGGCTCGCAGGCAGAGCAAGCTCATAAGGTGTGGGGTGGCCACAGGTACGCTTCACAGCTGTCCGGTTTTGCGAGGCACACTTTGCTGGCGGCTCCAGCAGCAGGGGGAGATTGGCAAATTCCGGCGGCTCAGTTTGAGGCTGAAGGAGTCCAATAGTCTTGGGACTCCGTTCAGGGGGCAAGCCCCCCCCCCCAATCCCTTGGAGATTGTTGAAGTCACAAGTTGAGTAAAGTCTCTGTTAGTCTTTTCCTCTCCTTTCACAGCAAGGCAACCACTGCAGGCCAATACCTCAGGTCAGGGACAGTACTTCTCCTTGCAGCTTTCCCAGTTCCATCTTGTCGGCCAGGGGTTCTTCTTGTTTCAAGCAGGATCTAATTTCTTAGGAGCAGGGCTCCAATATTTCTACTACAACCCTTTGTTCTCTCAGGCCAGGGGGGCATTTGCCTTGTTCAGTCCAGTTCTTGAGCACTTTGTTGTGGTGACTCTGGCTTGTCTTTTTAGAGTGCAGGGAAGAGACATCAGACGCTCCACAGGAGGTGGAGCCAGCATTGTGGTGGCAGAGCACAGCCATCAAAAAATTAATAACCTTCGAACTGCTCACACATGCCACAGGGCCCTCCACAACACCAGACCCCATTAACTCAATGAAAGAATCTCCTCCTATGCCCCCAAGAGTAACCTCCACTCTGACGACCTATCCCTAGCCATGGACCCCTGCATCCACAGAGCCAGAGCGGGTGGCAGATCTTTCTCCTACATCACAGCCAAAACCTGGAATTAACTCATCAGACGAAGCCCAACACTGCACCTTTTCAGAAAGGATCTCATAAGACCTGGGTCTTCGGATGACCACAGGTCTGCTCAAACCCCCTTCCCAAACACCTTGAGACCCTCATGGGAGAGTAGAGCGCTGCAAAAACCCTGATAGATTGAGCGATTGATGTGACCCAGAGACAGGCTGCAAGAAATAAATGACTAAGATAGGAAAATGCCAACTTTATAATAGTTGCATTTTAAAAATTGCAATTTAATAAAAAATCCGACTTCACTATGAGAGAGGATATTTCATTACAATTCAAAATACATTAAGCATGAACTGGTCGCCTGCTCCCATTTTGAAATTATCACCTATAAAATGTAATAAGGTAACTCCAATGTTACCTTTTGAGTGGTTTCTCTAACAGAGAGACCATTTAACATAATCTGCTTACTTTTCGCAGCTGGGGAGGCAGTATGTCTGCCTGCATGCATGTATATGTCAATGTACCTTTTTTAAAGGCAGTGTTTGTGCCTGGGTGTACAGGCATGCACATATAGATGAACACACCTGACTTAGATTAGGGACTCCCAATTTGTTATCTATTTTCTTCATTAAACTTGCTCCTATCTAATCAGTTAAGAGGTATGCGCCCCAGGACCTAAATGCAAGCATGGAAACGGGCCCATTTCCCTCGGTTCAGTCTGAAATACAGGCACAATTGGAATTCAGAGGAACCTTCACACAGCTAAGCCATAATGCACTGCACCCAGGGGAGGCTCCCCCGTAATGGTGGAGGAGCATTTCCTCACAGCCCGTGACAGCAAACATTGAATAAAATGATATTACGACAATGTTATTGTCATTTTATTTATGCTGTCTGAGCCCTGAAACACAATACGTATAGAGTGGGGAGGAGACGGGTCGAGGCAGGGAGGAGTACTCTGCACTCATGGGTGCGCATGTGTGTTTGGCGGGCCATCCTAGGCCAGCCAAACACACATGCATACTTGTGTTTCTCCAACCCTACTGTGTTACACAGCACCAGTGGAGAAACGCACAGGCTCCAATGCACCTTCTGAGCCGCAAATGAGGCAGCTCAGACCAATCCTGGTGCTGCTCTCCTGTGAGAGTAGCGTATGGATTGGCTTCGGAGCCTGTGTTCTGAGGGACCATCCCCTCCCGGTTTGACAGCAACGAGAGAAGCAGCAAGGCGGTTGCGTAGCAGAGCAGCAGGTAAGTCTTTTTTTAGATATATTTTATCCCCCCACCTCCCATCCCAAAAACATTGCAGTCTCCACCCACGTCCACTCTACCACTTTAGGTAGGCGGCGGGGCCACTGACTGCACCTGCTGCGCTATCTATATGTACACTCCTTTGTCCAATGCAAGTTGATGCGCAGCTTCATTTCTTCCAGATTTTTCACCAGTATTCATTCTCTCACGTTGCAGAACGAAGAGACGTAGCCAGTGCAAGCACTTGCTTCTTTCTGCTCGTGTGTTGTCTGCCTTCAGGGACAGAGAGAGGTTTTCAGTGCTCCATTTCGTTGGGTCCATTGATGTCATTTGGTGCCGACAGTAGGTGGCGCTCTGTAGCTGCTGCTTTCCCTTGCCTTAAGGAACCACCCCGCCTGTCTGTGTACCTTGCAGTCTTGTACCTTTGAGCTTCAGTGATATTCGCAGCTTTACCTTTGTGCCTGTTTGTATGCGTCCTCTTCAGCTACTGAGTCATTGCTGCGTATAACCCCCCCCCCCCCTCTACTTCTCAACAAAGTCCCTTCCCTCTGCCTCTATGATTATCTGTTGCCTAGAAACCACAGTCTGGAACGCAGTATTCAGCATGAATTCTCTTTTCAGACATCGTCAGTAGTCTTAAATTACATGTCGAATCTGTTGCTTTTGAGATTACTTTACAGCCTTGCATCTTGCGCTGTTATTTGAGCATTTCCGATCCGGCCTATTTTCTTCCCAGTTCTTCCCCGTACTGTCTGAAAGTCTTTCCGTGGGCAACAAAGGTTTGCTCTTTGTTAAGTAAGCTTTCCAACCAGCTCTGCTCGCCATGCGTGCGAAAGCTTGCACACCTTCCGCCCCTAATGTGAGTGGAGGCGTCTTGCCACACTTCTGCTCAAGCTGCGAGTGAAGGAACTTTCTGTACTGCTCCTCTTGCTCTGTGTGGAGGAAGCTTGCGTATGACTGAGACTCTGCCTGCTTCTGTTCAAGCTGCTTGTCTAGGAAACTCGCTAGTCATGAGGTGTGTGAAGAATTCTGCTGGTCGTGTAGAGTGGTGTGAATCTGTTGACCAAAAAGCCATGGTTACCAGAAGTGCAGATTTTGCACCATTTGACCCCCTTTGACGTCATGCTTTTTACCTCTGTGGCGATGAGGTTTAAACAGGTCGATGTCTTCATAAACCTTTAAAACAAAAGGCAGTGAAAGCATTGCCAGGTGTGACAAAGCTCTACGATGTGATACTAATGCTGGCAGCGTTTCATAGTATAACATAATAAAGGGCAAGCTAGGGGGCAGGACCTGCTATTCATAGGTTCCCCCTAATTTACATACATGTATTTGGGAAATGTGCCCTAAAGCTGAATATGACCAATGTCATTTTCTCTTTTGTGCCTTGAAGTCAACTCCCCTGGCGTCCCTTGTTGGTCTCTCTGTTTCTGGACATGCTCTGCTCGTATCTGTTAGGGTCCCTATCAGTGCCTGAAATGGAAAAATAGAAGTGCAGGTACTCTGTAACAGAGTACCGGCTTGTTTCTGAGAAGTGCTGGTGTTGTATGATATCTGGTAACCCCATCATATTGTGTATCCCCTGCTCTTCGGCTCTCCAATAAAAAGTATAGCATTTCTCTTGAGAAGTGCCAGTACTCTCCCTCTCAAAATAAGAAAGTACCGGTACTCCATACCGCACAGTGCCGGCCCATTTAAAACACTGGTCCCTATACCCACTGGATTCCGTTTTGGCACATCTCAGTCATGTGTGTTTGTTTCCATTGCTCACACCGAGCACTATCAGATCCCGAAATATGCATTCCAAGTTATGATTGTCTGCAAGTAAAACTCTGGCACTAGAAAAGAAACAGATTCTACAGGAATCGAAACAGGAGGCCATGCTTAGTACTGATGGTTGTCACTTTTAGGTGGCAAACTTGGCTTTGTTGTAACGATTTACCCAAAATACACGTGGTAAAGAATAAGCCTTGGGAACATTTGCATCAAAGTCTTTCGGGCCCGATTCACAGAACTAACAAGACAAAATTCTAAACTTACTACCATTTTGGTATTCACAGAAGGCACTTACTCATTTTGGTATTCACAGAAGTTAGGAGTCCAAACTTTAGGACTCCTAAATGCCTTCTGTGAATACCGAAAGTCTTAAAGTTAAGATTTGTCTCAGTTTAGGAGTAGTAAAGTTAGGACTCCTAACTTAAGGACTCCTAAAGGCCTTCTGTGAATACCGAAAGTCTTAAAGTTAGGGGTTTTCTAAGTTTAGGAGTAGTAAAGTTAGGACTCCTAGGGTGGTGAGGGGGTGTTTGTAGGGCAAGATACAATACCAAGCAAGAAGGCAGTACAAGAGGATATCAAGAGGTGCGGGATGGTGGTATAGATCCATAGTGTGAATGGCACCTGTGCCAATGAGGCCAAGCAAGAGAGAACCCACATATCCAGACAGGAAGGGAGTAAAAGTGCTGGCTGTGGGATTGGAGTTTGTTTTTGCTTTGAGTTAGAATTGAACAGATCCTGAGCTCTGCAGCTCCCTCCATGGTACGCAGTCCATCAATTCTTGCCATGGTGCTGGAGAGACAAAATAATCTCAGGAGCCACTTAAACATGCAGTACAGCAAATCGAGGTTAGAAGAACACCTCGCTGCACAGCCCTAAGATATTCCTAGCTCTCAAAACCACATGGAAATCAATGTATTGATTTTTTGCTAAAAAAACATTTCTAAGCTTCGACGAAACATAAATAGCTCGAGGCATAGCGACGAGACAAAGATACATCTACATTTTAACAACTAAGCTTCGCACTGGCACTCTGTGTTTCAGGCTGTAGGGGTTTCATAGATATAAAGATGGTGTTTATTGAAAGATGTTCATCAAATAGTCTGGGACCAGCCGATGTGATACCACAATTAGGAGAAAGTGTCATCAGCACATTGGGTGCCATGCCCCTTTTGTAAACGGCCATTTAGAAATGTGATCAAATTACCTCCAGGCAAAGTCCAGGAAATTTCTTCCAGGCAAGGTCCAGAAAAAATCCTCAAGGCAAGGTCCAGAAAACTGGCGAGGATGTGTGTAGTCTGATTCTACAACTGTCAAGAACAGTGCGGCAGTCAGTGAATGTCTACATCATTCAGGAGGACTAATCGGTCAGCAATGACGTGGACCAGGTGTTGCTTTTATTGTGGAAAGGAGGAGAGGTGGCAGAGATGTACAAGTGCGACATAGAGTAAGCATTTCAGTAGCTCACTTTGTGAATGCGGCACACTTCGCGCTTTGGAGAATGCTCTTAATGTACTGTTCAATGTCACTAGCTCTTTTTGAATTATTCCATAACGTGGGCAGGGTGAATGTTATGGATGTTCTTTGTAGCATTCAAGCACAAAACAGTTTTGGCGTCGGAGGGACATTGGGTAGCAAACTATGGAGTATGCGAAGGAAATATAAAATGAACCAGAAAATTGAGCGAAAAGAATTGAAAAAGTATCTTAAAGTATGTGGGATTATATTCTGGGAAGCGTTTTTGAAGTTTTGGAAAATGGCAGACAGGGTGACATGTTTAAGCATAAAGCTGGAAACTTTATTGACGGCTCATCATTTGTTGGGTGTTTCTAGAAAATGGTTAGCACTATTGACGCCACCAGGGCAAATGATATGAATGCACATTTGGATTAGTGTTTTTTATGAGGTAGAATGATTGGGTCACTTGAGAGAGAATATTGGAAAATTAGGTAAAATGCCCTCAGGGAGATGTAAGGGTTAAGCTCCCTTCAGTGTTGAGCTTTCTACTGATGCGAGCTCTGCAAATCACTTAAACGGGGACAGAAAGGCTAGGCCCTATCTCTGCAGACGGGTTCTGTTTACCTCCTTCACCAGGCAGGAATGTGATTCTGTAGAGCAAGCAGATAACTGTTATGCACAATACTGTCTTGGCACCCCGGGCTGGGCCCCTCTCGGCTTAGCCAAAAGTATGCGAGGTCAGGGATACGTAGCTGCAGCCCTCAGAGTGTCTGGAGGCATGAAACCTCAATTCGGGGACTGGCTGAGCCACAAAATGGAGAAATGGGTTTTTCGCGATATATTAAAAGTGCACAATGCAAACACATGGGCCACATGGGCCTCAGTGCAAAATTAACGTTTCTTTTATGGGAGACTTGGTGACTGGCATCCTAATGTGGGACGTAAATGCAGAGGCATCATTATTGCAGGCCATAGAGGGAAAATGCATGGGTGACATGCACATACACTAAACGTTGGGGTACACGCAGGGGACATATTGGCCATGTAAAATTTATTTTTCCTCATTCCCTCCTTGTCCCCTACTGTACCCTTCAGGTCACATCTATTCTCATGAGACCGTCGATTTGTTCATACAGCATCATTTGTTCATTTTTGATCCTTTGTATATGTGGATGTGGAACACAGGCAGTCGCACACAGGCCGCAAATGGCCGGGCCACACTGCAGACAGAGACAGCAGCCGAATATCATAAGCAGTATCATTCCTAGGAACGACAACACTTTCCATCCCCATGCCGATATTACACCCCAGAGCCAACTGGACCAAGTCCATGTGCCTGGGTCTTGATGTATATCGTGAGCAATCTTGTGGAGCCTTGTTATTGCTGCGTACACAGATGGCGCGTTATTAGGTATGAAAACGCAGCAACTGGAGCCGATCACCCTACAGGCCCCGCCCCTATCCACCAGGATGACGTCAAGAACAAGGCGGTTCTGAAGAACAACCAGTCGCATGGCAGACTGCTCCTGGGTCAAGTTCCCCAGGGCAGATGAAGTCTCATTCACAATAAGCATGGGCGAATTTTGCGAATCTCGCGTTCGCGAATTTTGCGGATTTGCGAACTCGCAATCCGCAAAATCCGCGAATTCTCGCGAATTTGCGGATTTTTTTTTTTTGTGTTTGCGCGGGTTTCTGCCAGTTCGCGAGGGTTTTGTACAATGTCGCAAATAGCGAACTTACCTGTCGGGTCGCAAGTTTCGCGAACTTGTTGTTTCTACGCGTCCAGCCTGTTTGGGACACTCTTCTTCATCACTGCCACTCTCTGTCACCACTGCCACTCTCTGACTACTCATGCCACCCTCTGGCCCACCCATGCCACCCTCTGTTTCATCACAGCACCCTCTGGTTGTCCAGTCAGTGTACATTATTGTGGCAACGCAAGCACACCTTCCCTGCCTCAAGTGACCTGAATTAATTTGGGGCTGATTAATGTGTCACAGAATATTTTTTTAGTTGGCACCTGCTTCCTTAGTGCTTCCTGATTAGTGATATTTTGCACTTGCTAAGTGCTTTCATTGTTGCAAAATTAGTTACAACACCTGCCCTGCCCCAACTGACAATAATGAATTAGGGGCTGATTAATGGATTTGAACTTCCAGCCTGGCTCCTGCTTGTCTCCCTTAGCTGTAATTCAGGACCTTTGTGGCATATGTGTAACTATTCTGAGGTTCAGAGCAGGGTCACATAATAGTTTCAACTAGCAACTGAACTCTGGAGGGGCCCCTCAGGAAGCACTACAGGAAATGGCTACTAATGATGAGCCTGAACTTTTGAACCTGGTAAGTAGTTTCAGTTTTGCTAAGATCGTATTTCTGCAATTTTGCACTTATCCGCGGGGCGCGAACTCACGCGAACAGTGCGAACAGTGCGAGCAAAATCCGCTGCTCGCGGATTTGCGGATTTTGCGGGAGATTCGCAAATCTCGCGGATTGCGAATTTACCGAAAATCCGCAAAATCCGCGAGCGAAACAGATTTTCCGCCCATGCTTAATTCACAACCGCTTCCAGAGTCCTTGTTAACCTGCGTATGAGTTTACTGTTTTGGACGGGACCTATGAAGAAAAAGAATCCTTTGTTGAAATCTGTATATTGCTCCCAGGCTGTCTCAGTCTGATCAATCCCTGAGGCATCGGTCTCTCTCCTGTGTCTAACATGCTCTAGTCGTGAATCTCGATGATAATTGGATGGGGCCAAAAAGACGGGTGGCAGCAGGAACGCTATATAGCATGTCCCACCCCAGTCTAAGGGCAGATGTACATAGGCTGTCTGACCGCAAATGAAATAGGTATGGCGAGATGCTTTGAAAGAAGACTTTCCTTTATCATTAAACTCTACTACAGCATTACACTCGCTGTGTCCCATATGTACTGGTCCTTTCTTTCTAACGCACAAATCACCTTTTACTGGTAGGACTGAAATAGACGGTGGACCCGCATTTTGCATGGGCTGAACATTCAGCATTATAAAGCTGAGGGAAGCATTTCCTTGCTCGTACTCTTCATTTTCTAGATCGGTCCCCTTCCTTTGGGGGAGTTCGTCTTCGTCTGGAAAACATACCTCATTCATTACTTTATTCAAGTTTCCCCATATCCAGTCACCCTGGTAAACTGTGGACTTTTTGTCGATTGATGTCATTAAGGTGAACCATGCACCGCACGAACCATTGTGGGAGAACGGAAAAGGGAAGAGGGGCAGAACTCCCTTCATCTTTTGATAAGGTGGGAGTCGGCCACATACCCAGCAATCTGTCGCATTGCTGGTCTGATGAGAAAGGTGCAACATCCGAATAAAAGTATTGTTGCGCAGGGCCAGTCGATATGACAGTTCATGGGGTGGCAGATCACTAAATGAATGCTCTATGGTGTCATTAATGGAAGAGTGTATATGTGAGGCAATAGGAGGAAAGAAAACATGTAGTATTAAGCTGACACAGATTATAGTGATGCACAGAAGAGACAGAAAAATCAGAGATACTATACATCTACTACGTAATATCTTGCAGTATTTTTCTTTCATTTTGCTCTTTTTACTATTATTGTCCGCGATCTTATGCATATCAGAAATCTTGTTCAACCGATTCACCACCTAGTGGACTTAATTGGTCAAACGTAGTCTGGCTTTCTAGATCGTAATTTGGAGCTGTACTCTTGCTGTGTAGTCTTTTCTAGCAAAGGGGGCTCAAAGTCTGTAATGTCTTTTTTCTTTACCAAAGTTGCAGAGTCTCCAAAGTACCGTTTACAATGATGGGCGTGAAGCCACCCTTTTCTCCCTTCGACTTTGATGGCTGTCCTCTTCGTCAATAACACTAACTTCGGCGCCTTCCAACGCTTGATCGATCAAAATTCCTGATGAGCACATAGTCCCCTGGGGCTAAGGCGTGCTCCTTGACCTGGGTGTTGTCAGGGAAGGCGGCGGCAACCTGTGAACGACAAGAGAGTAGTGCAGACATCAAAGAAGCCAGGTAATCTGTAAGCATGATACTGTCAACATCAGTTATTTTCTTAGGCATAGGCGTACCCCACATGTTCGGTGGTCTACCGAAAACCACTTCATATGGTGATAGGCCTGTTCTGGAATGGGCTACCATACGCATGTAAAAGAGGGCAACCGGCAAGGCTACCATCCAATCCACGCCTTTGTCTGCACAGATCTTTGCTAGTTTTGTCTTTATTGTCTGATTATGCCTTTCTACAAGGCCTGCTGCTTCAGGGTGTCGCACACAATGGAACTTCCAGTGATATCCTAACAGAAGAAACACTTGTTTCATTAATTCAGAAGAAAAAGGCTGACCATTGTCTGAGTAAACGACACGGGGCAATCCGTATCGAGGAAAGAATTCGCGCACCAATTGCCTGGCTGTTGTCACAGCAGTATAATCTGGGACTGGATACGCTTCTGTCCATCTAGTTAGTGCACACACAACTACCAGGACATACTTGTAACCTCTACATCTGTCCATTTGGATATAATCCATCTGGAGGACCTCAAAAGGGTAGTCAGGAGGATGAAATCCGCCTTGTTCCACCGGGATGCCTTTACCTGGATTGAACTGACAACAGATCATGCATGTTCTTACTTTTTGTTTCACTGCTGCATGCAGGTGCTTGTTAAACCAGATATTCTGTAAGCTGTCCATCATTGCCTTCTCTCCCAAGTGTGCTGGACTATGTGCTGTGTTTATGATCACTTGTACCATTGAATCAGGAAGAAACCATGTTGCTTTGCCCTTAGTCATCCAACCTTGGTCAGTCTGGACCCCTCCTTGTTCAGTCCATTTCTTTATTTCATCTGAAGTGGCATGTGTCTGTATGTCGAGTACATCTTGAGAAGGATCCCTGACTGTCATAGTTTTTGTCAGTAATGGTACCTCTGTCTTTGTCGTGTCTGTTGGCGTCTGGGCTGTAAGTTTAGCAGTTCGGTCCGCCAGGTCATTACCCTGGGAAATGGTGTCTGTAGCTTTGGTGTGTGCTTTGCATTTCAGGATAGCTATGGCTGCAGGTAAATGTATTGCTTCCAACAGGGCCTGAATAGGCGGGCCGTGCTGAATTTTGGCCCCATGAGAGGTCAAGAAACCTCTCTCCCTCCATAGTACTCCAAAATCATGAACTACGCCAAAAGCATATTGTGAATCTGTATAAATGTTCACTTTCAAGTGCTTAGCTCTTATGCAGTCTTGTGTCAGAGCGATGAGCTCTGATGCTTGTGCTGACAGTATGTCTATTCTTTGTGTCTCTATGACTTCAGTAGCAGTGGTCACGGCATATGCTGCCACTAATTCTCCCGCCCTCGTCCTCATGCATGATCCATCTACATAGAGTGTTAGGTCAGGGTCTGGGAGTGCAACATCTGTCAGGTCTTGTCTTGGTTTCGTCACTATATTCATTATTTCCACACAGTCATGTGGTGCGGTGTCTACTGTACTTGAGGGCAAAAGTGTAGCAGGATTTAGTATGTTACATCGTCTGATCTCTATGTGTGGTTGAAATAACGTCAGTTCATATCCTGTCAGTCTCGCTACGGTCAAGTGTTGTGTCTGTGTCCTGTTCAAGAGAACTTCCACTGCATGCGGTACCTGTACTGTCAGGGAGTGTCCCAGCACTATCGAGTCACTTTGTCTTATGGCTAGGGCTGTTGCCGCAACCGATTTCAGGCACGCAGGCAGAGCCTGGGCCACTGGGTCCAGTGTACTAGAAAAATAAGCACAAGGCTTGTGTTTTCCTGCTTGATCTTGTGTGAGGACAGATAATGCTGTTCCATCCCGTTCAGTTACGAAAAGCATAAAGGGTTTGCTGTAACTAGGAGTCGCTAAAACTGGCGCTTGACATAAGGCTCTTTTTAATTCCTCAAATGCCAAGGTGTGTTCTTGTGTCCAAGGGAGGACAGTCGAAGACGCTGCCTCCTGTGTTGTCAACTGTATGAGTGGTTTGGCTAGACACCGTCCTCGGAAAACGGCACCGGGAAACACAAGAGGGAGTCTAAGACTAAGAAGGTGTACTCGCCCTCATCGAACGTTGGTCCTGCTACACAAGACCCTTTTCATTACTGTCTACTCCTCCCGGTTTTAGACACACACAAAACCGAACAAGATTTCGCAAACACGCGGATAGCGTGCCACATTCTTCCGCCACACTTGGGTCCACTATTTACAATCTCGTCCAGATAAGGACGACGAACAACTTCCTAAATTAAATTGGCATACTCTCTTTTAAAGCCCTGAAGATTCGCAGTAGGTTCCCTGCGATGAAACACGTGTTGGCACTAACAAAGGAACAATAAACCTATATATTTTCTTAACACCAAGAACTGAACATTTTCTTTCTCTAACGGAACTCTTGCATCTGAACCTGGATTAACCAATCCTCTACAGTCATTTTGTAAATGTGGATGTGTATTTACGAAATATTCTTTCTGCAATATTGTTACCACCATAAGTGTCACACCATTGTATAGTGCAGGGGCATTGTTGTTATATTGTTCATTTAGATCCCCTGGGTCCAAATTTGGGCGGTTTTGAGAGATTACCGCTCGCCCTTTTGCCTATACCCATCAACTGACATTGCTCGCTACCGTGCGGCCACACAGGTGTGCGCCCCATTGCCCTGGTCATAACTAAAATCTCCTTGTTGTTTACATGGTTTGGCTAGATAGGCATACTGGGGAATCCACTGCCTGCAGTATGAAGTGAGGCCAATGAAGGCCTGCACTTCCTTTTGTGTCTTGGGCTGTGAAAGGTTAGAAATTAACTGAATACGTTCTTGTGTCAGCTGCCTACCCTCCTTGGACAGCAAATGCCCAAGGTACACCACTTGCTGTGCACAGAATTGTAACTTTGAAGAGGACACTTTGTGCCCCTTGTCTGCCAGAAAGTGTAAAACCGTCAGTGATGCATCTTCGCAGTCTGTTTCTGATCGTGCTGTAATGAGAATGTCATCTACGTACTGTATCAGTGCTGTGTTGGTAGGCATATTAATACTGTCCAGTTGTCTTTTTAACGCTTGACTGTAAATGCTAGGACTCTCTGTGTAGCCCTGTGGTGCTCTTGTGAATCTGAAGCTGCGTCCTTTTAAACTGAATCCGAAAAGGTATTGGCTGTCTGGATGAATTGGAACGCTGAAAAAGGCATTCTTCGAGTCAATGACTGTAAAGAACGTTGCCTCAGAATCAATAGCAGTCAGTAATGAAGAAATGTCTGGGACCACTGGGTATTGTGGGACTACGCATTTATTTAATTCTCAAAGGTCAACAACTAGTCTATAAACTGGTGGTGCATTGGGGTCTGATCGTTTAAGGATAGGAAGGACAGGTGAGTTACACACATTCGAGTCAGTCTCCACCACCACCCCTTGTGCAATGAGTTCGTCAATAATTTTTAATAAGGCCACTTCGGCATCAGGGGGTATTTTGTATTGTCGTATACGTGGTAGTACTACTCCTGCTTTGAGAGTGACCTGGTGTGGTGTTATGTTCATGTAACCTACGTCGGTCGGACCTTGTGCCCA
The DNA here is from genome assembly GCF_964263255.1 of Lissotriton vulgaris. Classification (NCBI taxonomy): domain Eukaryota; kingdom Metazoa; phylum Chordata; class Amphibia; order Caudata; family Salamandridae; genus Lissotriton; species Lissotriton vulgaris. The sequence continues at coordinate 871,755,461 of NC_141695.1, read as the reverse complement.
TAGGTGCTGTGGTACATTCTGAAGTCTGTGGTTAAAATCTGTCAACATATAATGTCCCTTAAAATCACGTAAGAACAGTCGCACTCCCTCCGGAGAACAACAGATAACTGCTCCTAGTTCTTTTAATGTCTTTATACCAAGTAAGTTTTCTGGACATGATTTAGTAAGTAGCAAGTCTGTGGTACGTGACAGTGGACCAACCCCGAGGGAGACTGGTTTCGATACTTTATTAATAATAGGCTTTCCTGAAAATCCCAGGGAAATATTCTGTGAGCCCGAGAGAGGTGCCCCTGGAACCTCGTCATGGCTGATGGTAGTTCTGCTCGCCCCTGTGTCAATCAGAAACTTTCTGTCCTGTCCCAGTACATGAGCATGTACATAGGGACCCTCTTGATCTACAGGAACCGGAATAAGGGGCAAGCCATCTTCCCTCTCAAGGCTGTTTCATGAGAATGATTGGTATTCTGGATAGTCTGACTGCGTGTTCTGATACATTTGTGGTGTGGCATGAACAGGCGGTGGTGGGGGTGAAAAAGTCGCTGATGTCTGTTGTGTGTTATTTTGCCTAGGAGTGTGTGGTCGTTCTTTTGTTTTGCCTGTAGCTATATTGTGTTTCAGGACAGCACATTCCTTTACATAGTGACCTGGTTGTTTGCAATAATTACAGTTCCCCTTGACAGGTGTCGTGCTTTTCTTGTTCGTGTTTACCGGTACCGTTTGGCCAACCAGCACCTTCATTTTTGTCTCTTTCATGCGTCTCTTTTCCTGATCCTGCTCTTCTCTAATCCTGTTCTGGTGATATTGTAGCATCTGCAACATTTGTGAAGGGCTATTTGCCTGCCAAGTACTCTCAACCTTCAGTACTCTATTCTTGATCTGGGGTAGGGAATTCTCTACTAATTTGCTCACGAAAAGATGGGGATATGATTCGCTACCGGGCTTAAGGCCACTATTAATAGCAAAGCATTTCTCGAATCTAGAATAGAAATCGCTTGTGTCCTCTTCTTGTTTTTGTTTACAGGCTGAAATAGCATCCCAGTCTTCCTTTTTAGTAGTCAATAGTCTCGGCAAAACCTGTATTAGGAGTTCAGGTAGTTCTCTAGCTTTGTCAACAAGACCAACCCCCGGGGCCCTGCCTTTATCCTCTGATTCCAATGCTTCCCAGCTTAACTTTTTCTCTCCCACCTCCCAGTCTTTTTCCTTAAGCTTTTCATAAGTGCCTGCTGGCAATAGTACTTTCAATAGTTTCAGAATGTCAGCGTACGTATAATCTCCGATGCGGAGAATGTCTTTTAATTCTCCGTGAAACCCCCCGGGTCTTTATCATGGGAGGGCAACATCTTTTTCATTTCCAGTATTTCTAATTTCGTCAAGGGGGTGTAAACATACACCCGTTGAAGCTCATTGTTTGGATTTCTGACGGGATGTACCTCTCGTAGGGGGTTCTGTCTGTCTACGTATAGGTGCTTTCTGTCGTGGTGTGGGGCAGGAAGCATGCATGTGGTCAGAAAATCTAAATACTTATGTCGTTGATCCAGGATGACGTTAATTAATTCAGTACCCAGGCCTGTCCATCTGTCTAGAACTATGTCGTCCAGTAATTTATACAATTGACCGGGATCGGAATATTGATTCTCATACAACGTTATTAAATGTTGGACCATGTAAATACCGGCCAAACGCTGTTCGTTCGGCGGGAGGCTCAAGAACGTTTAGGCCACTATATCATTGCTATATATAGTAGAATTGGACACCCACTGGGTGGCTGACCGGGCCAACTCCATTTCGTGTGGGGTGTGAGGTCGCTCGTTCTTTATCCGTCGGTCCAGTGCTTTTTCAGTAGCTTGGAATAGATTTTCAAGGGAATATCTTTCTTTTATAGCCGGCCCCTGTTTACGGTAGTTGAGGCACTTGGGCCTGTCAAACCGTCGTGCATTGCCTACATAATTTATTTTGTCCTTCTCCTCGTCTACCTCTTCCGTTGATGACTCATCCTTCTCGTCAGGCTCTACTTTGTGTGTTGCTAATATTTCCTTTCGTATTCTGTTCATCATGCTGTCTGTCTGTCCCGTTTTATCATGCCGACCGGCATCTATGTGATCACTCCATTCTATCAAACCAGGCTCTACATCCCCGTCTCCTTCGTCTTTTTCCCTGATCAGGCAGTTAATAATAAAACAAAGGATGTAGTTCTTAACCCCCACCTTTCTGTTTTGCATGGCCTGTGCTATACACTCGGGTCCCTCCCCCGTTCTAATGAAACGGTATATTTTATCTAGGTGGTCTTTCATATCTGGTAGTTTGTCCAAAAATGCGACGGCCTGTCTTAGTGAAATCACGAGCATTGGGCCCTTTCCTGGTTCTGGATCGTATATACAGTGGGGGATTGCTACATCTATAGTAGGCCCCCCTCCCCCTACGGCCCCGGGCCCCACGTCGTCTTTCACGAGCTGCTGGAGCTATTGGAGCTGTTCCGCTGGTGGGGGCAGAGGGAAATCTGCGTTTGCGTAGTCCGGTGGGGACTCTTCTAGATAGGAGGAAATAAACGCCTCGGATGCTGTCGTCTTTATTCTGCGTACTCTATAGGGTACAGGTGATGGCGTTCGCGATCTACGGGGTGTTTCTGAGGGGGTCACTCTAGCTAGTTCTTCTGAGAGGATGGGCTAAATACCAGTAACGACGGCATTTCTTTCTCTATCAGCCTGTTCTGCTTTGACCCGTTCCCCCTCCTCCCGCAGCTCTTTTTCTTTGGCTTTTTCCGCTGCTTGTTTAGTTCTTTCTGCTTGGTTGAATTCTTTCTCTGTTCTCCTATGTGCTTCTTTGCGCCATAACTCAATGGCATCTTTCTGAGAGGGTCTTGATTTCTTTTTCCATAGCGCTTCCTCTACTCTCATAATGCATTCAGAATCCCACGTTCCAGAGACAGGCCATCTGCACTTCTCCTCTAAATCCTTTGTGTAATCTACCCATAGGTCTAAATACAATATGGCATCTAGCCCATGTTTGTTATAGATATAATGACCAGGTGTGTCTCTAGGCGGGATGTTAACTGGCTCTTCTAGTATACCTTTTCTGGTCCCTATCTGACGTAATTTTGAAAACAGTGGCATGTTGAAACCAACTTAATGAAAACACAATACACACCAAAATAGTCTCACTGAAACAATCATTAACACTAAAACACTAAAACACTAAAACAGATACAGTTTAACTCTATGTACTTGAAAACAGTTAACTTTATGCACTGGAATTCAGCACAACCATACCGGTCTCGTAAATGAGACACGTCTTTACCGTGTTCACGCAAATGAACCCGTCTTTACCGTGTTCGTGTGAACGAACCCGTCTTTACCGTGTTCATGTAAATGAACCCGTCTTTATCTTTATGCGTTCCCAATAGTAGTACTCACCGGGAAGCAGAACTTGAAAGCCTCGGACACTTGATACTGCGCATGCGCGGAACAGGTGGACCTCTGGAAACCTCGGACCTTGCTCTCTCACGGGTTGGGCTGTGGTTGGGATGATCCGCGATCCTCTCCGCCTCGTGTGGATGCCTGGTCGCAGTCCGTCTCCTCCGTGGGCCTGAGGGAGTAAGCGGGAAGTCCCGCTGGCGTGTATACTTTGAAGTCCGTCACGGCTGTAGAAGGGGGCAAGGGCTGGACCTACATCTCCGGCGCGTGGGGAAGGGGATTTGTACCTATTCGGGTGCCAGATTTATGTGGTAAATAAAGTATTACCCTGTCATCATTTCTATAAATAAACAAAGGGTCATGCATAAAATGAGAGGCAGAGACCGTGGTGTCCGATTCAAAAGGGCTTTATTCCAATAACTCGAGTTAGGGGAGAATCGGTTCCATCACCACGAAGGTTCAGGAAGGGTCTTCTAAACTTTATTCACAGAGTACAATATTTATACATTCAATTTCGCACATAGGGAGGAGCGCTCCAAGCAGAGCAAGAGAAAGAGAGATAAGAGCATGTGGGCGCACATTTGAGGAGTCATAGGTGAGTCATAGGTGGGTGGATGCATGGAGGGGGGTTGCATGGCCAGCTGGAACTTTGCCCTACTTGTGTGCGCAACTTGATCATGACGTGCAACTGACGTGTAACTGGGGGGAGCTGACTTTCGGTCTGGTAGGGAGGCCTTCAGTGTCAGGGCGACCAGCACGTCTGGTATTATCTGATATCTTAAGTCCGGGGATGTATTATCTGAAGCAAAGGTCGCTCATCACCAAGAGCCAGTGTGGGCATCTATTTCTTCGTTCATTGCGTGGGGGCCTTGAGCTTTCTACTGACGCGAGCTCTGCAAATCACTTAAACGGGGACAGAAAGGCTAGGCCCTATCTCTGCAGACGGGTTCTGTTTACCTCCTTCACCAGGCAGGAAAGCGATTCTGTAGAGCAAGCAGATAACTGTTATGCACAATACTGTCTTGGCACCCCGGGCTGGGCCCCTCTCGGCTTAGCCAAAAGTATGCGAGGTCAGGGATACGTAGTTGCAGCCCTCAGAGTGTCTGGAGGCATGAAACCTCAATTCGGGGACTGGCTGAGCCACAAAATGGAGAAATGGGTTTTTCGCGATATATTAAAAGTGCACAATGCAAACACATGGGCCACATGGGCCTCAGTGCAAAATTAACGTTTCTTTTATGGGAGACTTGGTGACTGGCATCCTAATGTGGGACGTAAATGCAGAGGCATCATTATTGCAGGCCATAGAGGGAAAATGCATGGGTGACATGCACGTACACTAAACGTTGGGGTACACGCAGGGGACATATTGGCCATGTAAAATTTATTTTTCCTCAGAGAGAGGAGCTGAGCAAACCAAAGTGCTCCAAAGCTTCCCCAAACCAGTTGCATCTGGTATCCCCAGCCCTGTGCTTACAGACAAAGGGAAAAGGGTATATAAACGAAGGGGCTGTGACCCCATGAAATTGTTCTGTTGTGCTGTTTCTTGTGCTGGGGCCTGCTGCTGTTTGGCTCCAGTAGGAATGTCCACGAGGGACTGCCTACCTGCTGGAGGGCCCTGTGTGCTTGCATGCCTGAGTCCAGCTGTGCGCCTGGAACCTTGAGGGCTTTAATGCCTTGTGATCCTTTTTACTTTTATTTCAAAAAGGGAGCGCTGGTGCCTTGCAGGGTGCTGCTGCCGTACCTCCAGAGGGAATCTCAGCCATAGGGATTCTCCAATACTGCTAAGAGGAGTTCATTTGGCAGGAGCCCACCCCGCATTTGAATTTATTTCGTTAGCGGGAGTCCACCCCGCTTTATTTTGTATTTTTTGGGTGGCTACCCCGCAGTGATTCTTTAAGTCACAAGCGGGTGCCCACACACCAGAGAATCCAGGTGAGGAGGACTCTACCGAGCATTGCACGTGAAAGGGGCAGCGTCATAGGAGACCTGAGGAGATCCCCCAATAGCCCGGTGAGTGGGGCTGCTTCCTGGTACTGGGGTGTGCTCCCTGAGGCCTGTGGGGCCAGAGCTTGTTTATTTTGAGTATTCTCAGCTGCCGCGCATAAGTGGGCAGCTGCAACGTTCTTGGGGCACTAATGCCCCTAACCAGGAGTCTGTAGGGGTGTATGTCGGGCACATTGTCGGTGCCCACCCCCTGAGGTTGCTCCTAAGGCATGGGTGGTGCTAGGCCCTGAGGTTTCTTCACAGCTGCCCCTCTAGAAAGAGGCCAGCTTCAACATGGGGTTGAGTTGGGATCCTTTTTGGTGCTCCCCAAGCACGGTGGTGCCAGTGCTTGTTTGGTACCTTCCCCAGCTGCCCTGCGAGAGCGCAGGCAGCTGCAACGCCTTGGGGGGATTCATTTCTCAAAAGGAGCGAGTGAGGAGACAGAGACACTCCTGCCCCAGCGCTTTGTGCACTTTTGCTTTTGCTGCTTTTGCAGCCAGCCCTGACGTTACGGGACATAGGGCATTTGAGCCCCTGAGAGAGGCCAGTTGGCCCAGGGCCAGTTTCCGTGTGTTGTGCTCCTGATTGGGGTACTCTGTGTTCATGCTAATTGTTGCCCGATGTGGTTAGGCTTCTGCTTATGAGATTATTGCCTACTATGTTCTAGGCCTAATGTGAGAATAATTCTGAGGTCAAATCTTTACCAGTAGTAACTGGTTGTGTGCTATTTATGTTTACTATTTGTTCTACATTTACCATTTGTGAGTTGTGCTGGTTTTGACATTGGCCCAATTGGCCCTGTCATGTATAGATAATCCCCTGTAAATACTTCCTGGTACCCGTTGGCACAGTGTACATTGTGTTTATTATAATACAGGGGCTATTTTTATATATAACCTTGTGTGGAGTTCCTTTTGTGGTGTGCCTAATGTGTTGCTATTGTGTGTGTGTGTTGCGCAAGCGCTTTACACATTGCCTCCGGGATAAGCCTGACTGCTCGTGCCAAGCTACCAAGGGGGTGAGCAGGGGTTATCTTTGGCGTTTAAACTCCCTTGCCCTGACTAGAGTGGTGGTCTCTGCCTGGCTTTGGCGCAAGCTTTAGCCACCCAGAGATCCCATTTCTAACACTTCCCTTCATGTTTTAGCTATTTAGTATTTAGTGATGATGATAAGGGAAAGGATATGGAAGGCAATATACTTCAATATGTGGCTATAGTTCAATCAAGGTTGTGCTGAAACTTGTTGAAGAGGGAAATAACCTTCACCACGAATACTTACCCACGCGATGTGTTTACCACAAAGTCTTAACTATGGGTAAGTCTTTGCCACGCATGTATTTATAACACATATACCATTACCCTGGATTTCATTGCCAGGCATGCCTTTACCACACATTTTAGGTATGGACAATTACAAAGCATATTTGTGTAAGTAGTTAGTAAATATATTGTTAAGAATTTAGGGGCTGATCACGATGCCAGGCTGATGTAATAACGGAAACGGGATGGCCCAACATGCTGTCGGCGGTCCCATAAGAGGCATTACAATGCGACTGCTCCCACAGTGGTCCAAATGCCTATGTTTTGTATTGCGGTGGGTGCTGCTGCCTGCAGCACGTCACTGCAATGCAAAATAGGGACAAATCACAAATCCCTGCACTTTGTGGCAGGCACAATGCACCAGGCACCCTTGTCACAAAGCCCAGCAGGATGGAGCACTTCCCCCCAGCCAGACGCATGTGTCAGCCATTGCATTCCCCTCATCAAACTAACAGTTAGGAAGCCATCTTAACAGGGAGGTGTGTTTGTAGGTGGGAAGCCAGCACTACAACTCCGACCAGGGACCCTTGTCCCACAGCAGAGCAGGATGAAGCACTCTCCCCAACCATGTGGCAACTATTGCATAACTCTCTTCAAACCCACAGGTAAGTAGCCATCTTAACCAGGAGGGGTGTTTGTGGATAGGCAGCCAGCACTACAACTCCCACCGGGCCCCCTGGTCCCACAGTTCAGCAAGATGGAGCACTCCACACACCCACAGCCATGTGGCAGCAATTCCCCTCAACTGTGTCACAGAACAGGCAGGTAGACAGTACATGCATCCTGCCATTCTTCTCAAAAAGCATGGAGCCATATGACCATACCAGCCCTCATTTCTCACCCAACTTGGCATCAATCCAATAGCCACTTGCAGTGTGAAGACACCAAAGCGTATGTAACTTTCCTATAAATTAAAGTTTGACTCCCAAATCACATGTTGAAGATTTTTAGGGCACAATCATGCACAGCATTGAATGCTATCTGTAAATGCCATGGGGGCAGATGATCAAGCCTCATATGAGCACAAATCATGCATGGTCAGTTGTAAAAAGAAAGCAATGTACATGATATGTTAAAGGGAAGCATGAGATCACAATGGCTAGTTCATGCTCAGATTTAACAACTTCCATGAAGAGCAAACAACAAAGACACTTCACATAAAGTTGTTGTGCTGCTAGTCTTTAGATGACGACATGCCCCTGTAATCACACAATCTTCACGTGGAACATGTTCTCTTTTGACATGTCACACCAAGGACAAGTAATGTATGTACCTCCACATCATGTCATGATGCTCAGTACCGTGCAACCATACAATGTGAAATCAATGTAAACTGTGTGGTGTATAACATGTGACAAACAAACATCTAACACCAAGCTTGTAGGGTGCACTTCAATGACCATTTCATCTCTGACCATAAGGTGACCAACAATTGACTGCTGCAGATGACAACACCAATCTGCAGAGCCAGTCTCCCTCTGCCGGAACATGGATTCTTTGATGCAAACTCCCTAAGTTCCTCAGATGAGGAGCCTGAACCTGGCCCATCAGGACTGCCAGGGCGTACCAGGTCCCAGGCTACCACTGTCCCTACCACCACCATCTCAGCAACAACGACTGTGCTGACCCCTGCTGCAACGACCTGTGAGGCCTCAACCACCACCACCACCAGTGCTGCCTGCAACACTCTCCCTGCCTCAGAGGATACCAACACCATCCAACATTCGGAGGAGGGCAAGGAGAGTCTGCGCATGCGTCGAGTGGAAACGACACAGGTCCGGCACAGCAGGGCAGGTGGGAGAGCAAGTGACAAATTCAACAGGACACTGGGGCCGAAGCCCTGGCCAAATTTGCCAGAGTCCTTGGGGCATACGAGCCAGCCCAGGGACAAATAGGCCAGGTTCTGGAAGAAGTGCGTGATGTCCGCCTGCTGCTGAGGTCCATGGAAACGCATATGGGCCAAATTGTGTACCTCATGGGCCAGCTTGTGGGTATTCTGAGGGACAGGCATGCGCACCAAAGGACAGCTCAACCTTCCTCCAGTGGCCCGCAGGATGACAGTCCCACCACCTCACCTGCAGCCACAGAGAGGGGTGAGCTGGAACAGGCTGACTCCTCTGCCAAACGCACAAGTGGCCATCCAAGGAAAACCAAGGGAGGATCACGTGGCAAAGCACCAGCCAAGAGCCAACCATGATGGCACCTCTCTTCACCTTGACATTAAGTTTGCTGACTATACTTACCCACACTGCCATGTTGATGGCAGGCATCTGTTGGGCTGTGTCACTACATCAATGTGGTGACTACTCTATTGTCTTGTCTACCATCACTGACAACTCAGTGATTCACTTTGCACCATTTGCTTAAACATCACTTGTCTGTCACAAACACTCAGTGCAAAAAAACACTCTTTACACACCTATGTTTTTGTTTCAGCTCCATGTTTATCACAGGATGTACAATGTTTACTCTGATTCCAATGTACCAGAAGCTCTGTTTTTTTCTAGGCATTGAGAGGCTTGATGGACCAGAAAGACACAAGAGAGCAACATTCACTTGTCAGGTGATGGCATCACAGCTATTACACAACACTTGTTATCAAGGTACACAAACCAGCACTCATTACAATGAGAAACAATCTCATTATAGACATAATGTAGCTGGGCAGAACTACACTGTGGCACAAATATTAGCCATCAGCACAGAACCAACAACAGACAGCAGTCAAAAGCTCCCCCAGGCCTTTTCACCACCATCAAAAACAGCAGACAATGGCACCATCGGACAGTGTCAATCACCTTCAAGGGAAGTGGTGGTTGATGAGCTGTTAATGCAGGTTGACACCTTCCTCTTACCCACGATCTTCCTCACTGGACATGTGTGGGTTTGCAGGAGGGGCAATCTGCTGCTCATCATCATCCAGGAGCAGGGGCATCTATTTCAGCAAGGCCAGGTTGTGGAGCATGCAACTACGATGTGACACACCTTTTGGGTAGAATACATCAGTGCACCTCCTCTCCTGTCCAGATGCCTAAATCGAGACTTCAGAAGACCAAAAGTACGTTCAACCACACAACGTGTCCTCCCATGGGCCTCATTGTAGCAGACTTCACCAGGGGTTCTGGGATTCCTCAGTGGGCTCAGCAACCAATGCCGGTTGGGATATCCAGAGTCACCTAGGTGTGAGATGCACAGATCAATTTTGTAAAATAACTGTAGCAGAGGATAGCATGTCACACATACAGTACGCTACTTGACTCTGCGTACTCACCCACAATTCTATCAACTGTGGTACAATGCTGTTACACAGGATGTAGGAGTCATGGGCTGATCCAGCATATTTGGCACAGACATGGGAGATTATCATATCCACCTGGCATACAACTTGCACATTGATACAATGGAAATGCTTCCTGTTCCTGTAGATGTGCTCAGTCAATGGCCCCAACAACATTAGGGATGTGGACAAGGTCATAAAAATCACCCTTCACAGCTGCCAATTCATGTCTCCTGGGGAAATGGATGTAGCTGTCCTGGTAGGTCATCATAGCGGACAGGACATCACGTAGCACTATGCTGAACATTAGTTGATGGTACAAAAGGGGGTGGTGATGGACGGAGCATCTGAATCAATCAAACACTCACACCCAGTCAAAAGATCTGGGTTTAATCCATCACCTTTCTTTAGCCCACTCTGCCACCCCAGTTCAGACATGACTATATGCAAATCAGTCTGACCCTGTGCCTCATGGGAACAGTCCAGCCCGAACTGCCAAGCCATGTCTTCCCTGGACCGGAAACAAGCTTCCGAGGACCGGTTTCTGGCATTCCAGCCATCAACCAGCAATCAACTGTGTTTTTTGCAATTTTCACCCAGAGTGGGCTGGGTATGCTCAGACGTGAGTCCCAGGCTCTCCACATCACTGGAGTCAAGCTATCCAGGCTGAAGAAGGCTGATAGCCAGAAACCGGTCCTTGGATGCTTGATTCCGGTATAGGAAAGACATGGCTTGGTAGTTCGGGCTGGACTGTTCCCATGAGGCACAGGGTCAAGGCTGATTTGCATATAGCCAGTGTCTGACCTAGGGTGGTGTGGAGTGCAAAAAACGATGGATTTAGGCCCAGATCTTTGTACTGGGGTGAATGTAAGACATTGTTCCGCATTCTGTCCATCAACTGTGTATTATTTGCAATTTTCACCCCGAGTGGGCTGGGTATGCTCAGACGTGAGTCCCAGGCTCTCCACATCACTGGAGTCAAGCTATCCAGGCTGAAGAAGGCTGTTAGCCAGAAACCGGTCCTTGGATGCTCGATTCCGGTCTAGGAAAGACATGGCTTGGTAGTTCGGGCTGGACTGTTCTTTTGAGGCACAGGGTCAAGGCTGATTTGCATATAGCCAGTGTCTGACCTAGGGTGGTGTGGAATGCAAAAAAACGATGGATTTAGGCCCAGATCTTTCTACTGGGGTGAATGTAAGACATTGTTCTGCATTCTGTCCATCAACTGTGTTTTTTGCAATTGAACATTAGTTGAGACATCCCACCTGCACTGGACACCGTGTACTGGAATGAACCAGTTGCAAAAAAATGAAGAGTTGCCATCCCCTTGGTGTCAAAGCAGTCGGATAGGTTCTGCGTGGCCTCAGATGGGGTTCCAACTAAGCACATAGGTCGTGAAGGGTAGGTCGATCCACACAGAATTTTCATATGATGTCCTCATCCTCCATGTTTGCAAGCAATGTGAATGGACGATGCACATTTGGTGGCCTCCTAGGTAGGATGAAAGGGTACAAATGTCAAATTCAATTTCCCACTGAGGTGAGTGTGGAGACACCTTGAACTAAAGTAGTTGTACATGTGTACAGTATTAACACAGTGAGTACCCCCAAAACAGATTCAGACTATGCGAATGCCAAAAGGTACATTCCAAAATCTTGTGTCACCAGCCCTGAGAGTAGTTGACACAGCATATGTCTGAAACAGCAAAACTGCTGTCATCTACGTAGCTGCTGTGCGTGCCACACCTTCTTGCGTAAGTCGGACAGTGCACACATTACCAACACAATGAGCCCAATGTGTCCATAAAGATAAAGTATAAACTTAAGTTCAGCAATCTACACAGTGAAATATGCACATTACGTAGTTAGTCCTTCATTCATTACTGTGGGTTGCTTAGCCATCTCACACATTGACATGTGTACACATTTGAGAGTCCATCACACAACAGATCTGTGTACATGCACAACAATATCATGTGCCATGTGAGGGAGTACATGCCAATGCATGTAATCTTGTGCACTTTCATGGCATGTACAGTTATCAGTGAGCTAACTGTCACTCTAGCATTGAATAACACTGTTTGGTGCCATGATTTATAGTAAGTGTCTACTGTTCAATGCTGAGAACTGGCCATTGCCATTGCCACAGCATGATGAGTCCATAGGTGCAGTAAGGGTGCACCGCCACCACAATCATGGCCATTGACACCAATAGGGAGATGCCAATTCGTGGTAGCGACTGCCTGGCCCCGCGGTGTGACACCGCCAAAGGCCATGCCTTATCAGCAATGGCAACCGCGATCACGGTAGTTAAATACACATGTGAAATTGCGGTAGGCGTGTTCCACCACCACACTCATGGCAATTGGCACCGATGGAGGGATGCCAATTTTTGGTAGTGACCACCTTGCCCCTGCGGTGTGACACCTCCTACGCCCATGCCCTTACAGCCAATGGGAACCGCAATCGCGGTAGAGAAATATACATTTGAAAATCATGGAGGACATGCTCCACTACCACGGGCCGGTCATTGGACGCAATTAAAAGATGCACGATTGCGGTAGCAACCGCCTGGCCCCTGCGGTGTGTCACCGTCAATGCCAATGCCCTTACAGCCAATGGGAACCGCAATCGTGGTGAGAAATACACATTTGAAAATCGTGGTAGGCGTGCTCCGCTACCACAGGCCGGTCATTGGATGCAATTGAAAGATGCACGATTGTGGTAGCGACTGCCTGGCCCCTGGGGTGTGTCACCGCCAATACCCATGCCCTTCCAGCCAATGGTAATCCAATCGCAGTAGAGAAATAAACATTTAAAAATTGCGGTAGGCGTGCTCCGCTACCGCGGGGCAGGTCATTGGTCACATTTGAAAAAAGCTGACCTGGAACACCAATTGCAGCAGCTGAGTAACACTGAAACAATCCCAGGGGGCTATATATGTCTGGGTGTGAGCCACAATTTCCTCTGCATCCAGACACTGCTGACTGATACTCTTCACCATTAACTGCTGCTGTTCCTGTCTCCTGGACCCAGTGATGTCGATAACTGAGAACATCAGGGCGCGTCCCTTCACCACAGAGGAGCTGAAGGTCCTGGTGGACGAGGTGCTCTCACAGTATGGGGGGCTATATGGTGCTCATGATGGCATGGTAAATGTTTCAGAGTGAAAGGAGAGTGCAGAGATTGCACACATGAAGTTGTTCTGATTCAGTATGTGCTTGAGAGTTTGGGTTTGTGTGATACACTGCCTAGCATGCTGACTGCTAAGGGTGGGCGTAGTGTGCGTAGTGGGGCTACGCAAAGCTACGCAAAGTAGGCGAGAAACTACGCCCACCTACGCACTTCACGTAGCCCAACTACACGCCACCTGCCCCCCTCCCCTACATACCTAATTTGTGTAAATACTAAAAGAAAAGGGGCTCCCTCTTCTCGTTCGTGCCACCGTCTTGGATACCAATGCGCATGCGCGGCCGCCCACGCATGCGCATTTCTTGCGTATTTGCACAAATTATGTATGTAGAGGAGGACGGGAGGGAGGCGGGTGGCGGGCAACTTTGCTATGCCCACAGAGTGAGCGTAGTGTTGCCTGCTACGTCTACTTTGCAAAGGGCGAAGTAGGCAACACTACACCCACTCCGTGGGCGTAGCGAAGTCCTTCGCCCAGGGTTAATGACTACAGGTAAATGGGGTTTGTAGCCTAATTTCCACAGATCCCAGGCTACATTTCAGGATGGGATGGACATACAGTGTTTTTGCAGCCATACAGAAACACTGCTGGTTTGGAAAGTGGAAGTCAGCACAGACATTGCCTGTGCTAATGGATGTCTGACTACATGAGGTTTTCACATGCTCATTTGTGACATTGCAAAGACTTTTTGTCAGGGGGTACTGGTGGAAGTGTATTTTACTTTTATATTGCCACCATGGATATGTAAGCATGATGCACAAGACTGAAATGCCTGAGGATGACAATCTTGGTGGAAATTCACCTATGACACAGCAGATTGTTGTTCTTCTGAAACATCCTCCTTCCTTCCATTCTTTTCATTATGTCTACTGACTCGCAAGTGTAGGCACTGTTTGCCCTCTCACATTGTATATGCATGTGACTGTTCAGATGGGCCAAGTTTAACCTCAATGTGAGCAACCCTGGCCTGCGCAGTTACTGGCCAATTTAACAGTGACCCATCACTGAATGGACAGAGTGAAACATATGGGTTGTCTGCCACCCTATTAATCAATGAGCTATATTAGGACTGTGGATAGCACAAAACAGACCTTTTGAGAAGGTTGTGAGAATGTAAGATCATGTCCCTAAATGTGACCTCCATGCCACAGTGAGCCATTCACAGGCAAAGGACATTGAGGGGTGTGTAGTGTGGACACAGTGAGTCTGCCCCGACACATCATTTCCAATGTAATGTATGTCTTACTCCCTCACAAACTGCATTGCAGATGTGGTCCTTCTTCACATTGCTTTCTGTGCTGGCAGTCTGCATGTGTATGAGATGGCTAGGTACTGTGTCATCATCATACCTGTATGCAGTTATATACGATTATCTGATGCTAATGTACTACGTATCATGCTGTATGGCCTCTGCTAAACATATCTGAATAGCTGTGCTAAGTTTGTGCATACTCATGTACTGAGACACAGTGGTACATAACCCGGTGTCACTGACATTTCCTCCTCTTGTCTCCCATGCCTGCAGCTTAAAGTCAACCAACGTAAGGCCTTAATGAGGGCCATTTCATGCAAAGTGCGGGCTCTGGGTGTCTCCAACTGACAGCACACACACTGTCACAAGAGGTGGGATGACATTTGCCGGCTGAGCAAAAACGTAGCACAGATAATGCTTGGGCTGCACCCTCGGACTGGAAGGTTGGCACCCAGGAGCATGACACCACTCATGGCCCGCATCTTAGCAGTGACACAGCCAGAGCTGGATAGACATTTGAGGGCCCATCAGCTGCAAGTTGGGGTGAGTATTCTGTGAATGGTGACTTTGGATGTGAGTGACTGCATGTATCCCAAACCTGAGCCAGTGCGGAGCTCTGTGATATCTCAAGTGTGGTGCAATGGCTTGTAAGTGGCCACTGTGTTGAGTGCAGCTGTCATGCATTTACACTACATGTACTTCCTCATGTGTTTAATATAATGGCCTTTGACATTGCATGCTGAGATGTGGCCATATGGCATCGCTGCATTAGAGGAGTAATGGACGTCACTGGGCAGTGAACAGCAGTGTGCCTCATCTTAGTGTGCTTTCGTAGATGTGTGCAGTGCTTGACCTTGAAATTGTGAGAACTACATATCTGACACCAATGTGCAATGGTCGCTGTGGTTCAAAGCACAACATGGTGGATATCTGTAGATCATGGCCATTGTCAAAGGACATTTTTGAGTCAGTATCTGTGTTGTCCCCTGAAAGTGACTCCATATGTGAATGTGATAACATGTTATAGTGTACATCTTTCTCACCTACAGGCAGTTAGGTATGCTTACAGAAATCTATTTGTTTGGTTACACAGAGGCAGGGCAAGCTGTTTGGCTGTGTGAACATCACATGGGTCATTAATGCCAAGTATGCATGTTAACATGCAATTTCTGATTTTTGCTTTAAGGTTGCACATGCAGACTGCACAGAGTGGTGTGCAACATGGAGGTATCATATTCTAGTCTGTGCTTTACTTGCATATGATGTCTGTGAGTATGGCGCTAAACTGAAACTATGTCTCTGCCTATTGCAGCATTTACCGAGGGCACAAAAGGACAGGGGACGGACACTAGTGGTGCGGCATCTTGCACAACTGCTACATATGAGCTCACTGACACTGATGTGACCAGCGCCTCAGAGGGGGGCAGGAGTGCCCTTGAAGAATCACGCCCAGAAACACCAACCTAAACATCATCTGACGCCAGCCTTGACTCCTCGATGTTGGTGGGCTCAGGGAGTGGGAAATCTGTTTCTTCTTCTACCACACATCATCCAGTACCCACCCTCCCGGCTACTAGCACTAGTGCTGCCCGTGCCCGCAGCAGTAAGAAGGGTAGAGTGTCCTTCCCCCAGGCAACGCTGCCAGTCTCCCCTGCTGCCCTCAGTGTTGAGACGGTGGACCTTTTGCACCAGATGTGTGTGGGTCAAACTACTCTCCTGAATGCCTTCCAGGATCATGACAAGAAGTTGGCACAGGAAGTTGCCTTCATGGAGGGCAGTCATTCTGGCCTGGGTGGGTTACACACAACTGTCCAGTCTTTGTCCTCCACAGTGATGGCAGGCATTTAGCTGTCACAGGCTCAGAGTCCAGCTCCTGTCCCTTCATCAACCACCCTGCCAGTGGCAATATCTGACATGAGTGACCAAACACCACAGCCCTCGGGCTCCAAGTACTCCACACGCAGCACACAAAAGCAGCACTCCAAGCGGCCCGAGTGCAAACACCATCCCCAAAACAAAAAGAAGTCGCATAGGAGTGCAAAAGTCCTTCAGGTGTCACTCAGGGGCAGCATGCCAAGAAGCAGGCCTCAGGCTCACATGCATCCAAATCAGTGCCATCCAAGGATACTCCCATCCCCAAACTTGCTCCCAAAGACAAACACACAGTTGCCGTGCCTGCAAAGAGTCCACAGAAACAGCTCTCTAAGGCAGATTAACCCACAACTTCAACTCCCACCCAAACCCCTGTGAAGCTGGAATAGGAGGGCAATGTGTGGGTTCACCTGGTCAACAGGGGATAGAGGGGAAAAGGCAAGGCCAGCCAAGCGTACCACCAGATCCAGCAGTTCACCACAGGGAAGGCCACCACCTGCACCTGATGCACCTTTGGTGGAGAGTGTGCCTGTTGTGCCCGCTATACTTCTCACTCCTCCCAAGACAATTCTTGCCTATCAGATCCCGGAAGTGGAGAGATAGCCCTCCACATTCACCCTCACATACTGTGTCTCAATGCAGCATGTCTCCACCTCCCTGTGCAACCACGCCACCCGATCCAAGCACCCCTCCAGTTCCCACAGCCACTAATACCTCTACCTCAGCTGGTCCTCTCTCCCCCAGGTCCAGACCTCCAACTGGCCCAACAATCAGCCCCCTCCCAGTTCAACTGACAGCCAACTCTGAGGCAAAGTCCCCCTCCCAAACCTATCTCTCCCACAGCGATGCCTGGACTGCCAATTCGTATCCCCTGGGCTGTGGTGATTGCCATGGCAGTGTGCGGTGTCACCCATTCACTGTGCAGCTTCTCATACACACATGTACCTATATTGCGCTATGGACTGGCTAATGGCCTTGCTGTGTGTCACTCTGGAAGCCTAGAGTCCCTGTGCAGTTTCTAATGCACACACATACTTTTTTCGACTATGTAGTGTCCAATGGCCTTGCTGTTTGTCACTTTGGATGCCCATTCCCTGTGCATTTTCTCATGCACACATGTACCTACTTTGAACTATGGACTGACCAATGGCCTTGCTGTTTGTCACTTTGGATGCCTATCTTGGTGATATGTAATAAAGACAGTTATTCCTGTAGTCTGCTTTGTCTATGTCCTTGCTAAATACAATTTTAGATGTATGGGTATGGTTTTATGCTCTGTATGCCACTTTAACACTGCCAATTGCTTGTTTTACTTTTTTAGAATTTGCCCGAGGTGACAGGCACTTTAGTTCTCACTGACTCTGAGGCTTAAAGGTGCAATGATGGTTGTTTGTGATGATCTACTCTTCTCCTAATCATTCTATCGTCAGGTTTGCTAAATTGTGCACAGGTCATGTTAGGATGCTATTCCATAACAGAGGTGTATTCAGTCGACAGGATTACTTGCGGGTGGCCAGGGTCCATCATATCTGTGTGATCTTTCTTGATGTCTGAAAAGCAGTGTTGATGTGTGTTCATCTGGTGTAGGCCTGTCTTCCTAGTCTCATGGGTACATTTGAATATGTGAACTTGAGTGGTCATACAATGTGAATGGGCTTTCATTGTCAGTAGTGTTGATGTGTGTGTGCCCCTGCAATGCCAACTGCACACATTTATGATCCAGGTAATGAGTGCCTGTTTGTTTAAATTGTCTGCCATGCGCTGCTCGAGATTGTGGGCACATGTAGGAGATGTAGGTTGGATACAGTGCAGTGTGTTGATGTGTCCTTGCACTCCTGGGGGACACCTACTTGTTGTTGCTGCCAGTTGTGAGTATGCAGAGTGTGTGCCAAGTCTGTGTTGAGTTTTGTTGATCAGCTATGTGTCTTGTTACTATTTGTGCTCATTGTGCAGACCTGCTCAGTCACACGACGACATTATTTGCTTGTTTTCTCATGCATTGCTGTCACTTGACTTATTTTTGGTTCCGGTATGGTATGTGTTACGTGGAGTCCTGCCATCCCTATATGTGCTTCTGATGCCTACACATTGTGAGTCCTCCTCTATGTGTTTGCGTACTGTGCACTCCTCACCTGTCCACTGCTGAAGTACACACCACTTCAATCTCATGTCCATGGCTTGCCAGTGTGTGAGCCACCCCACCACTTCATGGTGTGACACTATGCTGTGTGAGGCTGAACTGTGTATAGGAACAATGTGACACTCAGGGCAGTTTGCCAATTAGTTATGTGTTATTTTCTTCTACTGGTTTGTTGTCATGGTTGCTCATGTGCGGTGCATATGTTTGAGCAGCACCATCCTCTAGTCATGCTGTTTGCCCTTGGGTTTCCCTTAGTTGTGCATCTGTGGTTTATGGTTAAGCTGTATGAGTGTTCACTGGGATACTGCTACCCTTTCTGAGTGTGATGTTCTCTGTGTGCTGTGCTGATTTGTCTTGTGGGAGTTCATGGTGTGGCACTCGGATATGAGTGCTACTGGTTTGGTTGGTGTGCACACACTGCGTGGTGTGCATGCAGTGCTGTTAGTGTATGTTGCCTTGTACTTCCTTGATGCGCATCCTGCTGATGTCCAGCTGAGTTTGCTATGTGATGGATTTGTGTGTGCATTTGTTGTATTTTTGTTGTGGATGTATGCATTGTTTGGACTGTGTTGGCTCTTTCTACTGACAGATGCTATGTGTGTGTGATGCTCTATTTGCATGACGTTGTGTGAGAATAGTTGTTGCTGTGTGATACATTCAGATGTGTGTTGCAGGTGTAGTGTGCATTACTTGTGTGTCTGTCACATGCAGCAAAGTAAATTCTTGTTACTGGGCTTGTTTTGAGTGCACATTGGTGGTTTGTCCTCCTATTTTTGACCTGTCACTTGTCAGGATTGTGCATGTGCATGCTTGTGGTACACTATGGCACCTTGTTAACTTTAGAAGTGGTGTGGTATCTCTGTCTATATTAGCTGAGTGTCCCATTGATCCCAGTTAGTGTTCATGATTGCTTTTTTGGGTCCACTTATTGTTTGTGTTGAGGTATGGTGTCTGTGCATTGGCCCTGAGTGGCAATGGTGTGTATTCCTGTTTTGTCTAGGGTCACATTGCCTTTCCACTGTTTGGCTGCCCATGTGTGGGCTTGTTGTACTTTTGTGGGTGTTGTTTGTGAGCTATTGTTTCTGTGTTGGCATTAATTCAGACATCTGTGAGTGTGATGTTTGTTGATGCAGCACAGGGAGCGTGATTGGTTGTCATTGAACTGACAGGACACCATTTTGAACATTATGTGTGTTTGTCACAGGTTTTGAGTGCTGCAGGTATGAGGTGGGTAGAGGATGGGTATGTGTGAAGGTCCTACTTGTGTTTGACAGTAAATGAGTGTGACAATGGGCCATGTGTGTTGTACTGATGTCAAGTAAGTTGAGACAGATGTGCAGCTGTCACTGTATGCCTTCAGACACTTCCTACCATTCCTGTACCTATACATGGCTTGCCTTGATGTCTCCCTGAGTTGTTGTACAGAGGTCACTTTGGTTTAATTTCACTCACTGTGCCACCCATGTCTGATTTGATGGCATAAGGGTGGTGTGATATATTCCCTCTCTTGCATGTGATGTATGGATGCTATATGGCTTGCACCATGGTTTTCCAGCACTGTTCACTCCACTTTTGGCTGGCCCATTCATTGTCCCCCATTGCTGCTGGGCTATGGTATGAGTATGTGTCTGGGTGTCAGTGTTGGGTGTTTGTGTGTGACTTGAAAGGCAGTGTGTACAGTTCAGTGGATGTTCATAGGCAATGTGAGTCTTCATTTTGTGATTATACTCAATTTGCTTCACATGAGTAAGAGGTAGGTGTGAGGGGGAGGGTTGTCCATCCCTTGAGCTTCTATGCAGGGTGTTCCCCTTCACCCCCACCTTCCTAAGTCAGGCTTCCTTGTCCTTTGGTGTGTGAGGTGCAAGGTCTGGCTAGACCTGGCAGATGAATTGTGCAGTGGGTACAGGAGGAGCACACAGCATGTTCCCAAATGGGTGTGGAGAGCATAGTGTGTGAAGGCTGAAGGTGGACGCCTGTGAATATCTTCGGTCTGCCCATGCCTGGCGCAGGCCCTGCCTACTGCATTCTGCTCAGGTTTTCCCGCGTCGTCACTGCTGCGGTGATGTGACCGGGACATTGCAGTGATTTTGCGGTTGATAGGTAAGCCGGATGCGGAGGGGGTAGTTTTTGACAGGTAGGACATGCGTGGGTGCACTGGAGGATATGTTCCTGTCCCCACCAGAGTGTCTGATGTGGACATGCACCGTATGCCAGCATAAGAGTTGTGTGTTGTGGCTGTGTGCGGAGTTGTGTTTTTGCATACCTGCGGCGTTGTCCATGACGGAGCATTACTTGCTAGTAGTGGATGAGGTAAAACAGCGGAATGCTTGAAGAGCTGGATCCGTTGTGGTCAGGACAGGGTGGAGGGGACTGGAAGTCTGGTTTTGCGCTCCGCTTTCGTGGTTACGCCGTCTCTGGATTGGTGGATTCTCCGCTGCAGTGTGATGGGCTGTTTGGGGCATCATGATTTGTACGGTGGACGGGACGTCTTTCCGCTCAGCAGTGGGTCTCTATTGGCTCTCTCCACCACGGTGGCGGGCGCATATTTCTGGTGGTCCGCATTGTTCCGTTGTGGTCGGAAATGGGCTATATTTGCCCATTAAAATATGGCGGGCGCGAGGACCGCTGCTGGAGTGTGGAAAAAGTCATTTTCTGCCACCGCCAGCACTGTGGTTGTGCTTCCATCCGCCATCCTAATGGACCCCAAGTTTTTCAACTTGGCAGTGGTGTTTTTGGAGATCCTGCCACTTTCAAGTACATTTTGTTTCTGTGTACAATGACAAAAATACAATTTACTTATTATTAATATGCTTGATAACGTATGGTGAATTTTTCTTTACTCTTGTTGTTTTGTACTTACATAGGAACTTGTGATTTTTCTGTACAATCTGTTCTGCTTTGTGATGATTTTCTAGTGTTATTGATGCTGATAATTTTGAGTAACTAGAATGTTTTTATATTGTATATTTCAGAAGTTATTTTAAAAGCAGAATCACTGTCCAGCACCTGCCCTGAGTTTAGTACCCGGCAGAGTTAGAATAGTAAGTTTACCCCCAGTCACTGTCCTGCACCTGCCATGATGTATGCCCCTGCTAGAGTTAGAATAGTACTTTTGCCCCCAGCCACTGTCCAATACCTGCTCTGATGTATGCCTCCGGCAGAGTTTTAATAGGAAATTGGCACAAAGTCACTGTCCATCACCTTCCTTAAGGAATACTGCTGCGTGCCTTACAATTGTTACTTTGATCCCAAAAATGCTGTTGAGCATCTACTGTTGAGGTAGAAATCTGAGATGGCACAAGATTTCAAATTGAAAAAGAAATATTATAAGTAGTACATCTATTCTTCTGTATTATAGCAGTAGCAGGTGCTTCTGTATCCCAGTATTATTTTCTTTCCATTTTTCGATTTTTCTTTATTTTAATTAAAAAATAATTTGGATTTAAAGTTTGTCTGCCATCCTTATGTTTTTGACTGTCTAAACTGTGGAGCTCATCTCAGTCTACCTGTCCATAATCTTTGGAGGGGAGTTTTGCTCTCACCTGCTACCAAACTGAGCATATCCATATTGTACTCCCTTTCTGCTGCTTTGACAGAAGAATCGACATCTAACTTTCTGAGCCTAGATCTAGCTGTCCTGGCCAGGACCACACAAATGGATTAAAAGATAAGGTAATATCAAGATGGAGGAGGACTATTACAATTAACGACAGTGATGTTTAGAAAGGCATGTAGAGCTTTGGTGTCAGAAACTCACCTAGCGACTAGTCATGACTGAGAAATCTTTCCATGAGCAAAACCCATTTTGGGTTTTTCAATAACCAAACTAGGTATCAACCCTACTGAACTGAAAGTAGACACAAGGGTTAGGGCTTCAGGCATATGTGTTTTGTTCGGCAGTGCAAGGTAGCACAATGATCAACAAATATAGGGGCATATTATCAAGGGGGTTTATCTCCGCTTTTTTGGCTTTAAAAGCCAAGAAAGCGGAGATAAAATTATCTCCCTATTGCCTAGCTGTCGCTAACACCAGTTAGCGACAGCTAGTAGGAGATAGCGACCATCTTGGTCCCCACTTTGCATGTCAGTGATATTTATCACTAATGACATGCAAAGTGGGCGTGCCAAGATGTTAGCAACTGGAAACTGTCGCTAACATCGCTATCTCCTATTACCAACTTTTGGAGATATTCACGCTAAGCGGGAATATCTCCAAAAGCTAACACCTGCCCTGAGCAGTTCTTAGCCATGTTATCCAATGGGAGGTGGATAAAACCGGGTCTGGTGGCTCAGTGGACTAATGCGTCCATTGCAGGGGCCTGTGTTCGACCTCATGGTCACAGGTTCAAATCCCGGCGGGTCCACTCAGCCTTTCATCCATCTGAGGTCGATAAAATGAGTACCATTGAGTTGGGTAACAATGAACATCTGTTATTCAGCGCCAAGAGACCTCTGGGTGAACGTGCGCTTTACAAATACACATGTTATGTTATGTTATTGTTAAAATGGCTAAGAGCATTAGCTCGGTAATGCATGAATATCACTGACTTTTCAGCGATATTCATGCATTGCGGACGATTTTTATCGCATTTGCGATAAACCTTGGTAATACCAAGGTTTATCTGCGATAAAAATCGCCGCAGCCCAGCGGTAAATTTTTGTCTCTAACCAAGCAATAGCGATAATTATCGCTATTGCTTGGTAATATGCCCCATAGTTTTTTGTTTTACTAACGAGGTATTACGAACCAATATTTGGCTACAGGTGGAATGCACCTTGTATTTTTCTATCTCTTTGGTGACCTTTTCCTAAGAGATAGTATTAATTTCTCCAGTTTCGAATTTCATCTGTCAAGTTCCTATCTGATGCCTATCTCCCTTCTGACTGACTGCTCACGCTAGGCTTTACTTATACTTAGGCAGGCACGGCCTTCACCACCACAGCTGTGTCTGACCCACCTTATTTAGACAGTTAGAAATTTTGCCTTGAAGCAGCCCCAACCCCCCTGGCAGGTGATACTTTAGAGAAAAAAGTTAGCTCTTGCTTAGGAAAAAAAACAATCCATGTCCCTATACTTTGAAAGATTTCCCCCAGTGCATGAGGGATATTTGAGGAGTTTTTCTCTCTGCGATTGTCAGGGGTGACACGAAGGACTCCAACAAGATTAGTGCCTGTGGTAATGGCGCCAGAGGGTCTGGTCTCTCCGAGAGCATTCTGCCAATTTCCGGTCATCTGCAAGGGATCTTTCCCGATGGCCAAGCCAGCAGTGCTCAGTCCTCAGAGATATCTTATTCTCCTGACCTTAAATGAAGTGTGGAAGCTGAGAAATGGGTGGACTGGACAATCTATTTTTGAAGGATTTCACCTTACTGCTCAACTCTCAATTAAGCCCTCTGTCGGGCTTGCACCCTTGACTCACTCAGCTGAAGTGCCTGCAGCCTTATCAATTTTTCTCTTTCATACACATAGATGCCGGCAACTCACACACAAACATGCGTTCTTTCCCCTGCTTTATCTTTCGCTCTCTCTCTTTTGGCATCTCTCCTTTGTTCCGCGGCCCACCAACCAATCACACATCATATCACCTCAGGAACCTTTATTTTTTGGAACGGAGTATCAACATGGCTGCAGTGAGGTGGTCTGACGTGCTCCTCGGCCATGTTTCTGTGTTTTACATGAGAACCTGTAAAATAAACCCCTGTGACTACTGTCATCCTCCCATCAAAGTCTTGCATCGCGTCTTGTAGGTGTTGCCCACAAGTGCCATAGCAAGTGTGCCATAGACCTTATGGGCTTCAGTACCTTGACTTTGCAGTATTTGGGTCGCAGGGCAAGGCCGGCGCCAGGCATGGACATTGTGGGTAGCTGCCCAGAGAGCTACCCAGGGGACCTAGCTTCACTGTGAAATGCCACACTTTCATAGTTAACCCCCCTGCTCCTCCAGGGCCTCCTGACACACAAAATCACAATTCAAATGCCAGATGTTGCCGTGGCATCCCTGGGATGCAGGGGTGGGGGAAAGGGACAAACAGAAATGGGAAGGCACAGCAGCTTGACCAGCAATTATGTTGGCTCACAGTGTCAGGGGCGGGGCAGCACCTCTGTTAGGTACCGGACATTCCTTGTCTGCATTTAGTTTCTAGGTGACAGAAGGCCCCTTGGTTTCCAGGACCAATCCCTATTTCATTTATTTGTTCTCCTGTGAAATGGATCCAAAAAAGGAAAACAACTTTTGCTGAAAAGGTTGTCTTTTTCAGACATAATTCACTTCCGAAGTGCAGTCTCTGGACTGAGAGAAATAAAAGGTTCAAAATTTGAAAATTAACAAATAAAGCAAGACTGAGTGGGTCAAAAAGGGACCAGATTGATTTACTTCACACTCAAAACACTAGCGCAACTTTACAGAGTTTGCCATTGAAGTGCTACTTTTATTTTCTAGTCTTTCTCTGAACAGCATTGTTTTTCCTGGTGGGGAAGTGCACCAATCCTGGATGTACTGCAATCCCTGCTTGATGGGTGCATTGGAAAATAAAATGCATACTGTGGCTCTTTATTCACAAATATGGTCTTTTTAAACCATACTGATTACGTTTTGTAAGGAGCAATGGACATTGAAACTGGCCCCCCTGGCCCTGTAGCCATGGCCTTAACTTTTCAGGCAAAAGCACTCATTGATTTCTGATTAAAAAGTGCAAAGCATTAAGGTAACCAATTAGTTCCTTCTTACATTTCACATGCTTCACTTAATCTTGCCTTTCATATGAGTGTTTGCCTTTTCCAGGATGTTGTCACTTTTTTTAGGCAGCATATTGCTCACCTAGTGAATAATTTGAATTGAGTCGCGTCCAGGAGTTTATAGCAGGCACGACTGGGTTGTAGTTGAAGGCAGTTCTAGTTTCTCTCTGTGGTGCAGTATGGTGGTCAATGGGGGGGTGGTTTAGCATTCATGACCAGTCTACAAGACTACTCTCCTGAGGGAGCATATTCCCGTGCTATACCTTGGAAGGACCTGCAAGACCTCAGAAGCCCTGGTGTCCTAGCACCAGCAGGTGGACCCTAGCGTTGGCAAGTGTGGGTTAACCTTGAAGGTCTATCTACCACAACCCCTATTGAAGCTCACCTCGAGTCTTTTTGGCAGGAGTACGAAGCAACACATCTCATAGAAACAGTGACTCTGTCACTGAGGTCACAGGACCCTTAAGCAGGGAGGCTCTAGGGTGGTGTGACCGGTGGGATGTAACTGAGCGCTGACTTTGGGTGGGGGCGTCATGTTTGCAAGTATATTATGTTTTTAAAAGCACTTGCTCCCTTCTTCCTGGCCTCCAGCATTTCCGGCAGCAATAAAAATTTCATGATAACTCTGGTGATTAATGTTCTTCCTAAAGAGAGAAGGAGTTTTGTCAAGTGTAAGTTTTGACTCATGGAAAGATAGCGCAGAGTTAATGTGCCTCTTGCAAAATACATGTACAATGCTTCCACCATGCATGCCAGCAGACTACTACACAGAGCGTCCTTCATGCACTACATGAACCCAGACAGCACCAGCATGCCGTGATAACCACCAGCCTTTCCTTCACTGAAAGTCATTCAGTGTAAAAAAACACACAAAATGGCGCCATGATTGAGAAGTCTTCTGCCTCCTTGACACTAATTGGGGTGGCATGGACTACATATAGATAGAGCCCCCCTCCCCTGTGTCCCTGAACTGTTTTTGTACAGATCAAGATGCCCACTAGCGTGGACACACATCTGGTGTATTTGCATATGTGCTAATTCTGTACAGTTTTACTGCACTCAGTAACACTGCATGGAATTAGTGCACATATGAGTATGTATTTATTTATTTATAAAGTTTAACTACCAGGCAAAATCGTGTGTGTGGTGTACATACTTAGAGTATGGAAGTGGCGTTTGCAGATGCTGCCACTTTTGCTCTCTAACAACAAAGAACTTGTAAGAAGGCTGTAACAGATTTATGCTTATTATATCATCTTCTGAGCCATTATATTGAAACTTCAGTGGCATATTTTCTTATGCATTTATTTACCCATGAATTTATTCATATAAACCACAAGGTAATCATGTGAGGCCGGCATCTTATTTCAGGGCACACAACAACACTATGTGATATCCAGTGGTCAAAGTGGGGGAAAAAAGTAAGGGAACTGTGGGCGGAGAATCAGAGGGCAGGAATAACCCGTAGATTGGATCAGTGGGCGGAGTCAGAGGTGTGGCAGGAAGAGCAACATATCACATTTTTTTTTATTTGTTTCCCATTTCACTGACCAGGTGCAGCTTATTACGTTAGGTATTTTAACCAATGGATACAGATGTTTACTTAAGATTTAATATAAGTTATTGACATTAAAATGCATTCACAAAGTGGGATATGTTTCCAATCACAGAAGGTCCCAAATATCCTTAAAAGTGAAATTGCAAGCCATTTGTCTCCCAGACATGGATATCTGTCATCAGCACTTCTCCTCCCTTTTTCCACAAGAGCAGTTATAACATGAAATGCAAAAAATCCTAGTTTTCAATTGTTTTTTAGGCCTGGGCGAAGCACCACGCTACGCTCGCGGAGTTTGCAAAGTTTGCTTAACTTCGCACTACGCGAGCTGCACGTAGCACAGTGTGAACATGCCTAGTGCAGCGAAGCGTAGTGCAGCGCTCATTTTTTGCTTGTTCGCGGACCTGAACGTCATGTTCGCGACCGCGAGCTAGCAAAATTACATCCCGGTGAGATTCTCAATGCAGGGAGGTAAGGTTTCTCATTGTGAGTGGTTGTGCATGCTCGCGACCGCTCTCAATGAGAAACTACCAGTTCGCGTTGAGAAAGCTGCAGCTCGAGTAATAATCTACTCGAGCAGCAGAAAACTACAGCTCGCACTGTGCAAGATGCCGTTTTCAATGATTGCACAGTGCCGGATGCTTCTCCGCACTGTGCAATCATTGAAAACGCATCTTGCACAGTGCGAACATACTACAACGCAGCTCTCGTAGTGCTACGTGAAGTTTGCGTAGTGCGCTTCGCGTAGCTTTGCGTAGCGCTACTACGCGAACTACGCCCACCCTTATTGTTTTCCACATAATTATGGCTCTGCCATATTTGCCGCATAATACATCATCTGCATAATGTGATGATTTGTATCTAATAAATTGTTTATAGCTCATAGGGATCAAAAGTTCCCAAAAAATGTGACTTGTGCTGCTGTGAAGTGAAGGGCCATTTGCAAAGGTTGACTGGTCGCTTTTCTCACTGCTGCAGTTGTATGTTCCACTGTTACTAATAAGGAAACATCTTTGCAGAGACTGTTAGCATGTCTAAAAATCACAAAATAATAAAGTATCAGAAAATGTACAGAACCACTAATACCAATGTAGGGGGTCAGAGCATTTCACATCACACATATTACATAGAGACAATCAATCTTATGTGTGTAAATCACTGTATAGGAAATGTTACATAAGACAAAGGTCTACAAGGTGGAGGAGTCACATGACAACCATACTAGTGGGCAGCATAGCTTAATAGTGAATGGTCTGGAGAAACGAAAACTCAGAATTTAAAAAATAATGCCATGGTTGGAGGTTCTCTTTAATAAGCAGAATTGATTTCTACCCAAATCAACCCTTTTTCTGCAACATTAGGATAATCAAAGACTGGGGAAAAAACCATAACGCTCTAATTTATACCTTGCAGTTTGCATGCACCTCTTACATGACAGTTAAGAGCTCACTGTTCTATATTATGATTTTAATGTATTAACTGCAAGTAACAATAGGGTCTCTCTGACTAAAGCAATAACCCACTGACCTATTTACATTATGTGCACTCTGTGATCTGCATGGTACGTGTTCTTAGCAGTAGGCACATTAACCCTCTGCACTTCGTTTCCATGAGTCAAAAAGTCCATTAGACAAAACACCATCACTCCAATAAGAACATTAATCACTGGAGTTATCATGACATTTTTATTGTTGCCGAAAACTGTTGGAGGCCAGGAAGGAGGCAGCAAGTATTTTTAAACCATTTTATACTTGCAAACACGACGCCCCCACCTAATGTCAGCACCAGCCGCGGTCCATGCAGGTAACAGAGGTGGGCCCCGGTGAGGGGGGGATTTAGAGGTATGATGCAGAGGAAAAAGTAATTATTTATTTACTTTTCCCCCTGCATCATCTTTCGAAATACCCCCTTACCCGGCCCCTGTGCCCCACCGCTGTTACCTGCACGGACCGCGGCTAGTCAGTGCCTGGTGCAGTCACACTGCCCTAGAGCCACCCAGCTCAAGGGTCCTGTGACCTTAGTGACAGAGTCACTGTCACTAATGGTGTGCTGCTTCATAGGCCTACCTGCAAGACTGGAGGTGAACTTTTTACAACCACTTGTGTACCTAACCTGAGACCATCAGCGCGATAGGGCATAGCAGCGAATCACGCAACAGCGTTTTTTAAATATCCCCGTTTTTTATTTTATTTTAATTCATTTCTGTATTGTACCTTGTTTTTAGCTTGTGTCGTCCCCTTACTTGCACCATAATTATATTTGCACCGCGCTTTGGTCGGTCCCCGGATTCCCCGGTTCCTTCCTGACTTTGGGCGCCATATTGGAGGACGTTTTCTCGGCCGCCTGGCGGCGCCGTTTGGGCTAGCAGACCAGCTGTCACAAGGACACGCTGGCCTGCATATAAAGCGACCTTTCTACGCGCCGCGTTCTCGCCGTAGTGACGCCGGAGTCCAGCCCGTCTGCGCCCGTCAGCGTCCCGGAGGTAGACGGAGCGACGGGTGGGGCTGGGCTATTTTGATATCTTCTCCAGCCGATATCATGCTTCGGTATACGGCGGCAGAGCTTTTGTCCCTTCATAATGGAGCGTGTTCCTGTCATAAGGTCTTTCCGGGTCGGTATAAGGGTAAGAGGCGGTGTCCTGGCTGTGGGTGGTTACCAGGCAATATCCAGGCCACTATAACTGATAGTGGGGTTGACAGGGGGAAGCATCTATGTCTGCTCCTAAATACAAGATAATTGAGCAGACATGCTCTGGATATTTACGATCTCCTGGTCACGGAAAAGCATTTATGCCTGATGCTGACAGAGATGTGGTTAAGGGAGTCTTCTAACCCGTACATTGGCACAGCAATTCCCCCTGACTATAATATCTTCAGGCAGGATAGATTGAAGGGGAGGGGCGGCGGTGTGGCGCTTGTGGTGAATAAACTGGTTGCATGCTCTATTATTCCTATGGATGTTATCACTGGATGTGAATCTTTGGCCTTCTCCATAGCATTATCGCCTCACCAATCTTTCAAAGGGCTCCTAGTATACAGGCCCCCTGGATCGGTGGGCTCTTTCTTTGAAGAGCTGTAGTCTCACCACTGGTGTTGAGATCCGAGCATTGCGTATTGGCGGGGGACTTTAATTTGCATATGGACGATGGGCTGGATGCGGACACGATTAAAATGATTGATGTTACGGCTCCTTTAGGCCTCTCTCCTTATCTCTTTGGGCCGACGCATGAAAAAGGCCACACCCTGGATCAGGTCTTTTTCACTACCCCTGTTGAGATGTCGGCACCTTTGCCGGTACTCCGGTCGGATCACCGGCTGGTCAAATTTCATGTGCTGAGTGCAAAAAAACCTTCTAGTGTTGCTCTCGGGCAGCCGTGTCAAGCACGAGGGCGTATCATCGGGTGACCCCGGAAATGCTAGCACAGGCATGCCTGGATCATCCCTGTCCTATGTCAGGTGACTTGGAAAGGGATTTAGAGTCTCTGCAAGCATGGCTGACGGATAGGCTGGACGATCTTGCCCGTGTGATGACCCCCGAAAAACAGCTAAATGGGTCTCTGCCCCTTGGTTCACTGAAGCACTGGCGGCATCGCGACGGCAGTGCAAGGTGGCAGAGAGGGCCTGGCGCTCACAGTATGATGCTGCGGCCAAGCTTGCCTACAGGACGTCTGTCAAAGTGTGCCATCGTGACATCCTCCTGGAAAAGAAAGGTTATTTTGTAAAGAGAATTGAGACTGCGGCCAACTCGTGTAAAGAGATTTTTACCATCGTGAGGGAATTTATGGCCCCACGCATGAATTCGTCCCAGGCAGCTCCTTCAGAGCCGTGGGTAAGTGCACTAGCTAATTCTTTTACCACCAAGATAAAATTGATCCAGGACTCTTTTCCCCTGAGTGCGGTTGGAATACCTCCCAGCACTGAGGGTGGGTCAGTTTTAATACCTAGTTCAGATCCGGTTTTGGCAGAATTCCCGCCACTTTCAGTTTCCACGTCCTTGGATCTTCTGGCCAAACTAAAATCCGGATCGCCTCTTGACCCATGCCCTGCCAAATTTCTGGCGAAAGTGGCGGAGGTCATTAATCCTTTGGTGAATCCCCTTTTGAATCTTTCCTTGGGTGAGGGGGTGGTCCCGCATGCTTGGAAGCAGGCGATGATCATTCCTCTACTCAAGAAGCCGGGCTTAGATCCTGAGGTTCTTGCCAACTACAGGCCCATCTCTCTCCTGCCTGCTTTTGTTAAAATCTTGGAGAAGCACGTGCATACTGTGCTCTCCAATTTTCTAGCATCCCACAATTTGCTTCATTCCACCCAATCCGGCTTCCGTACCAACTTAATCACCGAAACGGCTCTTTTGGAAGTTTCAGAGGCAATTAAGGAGGTACTGGATTCAGGAGGCAAAGCGATGCTTGTGATGCTTGATCTGTCGGAGGCATTTGACACCGTCCCCCATGAGGGTCTCCTCGCCAGACTTTATGAGATCGGTCTGAGGGGGACGGTGCTGAGCTGGTTTAGATCGTTTTTGGCTGGCCGCTGACAAACGGTCTGGGCCCCCCCTAGCTCTGCCGTGGTGCCGCCACTGGAGGTCGGAGTCCCACAGGGCTCAGTGTTGAGCCCGACTCTTTTCAACATCTTTATGACCCCTTTGGCGGCACTGGCGGAATCTTTTGGGGCCCAGATCGTATCCTATGCCGATGATACCCAGCTCCTCTTTACGTGTGGGAAGGGAGCAGATTTTGACGGCGAGAGTATCCGTGGGTGCCTTCGGGCAGTTTTTAGTTGGTTCCAGCTTAACAGCCTCAGGTGCAACTCAGATAAATCTGAGGTACTCTTCTTCGGCTGTCGGTCTAATCCAGATTGGCAGGAATGGTGGCCTGTTAATATGTTCCCTCCAGCAGGCTCTTCCCAACTAGCCAAGAATCTGGGGGTGAAGATCGATAACGGCCTGACGTTGAGATCCCAGATTCTGGGCTTAACGGGTACATGGTTTGGCCTCATCAGGATGCTTCGTAAGTTTCTTTCTCTGCTCCCGGAAAATCACAGGACGATTACGGTTCAGGCCTTAATTGGCTCGAGATTGGACTATTCCAATGTCCTTTATCTCGGCCTGCCGGAGTATCTTCTGCAACGTCCAGGTCCAGGTCCAGAACTCGGCAGCACGGGCCATTTTTGGCCTCCGCGGGCGTGCCAGTACCTCTGGCCTCCTGCAGTCACTCCATTGGCTTCCTATCCGGAAGCGGATAGTGTTTAAGGCCTTGACCTTGGCTCATAAGGCTCTCTATGCTTCTGGAGCGAAATATCTTCAAAAGAGGCTAACTTTTTACCATCCTGCCCGTTCCCTGAGATCCGAGTCTTTGTTCCTCGCCGTGGTTCCTCGGGTAAAAAGGGCACAGATTGGGGGCCGGTCTTTCAGGCTGTTGGCACCACAGCTATGGAACACTCTGCCCGTGTCACTGCGTAGCACTTCCAACCTGCTAGCTTTTAGGAAGGGCCTTAAAACCTGGCTTTTTTCTCTTTAGATTTGTTCTTTCTTTTATTACTGGTCTCTTTTCTCACTTGCCCCGTTGTGTTCTCTGCTACAGGTTAAAAATAAAAGCGCCGGGACACTCCTAGGAGTAGCCGAGTGCTATAAAAGACACAGATAACATAACATAACATAACATAACATAACATAACATAACTTCAGAATGAATTGTGGGGGACAGGCCTTCAAGGTTAACCTACACTTGCCACTGCTAGGGTCCACCTGCTGGTGGTAAGGCGCCAGGGCTTTTAAGATCTTGTGGGGCCTTCTAAGGTTTAGCATGGGAATGAAGGCTGAACCTGGTTCCCCAGTTCCAAAGTCAGCAGCTCTGACCATAGTGCCGCATCCTCTCATCCACTGAACACATACTGCCCCATTGAGAGAAACTTGCACTGCACTGACCCGCTATAAACACCTGGATCCAACTCAATTCAAATTACACACTAATTAAGAGCAATATGCTGCCTAAATGAAATTTAACAACATCCTAGAAAAAGAAAACAATCATAGAGAATGCAATATTAAGTAAAGCATGTGAAATGTAACTAGGAACAACATGGTTACCTTTTTCTTTACACTCATTATTCAGAAATGATTGAGTGCTTTTGCCTGAAAAGTTAAGCCCATGACTACAGGGTCCAGAAGGGGGCCGTTTCAATGCCCATTGCTTATATCCTTACAAAACGTAAGCAGTGTAGTTTAAAAAGACCACATTTGTGAATACAGAGCCGCAGTAGGCATTTTGTTTTCTAATTCACTCATCAAGCAGGCATTTCAGTACCTCCAGGAATAGTGCACTTTCCCACCCAGGAAAAACAATGTTGTTCAAAGAGATAGGAGAAAACAAAAGTAGCGCTTCACTGGCAAACACTGTAAAGTGGCGCAAATGTATTTTGGGTTGAATAACTCAATCTGGCCACCTTGCAACCACTCTGTCTTACTTTAGTAAGTTAATTAGTTGTTTATTTAGTTAGTTACTTAGTTAGATATTTTTCATATTTTGAATGTTTTATTTCTCTCCACCCCGAGGCTGCACTTGGAAATTGAAAAATGTCGGAAAAAGCTGACGTATCCAGCAAGTGTTTTTCTTTTTTGGATCTATTTCACAGGGGAGCAAATAAACGAAAGGAGGAAAGATAAGGTAATACGAGTTTCTTGAAGTCTTGGTTTTACTAAATGAGGAAGAGCGTGACAGTTAGAGAGGGAGAAGAGAGGGGGGACAAAAAGGGGGTGGGGGCAGCTGCCAGCGGCAGGGAAACTAATCAATGTCTTTGTCTTCTTTGAGCACGAAGGAAAAGACAGAGTCCTTTTCCTTCTCTGCCCATTTCGCCCTTACTGATATTGCTTATTAGGTTGTTAACCCCTTCGCTGTGGGGGTAATTCCCCCACTGTGTGGGGGGAAGGGGAGCTGAGCACGGCACCGCGGTGCTCGTGACAAAACCAGCTCATCATGAGTCACATCGTGGGGGCCTGTGTTACGCCCCTGAGAATAGTGAGATATTAACTGTCATCTAAGAGCTGCATGCAAACTGCAAGATATACAGTAGAGCATTATGCTTTTTTACCCAGTCTTTGAGTATCCTAATTATACAAAACACGGTTCATTTGAATAGAAATTAAATATGGTTATTAAAGAGAACCCCCAACCATGGTATGACATTCTAAATTCAGAGTTTGTGTTTCTCCAGACCAAACACTATTGAACTATACTTCCTACTAATAGGATTGTCATGTGACTCCTACACCTTGTGATTCTTTGTCCTAGGTTACATTTCCTGTACAGTGATTTACACATGCATTATTGATTGTCTCTGTGTAATATGTGTGATATAAAGTTATTTGACTCCCTACACTGGTATCAATGAAGCTGTACATCAAACTCAATGCATCTGAGGGAGAATGTGATTATGGAGACTTGAGGGGGACTGTTAAAGGGTGGTAGTGAGGGAATCTGTGGCAGAGGGAGTCATTGGGTGGCACCAACAAACATTGCTGCACAGGGCTCCACCAGCGCTAAAGCAGGCCACTTCCTTTATCTACAGTTCTAACATCAAATCAAAAACGTTGATTTGAAAACTCCTTGAATCTGCAGCTTACCTTCAAGTCAATGTGTAATTTAGAAGTGGTCTCAGTTGTTCTAAGTCTTTTTTTATTTAAGTACCATCTTTATTTGTTTGCAATGGTGTCCTGTAATTTTGTATTATATGTGTTGTGTTTTTGCACTTAACATAATTCTGGCGAGTAAAGAGCCCACACACAAAAAAGATTGTCCTATGAAATTTAGCATGTGCATGTGGAATACTGATGAGAGGATTAAGGTTAAAACAAATTACTAAGTATTATGTCACCCTAAGGTGGCACAATGATGACACAGATAAGGGAGCCTTTTAAAATTTGCGATTATATCCATGGCGTAAGAGGATTTCTCTTGTGTAATTTTTTATTTTGAATGATCCGTCCCTTATTACCTTAACAGGATCTTTCCCGTTTATGAGACAGAAATGGGATGTGTATCATGCACTCATCTGGAAACAATCAGTTAACATGGAGTAAAAAAATATCCATCTTTGTGAGACCTACACCTAGCTTTTCCATCAATGTGACTAATGTAATCCATTTATTACAATTTTAAAATATATGGACCTATTTCATTTGTATATTTATCTTTTTGTCCACGTTACTAATATCCACGTTAGGTCTCTTCAGTGTTGCCAAATAAGATCAACAGCCCTGCTATGTCACTTACTGTGATGTTACATGCAAATTAGAGGGGCCTCACATCTTTCCTTTCGCCCGGGGTCTCAGAAGTTTTAGGACCCCCTGCGCAGGGGCCCGTACCATACTGGACCCTGTTTACACCGCACTTCCTGCACTTTTCGGAAGGAAGGGCGACACATGCCAGGGATAGGAAATTAGTTCAATTAGAATCCTTTTTTAACATATTAGAAACATTGTATTCGCAGTGCTTTCCCTTCCTATCCACATCTGGAGAAAACTGTGAACATTAACAGTCGTTCTACAAAATTTGCCTCTGGATATTTTGATGAGTTTGCAAGCTGTATGATTATCCACAAAGGTACTGAAGTATGATTGTCACTTCCTTTGCATTTCCTTAAAACTTCTCTTTAGCATCCATCAATGCGCAACTTACACATACTTAGGGGCAGATTTATGTTGTGTATGCGCCACGTTTGCGTCACGCAACTGTGGCCTAAACGTGGCGCATCCCTACGACCGATTTACAACGTGACGCATCTAGGCAGATGCGTCACGTTGTAAAGCCCTGCGCCGCTTGTGGGCGTTCCGGCGCAGGGTGGGCGTTCCGGGGCAGGTGCGCCTCGCAAAAGTGGCTGAGTGAAATCTATAAGATTTCACTCAGTCACTTTTAGGCCAATGCTGCGTCGTAAAACCCTGCGCCTGCTTGAAGCAGGCGTAAGGCTTGACGCAGCATTGGTCAGATAGGGCACCCCCGAGCCTTGCTGGAGCTGCGTCGCGCTTGCGACACAACTCCAGCAATGCGTCACTTTTACGGCACAGATCCGTTTTTGCCCCATGGTGCGCCGCATCATAAATGCGGCGCACCATGGGTGGCGTAGCTGTGGCGCATGTTAACTGGCGCATCCCTCGGGATGCGCCAGTTAACATAAATCTGCCCCTTGGTGTGGGTTATGCATCCTTAGAGAGTACTTCCACTTGCATAACTTAGGTGCTCTGGCAGTGTGCATCGTATTCCAGTCAGCCGCGTGTCAATTAAGCCTTTATGCGAGTCTGCCAGACTTACACTTACATTTACTCAGGATAAAGCCTTTTGACAGGGTCCCAAATCTGGCCCAGTATTTCTAAACCACAGACCCTCCTCCCTGCTACCCACTCCGAACAGCTGTGACGTGTGTGGATTTACCTTTCCCTCCCGTGACGCCAGCAGCGCCCTGATCACTGGGTCAAATCTTGACCCCTTCCAGGCTGTTATTCCACGTCACGCTAAATCGCCCTCGCGTCTAAGTCCAATTGGTTGCCACCGCCCTTAATCGCCGACACTGCATAATTCATGGCTACGCTGCAGTAGAGGACATGCAGCAAGAATGCTAATTTGGGGTGGATTAATGGAATAAGCACATTTAATGCAGCCTCTTTCTTGCTCCTCTTCGCTTCCGCCTAATGCTCTGTGCTGGTTATCAGCCCTTGCAGCGCCGGCAGGATAATTGCCATTTGCAGATTACAGACACGGCCTTTGTATCGCTTATGAAATAATTCCACCCAGCTAATTGCAGACTTTAGCACTGCCTTGGGGAGCCGTGCGCTGTGGAGTTGCACAATCAGCATTCTCTGAAAACGCGTTCGTCCTGCCTCTGCGGATAGGCCCTTTTAACTATTCATCCATCTCATAAGTCCTCACATCCTTAAACATGACTTCATCATGAAGGGTCCGCATGGCCATCTCATTGACATGAGCCCGAAGGAGTGTTTCTGGGTCAAAAGAACGTTTAAGGTGGTGTTGAGCAGATGGGCTCAATGGAAGGGGTCCAAAGTCGAGGGTTAGTGGAAATGTGAAAAACTGTTTTACAGAATATATAGCAAAACTTAAACACGGATCTATGTTTATAAATCACTGAAGGATATTGGGGGAAGAACTGACAGATTTGTGCCTGTGCTACAAATTACACAGTGTATGCACTTCTACAAGGTTGTCGCTTATGCATACACATGGGTGGAAGTATGGCATAAACTACCCCTAAAGATTACATCCTGACATAATAGTAGGAGTTGCATCGCATGTGTCCCTCTGTTGAAATAGAATACAATTCTGCCCATTCCACTCCCAAGCAGAAAATATCCACTTAGTCCAAGACAGGTGGTAACTTTGG
Organism: Lissotriton vulgaris; assembly: GCF_964263255.1. Taxonomy (NCBI): domain Eukaryota; kingdom Metazoa; phylum Chordata; class Amphibia; order Caudata; family Salamandridae; genus Lissotriton; species Lissotriton vulgaris. The sequence goes on along the minus strand of NC_141695.1, from coordinate 871,718,341 downwards.
ACTGAAGTCTCTCCTTCATTGAAGATGTTGCCCATTAGAGAAAGCTTTCGGTCTTCGGCCATACAGTCACTCACAAAGTTCACATCTCTTTTGCACCCAAGAAGCAATTGATCTCTGTTTGACCTGGCCCTTTGACAGGTTTATCCACAACCTTTTTGCCTATTGCCTCCTATTTTTCTGACCCTATTTTTGTTGGCTATAGGATTCTGGGCACTTTACCACTGCTGATCAGTGGTAAAGTGCATATGCTCTCTGTATAAATTATGATATGATTGGTTATCCAAGAATGGAAGATTTGATTTTATGGCAAGACAGGAGTCTTGCATTATGCACGCAACTTTTATTTCCCACTTCTGAGCAGCATCATTAAAAGTTCCATAATTAGAATGCAACTGCATCCCAAGTAAAGTGCACAGTTTGTGCCAAGGCCTGTAAAACAAATGCTAGTAGTGGGCATGCAGCACTGGTTTGGCCCCCCACATGAGTAGCCCTGTAAAGGTGTCTCAGACCTACCACTGTAGTGTCTGCATGCATGGTTATAAACTGTCATGTTGCACTGGCAAGTGCATCCACTTCCCAGGCCCAAACCTTCCCTTTTCTTACATGTAATGCACTCCAATGGTAGGCCCAAGTTACCCCCATGGGCAGGGTGCAGTGTATGTGAAAGATAGAACGTGTACTAGTGTTTGTTACATGTGCTGATAGTGATATACTTAATTAGTCAGAGAGTTTTAAGTCTGCAAATCGCCCATGAGGGTCTCAAGGCAGTGGAGGGGGGCAGCTCCGGTCAGTCGAAGAGCCAGGTCTTAAGGGTCTCCTGAAGATGTGCAGGGTGTGGTTGCATCGAATGTCGATCGGGAGCACGTTCCAGGTCTTGGCTGCGATGTAGGAGAAGGTTCTCCCACCCGTTCTTGCTCTGCGGATGTGCGGGGGTTGGGCGAGGGCAAGATCGGTGGATCGGAGGTTCCTCTTGGGTACGTGGAAGGAGATTCTATTGTTGAGATATTGGGATTCGGTGTTGTAGAGGCATTTGTAGGCTTGGGTGAGTATCTTGACAGTTGCTCTTTTCTTGACGGGAAGCCAGTGGAGGCTACACCGGTGTTGGGAGATGTGTTCGTGTCGAGGGATGGCAAGGATGAGTCTGGCTGCGGTGTTCTGTATGGTTTGAAATTTGCAGAGCAGAGACTTGTTGATGCCGGCGTGGAGAGAGTTTCCGTAGTCTAGTCTGATGGTTATGAGTGCGTGGGTGACAGTATTTCTTGATTTAGGTAATCCATTTGAAGGTCTTTTGGAGGCTGTGGAGGGCGTTGAAGCAGGTGGAGGCGACAGTGCTGACCTGTCGGGTCATAGAGAGGGAAGAATCGAGTACAATGCCAAGGTTTTGAGCATGGTCCTTGGGGGTGTGGGGTTTGACGAGGGCAGTGGGCCACCAGTTGTTGCGCCATGCAGAGGTGGAGGGTCAAAGGACGAGGACCTCTGTCTTCTCCGAGTTGAGCTTTAGGCAGACCCTGCTTATCCAGAATGTGACATCCTTCATTCCTTCCTGGAAGTTGAGCCTGGTTGGGGGGGTCCAATGTGAGGGAGAGGATGAGCTGGGTGTCGTCGGTGTAGGATGCTATGCTGAGTCTGAGCTGTCTGACGATGGCGGCGAGGGGTGCCATCTAGATGTTGAAGAGCATGGGGCTGAGCGATGATCTTCGGGGTACTGCCCAGTTGATCTCTGTCAGTTCCGAAAGGAAGGGTGGAAGTCTGATTCTTTGGGTTCTGTCGGTGAGGAATGAGCAGAGCCAGTGGTTCCCTGTATGCCGGCCTCGTGGAGTCTGGCGGTGAGTGTGCGGTGGGAGACTGTGTTGAAGGCTGCAGTGAGGTCGAGAAGGATCAGGGCTGTGGTGTGTCCTTGGTCGAGGGGGGTGTAGATGTCATCTGTGGCGGGGAGTAGAGAGGTCTCAGTGCTGTGGTTGCTGCAAAATAGGGATTGAGAGGGGTCAAGGATGGAGTTTTCTTTGATGAATTTAGTTAGTTGGACGTTGACAGTCTTCTAAGTGACATTGGCCGCAAAGGGGAGGAGGGAGATGGGTCAGTATTTCTTGAGATCTGTGGGATCCGCTGAGGGCTTCTTGAGTAGGGGTCTGACTTCTGCGTGTTTCCAGTTGTCGGCAAAGATGCCGGTTTCACAGGTGGCGTTAATGGTGTGTCATAATTCCGGTGCAATGGCGATGGCAGCTCTGTGGAAGATGTGCAGTGCCAGGGGTCCGGATTCCTTTTATGGTTAATGCGATATCTTCGGTGGTGACTTATGTCCAGGAGGAGATGGTGGGCTGGCTGGTGTTGCTAAGGGTGGAAGTGGTTTCGGAGTCAGGTGTCTGGTCATTGAAGTTATTGTAGCGGCACTTGCTTTTCAGATGGAAGTAGGAACCAAGCTTGTTGCAGAGATCCTAGGAAGGGGTGATGTCTTTGGTTTCTCTTGGGGGTTTGGTGAATTCCTGGATAATGCTGAAGAGTTCCGTAGAGTTGCTGGAATTGGCGTGGATCTTGTTCTGGATTAATGTCCTTTCGGTGGATCCGATGCTTTGGTGGTATTCTGTCATGGCATTCTTGTAGGAGGTTCGGTCTTCCAAGGATTTGCTGTTTCTCCAATTCTTCTTGAGACGTCTGCAGGTGCGTCTGGATTCTAGGAGTTCAGTGGTGAACAAGGTGGCCTTTCTGTGGTGCTGTCTGTCTGGGTTACATAGTGGTGTGAACTCGTCTGCACAGTTGGTGTTCCATCTGTGGAATTCTTTGGCTGCGAGGTTGCTGTTGGTTGAGGTAGAGGAGGCAGCACGGTTGAGGGTTGAGTTGAGCTGCTCCTTGGTGATCTTGCTCCAGTTCCTTTGTGGAGGGCGGGGTGCCGGTTTGGGTGCAGTGAGTTTGTCAATGTGAAACTGTATGCAGTGGTGGTCCGTCCAGGGGGGTTGCTTGGTGTGGTTGAATTGGGTGTTGTTACCGCCTGCGAAGATGGGGTCGAGGGTGTGTCCTGCCATGTGGGTGGGAGTGTTGATGAGTTGTTTCAGGCCGACATTGGCAAGGTGTCCAGGAGGCTGATGGAGTTGGGGTCGCTGAGGTTGTCGAGGTGGAAGTTCAGGTCTCCGATGAGCATGTAGTCCATGAAGGTGATGGTGTGGGGTGCGAAGAGGTCAGCGATGGTAGTGGTGAATGCAGTTTGAGGCCCGGGAGGTCTGTAGAAGAGGGTGCCTCTTAGGGACTTTCCGGGGCTAGTTTGATATGGAAATGACAGTGTTCGGTGGTGGACGGGATGTTGCTTAATCTGGAGGTCATGAGTCAGAGGGAGCTCTTGTGTGTGTTGCCAAGCCCCCCTCCTGGGCAGTTGGGGTGGTCCTTCCTCTGGATCTTGTATCCATCGGGGATGGCGTTGGTAATGTCAGGGCGGAGGTAGAGTTGGTCCAAGTTTCTATGAAGAAGGCGACATCTGGCGAGAGGGGGTCGAGGAGGCCCAAGATTTGTACAGCGTGCCTGTGCGTTGAGGAGCATGCACCTCGGGGCTTCGGTGGTGTTGGCTTCGGGCATGAGGACGGTGATGGTGGTGTGGAGGGTGGTGAAGCTTTGGGGGCAATGATGGCAGGAGAACTGTCCGTGGGTGGTGTTAGGCATTGACATCTGGCAGTTGATCTTCCTTCCGGTGTTGAGTGCGAGGAGGGTAGTTGATTCGTAGTGGTGGGTGGTTGGAGAGCCAGAGTCCCTGTCACTGGTCATGGTCATGTAACAGACGGGTGCAGACAAGCTTGCTTCACTCCATGAAATAGCGAAGGGGGAGGGAAGTGCAGCAGGGAGGCGGTAACCAGCAAGGGGGGACTGTGGGCAAGCAGCAGAGGGAAAGGGAATTGGGCAGAAAATAACAAAACAAAGAATGACAAGGCAATACATAACAATAATGAAAGACATAGAAACGGGCACAACACAATACAGACAGCAGGGAAACCAGCAGAAGAGCAAGGCTCTCGCACTGGACCACCAGGGATGAGGTGCGGGCAGGAGCCTGTGGGTGGAGGATGGCCTCAAACACCTACCTGCACTGGGCACTGCACAGAGCAGCGGCACAACAGCAGAGCTGCAGGGGAAAGAGCAGGTCTCTGACTACCTGGTCAGAGGTCTTGCTTGCAAACCCTCTCATCAGCCGCCGTTAAATATGGAAGTGGGAGGGAAGAGCAGCTAGGAGGTGGGAGCGGGACCCGGGAAGGGGAAGGGGCCACAGGGGCATCAGCGGCAGTAAAGGGAAACAGGCACAAAATAACAAAAAAAAACAGAGAATGACAAGGCAACAAATAACAGATCACAAAAAAAATACAGAGGCACAATAAAAGTAGGATAGAAAAATAGGCACAATAACAAAAGACATAAAACCGGGTACCACACAACATTGACAGCAGCTGAACCTCCAGAAGAGCAAGGCTCTCCCACTGGACCACCAGGGATGGGGTGCAGGCAGGAGCCTGCGGGTGGAGGAGGCTTCAAACACCTAACTTCACAGGGCATTGCACAAGGCAATGGCAACAGCACAACAGCGGAGCTTCAGGGGTAGAGAGCAGGTCTAGCTTTCCATTGGGACAATATAGAAAAAGGAAGTTTAGGCCCTCTGAACGCACCTTTTAGAAAACATGGTTTTTAACGCCTGTGTTTGAAAGAGCCTGTAATGAAGGATCGATCCAAAATAGTATTTCCAAAATGAGTTTATTTGGAGGCAAGCAGGTACACCTTATCCTGTCCAGCTGTACTCTACAACTGACTCAGTCCCCTCATTCTAGAGTCTAGCTGCAGTGCATCCACCATCACCATGGTACCAGTAGAATGCACTACACCAAGACACCACATCTCCCCTCTTTACATTAATAACAAAATTAAAGTGAAACACTCTACATACGTTAACAATTCAAAACAATTCATAAACAAATTAGTAATGACTACACAATGGTAGACCCACATCTTCCCCCTCAAATCAACAACCATAAAAAAAATATAGCAAAACAATAATTTTTAGAAAACACATTCAATTTGTATTACACCGTACTTGAGACGAGCAAGAATTTTCATCTATTAATAAGTGCAAGTGGTGTTTAGATAGACTAGAGGAGAAGCAATTCCGCAATTTTATAAAACAGCTATGGTACCAATATCATTGTCACTAACAGGGTAGAAAGAACACAATTCCAACAAGTGGGTGGAAGCAAACAATATGTCTAGTGTATGGAAGCATAATATATGTCTTTACTCATTCATACTTATGCTAGGTTTCAATATCATTCAATCACCACTTCTCTCCCACATCCTATACCTAATAAGATGTAACATGTGACTATCCATATTATTCTCATGAGAAATGAATACGTCCAATCTCATAATACGTGTCCAAAGTCATAATCTAGACTCTTTTTCCCCTATATAACAATTCCCAAATTGCTTTGGTCAACACTACCTAAGATTGAGTGGCCACCCAAGGAAACATATAGTTTCCCAAAACATTTCTTATCTTGAAATTCAAAAATAGTCTCTATGAACCCAACCATTTGAATCCTTTCCACACTAAAGCTAAAAAGTTGAACATCAGGAGGCAGCAACTCTTTCCTCAAGGTATCAGCAAAAAATTCCTTCCAAACTTCAATATTGATAATAGAGTGGGGTGTCCCAGAATCAAGTATAAAGTTAATTTCGACTCCCCCTATAACAATGGTAGAACAGGGCCCCATCTTCGATCTAAGATTTACATTAGACACAAAATTAACTGTGTCGAAATAATCATCGCAAAAGGAACCAGAGTTAATAACGTTAGCAACATTAGATCCTTCAATATATTTAACAGATTCTACTCCAACACTACAACAATATTTGCATATAGCTTCCAAGGATGGACATTTCCTATAATTCGCACAATGCCTACTGTGCCCACATTTATTACAAACAGGAATTTTATCAGACATATTAACGCAACGTTACTCAACACACTAAGGAGAGAAAAAAATATATATATACCAAGCTTGAAGAATTACAGTTAAGGTATGAACATCACTGTGTTAAAAAAATGCGTCACTGTATTAAAAATACATTTAAAAGAAGGAATTTTGTACACAACACGTGTTAACCTTTTTAAAAAGAATTGATAACAAAATCTGGTTTTAAGGTGTGCACAACACTGAGTTAAAGTGCGCCAAAATGGATAATTAAATCCAGGTACCTTGTTAAACTGTAAAATATAGTAACAATCAGCAATTTTTAAAGTAAGCACATTGCTGTGTAAACATGCATTGAAATGAATGACTTATATCAGCCTCACTGAGTTAAGCAATTTTAAAGCAACTATTTAAAGTGGCAAGTCAGTGCAGGTGTGTAACATACCCACATTTATAACAGATAGAATCTTATCTAGTGTATTTCATTAGGATACAACAACCACAACAAAAAAAAAAAATTCTGCTAAATATCACAGTATTACTCTCATAACACTCCCAGTGAAACAATGCAATTTTTAGGGTGTGCCCACCACTGTGTCAGGAAGTACCAACCTAAAATTGCAGAGGCACCACTTGCTGTCTGGACAGTTTCCAAACAGAAGTACCGCCTTAGTGTATAATTCCAAAGGTCTGGGGTTTTACACCTGATGCATGTGCCTTAAGAGCCATCACTCTTAACCTTTTACATATTTTGTTGCACCACTGTGTCAAACTATTTCAAATATATCAATGACCACCAATTTTAAAGTGTGCACCACACAGTGCTAAATGCATTAAAATGGAGACATTCCATCCACACCTCTGTGTTAATTATTCATACTACGATATTCTCAAATGAACTACTCAAAAACGTGCACAACACCATGTTAAAATGTATAAAAAGGATGAATTATCCATACCATCGTGTTAACTTATAGAAATTCCATCCAAAATACTATGTTAACTATTTGAAATATAATAACCTTAGCAACTTACTTAAAGAATAAGTAAGTACCATGCGATTCTTGGATGTAACACACTCCTGTAAATAGTGAGTTCAAAGAAAAGTTCTCAGTGGCAAGACAAACCACTCCAGAACTTAATTTTTGACAGGGGAGTCAAATAAACAGTGAACAAGTCACCAAGTAAAGATGACCAAATGTGCCAAATTTATGATGAACCATTCCAAAGGACTAAATAAATACAACATAAGCAAGAGTTGATATGCAAATTAGTTACCTAGTGCACAACACTTTGGTAATTCCAATGTTGAACAGAATAAGGTAAAGAATGAGGTCATATTGCATTCTTAAATTATGAATTCAATAAATTGTCAAAACTAACTCTCGTGTGATGCCTTAACATATACTTATTTAAAAATATACTACTATTGTGTGGTATACTTACACAAAGTCAGGAAAATAAATGTATGCTTTTAAATAATGTAGTCATTTAAATGCCCATAAGGATATCTAACGTCACAGTGGATCAGTATTATCACAATTGATGTTTCCGAACAACTGTCAGAGAAGAATACAAGTATGGTGTGCACATCATCAATAATCGTTTGAAAATTAAGTGATACAATGTGCTACATATGGTGTGCACCACAGACGAACTTGTGATAACAAATGTCAAGATGTGCAAAATATAGTATGTACTTTGCCAACAACCTGTGATAAAGCGATCCCTTTTTTTTAAACAAGTGAGAAAAAAAAATTGCTTCACGATGTGTTTTTTTTAAAAACTTTAAGTAGGCAAAGCTCTCCGTGGCTGTAAGTCTTCGTCAAAACACAGTCTGAAAGTCAGATTTCCTCAACTTCGTCAATTTTGAAATTATATCAGTTTTCAAGTTCACTTTAATAATGAAATGTGTTAATTTGGCCATTCCTCTTCTGTTAATATTGCTTTAATAAAGTATGTCACAACATCAATGTCTTTGTTTTAAATTTGTGTTCTGCCATGTCATTTGAATTTTTCACATTTAAAGATGCCACTCTTTTATAAGGTATAAAATTCCACTTCTAAACATGCAGTACGAGCTTTCACAGTATTTCACAGGTTGCGTTTATGCTTTTCCAACGTATATTTTTTTAATGAAGACTGCCACAATAAATCATTTCAAACAGCCGGCACAAGCGCTCCAACTCACGTGCTGTGTTTACTTTTCAATTTTGCAAAAATAACGATACGGCAGCATTTGACTCTTTTAACAATCCAGGCTTCATTCATGAGTGTTCAAACTGCTTAATGCTGGAATATCCGACTATCACAGGAACTTCTAATTTAAAAATCAAGAGTCAAACGAAGTTCATTACACAACGACGGATATGTTCATTAAGCATTCCTTAAACATAACGTTTCCCAACCATCAAGTAAATGAAAAGGATACAGAGTGATATTTCCTCCTTAACTCACAGAGCACGGTAGAGTCCAGAAAAGTTCTGCCTTCGTTATTTACCATGAAATGTTTTTTAATTTCATTACTCACGGAGTATTGCAAAGTCCAGAGTGGTTCTTCCTCCGTTTATTTTTAAAACAACTTTTCTTCTTCAAATTTGTTTTCTGTAATTTTCATGTATATTTTCTCAGGAACTATATTTTTATTTGGAAACAAATTGGAAAGTAATCGACTCTGCAAAGCTTGTTTTCCATGTTCTGTCAGTACTCCAATTCTTACATCTTGAAGAATAGTTCCGTAATCAACATCATTTGCCTGTCGCATATTTGTAATGAGTTCCTTGTATTCAAAATATGACCAAATGTTAATGTTTCCAACGCTACCCAAAGACTTTCTGGTGTCTTCGTGCGCCAGTGTTTTAACTACTGGTTGTCCTTTTACAGAAGTAAGCTGCAGTAGATCTCCGAAAACTATGACATGTTTTCCTTCAAATAACTCATCGTACTCTGTTTTAAGAATTTGCTGCATTCTTAAATGCACAAATGCAAGCATTACGTTTGAGACCATGCTTACCTCATCAATAATCAGAAGTTTCATTTTCTTCAGCACTCTTGAAACTTCACAACACGTTTATCCAGATAGCTTGTGATATTCCAATTTGTTTTCATGCTCCACAGGTAGCATTAGTAAACAATGTAATGTAATTCCTTTAATAGTGTGTGCTGCCAATCCAGTTGGAGCAGTTACAACACAAGACAAATGTGACTCCGTGGTTTTCGGTAGATAACTGGTTATTACTTTAATTAAGAAACTTTTTCCTGTTCCAGCTTGTCCACTCACATACATTCTTATAGGTTGGAATGATGTGCATGTTGCCTTCTTTCTTTTCATGAAGAAATACATGGTCAATCTGTTGTCTCACTTGATGATATATTTCTTTCTGTTCAACATTTAGTTATTCTTCCAAGTTTGCTAAGTCTGTTACATCTTCTTCAGCTTGATGCATTGCTGTTTCCAACTCATTCATGGCAATTGCTGCTTCATTTTCAACAATTGGTTGTCCTTGAGGATCTTGTCTCAGCGCAGCAGAACTTTGACTCTCTTGAGAACTGTATCTAGTAATCTCAGCTGCAATTGTAGCTTCTTGATCAATTTCATCGTTCAACATTTTCACATAATTCTGTTCGTCAGCCGGCTTCGTAACGAGATGACCGAATCAGTACTATGTTTTTCTTCCTTTGTTGTATCTTGTATTTTGATCTGGGTCTGAGTCGATTGAGCTTCCGAGACGCGTCTTTACGTGCATTCTCGCTGGCTCGAGCCAGCTGCCACTGGCAGTGAAGAGACGCCGTGGCGGCGGATGCACCGACAGACTTGTGAGATATCGGAGGGAAAACCAATGTTGAATTACACTGAATAGAGAAAAAGAATAGTCTTTTCCAGCGGGCAAGATCGCTTCTGGATAAGCGTCTCCCATCCCAACTCCGCTTTTGCTTAAACAAGTAGGCTAAAGTCCGCAATACCAACAGTCTGCTATTGAAAGTTGTAGATTGAGTCAATCAAGCATAAGAGAAGCTGCGTGGTCCTGAAGAGAACTCTTGAAAGGGCAAGAGTTCGAAACACGTAGACCATTATATGTTGTTAGCCATAAGACTCTGGAAAGTTTGAATCACTGTGAATATTTGAGTGTTTGTGTTCATATTGTTAACTATGGCTAGTTATAGAGATAGGGAATAAAAGGTTTCATAAAATATAGGGTGTATGGTGAATGTGCAGCGAATGAATGAAAGAGAAGAGTGTGTGAAGACAGGACATGAGTGATTAAATGGGAGAATGCTGAATGAGAGTGGAAGTTTTTATGAGTGAGAAAAAATCAGGAATGTGATGTTAGAATAGGATTAAAAAATAAGAAAATAATGTTTAAACTTTGATATGTAAAAAACAAATATAAGATAAGATTTATTTCTGACAGAAAAAGAAGTCTGTAGTCCATGTTCCTGGATTTCAATAGGACTACTCATAACAAAGAGTTTTAATATGAGAGCAGTATTGGCATCTGGTAAGTTCTTCACTTCTAGAAGTGACATTTCTAAAATAGTGATAATAAATCTGTGAACACCATTACGCAGCATTTAATACCACTATTCCAAACATACCAAACTTGATCACACTACTCCTCTCATGTCAGGAATTACCATTGAAACACATATCAGGAAATACCCAATGCATCCTATGAGAGGGCAGCTTCACAGTGGTGAGAAACCAAACAGGGTGTTTGTCACTACCAGGAAATGCCACACAGTTAAGGCACATGTCCTACTTTTTACCTACAGTGCACCCTGCCCATAGAGCTACCTAGGGCCTACCTGAGGGGTTACCTACTTGTAGTAAAAGGGGAGTCAGAGACGTGGTAACCACTTTATGTGCTATGTCACAGCAGCAGTAAACTGCGTGCGCAGTCCCTGTGATGGCAGGGGCCTGAGACAGGTTTGAAAGGATACTTTGGTGGGTGATGCAAGCAGTGCTGCAAGCCCACCAGTAGCATTTAATTTACTGGCACAGGGTATATGAGATACCACTTTACCAAGGAATGATAGGTAAATTAACTACGCCAAACAGATGTAGACCAATCTTACAACGTTTATCATAGAGAGCACATGCACTTTTGAAAAAAAAATCTTTTTATTGGTATTTTCAAAGTATAACATAATCAAGAAAACAACCATACAGATTATCATGTTACATCATCCCACATCCCGGCATAGTATTCATTTGTTCATATAATGCAGATAAGACATCAGTATATCACCATTTGTACATTATCTATGGAAATAACCAGTACATTCATATATATTCATACATTTGTGCTATTTTGCATATATGCCACCAAAAACGACCAATAGTCTCTAGGGTGTGATCTAATAGCGCAATTAAACAAAATTTCCGCCTTGCATCTCTGACATTGTGTAATAGGCCTAACAAACATGTATTGTTATTGTTATTGTTATTGTTAGTGGGGTTTTGTATCGCGCCTAATCACCTACAGGTCTCTAAGCGCCCGGAAAGATGGTAGCAGACAATAACTTAGCAAGATGGAAGCTGAGATCATAGCTGGATTATACTGTGCTCATGCTTTTGCTGAACAGAAATGTTTTTAGGCTCTTCCTGAATCGTAATAGATTCCCTTCCCTTATGAACTGTACAGTCTATGTATACCCCAACCATATCACTCAGCATTTTCACAATCTTCTCCCAATATTGAAGTACAGGTGGGCAGTTCCACGCTAAATGTATGAAATCCTCAGAGTCCGATCCACATCTCTTGCATCTTGCATCCGGTCTTAAACGGTACTTATGAAGTCGTGCTGGTGTATGGTAAGTGTGGTGCAAATATTTATAGTGTAATATTCTCAAGTTGCCGTTAAGAGTTAAAAGTGCGGTCACTGAGCAGGCAGTGCTACATTCTTCCTCCGTAAGCGGGGTTTCCAACACCTCGTCCACCTTGCACATGCTCTATGTGTTGTGTCTGCTATCTCCTCTTGTACCACAGCATATAGTCGTGATATTAGCCTTTTATCATATGGTGATGTAATGATTAATTGTAGCGCATTCAATTGATGTGGTTCCACTGGATATGTCGGGTAGAGTTGTTTGACAGCCCCTTGGAGTCTATGAAAAGTGAAGCGAAAGAGGAGTGTTTGGTTTTTTACGTAGTCAAAGTCCTGTTATTGTTTAAATGTCCCTTCGCTATAGAGCTCTCCCATTGTGTCAATTCCCACCTGGCCTAACAGCCCCATACCCACCTCTTCATGCGTAACAGATACGTTGGAATGATGGTGTAATGGGAGGGCAGGTGCATCTAAAGTTTCCTTATGTGCCAGTTTCCCTATGTGAGCCCATGCAGCGTTCGTTGTGTCTATAGTATTAATGTCTTTCTCGTGTAGTGCAGGTCTTTTATGCGTTATTATCGCTGTTAGTGGGACAGGGTGTGCATCACTTTCCTCTATGGCTGTGTGCGTTAGAAAGGGAGTCAGGTGATACCAATGATAGGCTACTGGGCCTGCGCACACAAGCAATAGAGGCAGAAATCTGGCACTTTAAAACCTCCTTTTGAGTATGGCAGTGTTAGAGCTCGCAGCTCGATCCTAGCCTGTTTGCCTGCCCATATTAATTTTATGAGTAGCGACTGTATTTGTCTAAAGACTTTGGGTGGTGGTTTGATGGGGATATTATTGAATAAATATAGGAATTTTGGGAGCACTGCCATTTTGACTATTGCCATTCTGTCAGCTAACGAAAGAGGCAGTTGGATCCAGCGATCTATTTTGGTCGCCATAGTGCTAACAGCTTTGCCATAATTTTTCCGTATGAGAAGTTTAGGGTCTCTGTGAAACCACACGCCCAAGTACCGCACTGGGTCCCGTTGCCACTCTAGAGGGAATTCTGTTGTGTGTGGATCCGTGCTATCTGTGAGGGAAAGCATGATCGATTTATCCCAGTTTATTTGGAGCCCGGAGTGTGGGCCGAATTTAATGTATTCTCTCATCAGTGGTGCTAGATTGTTTTCTGGGTTTCATACGTAGAGTAGCATATCGTCTGTGTACATAGAAATGTGAAGTGGGCGCTCTAAAAATTGCAATGCTGAGTAGTGATGACCCTGACATTTTTGCAGGCCAGAGGTGCCAATGCCTGCGCAAATGGCTGCGGTGACAGTGGACAGCCTTGTTGTGTTCCGCGTTCTATGGGGACTATATCAGATATATAATTGTTAACATGAGCTCGGGCCAGAGGCTTGGTGTAAAGTAACTGGACCCATTGCTGATAGATAGGAGGGAATCCCATTCTCCTAAGCACCGTCAGGAGGTAAGGCCATTCTATCGAGTCAAACGCTTTGGCTGCATCGAACATTACCGCCGCTGCTTTAGTGGATGGCGTTAAGTAATGTGCCAATGCAGATAGCGTTCTCGTATTATGCGCTGTGCATCTCATTGGTATAAATCCAGACTGGTCTGGTAGGACCAGCACTGTCATTAGCGGCTGTAACCTTACTGCTAATAATTTGGCCAATATTTTGGAGTCAACATTTATTAATGAGAGCAGCCTGTAGGACTCGCAGTATATAGGGTTTTTCGCTGGTTTCAGCAGTGCCCCTAGGATCGCTTCGCGCAGGGTAGGTCGGAGTTTTGATTTTTCAAATGCGTCCCCGTACATCGCTACAATATGCGGTGCAAGCAAATCCACAAATGCTTTATAAAATTCACATGTAAACCCATCAGGTCCTGGTGCCCTCCCATTGGGTAACGATTTAGTAATTTCCGTGACCTCTTCTACTGTTATTGGGAGGTAGAGGTACTGCCTCTGGGTATCTGAAAGCCACGCAATGGTCACATCTTCCATGTACGTCATGATTTCATCCGGGTTTGCAGTGTGTCGTGATTTGTATAATGCGCTGTACGTGTTTACAAATTCTCTCAGTATTCCCCCAGCTGTAGTTTGCATCTCCCCATCCTCATTCCTGACCTGCATCACCGTCTGCGCAGAGCGTCCCTCGCATATTTTCGATGCTAACACCCTGCCCGGTCTCCCTCCCTCACCAAAAGTTCTGGCGTTAGCATGTTTCGTCTTATATTTGAGTTCATCTTCAGCTAAGGATTCGTACTCAGTCATCACCACTCTAATATCTCCTAGTAGTTGCGGATTTCGAGAGTGTTCGTATGCGCGCTCTAACTCTCTCAGCTTATCCTCACTTTTGGCTAATTGTCCGCGAATGTCCTTCAATATACCTGCGGTGGTGCTCAAGCAGACCCCGCGAAGGGTGGCCTTAAAAGCTTCCCACAACAGACCTGGGTCATCTGTGGTAGGTTCGTTAATAGTGAAATACTCAGATATGGCAGTTTCTATCGTATCCATGTATACTGTGTCAGTCAGTGCCCCCGCATTAAAGCGCCAGCTATATGGTGGGGGGAGGTAATGTGGGAGTGTTATGGACAGTGATACAGGGTTATGGTCAGATAACGTCCTTGGGAGATGTTTAAAAAACGTTGGTCCAGTGTGACACATTTTTCGAGCCCACCCAGTAATCTATGCGGGACCAGCTGTTGTGCATGGCAGATGTATGTGTTGCTTCTTGTTCCATCGGATTTTTAATTCGCCATAAATCATATAATTCGAGTTCTGTCATGATGTCATTCATTTTGCGCATAGCTTTACTGTGTGGTTCTATAGCCGGCCCGGATCTGTCTAAGTGCTCCTGTAGCACCAGATTGAAATCTCCTCCCCATATTATCTCCCTGTCCTCCACATCATGTCATTTCTGCCAAATATCATGAAAGAACTCAGGTGCATCCGTGTTTGGGCCATATGTATTTATAAGGACCACCTTCTGTTCCCGCAGTCTCTCTATGAGAATGACATATCTTCCCATTGTATCCACCATAGTTGTTTCGATGGATAAATTTGTGCCTTTTTTTGATTAATATAGTCACCCCTCTAGCATATTTTTTTTCAAAACCATTTTTATTATGAGTTCAAGCAAGTTTCAGTACAGCCCTCCACAGTCAGGAGGAGACTGTCAACGACAGATATGAAAAGACACAGCATTGACATAGCATTGAACCCAGTGTTATAGAACGAGATATCTCTAGCTACCCCCGCCTACCCAACCCCAAAAACTCCCGCCAACCCCTCCCGCAGCTACCCACCCCTTATCCCACCCTAACCCGGTGCACGTGATCACAGTACAGCAACATGAGATGGCATACAAAGGCGGAGCCGGCCAGCGGCCCAGGGCGTGGGATCAATATCCAGTGGCAGTGCATCATCAACGTCCAGGGGGGGGTCGAGGGTCAGGCCCCTGTAGTCCGCCCACCGTTTCCAAATTTTGTAATGTTTGCGGGGACACCCCCGAGCTTCGAAAACAGGCTGCTCCAAACCCATGAGGAAGTCCAGGCCCGCCTTCCAGGCACTGAGTGGGGGGGCGCGCTCGCTCTTCCAGGCCTGCGCCAGATCCCTCTTCGCTACCACAAGCCCCAGCAACAACAAATGGCGCTTGTAAACGTTGCCCCCAATGTTTTCCAGAACATGAAGCAGGCCCAATCTAGGGGTATGAGGCAGGTCCCACCCCAACACCTCAGACAGACAGTCCCATACCCCGGCCCAGAATCGAGTCAGTCTCTCACAGGACCACACAGGATGAAAAAGGGTGCCCCTTTCAGAACCACACCTCAGGCACTCCGGAGTTGCAATAAGGCCCGCCCGCCACAAACGGTCCCTAGTGAAATAAGCTCGGTGGAGGTATTTGAACTGGATGAAGTGGAGGCGGACAGCTATAGCAGCACCACAGGGAGATTCAAGGGCCTCGCGCCAGTCGTCCTCATCCAGGGGACCAACATCATCTCCCACGAGGCCTTCAATGTCGAGAGCGAAGGGGAGCAGTGCGTGACCAGAGAACGGTATATCTGGGAGACCTTCTTGTCACCCAGGTCTCCCATAAAGAGTTTCGCCTCAATGGGACTGAAGTCAGGGAGCTGCTCCAAGCCCACCAGGCTAGGAGTAAGAGCGTGGCGAAATTGGAGGTAACGGAAGAACTGGGACCTGGGCATGTTGAATTCAGAACTGAGATCCTGAAATGATTTAAGGGTAGTGCCAGAGAGGACATGCCCGAGGGAGGAGACCCCGATCGCGTCCCAACCGTCGAACCCCTGCAAAGATGCCAACGCCGGTAGCAGGCCATTACGCCACAATGGAGTCTCGGCCGTCAGCCTACCCCACCAACCCATACGGTGTAGGGCCCGCCGCCAGACCGCGAAAACCACCTGGGTGACCCTGGGAAGCAGTCGCCTCCGCCTGGCCGAGTACAGCAATGTGTGGAGGGAGGCGTCACCCATCACAGAACGTTCCAGGGCATAGGCCGGATCACTGCGGTCCCCATACCACCACTCGTTAAGCACAAGGAGATGGGAGGCCTGATAGTAGGACAAAATATCCGCAGTCGCCAAGCCGCCGCAGTATGTAGAGAGGAAGCACGTGCGTAGCGCCACCCTGGAGGCACCCCCAGCCCACAGAAACCGGCCCAGCACAGAGTCGACACTACGGAACCACTGCGGATCAATCGGAAAGGGATGATTCTGTAGTTGGTAGAGGAGACGGGGAGGGCCACCATCTTAAAGATGGCCGACCGGCCGTAGATGTTAAGAGGCATACGCGTCCATGTCTTGACGTCCATCTGGACCCGGTCCCATACCGGCTGGATGTTCCGGTCCCACGCCACTGTGGGCGAAGCAGAGAGGAAAACACCCAGGTACTTCACACCCTCCACAGCCACCTGAAGGGATGCAGCCCAAGGACAGTCCACTGCGCCACCCCCCAGCACCCATAGGGTCGACTTGCGCGGGTTAAGGAAGAGCCCCGACGCCCGACCAAAGTCCTGCATTAGTTCCAGGACATGAGGGCCCGTACGCTGCAGGTCAGTCATGAAGAACAGCACGTCATCCGCATATAAAGCTATGCGGTCCGAATGATCCGCACCCCATACAAAGCCACGATAGAGCACATCATGGCGTACCCTGGTGGCCAGCGGCTCCATGGCCAGCGCGAAAAGGTAAGGGGAGAGCAGACACCCTTGACGCGTGCCCCTGGTCACTGGGAACCGAGCCGAAGCCGCCCCCGAGACACGCACCGAGGCTGTGACCTCAGTATAAAGCAGCCGGACATAGGAGATGAAGACGGGGCCGAGGTTCAGCAGCGGTAAGAGGGTAAAAAGAAAGGTCCAGCTGACCGAATCAAAGGCACTGTCGATGTCAGCCAATAGTAGCGCCACCTGATCCTCCCAAGACCCAATCGCCTCTATCGCAGCCCGCGCCCGCCGTATATTGTGTCTCGTTGCCCGGCGCGGCATAAAGCCTGCCTGATCAGGGTGAACAAGGGCTGAAATGTGTGGAAGCAAGCGGTTCGCGAGCGCCTTGGCCAGGAGCTTGGCTTCGAAGTTAATAAGGGAAATGGGGCGATAAGAGTCAGGGCGATCTGGGGGCCTACCCGGCTTCAGGAACACCACGATTTTGGCATGGCGCCAATCCGGTGGGAGGCGGCCATGTTCTCGCGCCTGCTCCAGGGCACGCAAGTAATGCGGCCCGAGCTGCAGATGGAATTTCTTGTAGAATTCGCTGGGGAATCCGCTCGGCCCCGGCGCCTTGCCCACATTTAGTTGACCCAGTGCGTCCCCTAGCTCCTCAGCCGTCAATGGAAGATCCAGGGCATCACGCACCTCATCGGACACAGCAGATGGGGGAACCGACGCGAGATAATCCGCAATATCAGCAGGGGAGAGAGTCTCCCGGAAGGCATATTGACGCCCATAATAAAGCGCAAAGCTCGTGGCAAGAGTTGCCGGGTCCGTGATCGCCACTCCTGCGTCATCGACAAGACCCGGCAGTGTAAGAGGCTGCAAATTTTGTTGACAAAGCCTATGGAGCATGGTGCAAGACTTGTCGCCCCACTGGTACACCCGGCTACGGGTGGCCAACCAAGCCTGGCGAGCCTCGTCTAACAAGACCGAGGAGTAAGACTGCTGCGCCTGCAGGAGCAGCCGCAGTGTGACATCATCAGCTGTCTCTCTGTGGCGAGCCTCAAGTTCTTCCACCCGCCCTGCAGCAGCAACAATGCTTTCCAGCCGAGTCCGGCGAGCAGATGCACACCAAGCAATGTCTATACCCCGCAGGGCGGGCTTCATGGCTTCCCAGACAGTCACCGCGTCCATACCCCCGGCAAGGTTGTCCTGCCAATATTGGGCGATCGCGCCACGAAGATGCTGGGAGTAATCAGGGCGCTGCAGGTGCCACGTGGACATCCGCCATCTGAAAGGTTGGCGTGCCCTGTGCAGATCTATTTGGACTGCCACAGGGGAATGATCAGAGAGCCCGCGAGGCCGAATCGCCGCCCCCTTCACTCTAGCAAGGAAGGCCCTCGGAACAAACACACAATCCAGGCGCGAAAGGGAGCCATGGACAGCCGAGACATAGGTGTACTCTCGCCGCTCCGCATGCAAGTGCCTCCACACATCTGCCCATCCCAGGCCATCAATCATAGCCCCCAACCGCGTAGGGGAGGACACAGGCGCCACTCCGGGCCTCCGCTGCCGGTCCAACGCCACATCCACTACATCGTTCCAGTCGCCACCAATCACAGCCAGGGAGTGGGGGAGTTCAGTCCATAAGGCAAACAACCGTTCAGCTAAGGCCCATTGCAAGGGGGGGGAGCATACACACAGCCAAATACCACAGGCTCCGCACCAATGTTCCCTTGAACAAACACAAAACGCCCCTGGGGGTCGAGCCATTGACGCTCGTGAGTGTATGCCAGCCGCCTATGAATAAGAATGGCCACCCCCCTGGAGCCCCTAGTAAACCCGGCATGGAACACCTGATGAAATCCAAAGCGCTGCAGACTCAGAGCCTTCGTACCTAGCATGTGCGTTTCTTGAAGAAGGAGCACATCCGCCAGGTCCCTCTTAGCCCAGCGAAGCACCGCCCCCCATTTAATCTTGTCCAAGAGTCCCCGGACATTCCAGCTAAGAACATGCATGGAAGCGCTCGAAGGCGCTAAATGAGGGACATCAACCATTAGCACAATGCACCCAGCCCCACAATCCCCGGCTCCCGGCCCAGGCCCCAGACCCCACAGTCGCAAAGTTCAGGAAGACCACGTGCACCCCATAAAACAGGACCCCAATACCCACAAACCCCGAAGAACAAACCCCCCCAACCAGCCATCCAACAACCCATGACCCCCTTCCCCCACCCCAATACCTCAAGAAACGATGAAGTATCTGTCGCGGCATGCGGTACTTCAGGCCCAGAACATAGCGCCGAAAGTCAGACATGCCAATGGATCCCAAACAACCCCCCTACCACCAACCAAGCACCCTCCCAAACACACCCCCCAGACCCAACAGGAGGAGGCAGCCCTTAGAACATGCCCCAACCTCCCCCCCCCCCAGAATAAGGCACAATCAAAAACAGTGCATGATAAAGAGCATTAGTTCACATGAGTCCCAAGCATAAGCCAAAGAGCCAGGTAATACTGCACCAGGTTACGCCTGAACCGTCGACTGGCAGGCGGTCGCCGCAGTGGATGGCCACAGAAGAAAAGCAAGGAGCCAAAAGTCGGTGAACAGTAGTCAGGGCCCCCTGCCAGAGTTATCCGTCTCCGGCTGTGTGTCCCCCAAGAGGGGGTCTCGGGACAAGGACCTCCGCCTCGAACGAGACTTGCGATGCCGCTTCCCTTTGTTCGGGTGGTCGCTCCGTTCCTGAGAAGAACTGCGTGAGGAACCGGAGTGCAGCCCCGGCTGGACATGTGGTCGAAGCCGGACCGTCTCGTCAGTCCAGGCGAAGACAGCTTCCGGAGAATCAAAGAAGTGGGTCTTCGAGTTGAAGATTACGCGGAGGCGGGCCGGGTAGAGCAGCGAGTATTGGATCTTCAGGCCCCGTAGCTTGGCCTTGGCCGCCAGAAAGGAATGTCTCTGCTGCTGGACCGGCTTGGTATAGTCCGGGAAGATCATAATTTTACAGTTATCAAACAGCAGGGTGTCCTTGAGTCGAGCCTCCCGGAGGATGACGTCCCTGTCGTGGTAGTTAAGGATCCGAGCAATGATCGGGCGAGGTCGCTCCCCAGCCGGAGGCTTTTGTGTCAAGGCGCGGTGGGCGCGCTCCACCACAAAACAGCGCGACAGGGCGTCCGGGGGTAGCCAACTCTCTAGCCACCGGGATAGGAAAACATCCATAGGCCCCTTCTCGCAGTCCTCCGGAAAGCCGACAAATCGCAGATTATTCCGTCGTGCCCGCCCTTCGGCATCCTCCACACGGAGCGCCAGGCCCCGCTGCGCCTGCTCCAGATCGGCGACTCTCTTCTTCATGGCGCCGACGTCGCCCTCCACCGTCGTGACCCTGGTCTCTGCCTCCGTGATGCGAGCGACCGCGTTGCGAAGGTCCTGGCGCAACAGCATCACATCGGCGCCCACCGCGCCGATCTTCGCATCCAGCATATCACGAGATTGTGTAATGGCCGTCAGCAGCGCTGCATTGTCCGGGCCAGCAGTATGACCCCCTCTGGCTGCCCCGGCACCACCCCCGGGGCCGGTGAACTTGTCAATGGGTCCCGTCGTGGCGGCAGTAAGGCTGCCTCTGCCTCTCGTCATGGCCGCCGCCGGGGTAGTCCGGTGATAAGCACCCGCTACGGGTCACCCCGCGTGAACAGTCAGCGGGCAGGGTCCTGGGCTTCCGCGGCACACCAATCCCTCGGGACCAGCTCGCCCCCGGCCCGTCGGGATACAGGCCGGAAAGGCACTCCACCAAGGCGCGGGTATCACAAGGCAGGGGCCCAGGGCAGAACCGCCGGATTGGCGCCTCCAGTCCGTCCGCCCTAGGTAGCGCAGCAGGCCCCTCGAGTCCGTTAGGGCAGGCCAACCAGGATGAACTTCGGGTCCGCACAACCGACTCGTCGGGACACCACTCCACCGGATGCGGCCAACAGGCCCTTCGTCCCACAGCTCCAGTGACTCCGCCCCAGTGGTGCGGGCTAAGATGAATGACGCCCAGCCGGCGTCCAGGGATATCTGGCGGGCAGGACAAAAATCGAGGTCCCGGCTCACCACGCGGCAAGTAGGCCCAGCATGCACGGACTCCAACGGACGCTCCGGCGGAGGTCCAGGGCTCCAACAACCACACCACCGTGTTCCGCCGGACTCCAGCAAACTCCTGCACTAGTAGAGACGAGGGAAGAGGGTGTAGGGCAAGGATAAATTAGCGGATAAGGATCGGGCCGGCAGGAGCTCTACAGAGCCGCGTCCGCCATCTTCGCCCTCGAAGCCACGCCCCACCCCTCTTGCATATTTATTTATTTATTTATTTATTTAGTGTCTCTTTTATAGCGCGCAGATACCCCAACGGGGTGTCCCGGTGCTCCAGCAGATGTGATAATTATATCTCCATACGGAATTCAGCAGAAAAGGTGGGTTTTCAGAGCCCTACGAAAGGGGAGTTCTTTCTGAATTGAGCGAATGGACTGCGGAAGTTTATTCCAATGGGATGCAGCGCAGATTTGAAAGGTTTTTCCTACAGATCGCATCTTGTTAAATCTCGGGACAATGAGGAGGTTTTTGGAGTCCGATCGCAAAGATCTGATATTTTTGTAGGGGCGGAGGCAAGTAGTGAGATATACAGAGCCCTTCCCCTTAGTTGCCCTATGAGCCAACATAAGAGCCTTAAATTCAACCCTTTTCTGAATTGGCAACCAGTGGAGAGAGCGGCGGTGGGGGGAAATGTGTTCTCGAAGGGAAATCCCACACACTAGTCGGACTGCAGCATTCTGTACCATTTGCAGCCGATGACAGAGGCCTGCGGCAAGTCCAGCATACAGGCCATTGGCATAATCCAAGTGTGATGTAATTAATGCTTGGACTATTGTTTTCCTTGTGTTACTCGGTAGAAAGTTGATGAGTTTCTTAACCATCCTGTTTTTAGAAAAACAGGCGGCGGAGACTGTTTGAACTTGAGTATGAAAAGAGAGAGAAGAGTCCCATCTGACTCCAAGATTCTTTACGGATTCCTTGGGGATCGGGGGTGAGCTTAGATCATGTGGCCACCACAAGTTGGAATCCAGTGGGGATGATTCGGGGAAAAAAAGGACCTCTGTCTTTCCCGCATTGAGACGTAGACAGTTGTTATCCATCCAACTTGCGACTTTACGCAGGCATTCTTTTAATGGATCAAATGTGGAGTCAGAAATGTCCTCATATGAAAATAGAAGTTGGATGTCATCTGCGTATAAGGTGGCTTTGATTCCCAGCTGGGAAATCCGCTCAGCCAAGGGGGAAAAGTAGACATTAAAAAGAAGAGGGCTCAAGGAGGAGCCCTGAGGGACTCCCCACTTCAGTGGACGACTGCCTGAAGTAAAACGAGGGGTAAACACCGCCTGGGTGCGATTGGACAAAAAGGATGACACCCATTTCAAGGCCTGGCCCTGTATACCAATCGAGTGGAGGCGGTTGAGGAGAACAGAATGGGAGACAGTGTCGAATGCTGCTGATAGATCCAGCAGCACCAACACCGCCCTCGCCCCTGTATCTAATTTCCATCGAACCGCGTCAGCCATCGCGATCAGAGCAGATTCCGTACTGTGGCCCTGTCTCAAACCATGTTGTGATTTATGGAGTGCCCCTTGAACTTCCAAAAAGTTAGCCAGCTGCTGCTGTACCAGTTTTTCTAGTACCTTGGCCGGTGCTGGCAGCAAAGAAATGGGCCTATAATTAGCTGGCTCATTAGGATCAGCATCAGCCTTTTTCAGGATAGGGATGATGCGCGCGTGTTTCCACGAGTCCGGAAAGACGCCAGTACTCAATGAGTCATTCCAGATACTGTTCAGGGCTGGGTTGAGTATTGGGGCAAGGGCTCTATATTGTTTAGCCGGCCAGGGGTCAGTTGGCGAGCCAGATCTACAACTAGAAAGTTCTACCAATGACCGATCCAAAGGGATCTTAGCGAACTCTGAAAAAGTCTGAGAAGGGACAAGGCGGGGTGGTGAATGGACTGTGAGATTGTCAATAGTGTCAATATTGTTTTTACAGGGTAAAGAATCGTAAATGATGGCAATTTTTTCCTCAAAAAAGTCTGATAGCCGGTTACAGTGATTGTGATCCCTGAGTCTGTCGAGTGAGAGCTGAGGGATTGGTGAAGGATCTAACAGTGTTAAAAATTTCTCTAGCAGAGCCTCGGGCATTATTGATTTTCTCTTCTAGGTAGACTCTTTTGTGATTTAAGATCTTTTTCCTATAATTTTTCAAAGCGGATTTGTATTCCAATTTACTATTTGTGGAGTATGATAGTCTCCAACGTCTCTCCAGATATTTACAAGAAGACTTACATTTTCGAAGTTCATCTGAGTACCACGGTGAGGAAGGGGCAGAGCGGTATGTTTTAATCGGCCTAATTGGGGCGATTAGATCTATAGCCGAGGTGATCCATCCGTTAAAATTGATCAACCTAGAATCTAAGTCGGTGGCCTCCTTAGGGGTAGTCGAAGCTAGTTGTACTCTAAGGCTTTCTGGAGAGATCTTACTCCAATTACGTCCAAGAGTTTTAGCTAAAACTCGAGGTCTTACTTGCTGGGGTGACAAAATAGAGAAGGGAATAAGAAAATGATCAGACCAGATCACAGAATAAGGGTCCTCGGTGGTAAGACCAGCATGGTTGGAACAAATGAGGTCAAGGGTATGACCTGCTTTATGGGTGGGGGGAGAGATCAAAAGATTTAGTCCTCCAGCCGAGAGTGTGTTGAGAAAATGAGTGCTTATAGGACCAGATACGTCCTCCGCATGGAGATTAAAATCACCAAGTAAGGTGAATGATGATGAATACATCGAAATATAGGATGATTCCGCCCATTTACTCCCCAGTTTGCAAGACGAGCTTGGGGCCAGATGAGTTTCCTGGAGCATAGCTATATCGACATGTAACCTGTCCAAATATGCAAACATGTGCCTTATCTTCTTCGGATTGTTTAGCTCACGCACATTCCATGTTAAAAGATTCAAGGCTGACGACCTTAACTTGTCCTCAGCCATGCCCTTCGTTTATAGGTATTACTCCTTACAGTAATAGAGGCGGACCATGCATCGGTCTTGACACAAATATTAGAAGTACTGGTATCTTTCCAACATTTAGGTATATAACAGTCTTGGACTGTGGCGTTACATCTCAAACATTCTGATCTGTAGAACATACCCTCATCCCTGCCTCCCTCCACCCACGTTAGCACCCCAATTATGCCAAAGACAAACCCCTGTATTTCCCACAGCAAAACATAACCAAGTTGGGGAACACCCATTAGGGGGTCAGCCATGGGTACACAACAGCATCCACCGTGGCGGATGTGGTCAAGTCAACATTATCAATGCAGGGTAATACCTGGCAGTCATTCATTAAAAGACAATACGCTTCTGGCAAACATTAGTAAATAATAGAGGGACTCAATATTCTCGGCCTTGTGTCCTTGTTATTACAAAAGTGGGTGGTAATGGACGGAGCATCTGAACCAATCAAACACTCTCACCCAGTCAAAAGATCTGGGTTTAATCCATCACCGTTCTTTAGCCCACTCTGCCACCCCAGTTCAGACATGGCTATATGCAAATCAGTCTGACCCTGTGCCTCATGGGAACAGTCCAGCCCGAACTGCCAAGCCATGCCTTCCCTGGACCGGAAACAAGCTTCCGAGGACCGGTTTCTGGCATTCCAGCTGTCTTCAGCCCGGCTTGCTTGAATCCAGTGGCAAAGTGAGCAAGGGACTCACGTCTGAGCATACCCTGCCACACTTATGGCGGCCAAAAGTGGTACAAACCCCCTTTTGTACCGCTCCTTGTTATTACAATCATGTTTTCAACAACTAATCACATGCAAAAGCTCTCAGTCAATGCTGTCACCTTGGCTTGCTACCTGCTCCATATCTGCAGCATAAAGGAGTTAGTATATGGAACATGCCTGCAATGTCATGAGCAACCTCGGTTTGTTCATTCTTACCAGTGCACTGCTTCATTCCAAGCTTCATATACCACATTTACTATCCTCCACTACACCAGTCGTGGCTCAGTAGCGTCATGTGTCAGGTCTTGCTTAGCCACTAGTCAAAATAGTGGGAAAACCCTAAAAATCAGGTCAAGAGGTCAGACGCAAAGTAAACACTCACGCTGGAAAAGACGTCATGTAGTTCCAATAATTTTCCTTAAGCGGTGTCTAATTGAACTCCAAAATAGCAGCGTAAAAATGGTTGAAGGAACGGGACGCGGCAGAATGAAAAGTTGCCGGTCTAGTGTTTCTCGCTCCCAACCAGTGCAGCTGGCGAGGCGCGCGTTCTAATAACGAACTGCGCACTTCAACTGAAATCGTCCTCGAAGCCAGAGTGAAGTTCCAGAGTTCCGAGTTTTCCAGAGAATTCTTCAGTTTTCATCCGAAAAAGGTTCTACATTCGCATGCGCAACGAGGGACCTAAGTAAGATTCTTCAAGACTCATTCTATTCCGAAATGAACTGCTATTGATGCACTTTGTGTCCTCTAGTCAAGGCGTTATCAAGTGACTGAACTGATATGCCGGAAGCTGTTTTCTTTCTTCTATAGTTTACTCATAGCTAGGGTATCATGTAATTCCTGGAACTCTATTTTATTTTTGGTTGACAAGCCACGGAATGCTATTTTGAATGGACTTTGTTACAGAACGCACCCCAACTCTGTCAGGTACATTTATCATAGAATCTGTTATAGAGTCACACTAACTTCAACTGTAAAATATTCTCGATAGCTAACGATACTGTGTTTTGCATAGGTTAATTGAAACCCGAGTTCAGTTGAAAATTAATAAGAGAGAAGCAATTGCCTGTGGTTTAAGGGTAAGCGTTTTGCTAGTGTAATAAATGATTCGCATGTAATGTAACTGCTTGAAATTAAATAGGATTTCCTTACAGGTCAAAAAACAGAAGACCCTGAAGACCAATACGAAGAGTGTTCTTCAACTCTCGAGGGCAGCCTCTCTTCTCTTTTGTTATTTTATCCACTTCCCCTTTCCCTTCTGTTTTAGCGGTTACCTAGACATAGTTGTGTCGGGTGATTTCTGAGGCAGAGGGGCGTTGGGACTAAGCGTCGACTCCTGTGGATTCATCTGGCCTTCCTGACATCATGCCACCAGCAATCGAGCGCACAAACCTTTCAACTACTTGCGTGAAGTATAATCTGCTTATGTATCATTCCCATTCCAATTGTCAACTCCTATGTCATCAGAGCTATGTAAAACATCTCAGTCCCAGTCGTGGTTCTGTTCCTCTCGTCGACATTCTTTTTGTTTGGAGGTAATTTTCTTGAGGAATTCCTGTGCAGCTTTCGGAGTGTGCAGCACTGTCGCTTTCCCCTCCCATGCCACCTTCAGTTGTGCAGGGTATAGCATGGCATATTCCACCCATAATTCACGCAGCTTGGTCTTGACTTTCGAGAATTCCTTACCTGCCTGCTGCACTGCCATGGTGAAATCAGGGTATAACTCCAACTTATTTCCTTGATATGATATTTTCTGCTTTTCTCTCGCCAGTCGGAGTGCTGTGTCCCTATCTCTATAGTTTAAGATCATCGCAATAATGGGGCGCGGTGCTGTTCCTGGAGGTGGTCGCGGTGCCAAGGATCTATGCGCGTTCCACAATTAGAACATTTGAAAAACTACTCTCCTCAAACACTGACCGCAGCATGTCTTCTGCATACTTTTCCAGCCTACCAGTTTCTGTGGATTCCGGCATACCCACCATGCGTATATTGTTGCAGCGCGACCTTGCCTCCAAATCTTCCACCTTATTCTTAAGTACTTCTAGCATCTTTTCCAATCCTGTGCATTTGCTGGCAATTGTGGTTGCCTCATCTTCTACCGCTGCAATGCGGACCTCCGCGTTGTCTAGTCTCTCTCCTTGCTTGTCTAATTTTGCAGCCATGCAATCAACTCGCTGAGTTAAATGGTCAAATTTCCTGTTAATATCTTGTAGGCTCACCTGTATTGCTTTGAGAACATTTTCCATGGCGCTTCCTGATGCAGTTTCCTGGTCCATCTCTGTGTCTGAGTGTGATGCCGCGCCTTTGGGCAGCTTTCTCAATTCAAAATTAAGTTTAGGTTGTTGCTTGTCTGGCTTCCACATGGTTTCAGGTGTTTTTACTTATTTACTGTTGGTATTTTCCACTTTTGTGTTGCGGCGCTAGTCCCTAGGCTCCTAATATCACTAGGCCCTTCCTGCACTTCACCTTTACATATGCTCCGTATCTAGCTTGAAGGGTCAGGTTATGGATAGCTTTCCGGGTGGTGCGGGAGTCCAGCACTGCGATATGAGATCTGGTTGTCACCAGCCAGTACAGGGGTACATGGGTGTCTTATATCGTAGTGTCACAGTGATTGTCCAGGATCCTGGCATCGGATCGGGGTTGGGTTCCTATCTGGCGAGGACACCACGTTTCATATTCGCGCTCTTGCAGCACTACTATGTTGTGACTTGCGTCAGCCCAGACTGTCTTTACATGTGTTAGCGACTTTATAGCCCATCTCACAGCACTTCATTTTTAAATGCACATAGCTAGTAGGATCTTCCTAGGTATCAAGCCCAGCAGTACGCGCCCTTTTGCAGACCCATTTATTTATCCGCCGCCATTTTGCTGTTAGCGCTTGCCATCCTGTCCATGTGGTATGAAACAGTACTGTCTTCTCCCTCAAATCATTCGTGTTCAAGCACAGTGTGCAGTATCTTACTCATAAATAGAGAGAACAGCAGTGATTGCATCCCGGGGTTGTTAGGCGATTAATGTGTGACTGTATTAGCTATAGTTAATTTCATTGTTCAATTCTAAAGTTCAGAAGAAGTTTTTTAAGAATTACAACAATGTGCAGAATATAAAAAACAATGAAGGCAGTAGGCTCATATACAATGTATCAAGTGGGTTTAGAAAATAAACAGAATATGAACATAACAAATAAGAAATGCAAATACAGTCAAAAACCATGATAACATAAGCTATATTGTACAAAAGAAGGTATAAATAAAAATATAAATGAATACTAAGGAAGTCATGGAGGTTTAGTAACTTCTTGATGCAGAGGTCTAGGGGTAGTAGAGCATTTAGCACTAGCGTCAATGAATAAAATGACTAGAGCCCATAAATCAGAACGCTTGGATGCCAAATGTGATGGATATACAAATGTAGTGTCTAGCCTATGATTATAACACACCGCATACCACCATGCTTGATATGAAAGCTTAGTGAAATCTTTCCAGTTTCTCGTTATTTGCTGGAAGGCTACTGCTATTAGGAAATCAATTATTTTGACGTTAAACTCAGAATGGTCCAAGATGGAAGATAAGCTACCTAAAAAAATATGCAATGTAGAAAAGGGATGAGTGGACTGAAAAATCAAGTTTAGTTGAGTCCATACCTTTTCCCAAAAAGGGCAAACAAATTTACAATTAAAGAGTAAATGGAGTAAATCAGCATGTTGGGTCGAGCAAAACCAACATTCATGTGAAACATCAGAGTGGAATGAGTGGAGGGTAAGAGGGGAGAATAGAAGTCTATTATAGATAAAGAAGAGCGTTTGCGTTGTGTTTGCAGCCCTGGAGGATTTCCTAAGTTTAAGCCAAATTTTATCCCAGACGTCAACATTCCAAGACGTGTCAAAGTCCTTTTCCCATAATAATAATGTCAGAGTTTTGTCTCTTGGTGTGGATGAGGTATGTAAAAAACTGTAAATGGTAGAAGCTTTAGAATGAGCAAGCAACAGGGAATGCAGTTTAGCAGTATGAGTAGAATTGATTTGAGCTGTTTAAAGGAGGTGGTCCAAAAGTCAAGGAAGCAGATTGGATAGCTTGTGTTTGGATGAAGTATTTAGAGCAAAAAGATGAAGGGAAATCAAAAACAACACGCGCTTGTGCAAAGGACAGAATTAAATCTTGATAATATGATTGATTGACCCAAATCAGTCCACGTTGCCTCCATGTTTTCCAATAGAAAGGTTTATTGTTAATTAGGATGTGTAAATTGTGCCTTATGGGAGAATTAAGAAAAGATGATGAAGGTATAGATGGGATAAGTAAAAGATAGGTATTCCTGAAAGGAGAAAGGAGAAATGAAAGACTGTTCTAATTTAGTCCAGAGAGGGCAAGGTGCAGAAGGGTCAGAGAGCCATTGTGACGATTGAGTTAGCATGAAAGATTTATGATAAAGAGAGAAATCTGGGAAGTTCATCCCACCTTCCGATTTTGGACGATTTAATTTATGAATAGACATGCGGGACTTCTTATATCCCCATAAAAAAGAGGATAAGATAGAGTTAATTTTCCTAAAATGCTTGAGAGGGATAGACAATGGAATATTTGAATTTGTATATAAGACTATGGGAGAGAGCATCATTTTTATGGTATCCAAACCACCCCACCAGGATAAGTAAAGTGGATGCCACTTTGACGTTAAAGAAGATAATCGTTGTACACAATTATCCATGAAATGCGATACTGTCCCCGCTACTGTTGAGGTAAAATGCAGACCTAGATATTTGATAAATTGAGGACTCCATGAAAAGCCTGAAATAGCAAAATCAGCGCTAAAAGTATATTTTGTCAAGGGCAGAATTTCATACTTGTCTTTATTCAGTTTATAGCCAGAGACAAACGCAAAGGATTGTACCTCTTCTAAAAAGGCAGGAAGAGAAGTTTGGGGCTGCGACAAATATAAAAGCACATCGTCAGCATAAGCCGCCATTTTAATATTGGAATCATTAAAAGTAAAACCATGGATGTTATCTTTTTGACGAATCCGGAGTAGGAAAGGCTCCAGGGCAATATTAAAAAGAAAAGGAGAGAGGAGACATCCCTGTCTAACACCTCCAGCAAGATCGAAGTAAGAGGAAATACCACCATTCGCTGTGACAGCTGCTGTAGGATTGGAATATAGGATAGAAATGAGAGCCAACATTTTTGTACCGAAGCCAAACCACTGAAGTGTACGAAAAAGGGATGGCCATTCAGCTCTATCAAACGCTTTTTCAGCATCCAAAGCGATGGCTGCTAGAGGATGAGACATGTGTGAGGCTTTGGATAAAATATCAAAGAATAGGCGTGTGTTGTCTGTAAGAAGCCTTCCTTTAACAAAACCAGATTGCTCAGCACCCAGCAAATCAGGCATGAGAGTTTCTAATCGCAATGCTAGAGCTTTCGAATTTTTTTTATAATCAATGTTAACCTGGGATATGGGTCGATAATTCTTACAATATTGGGGATCTTTACCATCTTTAGGAATAAGGCAAATAATAGAAAAAGAACCAGCAGATACACCAGACTGCAAAAAAGAAAGTATAAGGGTATGTAATTTGGGGATCAATAAGGACCCAAAGTGAGAAAAGAATTCTACAGTGCGACCGTCTGGACCAGGTGCTTTATCCATTTTGAGGATTTTTAGGGCAGCGTGAAGTTCCTTTTGTGTAATATCCAATTCTAAACAGGAAAGATCTGGACGTGCTTCCGGTGGATAATGAATTTTGGATAAGAACTGGGATGTAGAGTGATCAGAAGAAAGGGTTTCAGATGTGTATAGTGTTTTGTAAAATTGAAGGAATTCATTGTTCAATTCTTTGCCGCCATTTTATACCCAGTATTCATAAAGGAGTAGGATAACCTTTGTTAAGGGGCTTATCACTCGATCTCATATCCCCTCCACGAGAGCTATTGTCTGTGACTATTTGTTAAATCGGCAGCGGGTATTGTTGTGGTCGCGGTTCGCCCGCCTCCCCCTACCGGTTCTTTGCCGCGATGGTGTCTCGTGCATTCAATACTGCTTGCAGCTTACTGTGCTCTCCCGGATCGTCACAGGCAGTATCTACCTTCCGTTTTCTGCCCGCAACGATCTCCGGCGACTACTTTTCCCGGTCTGATCACCGTCACAGCAGTATCCACAGTTTCCCAGTCATGGCAGTCTCCCGGACTGTTCCGTTTACATCAGCGCTAGGCCGCCGCCATATTGCACGGGGTTCCCGGAGCCCCCCGTGATCATCGCCTGGTCAATTTTCTCATTTTTATTGCATTTTGGTTTTAATTTGCACCTGTCACGTCGGTCCTCATACCTTCCGATGTATATTTCTGCCAGTTGTTGTCAGTAATGACGCCGCTTCTCGCTACTTAAAGACCATCGTTTGGACTTGACTGGCAGAGATGTCTCAGTAGGCAGCCATTCCGCAGTGCACCCTTTAGCGCCCCCCGAGAGCACATGCACTTTAACACTGAACAGCAGAGATAAAGTGCCCAGAGTCCTAGAACCACCAACACCAGGTCAGAAAAAATACCAGGAGGAAGGCAAAAAGTTCAGGGATGACCCTGCAAAAAGGTCCAAGTCTAACACAGAAACTACTGTCTACTGTAGGTAATGTACACCTTGAGCCGATCCCTAATCCAGTAGAGCCTTAAAGGCATGCTGCTGAAGTAATAAAAATAACTTGGGGCCCCTCAGTTGGGCTTGAAGATGGTGAGACGACTGAAAGAAAGTAAAGAGTTGGAGAGAGAAGTCAAAAAAGGCAGAATGTCACAGGTTTCATTAATATATACTGTCATTTAAGTCTTAGCTGGGTGAGGTTTCAGTGAGGCAAACCTTTGCTAGACACTAGACTTTCTCTAGGTAAAATTATATTACTAAGGGCTACAAGCAATTTGTCCAATGGGGATTTTTGTAGACAGTAAGGAACCTCTGTTATTCTTCGCAGCACACCTTGGAAATTTTGCAATGATGTTTTGACTTCCCATGGAAGACCACCAGTCATTAAACTAGTTTAACATTTGACAATCCAAGATATTGAACCTTGTGGGCACTGTGTCTTCTTTGCACTGTTCTAGAGGGCTAACAAGGTAATGTTAATATAGCTAGCTTTGTATCTAGATTCTAAAGTGACTCTGAATTCTGAGGTCGGTGCAGTCTCCAAGGTCTGCTTCTGCTTCTTAAACCATAAGATTCTTAAACATAATTTCTCCGCCATTTTACATTCCCTTCAAAAGGATCGGTGGTCAGTTAACCCTACTCATCAACTTAAAATGGGTTTGGTCCTTGGTCTGCCAGTCCTTTTCTACTTAAGGCGGTAGCAGAGTGTAGTTTCAGAAGCCTCTCTCCTGATGACTGCAAAAAAAGATGTAGGGTTCCTTTCCTTTTGCTCTAGCTGCAGCAAGCTGGAGATCAGTTTCTTCCATAGCTCTCAGAGGGATGTATCTTTACATTTCACATTCAAGCATTACTGTTTGACTTAGCTCTAAGTTTTAGCTGTTTTATTTAGTGGAAACATGTTCTCAAACTTCCTCAACAGACAGAACAGGCACATCATGGCCAGCAGCAGTGCAAGCAACATTCACTCATAAAACAAAGAGAGCAAGTCTTAATAAGACAAGCAGCAATGCATGCTCCTTTAGCACATTGGTGTGTAATGCAGGCCCTTGCAGACCCTGAGGCACATGGGGACCCCCAACACTTCATGGGGCCTCCAAGCCTTCCGGGGGCATCCATTCAGCTCAAGGTCAATGAATGTCTGGGAGATATGGTAAATTCAGGGGACCCTCATCAAATTCTGCAAGGGGCACTGATCATTGTGCTTTGCGCCTCGAAAGTACATAACGCATATGTAAACAAACAAAAGATGCAATATATACAGGTCAGGTGGTAGCAGTCAGGGTTCCTCATATGCAGAAACAGTAAACCAACCACTGGTAGCAGCAGTACACAACTCATTAAACTGAAAAAGGATATGTACAGCATAACAGACTTGTAGTCCCATATCCAGGGACCATTAATGTGCATTAATATGCATGATCAAGAATTGGCCAAAAAGATAGGACTGGCTGGTGAGGAGCAATGTGACAGGGAGTCTGTCGACAGAATTGAGAGGGACAAAGTAGATCAATAACCATGCAAAATAATATTAGTAATTACATGTAGCAAACGTTTTTGCTGAAAGCTTTTGCATCAGTGTGTGAATCTGGGCATACTTTCACTGTGCACTGCGGTATCATTTTCTTGAGATGTTCCTGTGCGCCGTGTGCATATGCAGGACTATGCTATACCCAAACACTCTAATTTAAGAGAAACCTCATGACAGCAGTAGCAAACTGACCCTTGTGGACCTGATTTGGCCACTAAAGGTTTGCCACATATGTCTGAAGGTGAGTGCATCCAATAGACACCACTGTGTTAACTTTCCACTTGGAATGCAGTGATGAGGCTAAAAATCTGAACTAATATTTAGCAGTTCATTTCAACTTTTTTTACGCCAGTACTATAGACCAGTGAATGCCTGAGATCTGCTAATAAAGCCACAAAAGCTCTTTTATATCAGTTATCATAATAAATGTCAGGTACACATGCTGCAGTGATTGGAAGTGATACTGCTGTGACATCAGCAGTTGCACTCCCTAAACTTCGAGTGGAAGTCAAAATCAACAAATACACAGCCTTACCTCCATGAAGCTTCACACAGTTTGTGCACACAATCCCGGAGCTCTGCAGAACCCACAACCACAGCCGCATCCCATGCTTCTCCTTAGCCAGGAAGTCATGTCATACGCTCGGAGTCCATGCACAACTAGGCAGGAAGTTTCAGAGATTGCCTTCACAGTGGCAATAGACTATACCGCTTCTCAGGGACACGACACATACTGCTAATGGTATTTGATAAAATGGAGACAGAGCACCGGTAAGCTCCGCCGCATAGCGTAGGTGGAGTTTTTGCCAAACACCGCGCTCCGAGCAGAGGTCAGAGTGGCAAAACTCTGTGACCTTCATCCAAAGAGTGGACTTTGCCACCCTAACAATATTATCATAGAATATGTCATGAGTGATGTAATATTTGCGGTCATAAGTAATGAATGGTGAGGGTTCAAGTAATAGTTTCTTCAGTTAACAATAACCAGTAAATTTCAGTATTTTTTAGTTTGAAATGTTATCTTTAAATAAACATTTTCACCTAACAATAACATCACTGTAACCTTTGTTTTTCTAGTGAAGTTGTAAGTTTTTTTTTAATGTAAAGTAAACTTTATTAACATACCTAAGAATAAAGTCACCTTTGTTTTTTTTCAGTGAACTTTTAGGGTCTTTTAATGTAAAGTATTATTTAATTACTTTCCATATAATTTCCAACAACCTCTCACTCATTGCCTTCAGCTCCTGTGGTTGGCCAACCCCCCAAAATACATAGCCACCCCCTTCAGTGCATTGTGTTCAGCAGTGTGCAATATGGGGTTGGCCACACACAATGGCCTGTGGTGAGGCCCTGTGTCCAACTTGGAATAGTAGACAGCACAGAGTTTTCAGCCTTATGCAGCCTGTGGTTGGCCATGTGGCCAGCATCCCGCATGCAGCCACCTCCTTTTGTCAGAAGAGCCAACCACCTGTAGGCTCCCAATCCACCACAGACATCCATGCCACCAGTTTAAAAAAAAATGTTTTCCAATCCTGTGCGACACTATCGGGGACCAGCGTGGGTTGCCAGCGCACCCGTGGCACACTCGCAGGATTAAGGGCTGATTGGACTCGCTCCTGCAATAGTCCCACTGGATCAATGCATTTCAATTTGTTTAAAAAATTTGGCTGGGGTTTGTTTCACTCGACCTCCACAGAAGGTCCAGGGGATCAAGATACCCCTGCTCTGCCACCTCATACCTTATTTGTTTTTCATTTTGAAGACACTTGGAAGGAGTCCCCATGTTTTGCAAATGGCAGCAGCAACATTTCTCATCATGTTGTGGCCAGCCAATCAGAGTGCAAGCTCTCATGTGACTTGTGGAAGCCTCTTGCTCTTGTGTGAGCAAAACGTCTGACCAGAAAAAAAGCCCCTTCGGTCAATCTGATTGCTAATTTTTTTTAAGTTGCAGGCCAGGGAGACCTTGGCAAGAGCACCACAAATCCAACCCAATAT
Organism: Lissotriton vulgaris; assembly: GCF_964263255.1. Taxonomy (NCBI): domain Eukaryota; kingdom Metazoa; phylum Chordata; class Amphibia; order Caudata; family Salamandridae; genus Lissotriton; species Lissotriton vulgaris. The sequence goes on along the minus strand of NC_141695.1, from coordinate 871,683,457 downwards.
CTAGATATTTATTCATTTTGAACCATAATTTCTGAAAAACTACTGGACCTAGCTACCTCAAATTACGAAAAGCACTCTTTCTGGGTAAAGATCAAGCTTTCTGCCAAAAATCCCCGATGGAAATTGGATGGGGAATTTACATTTTATGACCCCATTTGTAAGTCGGCTCCCTCATGATTGATCACCTCAGAACGTTCTGGGAAGGGGCTGAGGTAGAGAAACTTTTTAAAAAAAGTTTTGTGAATATTTGTCAAACACCGGAAAAGATAATGGCATATCAAAACGTTAGAAATGGGATTTTTGGTTGGCTGAGGCTTGCGCCAAAGTCAGGCAGAAACCATCACTCTAGTTAGGGAAAGGAAGTTACACTCCAAAGATAACCCCTGCTCACCCCATTAGCAACGTGACACGAGCAGCAAGGCTGATCCCGGAGGCAATGTAAGTTAAGTATTTACGCACGCACCCACCAACAACAACATCCCAGGCCCCCCTCAAAGGGAACTCCATGCAAGGTTATATATAAAAATAGCCTTTGTATTACCATAAACACATTAGATCAAAATGACACAGGTACACTGTGCCAACTGGCACTGGGCAGTATTTACAGGGGATTATATACATGGGACAGTGCCACGTGGACAACTGTCAGTAATAGCGCTTGGTAGAAGTTAGCACTTAGAACATAGGATAATCGTAACATAAAATTAGCACTTGTAGAACACAACCAGTAACTATTGGTAAATGGTAGGTACACACTATGCAACCCTAACCACCTTAGGCATATATATCACGCAGGGACACAACCTCACTAGTATAACTATACTAGGCAAAACAACCTCCTAGGCAGGAAAAACACATGTAGAGGTATAGGCAAAAAAGCATTGCATATTATGCAGAAATCACATTAGGCAGGTAATCACATTTGCACCACATATATCACAGAACTGACCCGAGGCCAACCTGGCCTCTCAGGGGCTCACAGGCCCAATGTTCAGAATGTCTGAGCTGGCTGCGCAGGCAGCCAAAGAAGAATGCGCCAGAGGGACAAGCCTAAATGATGCAGCTGCCCACTAAGTGCTGGGCAGCTGGGGAACTGAGCCTGGTACCAGCGTGCCTCCTGGCTCTCCTCTGGGGTTCCCAAGAAACAATAGGGCCAAAACAACGTGGAAGCCTCGTGGGCTCGGGATGCAAAATGGCCCCAAATCACGCTAGAGCCTCATGGGCTCTAAGCAACAATGCCCCCTTTGCCTCGTGGGCTCTGATTAATAAAGTGCCCCTAAATCAGGTGGAGCCTCGTGGGCTCTCAAGAAATGCTGCCAACACGTTGGAGCCTCATGGGCTTGAGAAAGAAAATGCCCCCTGGGGGCTTTGTGGGCTCGAGATAAATGCTGCCCACCTGGGGGAGCGGCACGCTGCCAACCGGGGTCGCTCTACCCCTCCCGAGACTGGCCCCAAAAATGAAGATAGCCCTACCGGGGGGCGGGCGGGCACCAGCAATGTGCCCTGATGGCCTCCCTCTCCCCAAATCAACACAACGGGCCCCCACTCACCGGGACCTGGGTCTGGGCTCCTCTTCCTGCCAATATGTGGGGGCAGTCCGCGAGGCTCAGTGCAGCCTCTCACCGACCGGGGCTTCCGGGTTGGGAGCATGGGGAAGCCCTCGAGGGGGAAACAATCCCTGCACTCTTCACAAATGACGATGCGGGAGGCTCGGCCGGCTAGGGCTAATCACAGCGCGGCCTTAGGGTGACGCCGGATAAACAGGGTTGGCTGGGCCCAATGGGAGAGAGGGTAGGCAGGGCCACACTAACGTGAAAAAAGGAATATTTGCCTATGCCTCCAAGCTTTGAGTTAAACAACAATTGATTGAGGATAAACAACACTTTATTAGTTTATCCCGACAATGATTTATGTCTTTGAATCATTACTTAGTTAACAACAATTATCTCCATTTTACAACAACAGACATGGGATCACCATCAACCTCATATCTAGCCACATACGATTCAAAAAGCAATTTGTGCATATATACAGTGCAAGACAACAATAATGTACATTTAAAGAAAAAACATTCACACTCTGTACATGGACAAAATCGGTCATGAACATAATCAAGAGAATAGGCAGTTCACAGAACAAATCACGATTGTGGGGAGAGCGAGAGGAAACAGTTTTTTCAAAATTCAACCCTCAACTCGCAAAACAAAGTCAATTTATATTGTTCAGAAAAGAAAGCCCATCATTGTCGGGATAAACTATTAGGGTGACGCCGGCGGCTGCCTTCTTCGGGAAGAACTCAGCCTCGGGGCCGCAGCGGTGAATTTCCAGGGCAATATACGGGGTAGGCTCCCGGGATAATTTATAATATAGAGCGGGGTAGGCACCCGCTTAAAGCACAAAGTCCCTGGCAGGGTGGGCACCTACCAGGGATATAAACCGGCAGAAACGGAGTAGGCTCCCGGGATGAAATATCACCAGTACATAAAGATGCGAGGTGAGCACCTGCACGTCGAAATCCAAGCACGACACGGCAGAGATGCGGGGTGGGCACCGAGGCTGAAAATAAGCAAAGGGGGATCCCAATGCCGGGCAATCCCTTGAGATAGGGATCGCCACACCAGCAGTGCAATGTGCTATTTTGGAAGGGGAGGCCAGCACTCCCCAAGCGCTGGCAGGCCACAGAAGTCCCAAAAGTCCAGGGACAAAGCCTAAAAAGAAATGAAGGCAGGGGGGGCAAAGGCTGTGTTCAGGGGCTAGCTCACAGGGCCCTCCAGGCAGGGAGACAGTCCCCAGTGATGGTCCTCCTGGAACCCAGCATCAACAGGCCCCCTCCAAGTTAGGATCAGGAAAAAGAACAACATGCATGGGGACACAGCCCCTTTTTATCCACATATTCCCTTTGTCTTAGGGTGCAGGGTGGGGGAAGATCAGTCGCAGCTGGTTTTGGAGCACTCTTTTGTGCTCAGCCCCTCTCCCCATTCAGAGGCAGACTAGGGTCTTCAGTCGCACCTCAGGGGGCAGAGCCAGCATTGTGTAGGGAATGCCCAGCCCTATTCAGGTCCCGGGTGCACTCCTCCCACCCATCTGGCTGTCAATCTCTCTATTTACCACCGGGGCAGACCCATCCTGACTCCTGGAGCCAGGCACACCAGCCAGCTCCAGCCAATCACAAGCCAGGCAGTCATTTCACCTTTATTACACAGACATGCCAACTTCTAGAAGTGGCACTTCCACACCAGACACATTAACGCAGCACATATCATTGCGTAGCATTTAATCACACGAGTACGCACATACCAAACTCGACCCTGCACTCCCCACACATCAGGAACTAACATGGACACATACATTCCCCATCCATTCCTATGGGAGGGCAGGACAATCTCACCACACGCACTCAGAGTGCGCACGCACTTTACACTGGGACACAGTGAAAGTGCGCAGAAGCCAAAAACAACCAGCACCAGGTCAAAATTAAAAGCAAAAAGTTTAGGGGTGAACCTGCCAGAAGGGCCAAGTCCAAAACAAAAAACTATTCCTGTGGTAACTAGGTCCTCACCATAACTATTCAGTGGCACCTACCACTGTGTAAAATAAATATATATATATATATATATATATATATATATATATATATATATATATATATATATATATATATATATATATATATATATATATATGTTGTGCGCGGCCACAGCGCATTTGGAGCCCCCACCCCACAAAGGAAGTTCGGTGTTAGCAGTGGCAAGTGCTTTGTTGGTAACACCTCATTGTCTGGGGAAACGCCGAACCACCACGCTTCACGGGAGCAGCCTACCAGTTTTGGACCGTGAACTGCACGAGGGAACTGCCTGCACTGTTGGAATGTTCCGAGTCTGCAACTGTGGGGTGTGGGGGGGTGAAGGTGCAGGCCAGCCGCTTTTTCCACAAGAACATCCAGGTGCATTGAGGGAGTATAGGCAGTGACCGCCCACTGGGGCAGTACAGACGCCTTGTGACTGCCGTTCCTGAGACCCGGAGTGCCAAGTTTTGGGATACTCCCTAGTACCTGTCAGGTGTCAGCAGCCAATCGCAGCAAGACATTTTGTTTAAAAGGTGGACATTGGCGAGCATTCAAGGATTGAAGGCATTTGAAAAAGTTTTATTACGAAACGCGTCATGCCAGAAAGCCGCGCAATAAAGTGTGCTGGACCAGGTTACCTATGTGTGGCTTTTTCTTCTTCCAGGTGAAGGGGATTTGGACTGTATATATATATATATATATATATATATATATATATATATATATATCAAACCTCCAAATTGCCATCAGACTGCGCCGGACTCTCTTGGGGTGGGTGCTCAAAGAGGCGCTCGTGGCTGCACCCCAAAACACTCTCGCTCACGTCCCTCACCACTGCAGAGGGAAAAGAGCACCACGGCAACACAGGTGAGCTGTCAAATTCCTTTAATTCAGGCGTTGTGCATGACGCGTTTCGTTTATGAAAAACTTCCTCAGATGCCGCCCGGAATCTTGCAAGTGCTTCCCCCTGCTGGGCAGCCGCAAACACCAGAACCAGGATTTGCGTGGAGCAGCCGTTCAAGTAAGTACAAACCCAAGTGGGCGTGGTCTGCTCCCTTCTCCCCAACGTTGACCTCTGTTCTTTTGGATGGGCGATGTGACAGCTCTCCGTGTGTCTCACCCCACCGCTGAAAATCCCACAGGGCCCGTGCATACCGCCTAGGTAAGCAGCATGTCCACATGAAAGTCATAGTCCACTGTGAAGTGGTCGGGCTAGTCTCGGGCATGCGGCGTGTCCTGGCGCTTCTACAACAAACCTCCAAATTGCCACCAGACTGCGCTGGACTCTCTCGGGGTGGGTGCTCAAAGAGGCGCTCGTGGCTGCACCCCAAAACACTCTCGCTCACGTCCCTCACCACTGCAAAGGGAAAAGAGACCACGGCAACACAGGTGAGCTGTCAAATTCCTTTAATTCAGGCATTGTGCATGACGCGTTTCGTTTATGAAAAACTTCCTCAGATGCCGCCCGGAATCTTGCAAGTGCTTCCCCCGCCCATATTTAAAAGCAGATTGTCCCACTGCGATTGGTCAGAACACTGCTGGTCACGACGTGCTGGGCAGCCGCAAACACCAGAACCAGGATTCGCGTGGAGCAGACGTTAAAGTTCAGTGGGACAATCTGCTTTTAAATATGGGCGGGGGAAGCACTTGCAAGATTCCGGGCGGCATCTGAGGAAGTTTTTCATAAACGAAACGCGTCATGCACAACGCCTGAATTAAAGGAATTTGACAGCTCACCTGTGTTGCCGTGGTGCTCTTTTCCCTCTGCAGTGGTGAGGGACGTGAGCGAGAATATATATATATATATATATATATATATATATATATATATATATATTCTTTTTTCTGGCAATTGTAAGGGTAAAAGCTACACTCCGTCCTTCTGTAATTGCAGTCCTCGTGTCACATAATGAAGCCTGACGAGTTTCTGGGCTAATGCCCTCATCAGAGGCTGACAGGAGATTTGTGGAGTGGACACACCCACATTGTTTTTAACCACCCTCAAATGGGCTGCTTTCAGGTGAATAGCCGCAAAGGCTTATGGGCCATGCAGTGCGCATCCGCCACAATATTTAAACTGTTTTAGGTACCCTGGATGGTCCCCGCAGTGCGGGTGAGCCATCAATTCCCCTGCTGCTGGTCCACATGGGTCTCGGGAGTCTCCGAGACTCGTGGTCCCCTGTGACATGGGGTGTTGCGCGCCTTCTCGGCCGGGCCGACGTGTACATTTTCAAAGCTCCAAAGTTGCTCGCAGGCAAGGCAGCACACTCCAGCAGCTTGTCACAAGCATATTCCTTGTAGCAATTGTAAGGGTTAAAGCTACACTCCGTCCTTCTGTAATTACAGTCCGCGTGTCGCATAATGAAGCCTGACGCGTTTCTGGGCCAATGCCCTCATCAGAGGCTCAACAGGAGATTCATGGAGTGGACACGCCGACCTTGCTTTTAACCGCCCGCAAATGGGCTGCTTTCAGGTGAATAGCCACAAAGGCTTATGGGCCATGCAGTGCGTGTCCGCCACAATAATTAAACTGTATTAGGTACCCTGGACGAGCCCCGAAGTGCGGGTAAGCCATCAATCCCCTGCTACTGGTCCACATTGGTCTTGGGAGTCTCCGAGACTCGTGGCCCCCTGTGACATGGGGTGGTGCACGCCTTCCCGGCCGGGCCGCCGTGTACATTTTCAAAGCTCCAAAGTTATATATATATTGAATCCCATGAGCACCCGACCTGCGGGACATCATCAACACCTCCTTCGACACCGCTACCTTCCCGGAGAGCTGGAAGCACGCCAAACTCAGCGCTCTACTCTAGAAGCCATCGGCTGACCCCACCGACCTCAAGAACTACCGCCCCATCTCGCTGCTCCCGTTTCCTGCAAAAGTCATCGAGAAGACCGTCAACAAGCAGCTGGCCGCCTTCCTCGAGATGAACGGATCCCTCGACCCCTCGCAGTCTGGCTTCCGGGCCAACCACAGCACCGAGACCGCCCTGATCGCATGACATCCGAGCGCTGCTCGACAACGGAGAAACAGCGGCCCTCATCCTCCTCGACCTCTCCGCGGCCTTCGACCCTGTCTGCCATCGTACCCTAGTACAACGCCTCAGCAACGTCGGAGTCCAGGAGAAGGCACTGGAGTGGATCATCTCCTTCCTCGCCGGAAGGACACAGAGAGTCCGCCTCCCCCGTTCAGATCTGAAGCCACCGAAGTCATCTGCGGCGTCCCTCAAGGCTCCTCGCTCAGCCCAACCCTCTTCAATGTGTACATGAGCCCCCTCGCAGACATCGCACACCAGCACAACCTCAACATCATCTCCTACGCCGACGACACCCAGCTGATCCTCTACCTTACCAACGACCCCGCCACCGCCAGCGCCAACCTTCACGAAGGGATGAAAGAGGTAGCCGAATGGATGAAGAACAGCCGCCTGAAACTGAACTCAGATAAGACGGAAGTCCTCATCCTGGGATCCTCACCCGCCGCTTGGGACGACTCCTGGTGGCCCCCCGCTGTAGGCAGCGCACCCAAACCAACAGACCACGCACGCAACCTGAGCTTCATCCTGGACTCCTCCCTCTCCATGACCAGACAAGTCAACGCCGTCTCCTCGTCGTGCTTCAACATCCTACGCATGCTACGTAAGATCTTCCAGTGGATCCCCACCGAGACCAGGAAGACGGTCACCCAGGCCCTCGTCACCAGCCGTCTGGACTACGACTACACCCTCTACACCGGAACCACCGCCAAACTCCAGAAGAGACTCCAGCGGATCCAGAACGCCTCAGCACGACTCATCCTGGACATCCCCCGTCGCAGCCACATCTCCGGACACCTGAGAGATCTGCATTGGCTCCCGGTCAACAAGAGAATCACCTTCCGTCTCCTCACCCACGCACACAAAGCCCTACACAGCCAAGGTCCAGGATACCTCAACAGCCGCCTCAACTTCTAAGCTCCCAAACGCCAGCTTCGTTCGACCAGCCACGCCTTCGCCACCGTCCCCCGCATCCGTAGAGCCACCACAGGGGGACGGTCCTTCTCCTACCTCGCCGCCAAGACATGGAACTCCCTCCCCACCCACCTCCGCCTGACCCAGCACCACCTCGCCTTCAGGAAGCAACTCAAGACCTGGTTGTTCGAGCAGTAGCAGACCCCCCCCACCCCCCAGCGCGTTGAGACCCTCTGGGTAAGTAGTGCGCTATATAAATACGATGATTGATTGATTGATTGATGAGATGTAGTAAACATGACTGAACAGAATTACAGCAAATTTAGAAAAGAGTTAGAAGTTTACTTAAAAAGTGTTCTTTTTGTGATTTGGTGTAAATCTGTTAAGTCTTTTTGAGAAATGTGTGTTTAACCCCTTGGCTGCAGCGGTAATTGTGCCGCGGCGATGAGGGGGGAGGAGACCAGTGCTGCCATGCTTGTGACGGAACCACACCATCATGAGCCACGGGTGAGCTGTGCTCATGACGGCGTGGTTGTGTCATGACTCCGCCCACTCACTAATTCACAGGCGGGGAATCAGTGCCACGTGGGCGGAGCGGCCGCAGCATGATGGAACCACGCCATCATGAGCACACGCCCCCCATGGCTCATGACGACGTGGTTCCGTCATGAGCGGAGAAGGGGTTAAAGAGGTGCTCGAGTTGGTCATGTAGGGTTTAAAAAAAATTGCTATATCTAGACTTTTGGTATCCAAGTATGCTCTGATTGGCCACTTTAAATGGGACCAGTCCGATTGTCTAGCCACAACAGGAGCAATATGTTGTAGCAGTCATTACTAAGCACACCCTGACCCCCAGTGTCATGTGGAGAGGTCCAAAGGGACTCCTCCTTCTCTGTATTTAACAACATGTTGTGGCAGCCATTTCAGGAACCAAGAGTCATGACTCTCATTGAAATATATTGTAGTAAATTACGAGTTTTGAAGATCACAAAACGGAACATATATTAAGGGTGATAACAGCTTTCAACAAAAAAAGTGTTGGAAAACACTGTGCATCATCAAGTTATGTTTGGTCAGTGGCATGTTATCTCACTGTTGATTTAATAACTGTTAGCATCATCATTTGGTCTGTCCTCCACCAGGAGGAAATGTTTCTCACACCAGATACAGTATGGGATCTGTGACTTAGAAATTCTGTTTAAAATTACCTCCAAGAAAACCGTGATTTATAAAAACTTGGTATAAGGGTAAAGTTAAAAGATACAAGAGATGTGTATGGGGAAGAGTAAGATATCCCTCATATCTACATAAAATATATACGTGTTTCAGTCTACTTGTGCCAACGGGTCAGTGACTTTCTAGAGTACCACAGGTTTTTTGGATCCCTTTCATTACCTAGATGGGACAATTTCCTCTGGTTACTGCTTTGTTCTCTCTATGGAAATCTTAGAGAATATCATGACCTCTTCTAAAAAATAGAAAAACATTATAAGTGCATACACACTCAGTGCTCACAGTAATGCTGTATTGGGCATCCTAGTGACATTGAAACCCAATCCAACTTAGTGTGAGTTCTAAACACTTTGCTATTTCCATGAGGACACCAGATCAGTGCAGATGAATGATGTGGTTGAGTTAAAATAGGAAAGCTCCATGGGACAAGGGGAATACACATTTAGAAATGTAACAATCCTTGTAATGTCATTATTTCCAATTGTATACAACTTGTCCAGTTTGCTTCTTCAATGGAATGCTGAATCATGTTTCCCCGGTGAGATTTGGTTCTCATGTGTCAACTATTTCATGTTCATTATAGTGTTGTTCAATCCATCCTTCTGTTTGGGGAACATAAATGGATCATTTCTATCAGAAAGATTTGAAAATGAAGAAATTCCTATTTTCACTGGGTTGCTGGATTACAGATTTTAGTCATAGAATAAATCATTTGTCCGTGGTGTTCTATTCATTTGAGGAATTCTGGGTACTTTCTAGGTGATATCTCCATGTTGATATCAAAATGGGAAAAATGCTGCACCCCAGCTAGGATTTGATGAAGTATGTTTGAGACAAAAGGGTTTCCTTTCATTATTTTTACGTAAAGGGTATAGAAGGTGCTACAGAAGCTGAAATGAAAGTCCATTTTCTATGTGTTCTCTCTATCTTCCACAGCCATGGAAGGATAAAGTCTGATACTCTGAATAAAACATGTACTTCCAACGGCAGCAACAGCCTGTCAGTTGATTTCCCAGTGTTCTACTACAGCTTCCTACAGTAGATTATATTGCTCATGGCTTGTTTTTGTAATGTGCTTATTGCTACTTCACCAGGGTGTTGGGGTGTCATGCGATATGGTTTATCACATGGTATAAGCTATAAGTATTTGACACGCTTTTGTTTGCCAAATACTACAGTCACTAAAGGACTGGATCAGCGTGGTTCTTTTTACTGCTGCAGGTAAACTTAGTTTTCAGGCACTGGCGCACATCAGTTGGAAATGCTTTGGTTTCTAGTATTCACCTGCACGTTTTGCATATTTTTTTTTTCAGTTGTGATTTATCTTTAAGTCTAATTTACAAACACGAGGGCACAGCATTTATCAATATTAAAATTCTTGTGTGGTTTAATTATTTTGCATAAAATATACAGGTTAGTTTTTATGATATCACTTCGAAATTGTTAGTGTTTCATATATGTAGGTGTTCAATTAGCAGTATTATTTAGTGCTGATTTGTTGTGGTGATATAATTCACATAGGGCCTAATTACTACTACGGCGGTCCATAGGACTGCCGTAGTGACGGTGCTGGTCTGACAACCGCTGCACTGGTGGACAGCCCGCAGTTTTACAACTGCTTTGGTTGGACCACCACGAAAACACCAGGAGACAGCCGCAACCGCCAGGGACCCGCATTCCCCGGCTAGCCCGCAGCAGTCTGAGGGCCGTAATATGCTTGGTGGTGCTCTGAGGCACCGGCAAGCATATTACAACATTCCTCACTTCCAGCGGTGTCATTGAGGTTCTTCCTCCATGTTACTGCTGACAATGAGGGAAGAAATGGGGCACTACAGCGTCTCCTCTTGCTTCCGTGCACGGGGTTCATGCAGGGGGGCATATTGTGTGCTCTCTTGTCTTTCTGCACCCCCAGGTCCAGGACGGCATGGACTTTACAGCACATGCAGTATTGGAATGAGCATTGGCTGGCCTTTGGTGCTGCCTTTTAAAGGCTTTCCTATTAGGCTTTTTAAAGGCAGCGCTGTGAGTCTAGCCACCACAGGACCGCCGCCAGATTTTTACTTGTAATCCGGCTGGTGGTGTGGATGGTGTGGCGGTCCTGGAGTGGGGGAGCAGTCCGCACCCCACTCCAGGACCACCAAAGTCGTAATCAAAGTCGTAATCAAGCCCATAGTAGTTTGCGTATGTTTATGTCATTGATTATGTTTGCGGTTACTGTTCTCATAAGATTCTTTTTTAGCATAGTTACCCCTGAAGAAGGGAAGCAGTTTTCCCAAAATGAGGACTGGTGACTGACCATGTGTTCTGAGAAAATCTTGTTTAGGCATCTCCATGAACTTATGCGTTGAAACGTGGAGTGATAAAATGTATGAATTAAAAAAGATGATCACTTTTCGATCAAAAAGGATTGCAGAATTTTTGGAACTTGTTGATTGTATCAAATTATTTTTACTGGCTGTGCATCTTGGGCCTGGGGGACCTGGTGAGGCTCCAGCTTCTTTGCAAAATACACCTTTTGCCAGGCCAAAACCTTCCTTTTAATAAATAAAGGTAATGCGTAGGGTAGGCCTCAAACAGCCCATTGGGCAGGGTGCAGTGTATTTAAAAGTTGGACATGTACTTTTAAATGTACATGTCCTGGTAGTAAAAAACTCTTAAATTCGTTTTTTACTATTGCAAGACATAGCTCTCCTATTGGATAACATTGGGTTACCTTATTACTTAAGTAGTTATAAGTACTATTTATAAGCGCTAACTTTCAATTAGGAGCAAGTAGAAATGTTGAATTTGGTGTCTAAAGAACTGTAATTTAAAACCATCTTTAATGACAAAGTTGGATGTTAAGTGATAAGTCTGCAAATTTAACTTTCATGGCATTTTCGTGTCCCAACCATTTAGTGCCTGCAGCCTGTATTGATGGGTTACATGACTAGGTGTAGCTGGCAGTTGTACTGCACCAGCATCTTGAGCTCAGGACCACAAGAGTGACTACAAAGGCTAGTTGGCTGGCCTCCTGATCAAAGCCTCAGGGGCAGAAAAAGGCTCCAACCTCCTTGAATCCTAAACATGGAATATGTCTGCTCTGAGTCCTAGTACAAGTGGTGCCACCCAGTCCTAGAACTTTTGAAGTGGCTAAAGGTGCTCTGCCCGCCAGCTGTGGTCCATTGAGCAAAACCAATGTCTCATTGGAATTGCCGCTACGCAACGCATCACTGACACAGGGCTTCGCATAGACGTTTGTAGCTCGCTCGGAACTGCCGCTGCATGATGCATTGTAAGACGATGATGCAGTACTTCGCACTGCAGCCCTGCAGCTACTGTCGAACTACTGCTGTGCAACACATCCTCGACGCAGAATCTTGTAATGCTCCGCAAACCAGTATTTAAGGTACTTTATTCAGTTGACCTAACTTGGTACTTGTATCCAGCCTGTGCTCCATTGTGGTGAACCTAAACTTGTCACTTTGGCCCGGTCCGGCAAAATCAGAATACCACAGTTGGCGCTTTCTGCTTTTAGGCACTATTTGCACTCACAATGTTAAAATCGTATAACTCCAGTTCTACTGATTGAATTTTTGTTGTGTTGGTCTCAAATAATGTATTCAAGATTTTACTCTATTTGCTAATGTGGTGTGGGATTGTTCTTGGGTTTTTACTTTATTACTGTTTTAAATGCGGCATAAACACTTTACATATTGTCTCTAAGGTAAGCCTGACTAAGTTTGTGCCTAACTACGAGAGGGTAAAACACAGGTTAATTTAGGGTTGCTTGTGTTTCACCCTGACAGAGAGGATGGCTGCTACTGGAGTAGGGTTTCACCCCTCCCAACCTTTAACCCAATTTCCTACAGCAAGAACATGATAGAGAAACTAAGACGGGTGAGGGCAAAGATCGGTCAGAGATAAAGCAAAATAGCATGTATTTCACAGTGCTATGGTCCAACAACACACATGGAATGCAAAGAGAGTGCAGCATTGGCCTAGAGAACCATGGGCTGGGTCAAATTATCACTAGCAGCACCACAATGCTATTCATTATACAGGGCTTAAATCCTCTCAGATACCTCTGAACAAGAGTGTAACAGTGGTACACTTCACATAGGTAAACACAAGGGGATGATGGACAGAGTGCTAAAACTTTTCAGATGCTCACCCCCACTCACAGATCTGGGTTGAATCCATCATTGTTCTTTAGCTCACTTCGCCACCACAGTTCAGACCCTGCTATACGCAAATCAGTCTTGACCCTGTGCCTCAGTGGAACAGGCCAGCCCCAACTGCCAAGTCAGGTCTTTCCTCAACCGGAAACAAACATCCTGGGACCAGTTTCAGGGTAACACTCTAATCAGCCAGGCTAGCTTGAATCCAGTAGCAAAGTGAGCAAGGGACCCATGTCTGGGCATACCCTGCCAACTTAGGACGAACAAAGCGAACACAAGGAGATAGACAGAGAGCTGACACTTTTTGGACACTCACCCCCAGACACAGATCGGGGTTGAATCAATCATCATTCTTTAGCTCACTTTGCTACCCCAGTTTAGACACAGCTATATGCAAATCAGTCTTGACCCTGTACCTCGTGGGAACAGTCCAGCCTGAACTGCCAAGCCAGGTCTTCCCTTGACCAGAAACAAGCATCCTGGGACCGGTTTTGTGGTAACACCCCTCATCAGCCAGTCTGGCTTGAATCCAGTGGCAAAGTGAGCAAGAGACCCATGCCTGGGCATAGCCTGACAAGTTAGGGCAACTAAAACAAACACAAGGAGTTGATGGACGGAGTAATGAAACTATACAGACATTCACCATCAGCCACAGATCTGGGTTGAATCCATCATCATTCTTTAGCTCACTTAGCCACCCCAGTTCAGGCCCAGCTATATGCAAACCAGTATTGACCCTGTGCCTCTTGGGCATAGTTAGCATTGACAATAGCATGCCCAGAAGGGGGGAAGATGAGGCAAGCCTCAAAAGATCTGCTAATATGACCACACTGTAGAAATCAGCATCTTAAAAGATGCAACAAAAAGTGGAGAACTAAGAGACATTGGTCAATGTCACAAGACAAAACCATGGACAGGAAACACCCAATCTGAAATGAAGCACAGGAAATTTACCAGTGGCATCATTGGCAGTTGTCAGCTGAATGCTAACTGACATTCAAGTTGTAAGAGCACATGTGATTCACCAACAACTGATTACTGATTAGATACCAAAGGATGTCTCTGATTCAAGGAGCAGCTTAGGGAATTCTAGTAGATCAATGAAATCACTTATCACACCACTGTCAAAAAGATTTTGATATGGGAACCCACCTAAAGACTCATCTGACTTCGAAAATATGTCATTATAATCTCTTGGGTCAACAGAATCAGTCACACTAATGGCAAGGGAACATCCTTACTGACAACCAAACGGAAATACTTCAATCTCAGAGACCATCCTTTGTTTTCAGAGTGTTTCATCAGAACTTGATGAGAAATTGCTACTCCCAGCTACAATAGAAACCATGTCATGTCAACTGCAGTCACGCAAAAACATGAACATTAAGGTTGACAGCGCAGTTATTGCCAGCCAGACCTTGTTGTGAACGTATCTAGGACCCTACTTAAATATTCCCAATGTATGCCCTTATGTGGTTATAACAAATCATAACCTTATAAAGGCCTAAGAATCATATCCATATTCAGTCATAGCCAATGCAGTCCAAATACGGCAAGGCTACTTCCTTAGACTCCTATAAAGTACAACAAATTCTTTCAACAAACAAAACCTCCAGCAACCTGGGAATTCCACATGCTTTTTTTTTGATTTGTCCTAGAACTCCTGCGAGTACGAAAGAACGGCCTTTTCTTAGTGACATCTTTTATTGACGTCTTATGTCCAACCATACGTCAAACACGGCACCTTCCAGGTATAAATATACCAGTGTTTGCCTTAAGCAACACGCGGTGGTTTGAAGCAGAGCGGCTATCTACTTATCCGAAGCCCAGCTGATGTGAGTGCCGAAGGAAGCCGTCCCTCCCAGTTGACGCACTGAGAAAGACTCTGTCTTTTTATCCTGCCGAGAAAACCCAGCTCCAGTGTTTCCAGTCACCCTTGCGGGTTACTGTGAGATCGAGTCCTGAGAGCGAGATAGACCTCCTTCATTCTGAAACCAAGGTACGGAGCTGATTAGATCCTTAGAGAATTCTTGAGTCAGATTCTTGGCAAAACTAACTTAACTTAAAAACTCCTTTACTCCTTCCCACGTACTAGGCTTAGGTTAGGTACACTGGGGTAGGCGTATTTAGAAACATCAGTTGAGTACGTTTAGTCAACTTTTATCATTGTATATATTTTATACATTTTAAGTATCATATGGCTCAGAAACCATATCAATGCTTTTACAGAATTATTTCATAATACTCCTTCATGACAAGTATTGCAATTGTAGCAATTCACTTCTCTTGCATGAGAAAGAAGACTGCTCAATAAATGACACCTTTTATTGAAAACACCTGTCTCTCTATTTCTCTGCACTCTGGTGAAACTGAGTATGCATGATTGACTGAGTGAAATAGCTATCTATTGTTTTCATATGACTCTGGAGATATACTCCTTATTCTGGGGAAGCAAAGTTGTCATGTTTATGCAGTTGTCAGTAGCTAATCCCTTCTTGTCTAATCAGGGAAGTTCACTCCTCCCTGTTCATTCGGGACCATTTCTAGTGACCTCTGAGCTAGCTGGTAAACCTAATTAGGTCTAACATATTCAATAGAGACCTAGTCGACCTCAGTCCTACGTCTAAGCTATTGTTTATGTTATTCCAATGTGAAGAGCCTATTGGGAAAATAGGAACTACACTACATGGCGCCCAACATTTGGTAAGGCGATAATCTAACGCAAGATACTAGAGTACCTCAGTCGTGCTTTTTCAGACAGACCCCTTTTCCCGTAAAAACTCCAATAGACGTCTGTAATAGTTTTTGGTTTAGTCAAAGTTGAAGGATACAGTGTTCCAAAATATTGTGCACCTAATCTTTGTTTCCTCAAAACTTGCTCTGCAAACTTTCTGTCAGTAAAAATGTCAGACCGTGAGGACGAAAGGGAGAGAGCTACACTAGCAGCTCAACTCGTAGCGGACGACACACTTGTCCAAAATAACGACCCGGATGCAATATTCATCCCGGTCAATATAAGAAAAACCATAACTATAAAACTTATAGAAAATGGAGTAACATCAAGAGGTGGTACAGTCATATTTGTGGTAGAGGCACATGAATTTCGGCAGACAGAAGTATTCTATTCCTAGATACATTTTCCAGCAGCACATGCTGTAACACATGAGTTCCACTACTTCAAAATAGCGGAAGCTCCAGAGGAATACTCTCCTTTCGAGGAAGTTGAAATTCCACTAACATACAAAGAGCACCTGCTCTGGTTTATTGGCGCCCTAAAACATCAAAATCACATTACCAGGCTCGGTCCACTAGGTAGACCAGGAGCCACATGGCCGGTTCTAGCCAGCTACACACCAAATCCCGACATTGAAAACATGTCAGGCGAAGAACTCTTAGTTAAAATAAGAGAATTAACAAGAGCATATAGGGATTTAGTTTAATTAACAATTGACGGTACAAACTACCGACTAAGTACACTAATTGAATATCCTGAAAAAACTTTTATTAAAAATAATCTCAATTCTCAAAAAAAGAAGTGGGAGGGCAATAAACAAACCACTCCCAGAGAAAAACAGTTTCAGACCAGAGGAATGTCTCCCCAACGAAGAGATACATCTCCAGACCGTGTGGGGGGGGGGGGCAAGTCTCCCCAAAGGGAGCCCTCTGAAAAAAGATACAACCTTAGAAATAGGGACAATTTGAGAAAATCTGACAGATATCAAAATATTGATACACGTCCCTCTCAATCTTTTCAGACTTCCTCAAAGAAATCAGAAAGAAGAGAATGGTCAGAACATAAAGAAGAGCACGCCAAGTCCAAAGACAAGGAACCTGCTCATCAAAATAAAAAATTACAATTTCCCAGAAAGAAGGTAGCCAGTATTAAAATAAAACATGCAGAGAATCCTGTGGACACAACTGAAAAACGGAGAGTGGGCCCAAACAATGCTAGACAGCGCAGCGGAAGTGAGCATGAGCATAGCCCGTAAGATCCTGATGAATCTTCTGGAGACAGTGGATGCGAATGAATACATTCAAGTAGAAACTGCAGACACCCGAGTGAGCGTGCCCCATAAGCTATATGAAATAACATTTCGTATAGAGGGAGATAAAACTAGGAAAATAAAAGATTTCTTTTGGGAGAATCTATCTAAAGGCTATAATATCCTTCTAGCAGAGAACGATTGGCCACCAGAGTTTGTCAGGGAGTGCCCGCATGGCGAAGAAATGGTTATGCCTGCCTTCTCAAATCACATTCCAATTCATAAGAAATACACACTTGCTAGAAAATGGGCAGTGGCCCAAGCCCCTGCATTATATAAAAATCATGTAGGATGGGATGAGGATTCTCCTCACCATAAAATACAGTTAAAAAATCAACCTTCTGCACAGAGGCAGTATCCTGTTAAGCAAGAAGCTAAAAAGCAAGTTAAAGAAATTTTAGATCAACTTGAATATCAGGGGGTGATTGAAACATGCACCTCACAAATGAACAATCCTTTGTTTCCTGTCTCCAAGCCAGACGATTCATATCATCTAGTTTTGGACTACGGACATCTAAACTCCTGCTGTAAAACTTTTGCAGTACAAAACTCACACAGTGCAGCACTAATGAATAACATTGTGCGCAAGAAATATAAAACGACATTAGATATTTCAAATGGTTTCTTCTGTCAAAACATAGCACCTGAAAGCAGATATTTAACCGCTTTCTCCAGCATGGGGACCCAGCACAATTTTGTTGTCTCCCACAGGGATTCAAGAAAAGCCCAGGTTTATTTTCAGCCAGAGTAACAGAATTACTACAAATGTATGATGATGAGGCATTATCCTATGTCGATGACATCTATCTTACAGACAATGACCTGGAGACTCACTTGAAAAGAGTGAACACCATAATACTTGGGTTCGCATCTGAAGGGTACAAATTTTACTTTAAAAAAATCACAAATTGCCCATCTAACTGTCCTATTTTTAGGATATGAATAATCAAGTGAAGGCAAAAGCCTAGCAGACAACTTCTTAGAGAGGCGTGCAGTACTCCCAGCTCCAAAAACGCTGAAGAACTTACAATCAATACTAGGTTTCCTGAATTTCGGAAGAACATACATTCTAAATTATGCAGCGAGGGTTAAACCTCTCTACGAACTAATAAAACCTGATTTTAAACCAATTAATTGGACTCAAAAACACACAGAAATTTTAAGATCATTACAGACAGACATGCTAACTAAAACAAAACTGCAAACACGCGCAAATGAACGCAACCTTGTAATCTGAGTAATCCCAGGAAGATGCGGATTCACATACCTGACCTCTCATGAGGGAGAAACGGTACCGATAGCTTACAAATCACATTTGTACACACAAGCTGAAATGAAATTCAGTTCTACTGAAAAAATTCTAACTGTGGTTCAAACTGCTGTAGCAAAAGAAAGAGCCCTCGTACAAGGTAAACGAATAATTATCGTTACACCTATACCTGCCCTAAAAGCAGTAACAATAGCAAGCATCCCCAATGCTAAAGCTTTACATCCAAGATGGATATGATGGGTTAATTCTCTTGCTGCACCGGACGTAGTATACGAATTTGATCCAAAAATGAAAAAACTAGAATATCTGGAATATGAAAATGAATGTCCTCTGCCGATCGAAATTCTGCCTCTCGAACAGTACACCTGTGTAATCTACATGGACAGATTTGCACAACACTACGTTGTGGAAAAACAGATTTACAATGCTGCGTGCGCGATTGTTAAAGGTCGTTGGTGCTTAGGTAAATTCAGACCGGTGGTCCCTAAAACTGAATCACTCAGAAACTGTACAGCTCAGCGAGCTGAAATAAGATCTCTAAAGATTGCGCTTGAAAATGCTGATCGCGAATTCCCGACACTAATAGTGTGCGATTCGCATTACTGCGTCAGGTCTTACAATAATTCCATGCAGACCTGGATAAAAAATGGTTACAAAGATGAGGCAGGCGTAACAATAAAGCATAAAAAACGATGGGAAAAAGTAGTTCTTTTGCAAAAAGAACTACAAAAGACTCACGTGATACTTACGCAGAGTCATCAACGTGATGGCGTTCACGTTACAGGGAATTAATTGGCTGACAAAGCCACAGCGGCAGCTGATCACTCGGCTTCCATAGCCACAAAAAAGTGTACGAAAGAACAAATAGATGGTGAAACGCTGCTTGCAGTAAAAGCCTCAATGAAAGGCAATTAAGCGGCGTTACCGCTAAACTATCCACTCGGCAATACATACATAATTGATGCGAACTCCGTTCCGTTTGCTCAAATCCCTGGGGGGGGGATAGAGTAATTCCAAACATGAACCGGAGAGTCTTCTTGATACAAGAAGCACACATGGGATTGGGTCTGAGGCACCAAGAGATCCTGAAATCTCTAATAGAATTACAATCACAATACTGGTGGCAGGGAATTAGTGTGCATGTTTATAACTTTGCAATGGACTGTCAGGACTGCAATAGAGATCGCAGTTGAGAACCGGACCAGATACCAGCCCAGACACCTCTATTAGACAGCATTAGACTGTCTACACCCAGACGTCCGACCGGACAAATGAGGTCCCATAAATATTAAGACGAGATTCATTTGGATGTGGCCCCAGCGCTCGGCTGACGCCAGAACTGTTATAAAAGATTTGCGAGTCTTTATCGGCACATACGCAATTGGCATGCTACATTCTGACCAGGGTCCAGCGTTTAGCTCTCGGGCTTAAAAGGAGGCCATGGCCAGCATGGGCATTGCATTGCTGTATACTAGTCCATTCCATCCCGTGGGAAATGCGGTAGTGGAGAGAAAAAAACGGGACATAAAGCAATCTATAACAGCGACGGTATTAGGTTCAGGTGACGGGTGGGTCAAACATCTAATATGTATCCAACGTAGTCTTAATAACATGCCAAGAAATTCTCTAGTAGGCATCAGTCCGTACAAACTTTTATTTGGTATTAGAATGATCATCCAGGACTTGGATTGTCAGACTTCAGTGGTGCAACAAAAAGCCTTTGATATCAAAAATCGCTTGGCTGTTTTACAGGACTTAAATGAAACAAAAAAAGTCTGAGTAACGAAAAGCTAAAGCCAACTACCACTGAAGAAAAACCACCAGTCCCAGCAAGACCTGTCTGGATTCCAAAGACTGGGGATCAGGTCAGAGAAAAGATCGCGGTGAAGAAGGAATTTGGGCCTTCTTACAGAAAAGCTGTACCTGTCTTAGCTGTCAGCGGAACAAGATCAGTAGTACTACCGCCCCTTGCTGGTAAAAAGGAGAACCGAGTTGTATCAATCGACCTGGTGAAACCACAACCATGTAGCCAATAATAAGTAGTAGGCCCAGTGGACTCCAAAAAAATAGCAGAAGACCAAATCTTGCTACAGTCCAAGAGGTTCAAACTGAGAGACTAATCACATTTGACAAACCTACAGTGATTAAATAAGGACTATGCAACAAAGCCATGCAACTTGTGCCTCTTGAAACCCAAATTGCAACAATTCATCAAGAAACACCAGTCTACAGCAATGTAGCCTCGGACTATACAAATGTAACAAAAGAAAATGCAAAGATCAATGGAAATCCGGAAGCAATCCCACCAATTGACAGAACTGCATCTGGCTACTTTATCAACTTTTATGACTTTTCCAATGATCCAAGTGAACATGGAGACAACCCAGCAACAAAAACTTTCAAAAATCAAATCACAGAGCTCTTTCATCAACTCAGAGAAACATATCTAACTTCACCATGGATTAAATTATGGATTGTATTAGGATTACTTTTCCTCCTTTTATGGCTCATCTTGGTTTTAAGTTTGGGTAGATTTATTGATGGAATACAATGGACACAGCAAGTCAGAACATCAACTTGGTCCCGAAATCACACAGATCCTCAAACATCGAAAAAAGAGAACTGTCATCAGTCAACATCACAGCAAAGCCTCTACCTGGTGGTATAGCATAGGACAAAACTGATTATGAAATCTATGGCCCGGTGTAGCTCTTGAAATATCCACACCAATTTAAGATCTCCTTAAGTGACTTTGTATCACCTAGTATTTTCTCTGATGATTGGGACTTTGAAAATATTAATAATATGATGTCAGATTTAGAAATGTCAGCAAAATTTACAGAACATGATTATTTACAGGGTTCGTCGAATTATGAGGAAATGTATTGTTACAATCACTTTAGGCATCATTATCTGCATAAATCTGCAAATCCTAGAAATGTTTTCAATTATAATCAATGGGAACATTGTCCAACTCCGCCAAAAGGCAGTTCAAAAACATTTTATGAGAAATTTCCATACTTCTCAGGGTTTAATTACACTAATCCAGAAACGTTTTATTTCAAAATGTTAAATAAGACTGGAGTGAAAAACATGTTGACAAATACTAAACTGATTTATTCTGAAACATTTTATGAAAAAATGTCTACATTTGGTTTTGAATTTTGGAAAACTAACATTGAGACAAAAACCATCTGGGGTACAAAAGAATGGCAGGTACAAGTTCTAGAAGCATTGTTTAGAGCCTGCATGATCCCAGAACAAAGAATGTTCCTGAATGACACAATTCAGCAAACAACCTGTCTTGGGTTAGCCAAGATAAAAGATTTAAACAAGCCGTCTATACCAACGCCTATGCCTGATAGAAACACCACTATAGATGAGGGGTTAGACGTGGCCTATATTTTAAAACAAAACAGAACACTTCCTGATTGGAACAAATGGTTGATCTGGCCCACGGACACTAATAACTGTCAAGATAGATTCCTGAACAAAATACAGGGGTTCAAACAGAACAGGCCAGACCCATGATATTCCCTGAGACAACATCCAGGGATAGTTACAACATACAGTGTAGGAAAGTTATGCCTCGATTGGCTACGAAGATCCACACTTCCCGAAATTAAGCAACACTTAACTTTACTTAAATAAGGTGCTGACTTGCGAGATTTCACACTGGAACCTCGCAAACAGCGTCAAAAAAGTTTCATATACGCCGGTATATGCGCAGCTTACAATGAAGCTTGGAAATTAAATCAAATTGAAACTGCAGAAAAAATACGAGAAATTGATCGTATTCATTTGGAAAAAACACTTTCTGTAGTGGACAATGGGTTAACGACTCTGTCCTCCAGAATCTATTCACTGTACAGCATTGTATCATCTGCTATTGATATAATAGAACAGGATATGATAATGTTACAACATGGCCAGTCCCAATGGCGTTCTATTATACAGCTAGGCTGGACGTTACAAAACCTGCGTTCAGGTCACATGCCATGGTATCTAATCAACATAACGTCATTATTTTCTATCTTTAACCTTACTGATAGACAAATCTCGTTGGCACAAAAAGGAGCAGACCATACGGTGCTGAGCATTGAAAAACTTGAAAGATTACCATTGTCAATGTCAGAAAGACCTGTCATTGAATGGATAATACATGGCACCATTACAATCCTGATAACAACTTTTCAGTTTCAATACTGCCAAAAGAATATATACCAGCAGGACTGTATGAAAGGTTGGGTAAAGGATACATCAAATCAACCTGGAATTTACCTTATACACATAGATGTTGAAGTGGGGGCAAGAAAGAGGTATTTCTTAGTGGTAATAATTGTAAAGCATCACTGAGCGGTACACTTCTATGTCAAGGTATAAACTTGCATGGAGCTTGCGAAGGTTCATCAAACTACCTTTCATGTCATCTGCCCGGCACCCCAGCTACACAGATAGAGCCCTTTTTTAGACAACTTTCCAATGGTAGCTGCGTTATATTAAGTGACCGCAGCTGTTGTGGCATGATGCCAGGAAAACCCTATCTCGTGAGCGTTACTTCCAGGGTCATTTGTTGTATGCAAGTATTGTATCCAAACAGCAATCCAGACATGGAGGCAGCATTATGGCCTTCTGTGAATATTTCTTCTTTTCAAATTGATACTTTAAGCATAATGAAGTCTATTCTTTTACAGACAACTGTGCCTTTATCCTCGTCCAAAGAGACGTATGACCTGCAAGCTGCAAGGACAGCGGCAGAGATACATACCCTATTATCGACAAATTACCCCGTGCATTTCGTAGAAATGTTAAGCCAAATTTTAAACGTGTCAGATACCAGTGGCATCGGACATGTATTTAAGACAATTTGTTCGGGCCTGTTAGCACCCTTTGAAACAGTTCTGGGCATCTTCTCGAATTTTGTGCATTCGCTATTCAGCGGCCTGCCTCTTATTTTGGGACTCGTAGCAGGAATTTTATTTTTGTTCCTTCTGCTTCGATATGGCAAGCCAAGTCACAGACAAAACTCGGGCTACGATGGGAGAAACGATCCTAGCAATACGATACCGACACCGTATCACTAAGTTCCTCGGATTGGCCCTTCTAAGAGATCTGAATACTACCTGGTTTCTTTCATTCAGACCAATCTGGCAAGATTGCATCTTACCTGTGCTTCAATGTCTGCTATGCGGAGAAGAATGTGTGTTGGACGTCTGTTTTATACCACCATCAGCAGGACCAATGGATATCGATACTTTGCTCAGTCCGGTAACAACTCATGCAACATGTTGTCTCCCAGCGGCTACCGATTCTGATGACGGCATTCGTTAAGACTTCACCATTACGATTAGGTGGCGGTGAAGTACGAGATGAAAGCGGCACCACACAGGTACAACCTTCTGTGAACATTGATGATCCTGACATCAACGATAGCAATGCATCTCACTTATGCACTATAGCAGCTTTTTCAAACTTGGTAGAACTTTCACCTACTGTAGTAGAGGAATTTTTCAACAGCCTATCTGATTTGATGTTCTCTCCTTCCAACGAGAATAACTTTTGAAACAGCGAGCACACAGCGAGTCCCTGAACTCTGAATTCGACCTTCATTTTTAATAACAACACTACTGAAAACATTTGGAACTATTTTTTCCCATGAAAGCGAAATTATTTTTCCCCAATTTCAAAAATATTTACCTTTTTCTTTTTTTTGGCACATGGCACTCTGCTTAAAGTAGAACTAATCTTAGAGAACAGAACTTCAATTTTTAGAGACTCCAGAGACAATATTTTGAATCAGCCTCTAGCACATGTACAATCTTGTATAAATATGTGATGAAATGGTCTCGACCTTCTCATCTGTTATTTAGAGCCATTTCATAAATGTAATTTTCTCAATTCATTCAGCTGATATTTATATTTGAATTATCTGAATGATACCACTGCTTGAAAGAGTACAGTATAATACTCATTTTCGTGTATCTATACCATTTCAAATGCATTTGATGTATTTTGGGGTGGGCTGGAAAACACATGCATACCTATATGTTTATA
The DNA here is from genome assembly GCF_964263255.1 of Lissotriton vulgaris. Lineage (NCBI taxonomy): Eukaryota > Metazoa > Chordata > Amphibia > Caudata > Salamandridae > Lissotriton > Lissotriton vulgaris. The sequence continues at coordinate 871,659,182 of NC_141695.1, read as the reverse complement.
TATTGCTAAATATTTAGTAATGATGGACATTATACATGGAGTGGGTGTTGTGAACGTTTCTAGGACCCTCATTAAATATTCCCGATTTATGCCCTCATGTGGTTATAACAAATCATATCCTTATAAAGGCATAAGAATCATATCCATATTTAGTCATAGTCAATGCAGTCCAAATACGGCAAGGCTACTTCCTTAGACTCCTAGAAAGTACAACGAGTTATTCCAACAAACCAAACTTCCAGCAACCTGGGAATTCCCCATGCTTTTGTTTTGATTTGTCCTAGAACTCCTGCGAGTCCGAACGAATGGCCAGTTCTTAGTGACATCTTTTATTGACGTCTTATGTCCAACCTTACGCCAAACACGGCACCTTCCAGGTATAAATATACCAGCATTTGCCTTAAGCAACACACAGTGGTTTGGAGCAGAGCGGCTATCTACTTATCCGAAGCCCAGTTGATGCGAGTGCCGAAGGAAGCCGTCCCTCCCATTTGACACATTGAGAAAGACGCTGTCTTTTTCTCCTGCCGAGAAAATCCAGCTCCAGTGTTTCTGAGAGCGAGATACAAGACATCCTTCATTCTAAAACCAAGGTACGGAGCTGATTAGATCCTTAGAGAATTCTTGAGTCAGATTCTTGGCAAAACTAACTTAACTTAAAAACTCCTTTACTCCTTCCCACGTACTAGGCTTAGGTTAGGTACACTGGGGTAGGCGTATTGAGAAACATCAGTTGAGTACGTTTAGTCAACTTTTATCATTGTATGTAATTGTATATATTTGATCCATTTTAAGTATCATATGGCTCAGAAACCATATCAATGGTTTTACAGTATTATTTCATAATACTCCTTTTACTGTACGCACTTTACTTCATTACAAGTATTGCAATTGTAGCAATTCACTTCTCTTGCATGAGAAAGAAGACTGCTCAATAAATGACACCTTTTATTGAAAACGCCCGTCTCTCTATTTCTCTGCACTCTGGTGAAACTAAGTATGCACGATTGACTGAGTGAAAAAGCTATCTATTGTTTTCACATGACTCTGGAGATATACGCCCTGTTCTGGGGGAGCAAAGTTGTCATGTGTATGCGGTTGTCAGAAGCTAATTCCTTCTTGTCTAATCAGGGAAGTTCATTCCTCCCTGTTCATTCGAGAAAGTTTCTAGTGACCTCTGAGCTAGCTGGCAAACCTAATTAAGTCTAACATATTCAATAGAGACCTAGTCGACCTCGGTCCTACGTCTAAGCTATCGTATATGGTATTCCAATGCGCAGAGCCTATTGGGAAAATAGAAACTACACTACAACCTTGTGTGATTAACCTAAAAAAAGAGATTCTAAAAGTACTATATAGTGGGTTGGCTCCACCCACATGTTGGTTGCCAGACGTATATGTTTTGATTGAGTACAAGTTGTGTGCTGTCATGAAAGAGTGCTTGCCACACTGTGATTGGCTCCCAGTTGTATTTTCTTCCCCTAATCTTGCCATCCCCTCAAACATGGTGACTCACTCATACCCTAGAGGAAACACATCATCCAGCAACATGTTCTTTTTTACAACATCCCTTTGTCTTCTCCTGCTTCTCCCACAGGGCACAGTAATGCAGCTGGCACTTCTTAGATAGACACAGCAGCATGTGCCTGCCTTCCAGAAGTGGAGAACTCTCTTCCTACATGAAGAACAGCTGCTCCTTGTTGTAAGTAAAGGCGGAGAACATGAGGAAGATATTTGAACGGCAGACAAAGTAGAACCCCTTTTTCTTTAAGCGCAGCAGCATACAAAATATTGTTGTAGCAAGTAGAGCGCCTAGCTCCTTCCCTGATGCTTGGAGTGCATTCTTGTCTTTTGAAAGTGAATGGTATTTGTGATAAACGGAATGATAGAAAATGCTGCCTGGACTGGCCCCTCGTAGCTTCACTACATGTAGGCACAGATGCAGCTTTCCGTCCTGGCTTTATTCTTGTGCCCCGTATGTTATGATATTTCTTTGCTTGGCCTTCCCATGCATGAATAATACTTCTTTTCTGTTGAAATTGTCCTATTGGAAGGACACAGCCTGCATCTGCAAGCCAGTTGAACATAGAAAGTGCTTCATGCTCATCAGGGTGTCTGGCACTCGCTAACTCAGACTCGCACCTCTACTTCCAGTAATACCAGAAAAGTCAGACGAAAGAGGTCCAGAAAACCAACTCCATGCACAGTTGAATACCTCCACTCTCTCTTAGCTCAAGAAAGACTCCCTGACACAATGCTGATGTTAAATATATAAGTCGTACAACTGTACTTTGTTACAAATATTCCCACTGTTCTCCAGCTTTGGATGGAATAGCATAATACACACTGGCATCCCTCAGTATTTTGAACAGGTGCAGCACTGAGCCGAGTATAGAACAGCACCTGATACATGTGCCCTCCAAACCTTTTTGTAGATGTTGGCACCTGCGGGCCTTTCTAGAGCACATGTATTTACACTATGGTGATTCTGCTCCAAACAACAATGAGATACTAGGTGATGGCTACTTCTTAATAATTGGAACACCAAAGAATCAACACAGACAAAAGGTCTCTAAATGAAAGCAACTGAACTTTCAGCATGCTGACTTGGAATATAACTAAGAGTGTTGTCAGAACTCTCATATTCACTAACTCATCCACTTATACATTCATCTCAATGACTTAACCACCCGCTCCAGAGATCTGTCTGTATATAAACTAATTTACACTCTCCATGGCAAACCTCATACTCCTACATCAAAGTTGCAGCACCTACAACAGGCACCTTAGGAACTCCAAAGCAGGCTTCTTTCAAAACCAACTTGACTCTGTTTCTAACAATATATTTTTTGCTGAGAAAACATCACAACTCATTAATGAATTCCAGATCGCTCCCAATCTACTCCCACACCAACCACTCCAACTCCCTCCACAATGGATAATGGAGCATGCCCACATAATCGCCCTATCTAACCCAAAAATAATGTCACTTGGTCTAGTTTCTTACCCCTCAATGGGATAAACACTCTCAACCTTTTGACCTCTTTGGAATATTCAAACCTCTTCACTGATTCCCTCCCCTCCAAACTCCTTATTGAGTCCGTTCACCTCCTACTCCACCTATGGACCAGGATAATGAATGCCTCTCTCACTCAAGAGCTCAAAATTGGTCAGGTTACCCATCCTAATAAAACTCAACTCCAACCCGTCCAACCCAACAACTACCAGCCCATTTCCAACATTCCTATTCTGGCCAAACTCCTTGAGAATTGTGTACACTTGCAGCTCCACAATCACATGAACAATTTCTACTCCTCAACAAATGTCAATCCAGTTTCCGTTTGTATCATGGCACCAAAACTGCCATTGTCCACATTGTCGGCCATTGAAGACCTGGCTCTTTACCCATTAAATCACCTACCCACACACACCAGCTTTAAATCTGCTAGCGCCAGGACACCTCCGGGTAACAGAGCGCTCTACAAATGTAAAAAATAAATAAATGCCCTGGGCTCAGTTGACCAACATTAATCTTGCCTCCTGATCCTGCTGGATCTGTCTGCAGCCTTTGACACCATAAACCATGCTACCCTACTTAACCTTCTAGAACTTAGATTGGGCCTCTCCGGCACCATGCTAAAATCATTCTCTTCCTCTTTACACAACATACCGCATCACTTCCTAATCAATCACACTCTTTCCAAGCAGTCTCCACTATTGCTGGGCATCCCCAAAGATTCTATCATCTTCTAGACGCTGTTCAACCTCTATATGGAGACCCTTATATTGTCCTCAAACTCTATCACATTTCCTACCATATTCATGCTGACAACACCCAACTCTACTTGAGAATAACCTCGATTGAGGGCATCCATACCCTTAACTTCACTGTAACAAAAACTTGACAATGGCTAACTCATAAACACTTCAGACTCAATGCCCCTAAAACTGAATTCTTACCGATCTTTCCATCCAAAACCACCCCTAACATCAACAACTACCTTCCTCCTCTCTCCACCTTGAATTGCACTCCAAACATCATTGACTACGTAAAATAACCCTAGGTATAACACTAAACAAACACCTCTCCAGGCACAAACACATCAGTGCCATCACTAGAGAAGCTAACCATCAGCTGCATATCCTTAGGAAACTAAGGGGCAGATTTATGTTAACTGGCGCATCCCCAGGGATGCGACAGTTAACATGCGCCACAGTGCGCCACAGCTCCGCCAGCCATGGTGCGCCGCATTTATAATGCGGCGCACCATGGTGCAAAAACGGCACAGATGCGTGACGCATCTGTGCCAGAAATGTGGCGCATTGCTGGAGCTGGGTCGCAAGCGCGACGCAGCTCCAGCAAGGCTCAGGGGTGCCCCATTTTAACAATGCTACGTCAAGACCTACGCCTGCTTCAAGCAGGCGCAGGCTTTTGACGCAGAATTGGCTTAAAAGTGACTGAGTGAAATCTCATAGATTTCACTCAGCCACTTTTGCGAGGCGCACCTGCCCCGGAACGCCCACCCTTCGCTGGAACGCCCACAAGCAGCGCAGGGCTTTACAACGTGACGGATCTGCCTAGATGCGTCACGCTGTAAATCGTTCGTAGGGATGCACCACGTTTACGCCGCCTTGCGTGACGCAACAGCGGCGTAAACGTGGCGCAAGGGCCTCATAAATCTGCCCCTAAAACCTTTCCTCCCCGTGGTCAACCTCACAATTGCGACTCATACAAGTGTGTCCTCAAAACTTGATTACGGTAAAACAGCCCTTGTGGTCCTCCCGGAAACCTTACTTGAACCTCTGAAGGGTACCCTTAATGCTGCAGCTAAGCTCATCACGGGTTAACAAAGCAATCACATCACCCTTGACCTTATTGCACTGAATTGGCTTCACTTCGAGGCCAGTATGAATTTCAAAATCACCTGCATGACCCACAAAGCTCTGCACCACAATACCCCCTCCTACCTGTCCTAAAAATTGACCTTATTGGGAAGAAATAGATCCTCCACAAGCTAGAGCTCCTTACTTCTTCAAGCCACAAAAATTCAAGAAAAAGAAAACCTACAACCATTCCATCTCCGGAATGGCCCCAAACATTTGAAACTCTCTACGCACAGTGATCAGATGCAACCCATCCACATCCCTCTTTCTGAAGGACTAGGCCACTGATACCCCTACTCCGCACTTCCCCCCCTCCCCCTCCCCCAGTAATCTGTGCATCACAGAACCTACCGTTCACAGATTCTACAGTATTGTAACAGATTATGTAACTCCGGCAATTGCTGCTATTTTGTTGACACATCCCACTGTACATTGTTTACTCTTATTTATCGTTACTATATATTTTTATTAACTCCTTACATTCCTCATGTTATCCAACCTTATTCTGTAAAGTGCTCTGAGAACTTCGGGACATGTCTACACTTTATACAAATCCTCAAATAAATACATAAATACACTCGTCCATTTACACATTCCTCTCAATGACATATGCAGCCACTCCAGAAAACTGCCTACAACCTACATGTCACTCATACATTAGCTGTACATATTGTGTGAGAAATGAATGCTAGAACTAGTCTGTTCTGCTAGATCTGCTCTGAAGGAAATGGAAGACTGCATTATTGCACTTGCACTGCTGCTGTCCGCTTTGTCATAGTCCTGGGATGGGAAAGGCTTGTGCTGATGCTTTTCTAGCTCTACCTGTCCTCTGAAATTGGGAAGCTTGTATCGTTTCTGCTCAAGGCGCAGCTGTTCTATGAAGAGGGGTGCTCAACTGCTGTTGCCCCATCTTATTACAAACATGGATCATTTGAATGTCCTTCTATAACATGCTCAGGCCAATAAAAGCTTTTGTTAGACCAAGGCCAAACACTAGTTGAGGGGTCCTGACCTAGAGACCCTGGTTTCAATCACACCTTTAGCAAACTGGGTGATCCTGGGCAATTACTTTTCTTCCTTCTGCCCACTTTCCGTGACCATCACATTTAAGAGCACCTAGAAACAATTCATTTCAGGCTATGAGGGTACAAAAATCTACCATATAGAGTTTAATTGACACTAATGTTGCTTCATCTTTAACAGCAATAAAAGCCTTTATATGTTTCTCAAGGCAACTGACTCACCTCTTGGGTCACTAATACAATTATCATCAGGTCAGAAGGGGGACATGGGATACCCTTTGAGAAACGCGAGTGGCAAAAGTCTATTTAGGAAACCTGGTTTCATTCCCAGCTTCCAAGATTGATTTAACAGAGGGACCCTACCCGAATACTTTTCTTCCCTCCCTTTCCCTAATCATTACATCTAAGACAAACTTTTGTTTACCTCAGTTCAGGAGGTACACTATACAACAATCTCTCTTGTGTATAGTGTAAAAGACCACGATGTTACCTTATCTATAACAACAAAGGCTTGTATAGGATAAGCAACAGAACTGAATTGTCTCTTCAGTCATTAACAAAACTGTCTCGGCAGCAAGAATGTGGTTCGCTAATTCTAATAAAGGCCACTCAGTGCAGTGATATATTCTAAGGTGCTTAAGTGAAACAATCCTAAATAAAATGTTGTTTATGTAAACGTTTGTACCCGAGATATAAGTAAAGTATAAGTCCGAGACACTTACAAAATGGCACTGGGTCCAGGATGAACGGAGAGCTATTCTTCTCAATGCCCACAGTGCTGCTTTTCCAGGCAGGATGCAAAAAAGATGGGGTTGTTCCGAATTACTGGACCCAGCCATCACTGACTAACCTGAACTCGTTACGCGTTACTGGAGCTGATGGTGAGACAGGAGATGATTGGGGATTGGGTGTATGGTTTGCAGTCTTGATACCTATGAACTCTCACTTCCTACACCCAGTCAGCTGCGTGTGTGGCTTGGCAGTGTGGGCATGGCTTCTTTCATAGTGCAGGCTACGAATACAGTGGCAGGCTCTGCAGAACATACTGCACGTGTTGATAGCCTTGCTAAAATTACATTGCAAGGTTTCTTCAAGGAATGGGGCCAGAGGAAATGTACCCAATATATAGTGGCATGTAAATTCGTGGCATAGAATGGAGTGGCATAGAGTAGGGGGGCGTAGAGTAGCACTGACTTGAGTGGCATATCGTTTTGTCGAGTGACACAGAGTGGACTGGTGTAGAGTATAGGTACATAGACTAGAGTGACGTGGCTTAGAGTAGCACTGGGTTGAGCGGCATAGAGCACCAAACATGTTGATGGGAAAGAGAGTTTGTTACTCCAGCAATCCTTTTCTTAATACTATTGAAGGGAGAAACCACTAAACAACGTTTTAGCTCACGCACATTCAATTTTATTTTAGGACTGACAATTTAACAAAGGCAGGGCATAAATGGTGACATAAGTGCTGCACTCAACCTAAGGAACCCATAACTAGGAGAATTACAAATCGTGAACAGTAGTACTCTCGAATGTTCCTCAGTGCAAGACATGGTAGCCACTGGTGAGGCGTACCACACTAGATAGGTGAGTGGTCATCATATGAATGTATGTAAATTCCATTAAGGGTTTGGCTGTTTCTTCCAAGAGTTTTGTACTTCTCGCAAGTTTATGAAAATTATACGACAGTCTTTAATTTCTCTGACTGCCTCTTTAGTGTGTTAGCTATATTTGTTGTACCTGTCGTTATGTGTGCGAGAATCCTATTCCTTTCCTTTTGCAGCTACCACATTTCCTTAACTTATCACTAGTGTTATGGAAGGCTGCTCTGCTGCTATACTAGTTGTACCTTTATTGTGTTGTGGAGTGTGGTATTAAACTGTATACTACACATAATTCTTGTTTAAATGCATGTGAGTGAAAAAATGAACCCTCCCAATATATGTGTGCAGAGTTTACATTTGGAGTTACACGTGAAACAAGCAATTTTCTTTAAAGAATTAGATGACTTTTGACAAGTGGCCAATTCTGGGATTTTAGCCAACGGCACATTGCACGCTGAGGTTTTTGAATCCAAACTGTTAAAAAGAAAACTACAAGCCCCAAAATGCAACATGCTATTGGTTGGAAAGAAACAGATAATGATACTCTTTGCCCAAGAGTCAAAGCACAGAGTTGTGAATTGCAAAACAAAATGTTTCTGCTGGTTTTCTGCTTTTTGTTTAGTAGGCAGGCACAGGTTAAACTAGCCCAGAGGGGGGCAGGGCAGAGATAGCCTTTCAGATGCAATACCAGCATCTCACTGGTAACTGGTTAACATTAAAACCTACAAAAGGCATCCTTTACCACAGAAATGTGAGAAGCAGCAGTTAGAGGTGTCTATGGGCACACAGAAAGGACAATTAAGTCCTGTCTCCACTATTCCCAAACATATCCTCGGCCTACAACTTCGTCCAGTTTTGATGGTTAGCTGACAACACTACTGTGTTGCCCCACGACGAAGAAGTGCAGACCAGCAGTGGTGGCTAGCCTAAATAAAAGACGGTGGGTATGAAGGCACTTGACTCACCATAAATTTGGGAGTATGATGGGTGTGGCACTTCTCTTTGCTATCCATGAACAGGAACACGAAGGACATCCTTCCTGATTGTGGAACACAACTCCAACCAATCCTGGAGCTGCACTCATGCTGTGAAAGCATGCTCCAGCATTAGTGATACTATGCTGAGGTTGGGGCCTGTGCTAGCAACCCCCAGGCTGTTTTACATCCTTTGAATTGCTGGGTCTACAGTGCGCATGTCGGGCTGGCCTTCATAAGACGGCCGGCTATACGACGTGCGCACTGTAGACCAGGGCTGTCATCCTGCATTTGCAAGATTCAGCCCTGCCCCCTTTGCTGTGGTAAATAAAGAAAATGGCATTGCCATGCCACTTTACTAATTTGTGTTTGCCTGCTGCCCTTGCAGCAGGCGGGGCTAAACTCCTTCGCTCCTAAGGAGGAGCCGCCACTGCAACTTTAAAATGCAGGTGTCTGCACTGATCTTTCAATTTTAAGCACTTGGACAAAAAAGCTTTGTTGTTAAATAAAAATATCCCCGGATGTATCTTTCTGAAGACGGTCCCAGCCTGCATTGCATGTGGGATTAGAACAGCAGGCTTAATACAAATACATTATTGTTACAGTGCTTCCTTTTACAAATGTCAGCGCTAAAACATGTTCCGGTATTAAACTATTATTAGGCAGCCGCTGTTACTTGATGTGAGACCTTTCTGTTAATGGGAGCGCTACAACCTGGCTGGGCCTACTTGGGTAGTGGTTCCCTTTAATAAGCCTGCTTGAGTTTTTTTCTTATCCTCCCAACTGCAGTCACTTTCAGAAAGTTGAAATCTTTTGATTTTGACCAGTCATATCTCACCACAACTAGTATTGTCTCTGACTGATTAAAAAACACACATATGTTACTCTTGTTCAGGACGCCGCTGATTAAAAGCGACCCCTGACCCCCCCTGCGTCTAGAAACTGTCAGAGCCTCCGGCTCTCTAGCCTCACCTCGAACTTCCGGGTCCACCATCTCAGGTGACGAACCCGATCACGTGTGCTCGGACCCTCCCACCCCGAGGCCCAGCCACTATAGAAGAGACAGCCGTATTCGCCACTCCTCACTGCATGCAAGTGAGTGTGGTGTATGCTGTGGTCCTGAGGCGGAAGCCGGGACATCGTTGTAACTTGCTAATTTTAACTTGCTGCTTGAGTTAAAAGCTTCACTTTGTTTTACACGTGCACTTAGGAAAAGCCTATATTTTAAAATTGTTCACTTGGTAAAAAGCGCAACTGACAGAATTACTCTTGTTCAGGACGCCGCTGATTAAAAGCGACCCCTGACCCCCCCTGCATCTAGAAACTGTCAGAGCCTCCGGCTCTCTAGCCTCACCTCGAACTTCCGGGTCCACCATCTCGGGTGACGAACCCGATCACGTGTGCTCGGCCCCTCCCACCCCGAGGCCCAGCCACTATAAAATGTATCCTCCCCCCAGGAGGCGCAGCAGACGGGCGCAGCGGCGGCGCCGGCGGGGCGCCGAAGACGCGCCAAAGGCAAGCCCGTCTGCACCCGTCCACGACCGACCGGGACCAGGGGCCACAAACGCTGGTCAAACCTCTCGCATACGCTACTCCTCCGAAACCCTCCTGCAAATACGAGGCCACGCTAATGATTCGTGCCACACTTCTTGGGACCCCACCGCCCATCACTTCAAATGTTCACATTGCATGTTTCAAAGCTACTCTCCCACACACACCCCCACATTCCGCATGTTTCTGCTTAATTGCAGATCCCTCCCTAAACATGCTATTGAGATATCCCTGTGATCCTGGATAAAGACCCCGATGCCATATTCCTTACGGAAACTTGGCTCAAAACTGACTCCGACCCCAATGTCATCCAAGCTCTACCTGCGGGATATCAAATATTCCGAGCTGACCGCTCCATAGGAAAGGGTGGCGGCATTGCCATCATTTATAAAAACTGTTACACCCTCCGTTCCTTCCCAATTGACCTACCAAGCTGTGAACATCTCACCTTTTCGCTGGATTTCTCCCCTACCTGCACTTTTTCAGGGACCCTAATTTATCGACCACCTGGCACTCTGACCAAGTTTATAAACCAGCTTGCCTCAGCGGTTGCCAGCGGCATCTGCTCCTCACCTAATTATACCTTACTAGGTGACCTAAATGTGCACCTGGATGACCCCTCGGATACAGCAGCTACTGAACTCTGCAATAACCTTCGAGCACTAGATCTCTCCCAGCTAGTACTGCACCCCACCCATGAAAAGGGTCACCTTTTGGATCCCATCTTCAGTAACTGCACTCATCTTACAGTTGATCCACCCACCATCCTTCCTTGGACGGACTATTTTCTGATACCATTTTTTTGGGCTCCTTTAGGCCATCCGCCCTCTCCTCCCTGTGTCCCTAGCAGAAACCGTAATAGGTCACAACTCAACACCAACTTATGGACATCCACTCTGGAATCAACTATCCCGCTGAACAACCCCGACCCGATTATCAGTAATGATAACTTTAACACCTGGATCACCTCCTCTTTAGGCCGCACCATCCCTTTTAGTGACAACCATTCCAAACAAAGACCTAAAAACGCCCCTTGGTACTCTCAAAACCTACGCACTCCCAAAAGAGAATGCAAGAGACTTGAACGGAAATGGCGCCTTGATTATTCCAACACCAGCAAAACTGAACACCGGGCGTCCATAAAATCCTACAAGTCTGAGATAAAAAGAGCTCAAGCAAGCTTCTTCGAAATTAAGATCATCGAAGCAGCATCAAAGCCCAAGGAGATTTATCAAATCGCCAAAAAATTGCTCAAACTCCCCGACCAACCTCCAGATCCCCTGACCGCCCAAACCCGCTGCAATGAACAGGCTGACTATTTTTACAACAAAATAGCCACGATTTACTCCTCGTTTCCCCCTCCCTCTCACTCCTGTCCAGAACAGCAGCACAGCAGACCCTCCCCTTCCACCTTTCTGGATACCTTTCCGCCGTTGGTACCTTCTAAATTGGAGTCCCTAACTCTTCAGGTCAAATCAGGATCTCCTAGCGACCCCGCCCCAGCTCGCTTTCTAAAAACTGTACTGCCTACCATTCTTCCCACTATCCAGAACCTGATCAATAATTCCCTCTCAACTGGGCTGGTTCCCCCTATGTGGAAACAAGCCACAGTCAAAGCCCTTTTGAAGAAACCAAATCTGGACCAGATGAACCCGGGAAACTACCGTCCGATCACTTTACTACCATGGTTAACTAAAGTCGCAGAAAAGTACGTGAATCAGTGCCTTGTCAAATTCCTAGAAACAAACAACTCCCTGGACACCTCACAGACTGGGTTCCGCCCGATGCACGGAACTGAAACTGCTTTATTAGCAGTAACAGAGGGAGCTAGAAAGATCGTAGATGAGGGCGGCACTGCAGCTATTATTTTGCTGGATCTCAGTGCCGCCTTCGACACGGTGAATCATGACATCTTATGTCACAGAATGTCAGAACTAGGGATAACCTCCACTGCGGCAGCTTGGCTCCACTCCTTTCTCTCTGATCGATCATTTCGAGTCTGTGAGGGTAACATCACCTCGCACAGCAAACCTCTCAGCTGTGGGGTCCCCCAAGGTTCGTCCTTGAGCCCCACGCTGTTTAACATTTACATGCTCCCCCTTGCAGAAATATTACGCCCTTTTGGCGTTCAAGTCGTGTCCTACGCCGACGACACGCAACTGGTGGTCACCCTATCTCACGCCTCCTCATATTCTAGTGATCTCAGAGGCTGTATGGAAGCAGTATGTACCTGGATGAGCCAGTCCTACCTAAAGCTCAACGGCGACAAAACTGAGCTAATGGTTCTGGGCAACTCCCCCCAAAAAACTATTTACTCCTTGTGGCCACCAGCACTAGGCCCTGCCCCCCCAGCTAGGGATACCATCAAGAGTCTGGGCATATGGCTGGACAATGCATTAACATTCGGCCACCAGGCAACTATACTAGCAGCCACCTGTATGAGTATCATCAGATTGATAGGAAAGATCCTGCCACTCCTTCCTTCTAAGGCCAGACAGATTCTGGTACAGGGTCTAATTCTCTCCCGGCTTGACTTCGGTAACGCTCTATATTTAGGAGTCCCGAAGCCACCCTGAAAAAACTTTAGGTCATCCAAAACTGCGCTGCTCGGACTCTCCTACGCATTCCTCGCCGGTAATCAGTGAAAACTGAACTAAGAGCCCTCCACTGGCTGCCAGTTAAGGACAGAGTCAACTTCAAAAGTATGTGCATCGCCCACCGGGCCTACTGGAGGAAAGGAGCAATCCTTAATCACACCCTGATCACCCCCTACCATCCTAACAGGCAGCTAAGGTCTGCCCTCGCCCACCAAGTCATCATCCCCAGGTTTAAAAGACAAAGAAGTGGAGGTAGAATGTTCTCTACAAACGTGGCAAGGCTCTGGAATTCCCTTCCTCTTTCCATTCGCTCAGAATCAAACATCCTGCTTATTAGGAAAAAATTAAAAACCTTTTTTTTCAGCAGATAACCTGACACTCCCCACTCACTTGTCTCTCAGATACAGCGCTGGGACGCCTGCGGGAAACTGTCGCGCTATACAAAAAACCAATTCAATTCAATTCAATTCAATATGTGTTATGCCTAGCAGCCACACTTAAGCTGTGGCCAACAGTCGAGTGGGCCAGTGGGCTTTGCTTCCTGCCAACAAGTAGGCATGTGCGGTTTGGTGTCCAAGGTTATTTTAATGGCTTTTTTTGGAGGCGTGCTTCTGGCTAACCTAAACTTGCAGTTCTTGTTTGACATGACCTCAAGTGTGTAGTAATGTCAGGGGCGTAACACGCCATGCAGCCCCAGCGTGCAGAGGGACCCCCAACCCTCCAGGAGTCCCTAACCATTCCGAGTGAACCCTCCCACTCAGTAACTTTTTGGACACTCTGGTGCTGACCCAGATGTCTGCCTCCTCAGCATGTTTCCTGGGGTCAGTCAACTTGCTATCAACCAGGTGTTGGCAGAGCTCTGGAAAACAAAAGTTAAGTATGTGCTCCTTCAAAATTAAGTTGTATGGGTCTGAATAATAACCACCCTTGCTGCCCCTCACCGAGTGTTCAGTGCCTTGCTAGCATAATCAAGAAAATCCTTCCATGTTTGTAATGAGATCTTGTGGCTCCCCTTGAATTTCAGCCTATCCTCTCAAGGGTCAGTTCAAACTTACTGACTAGGATGGCATTCATAGCAGTGTAGAGTGTCTGATCCTCTACCACAAGGGTTAAGAGAGTATTCCCCTCCCCCCATTGTAGGCATGCATCTCCAGAGACCGCCACACCAGTATTCCTCAGGGACCTTGTATTCTCTTAAAGCAACTTCATATGCTGAAAAACGTTTGTCTGTCATCCCCCACCACATAACAGGGCACCAAATCCTTTGGTATACATACATACCCTTGTTTTAGCAGTGGGCACTGTGGCTATGCTGCCACCATTACTGCTGGACTCCAACTGTATTGCTCTTACGTCGCGTTCTTTTAAGCTGAGATCATTGGCCATGTTCATCTGCTCCATGGTCAGCTTTTTCTCCTCAAGAGGCTGCTTCTTCTCCAATTTAGCAGGGGCCTGCTCCTTCTCAATGAAGCACCTTACTCTTTTTCTATTTCCAATTTTGCAAGTGCCTTCTCTTGTCTAATTTGGCTTGGTCTGTTCTCTATCCTGCTGCTCTGGGGACAGGTTCCTTAAAGACACACTGCTGCAGACTTCTAGTCCTGGGAGGATGTTACACCTGCATCAATTGTCTGCATGACAAGGCCTCCTGACAGGTCTTCCTCCTCAGACTCTAACCCTTCCACCTCATCATCTGTGTTGGCCTGGTGAACTGCTCCCCATACTCTTAAGGCTTTTTGAAGTTCTGCCTTCTTGGCACTTCCCTTAGTGAACACCCGTCTTTCTTGGCAGATCTCCTCGAGGTCACTGTGAAGGTCTCCATATTGAATACCATTTTGCCATAAAAGGCCGCAGACATTGCAGATAGAGAATGAGTATTTGGAAAAAGCCTTTTGGCAAAATCAAAGATGTTAATTTATCACATGCACTTTAGTACTGGTCAGCAGAAGTAAAGTGCACAGAGTCCTAAGGCCAACAAAAAGAATCAGCAAAATGAGGAGGTAAGCAGAAAAAAAGTCTGGGGAAAGACCACCCCCAGGCTGACAGGTCTGACACTAACAAATGCAAGCTTGCACATATGCACACTTGGGTAAACGTGTCTTTGCATGTTAGCACTTTAAAACCAGACCAAAGCTATTGCCAGTGCTTATCTTCCTGTAAGGAGGGGGGGAGATTTTATGTTGTGGGGACGTTAGGATCCTGCAGGCAGAGTCCTCACCAGGTCCACAGCCAGGACATTGCCCAGCCGGGACTAGACAGGAAGTGTGGGGAGGACAAGGAATTCCAGGATAGAGGAGGGCAGGGACAGCATGGATGGAGACATCACCCTCCAGGACTAGAGGAACAACAGCAGAGAGCCTTTCAATAACAAAGAATAGAGTAGTAAGACATCAGTGCCAGTGTGCTCATTTGCCTGCGGATCTTTGCATCACGATGCAGCAAGCAGGAGTTTGCTTGGTAGACATCCCTCCTTTGTGAGCTTCATACCTTCACAGAAAAAGGAGTCCAAGGAAACTCAGTTCTCATGGGATTTTTTGGTATGCTGTGTTAAGAAAAAGACCCAGTAGCTGTGCCAACCTGTTTATAATTCAAGACTCTTCAAGCTATTCTTCCTAGCTGCCCGACATGCAAGTCGGGAAAAGAGGAACCCTCAGTAAACACAGAGGAGCTGTCGACTTGGGAATATTCAACAACAAAAAAATTGCGCCCTTTTCTGTTTCAGAATGTATTCAAATAAGGCATAGCTTTATATGAAGCAATAGACCGCAAGCAAACTAGAAACTCTACAGCTAAAGTTTTAAGATAGACTTCTGATCTCTGCCCTAAGACAAAAAACTCTCATAAAGGTTTAAAACAAAAAAACGTTTTTCGAATGTCAACGCGACTAAGGCACGTCTGAACTTCAATAACATATTTTCAAGCGTTATTCCTAACTGCTCCAGTTTTGTAATGTGCTTTATACCGGCATTGAGTCATGTCTCTGTCATAATTACATAATATTATATAAATGTGAGTGATCTGTTATAGGAATTTTCTGTTAGGAACGCGTTGCTTAACTTTATTGAGCATCCTGAAAAATGCTACGGCCATTTCCAGAATCTGTGTGTGTTGATGTGGATAAGGAAAGACTGTTGATGGGGGAGGTGGTCTGCAGCCATCTTTAGCGCATCTTGCATCCCAATGCAGAAGGAAATGGACAATAATGTAACAGACGATGCTGATGCGGTTTGTCTGCTTTCTTAGTTAGTTTGCACTAATAAATATAGTGTATTTGCACAGTGTGTTATGTTTCAGTGAAAGGATCAGTTTATGCAGGTTGCTTCAGGAATATTTATGCGGCACGAATGGCTGAGTAATACTGTGCATTTCTTGTGAAGCATTGATTTGCACAAAGCGAGGTCAGTGCGTCCTACTTTCAGCAACGTGAACTCGTGCTGCTAGATCTTTCATTGGTTTACAAAACCACAGGCCATGGCATTCCCATCAGAAGACTGAAAGAATAGGCAGGAACGACCGGCATCACCAAAAAACCAACCCTTCCTCTCCGTCCTCGGTCAGTAGGTGTGAATGGCGCCAATAGTATCTGTCACTTGTAAGTGGGCTTGCAGTTTATGTCAGTTTTTCCTTGTTGCAACCGTGCCTTCATCGGAAATGCCATATGTATGTAAATGTATGCATACTATTTTCTCACATGAGATCACTATGGTTGGTCAGCAAGACATTAAAAAAATGCCTTGATGACGTCTATTGAAAGTGAACTCTTTCCTTCAAAACAGAGATAGTATTGCTAGCTGCTGCCACAATTTTACCCATTCCATTTGTTAGCCAAGATTTTCCACCATTATTTCTCACAAAGTAAAACAATCTAGTAATTATTTTTGACGCAGAGCCATCTATTGCTCACCAGAAGAATGCAGGGGTTAGGATAGTTAAGTGTCACGGCCCATGTTTCAAACAAATCTTCTGCTTCTTCAATCAAAGCATTTTTTGGAACTAATGCCAGCCTTTGGATGGGCGCCCTGAACTACTTCAACATCCCCTATACAGGTATTTCAAACAAGCAAATTGGCAGACTGCTAAGAGTGCAAAATGAGGTAGTCAAGCTTCGTATTAATCCTATGAAATAAAATGAACCCATATAAAACATGCCTTCAGCTCACTCCTTGTTATCCCGGTAGAGGCAAGTAATGTAAATCAAAATTCTACACCCTATGACCAGAGCATATTAGTGCAAAGGTCAGTGAAACTTCCATAAACTGGTGTCACTCTTCACACCAGCCAGAGCCATTCGCTCTAGCACTGCAGTGCCGACCAAGCAGAAATGCTGCAACGCCCTCAGAGTACAGGGCCCTAGACTGAATGGGCCAAACAGCATATTCTGTGAGAAACTCAACCATCCATATATATTACATTAAAATACTGCACACTCTAAAAATGCCCTCTATTATATACTGAACTATGCATCCTCCTTTCATAAAATCTCCGCTTCTTTTATCTTTCCATTGTTTACCTTTCCTCCCTCTATTTCACACTTTGGAAAAATATTCCCTCCTGTACTCCTGCCTTGAAATTTCCCCTTTCATCCTCACAACTTTCTTTCATTTTAGTTCTGAGTACGCTCTTTGTTTTTCTGGCAGTTCTTCTGTCATATTTTCATCCACTCACTTTTAAAGTTTGCCTTAGGAATATGTGTTTGACCAAGTATTGAACGTGCTCATGCTTTTAGATCTTGTTAATGTGGGTGACCAGGGCCCTAGGATATCTACATCACAAAAGCACACCCAAACATTGGGTGGAGCAGGAATGGTGTTAAGCTCAAAGGGGCATATTTATGAAAATGTGGCGCAGTGCAGCGTAGCAAGTCACCTTGCTGTGCTGCACTGCGTCACAGGCAAAGGGCGGGAATGTACCGTATTTGAGACATACAGCTCATACCTCACTTTTCTCCTGTGCTGGTGCACAATGGGCGGCCAAGCGCCAATGCAGGCACCCATGCACCATGCTGCAATGGTGCCTGCTTTGCATGGAGAAATGTTTTTGTGCAGGAAGGGACACCTTCCTGCACAGAAGCAGTCCTGAGAGGCATATTCCTCATACTATGTGTGCTGCAGAATGAGGCACACATATAAAGAGTAATTAACATGGAGAAATGAAGACATTCCCCCGTTACGCCTCTCCTGGGGAGGAGTACCTTTTTGGAACTTCTCAGGTTTACAAGGTCTTGTAAATCAGAAATGCATCAAAACCATGGAAGTTGCGTGGGAACAGCCACTTAAAACCCATGCAATGCATTCCCAGAGCAAAGTAATGTAATGCAGCGATTTGCATTGTATTGCGTTACTTCAGATTATTTGGAGCCACTCAAAGCCATGTAAAGTTGCTTTGCGTGACTTCAAAAATCTGGTTTAAGGTTTATGTGGCTCTTGCACTACATTGTGTGGTGTTAGAGTGACGTAAACCGGGTCATAAATATGGCCCAGATTCTATGAGGCAAACTGTCCCTAGAGCAGTGTTTCCCAAACTGTGTGTCACGACCCACTAGAGAGTCAGGAGCTGGTTTTTGGTGGGTCATGAAAGTCCAAGCAATACATATAGATGTCTTTAATTACTATATTTATCTTGTCATGTTTGTCATATTTTATGTCTTCAAAGACAGAGTTCAAATGTCAGGCTATGTCTTCTGGCATTGGTATTTACAAACTGCTCTCCCTGTGCAGACATAGAAATAAAAGTAAAGTGTAATATGTGACAATATTGCTGGGGTATGAAAGGCTGAAGGTAAAAGGAAAGGCTGTGGGATGTCCTGTTTTTGTAACATACAAAAAATGTAATTACCTGTAAATGAACAATTCACATTCAATAGTTCAGAAAACAAAAATGAAGTCCTTTTTTGTAATTCTGAAGTGTGATGGATTCAAAGGTTTTAACAGTTTTAAATAAATCAAAACACTTTACTGGGTGAAGCATAAAGGTTAAATATTTTCGGAAACCTGACTTTCACACTATTATTGTGTACTATATAGCTTTATCAAAAATTTATAATATCTGTGCTCTTTCGGATTCATATCCAAGAAATTTTGCATGTCTATTTGGAAGATATGTATACATTCTTCTTTATAACAATGTACAATTATTGCATATATATTTTATTTCAGCCCTGAAGAAGCAAATATAATTCGCGAAACACGTGTTTGTTTGTGTAAAACTTTTGAAGTGTGATGTAACTGTTAGCTATTGGTTTACCTTCAGAAAAATAAATTCTACAATTTTGGAATTAAAAAATAGACTTTGTTGTATTGTTAAAGTCATTTCAAAATATTTTATTTCTTTTTCGTTTTTACCTCGTTTTTATTTTTGCGAGGTGTACAGACGTATTAAAAATCAAATATATGTTATATATTGAAACAGCCATACAAAACTGAAAGAGAAAAAAGCAAGCCATAACCACAACAAAGAAAGTTCCCAAAATAAATAATACTTATACAGAGACAATCCAAGACCGTCCTCAATCAGTTTGGTAACATACCATTCGAGGAAATTCCAAATACAATTGAATCTTAACATTGAGCAAATGGATCGAGTTTTGTCTAATGCATGTTCTTTTTCATAAATATCCTTCATAAGAACCAGCCAATCGAATAATGAAGGAGGATTAGAGCTGATCCACTCTCTAGCTATGTAGAGACAGGCTGTCACTAATAAAATAGACATTAAAAATCCCATTTAAGGATCACCACATATCTTATGCCCCAGCATAATTTCTTTAAAGGATATAGTTGAATCAAGGTTCAGATGTTGACTAATATATTGTGTGACTTTTTCCCAAAAATCTGATGGTTTAGGGCATGAATAAAACCTATGAAAGATATTGGCCGCCTTTTGACCACATTTAGGGCTGCTTGTTTTATCCGTACTCCCACTGCCTGATGGTTGTGTTGCTAGTTGCGACTTTATTATTTTATCCGAAGAATAATATAGCATGCAAATAGTTCGGAACTGTTGCAGCTTTAAACTAACAGAATGTACTGAATTATTTAATTTGTCTAAAGCCATTGTGATTTCAGATATTTCTATATCCATATTCAAAGTCTGGCTCCATTTATTTTCTAATTCACTGAGATCAGCACTTCTGGCACCCCACAAATGCCCATACATCGTACTAATTCTAGTTTTGTAAGCAAGATTTAAGAAGCAGGTAAGAGCTACATGAGAGTGTGGCAAATGCATTAATTTGTGTTTGAAAAAATAGTCTCTAAATTGTAAGTATTTTGAAAATGACTGGTTTGGAAGGCCACAAAATTATTGCAATGGTAAGTAGGTAGAAAAGCCAAAATGATCATACAGCTGTCCCAATCTACCAATACCTTGTCTAGCCCAGTTAGTAGCAGATCCATCATGGAATATGTTCAGAAGGGATGGATTATTCCATAATTTAAAATATTCTTGTCTAGCAAGATCCTCAAAAGTAAGCGAAAAATAACCAAGGTTTTCCTTCCAGATATGTACAATGTCCCTACCGGTCTTGAATCAAACCTTTCATAATAGTTAGGATCGTTAATCCCATACAAAACATACGATTGCCATTATCTAACGCTAAAATAAGCCCATAATATGGGAGTTTATCAGTTAAAAGACTTGCAAAAGCCCTGTAAATGCTGCCCAGAAATACAATTTGATATCAGAAAGTTGCAGGCCACCAAATTTATGAGAGAACTTGAGAGATTTTATCGATCAACAAGCTTGTTTATAGCCCCAGCTAAGGCTACTAATTGCATCCTCTAACTTACGAAAAAAGTATTTGGGAACCGGTATAGGAATTGCCCAGAACAAATATAGAAATTTAGGTAAAATATTTAAATTATATTAATTTGACCGATAATAGTTATTGGCAACTTATTCCAATTCTTAAACTGTTTTATTACTGTCTGTAGCAATGTTTCATAGTTTAATCTCCAGATTTGATTCACATTTTTGGTGATCCTGATACCTAAATATGTAGCCACTGTGCAAGTTCCGCAGATAGATGTGTCAGGTGGCATATTATATACTATTTGTTTTTTACTTATATTAAGATTATATCCTGAGAAGAGCCCAAAATGTTTAGCTTCTTCCTGTATCATACCAATGGTAGTTACTGGGTCTGATGTAAAGACTGCGATATCGTCCGCGTATGCGTCAGCTTTGAGTTGATGCGCACCATTACTAAATGAAATGATGTCTCCATTTTGACCTAATTCTTCAATAAAAGACTGGACATAAAGAGCAAAAAGCAAGGGAGATAGTGGGCACCCCTGCCTCATGCCACGTTGTATTGATAATGTTTTAGAATACAGATTAGCATATGTTAACTTAGCCTGCGGGTTGGTATATAATGCCTTGATCCAGTTGATAAACCGATCTGGTAGTGCATTGTTACGTAATATCCACCATAATGCATCCCATACCACCCAATTGAATGCTTTCTCAGCATCTTAAGAGAATCATCCCCATAGTGCTCGATGTTTTGTTAGCAATATCAAATACAGTTATGGCTGTATTAACATGTGTGGTGGTATCCCTGCCTAAAATAAATCAGTGTTCGTGTTCGGATACCAAACCCGGCATATATGATGCCAAAAGATTTGCCAATACTTTAGAAAATCTTTTAGCATCAGTATTAATGAGGGATATTGGGTGATAAGACCATCTGATGCATCAATTCTTGAAACAGTGGAAGAATTAAAGTTTTAAAGGTTTTATAAAACTCCAGCAGTAGGTCATCGTCCCTGGCTCCTTTGCCTGAAGGTAGAGCAGCTATAGCAGGTACAATTTCATCTTCTGTTATATCAAGCTGTAAATTATGTATAGCATCTGGATCGAGAGCAGAAGGCCTCGATGATTGTAAATACTCTTCAGCCAGCTAGATATGAAACAGGTACATACTCTCCTGTGAAGTAAGGAAGGGAATAACAAAGCCCTTTTGACTAAATACTACAAATCCTCCCTTTGGCTAGTTTCCACATTGCCTAAGGGTGCATTACTTTACCTTCCTTCAGGCATACATCAGAGACCCCCAGGTGCCCTAGCATTACTAACACAGTGTTACTCTTAAAGGAAATAGTTGACAATACTTCAAGATGGAATTAAACAGATAGTTTTTCGCTTTGAACCTTATTTATGATAAAAAAGTAAAAGTGAAAGGCTCCTGCACCTATCAAGGCACAAAAGGCAATGATCTTTACAGCTTAGATCATCGCACCTTTGGGAAGGTCGAGGAGCTGGTTCAAAATACACCCTTCTAATCTCTGCCATGGGATTCCCCTGTCTATTGCTTACACTCCAGCCCCATTAGCCTGAGCTATAAGTTTGCCCTGGATCACCCTACTTAATGGCTCAAAAGTATAACTGCCAAATTCATAGCCAAACCTTTTCAGGGCCTTCACTTCGGCTGATATCACAAGTTTCCAAGAACCCATATGTTTGTCCCAGTGCAGATCATCAGAAAAATTCATAGCCAGTACTTATATTTTCTTTCCAGCCGTAAATTCCCTAGGAACTACGTAAAGCTCCTTTTCTTTTTTGCGAAATACAGTGTCTTTGTTTTATGAACATTAATAGTTAATTTATTTTCAAGACAGTAGGAGTTCAGAGCATTGAGTTTTCTTTGGAGCCCAATAGGTGTAATATCCATCCCTACAAGATCATTCACACACAATAGGCAGCTAGTATGTTTGTCCTAAGTCTTCAGTGAGAAACTCTATGAGTTGCACTTAACGACTGGGGAACTTCTGCAATAAACAAACTAAATAGCAAAGGCGCTAGTACACACCCCTGGCACAACCCATTCTCCACTGGAATTTTCCTCGGCAAGCTATCTAACCCATCTAGGTCAACCTGAACCCAGTTACCACAAACCTAACAGAGCCCCAGAGATATTATACTGGTGGAGTTTGTGCGAGAGGGACCCCTGTCCACTTTGTCGAAGGCAGCCTGGAATTCAACGAAGCAGCAGCTCAAGCCACCTGCCAGTTCCATTGACCTCTGTGCAACTCCCCACAGAGTAAAACAGCGGTCGATTGTAGAATATCTTGGTGTAAAACCCCCTTGCTCAATGGTGATCAGCACAGAATTGAAAGCCCAAGCGACTAAATGCTTCAACAAGGTTTGGGCAAACGATTTAGAAGTAATATCTAACAGGCCAATCAAGCGATAATTAGCAGGCTGGTCCAATTTGCCTTTTTGTGGATGGACATAACTATGGCTCGTCTCGGAGGATTTGGGAGACAGCCTAACAACGTTACCGGCTTAAAGAACACACTCAAAATGATACCTCACTTCCTAGGATCGTTCTTAAAAATCACAGATGGCAAACCATTGAGGCTACCTGACCCAGGGGTGGGCTCCCCGGGAAACAGCAAGTGAGCCAGACCTGGGGATAGTGTCCCCAGAGCCAATAAAGGCTCAGGAAGAGGTGCTGCGGCTTGCTCCCTCGCTTTTTAAAAAGGTAGTGGTCTTGGGGGATGGGGTCCTCAGGGCTTATTTAAGGCTTAAGGAGGGGGAGTGCACAACTCCCCTACCCTTTTGATGACATTTCTGCCCTAGGAGTGGGTTCCCAGGACCTGTGATGGCTCAAGGATAGGGATACGTGACCCCTCCCCTTTTGTTTGTTAATTTCAGCCCCAGGGGAGGACTCCCCGGAGCCTATGATGGGTCGTGGAGGGGTGCATGTGGCCACCCCCCACTTTTTTGCTGAGTTTAGCACCGGGGGTGGGCTCCATGGAGCCTATATTGTCTCAGGGATGAGTGCCACACTTCTCTCTCCCCTTAGTGAAAGAAAAGTGTCCCGGCCGCCGTTTTTTCCCTTTTTTTCTGATCCTGTAGGAGTCCCATGGTTCAATGATTGCTGATTGTTTTGGGGGGTTTAGCACTGGAGTGGTCTCCTGTGTCTGTCCCTGGGGCCTTGGTAGTGCGGGGTATTCTTATCCTGTCCCCTTATATATTTTTTTATTTAAAACTTAAAACTTCAGGGCAGGATACAAAATCACTGAGTCTTGTAATGGCTGCCAAAATTTTTCTGATGTTGCTGGAAGCTAATATGAGCCCTCGCTCCTGCAGGAGTCTCATTCCTGCGGGAGCAAATCGGCCCAAGGGGAAAAAAGCTCTGAGGACCAATCAGAATGCCCCATTTTTAAATTGGCAGTCCAGCGAGAGTCTCTCAAGTCTCTTTCAGACCCAACTGTCCAGATACACAAATATTTCTGACCATCAATTTCTAAAAAAATACTGAACGGATTGACACCAAATCACAAAAGGCACAATCTGCAGACCAAAATCTAGATTCCTGCCAAATTTGCTGTAATTCTATCTGGAATTTTGTGTTTTGCGACCCCCCCCCTCTTTTTCTTAGCCCCTCTTGATGGATCACCCTGAACTTTCCATGCAGATATTAGACAAAAAGTAGAACCCTTTTAGAAAGTTTCCTGGAGATTGGTCAAGCGGGGTCAAAGTTATTAGCAACACAAAAATACATTTCCTAAAGAAACACTAACCTAACTATTGCCTAGGGTCCCCCATAGGGCCGAAGGGGAAGGAAATCCTTACCCAGCCCCTTTATATATATTTCTTTTACATGTTCAGGACAGTGGGCTAAGTCCTCAAGTGCTGTAACAGCTTTCAGCAGCATTTTCCGCATGTTGCTGGCAGCCATTAAGAGTGCTTGCTCCCACAGGTTTCTGACTCCTGCTGGAACTAATAGGCCGGTGAAAAAAAGCTCTACGGACCAATCAGAATGCTCTATTTTTGTATTGGGTTTGAAGGACCCTTGTGAGAGTCCCTCAAACCCAACAGTCCAGATTTCTTTATTTTTTTTAATCATTAATATTCCAAAACCTTCTGAAGGGACTTACACTAAATTACAGAAGTACAATCTGCATACCAATATCTTGCTTCCTGACAAATTTGGTGTAATTAGGTTCAGCAATTTTCACTGTAGAGTTGTCTAAAAGGAATCTATGGAAAATGCATGGGGATTTCACGCTCCTCCTCCCCCCATCTCCCAGGGCCCGGCCACATGTATTTATTTATTTATTTTGAAGGTTTTATATTGCGCTAGCTCTACCCGAGGGTATCAGAGTGCTTTACAGCAGCAATGGTTATCAGCAAGAAAAACAAGGATAGAAGGAATGAGACAAATTATACAGGCGGTCAGGCAAAAATAAAGGGAACCCAATAAGAGTACATATTGAGAAAGGTACATATAGGATACACAAAACCAATTGAAAGAACCAGTAAGTTGTAACAAGTAATAATTTTACAGTATGATAAGAGGACTCAGTGGACAAAGTAGGGAGTGGGTGGGTAAAGTAAGGGGTAGGGGGTGTGGAGGGGTCAGGCGGGGGGTGATAGTGCAGGGGTAGGCGGAGTTGCCAAAAGGAGGAAGGAGGAGAATAGTCAGAAAGGAGATCCAGGTTTCAATTTCCCCAGAATTGTGTGAGCAAGTGAATTTTGAGGTTTCTTTTGAAGCTGGAATAAGAGGGGTTGCATCCAAGGTCTATGGGGAGGGCGTTCCAGATGGACGGGGCCTTGCCAGAGAAAGATCGGGATTTCGAGGCGTATTTTTTAGAAGTGGTGGTATGAGGAGAAGAGTGGTAGGGCTTCTCAATGTTCGTGTACAGCCAGCTTTGTTAAGTTTAGTTGAGAGGTAAGATGGGGTCTTCTGGTAAAGGGCTTTTTGGGTAATACAGGCAATTTTATAGGAGGATCTGCCTTCAATGGGGAGCCATTTAAGGGTCTTCAAGGCAGGGGAGATGTGGTCACGACATTTACAGTTAGTTGTGAGTCTGGCCACGAGGTTGAGGACGGATTTAATGGGGGCAAGGTGGATTTTGGGTGTACCAGAGAGAAGGGCGTTTCCATAATCGATTTTGGATAGGACCAGAGATTGGATAATTAATTTGAGGTCTTCAGCTGGAATAAACGGTTTGATTTTATTGAGATGCCGGAGTGTGAAAAGTGCACTTTTTGCTGAGTTCTTAACATGGGAGTTAAGTGTGAGATTATTGGTAACAGTGATGCCAAGTGATTTCACAGATGGTGAGGGAGAGAGAGCAGTTTAGGGCGTTAAGGTCAGCGATCCATGCTTGGATGGGGAGAGGGTTATTTTTGGGAGAGAAGAGGATGATCTCAGTTTTGTTAGGGTTGAGTTTAAGATGGTTGTTATGGAACCAGGTTTGAATCTTGGTTAGTGCAGAGTTAAGGTGTAGGATATCAGCATGGGATTTTATTTTATAGTACAGTTGGGTGGCATCAGCGTACAGGTGACAGTTGATTTTAGCTTGTTTAAGTATAAGGGTAAGGGGTTCCATAAAGAGGTTGAAAAGGGCAGGAGATAGGATGGATCCTTAAGGGACACCTAGGGAGACAGAGGTTGGTTTGGATAGGCAGTTTTGAATTTTGATTTGCTGGCTTCTATGTTGGAAGTAGGAGGTGAACCAGTTAAGGACAGTGCCATTAAGACCAAAGCATTCTTTCAGTGTATTGAGTAGGGTTGGGTGGTAAACGGTGCCAAATGCTGCGGTGAGGTCGCGGAGGATGAGTAGGTAGGGCTCGCCCTTGTCCAGGGCTAGGTGAATATCGTCAACTATGTTGAGCAGTGCAGTTTCAGTGCTGCAGCCTTTGTGGAAACCAGATTGAAGGGGGTCAAGAAGGTTGAATGTGTTGATGTGTTCGTCCAATTGAAGAAGGGCACATTTTTCGAGGGCTTTGGAGAGGAAAGGGAGGTTGGAGATAGGGCGGAGATTGTTAGGGTCGTTGGGGTCAGCCTTGGGGTTTTTGGGGATGGAAGTTATTTGACCAAGTTGAAGGGAGATGGGAACAGTCCCTGTTAAGAGGGAGGTATTAACTCCTTCGATGCTGATGACGAGCTCAGCTCGTCATCAGCCACGGTGGTCGTGTGCTGATGACGAGCTGAGCTCGTCATGAATATATGGCATCAGTGCATTTCCAGCACAGGGGAAAAATACCCACAGCAGCCAAGGTGTTAATGATGTTGGTCCAGTAGGGGACAATGATGTGTTTGAGATCTTGGACAAGTGCAGATGGGAGAGTGTCATTAGTGTGGGAGTGGTAGGGTGTAGAGAGGGGATTCGCCTTATTCCAAATGCATCAGGTATGAAGCTTCTGCTTTATTGAATCTTAGAAAATCTGTTACTCCCTGCCATTTAAGAGATAACTGGCCATGTCCAGAAGGACCCTTTTCTTGTCTAAACTGTCATTTTAGCACCATTACTTTTCCAAAGCTGAACAAATCTCATATGCTGACTGATAATCTGCACTGCATTTTAATAAATGCCCGATCGATGCCGAAGCACCAATTTGCCATCTGGGATCTGATTGATACTATCACCCCAGACATTTGCTACATCACTGAGACTTGGCTAAAGCCTCATACTGTATCTGCCATTGCCCTAGGAGTGCCAAAAGGCTATAAACTTCATAATGCAGACCGCCCCGACAAAGTAGGTGGCGGAATTGCCATAGTCTATAAAGAAGACCTCAAACTAGATATTCTAGAAAGAAAATGCTGTGCACAACTGGAAATAATGATTTATAGAATCACTTTCCCTAATAGAAAAACCTGTAAGGGAGCTCTTCTTTACCGTCCACCTGTACCATGCCCCAAGTTCTCTCTCTCCCTCTTGGAAATACTTGGCCCACATATACGAGCTAAGGAAGACTTCCTACTCTTAGGGGATTTTAATGTTCATACTGATCAGCCTGAACTGTCAGACACTAGGAGTCTTGCTGATGACTTAGCGACTATTGGCCTCACGCAAAAAAATGAGGGCCCCACACATGAAGGTGGACATTGTATTGATTTAATACACACTAATTTTGATAATATATCATGTAAAACACCGGTACAACTAGAGTGGACTGATCACTTTTTACTGGAATTTAATGTATTCCAAATCAATAAAGGATCCCATAAGAAATCCCTACCCCCTGTTACACGTAGACAATGGCACAAGCTCACACTGGAGGCACTTCAAAATGCCTTGGAAAAACCTGACATTAAGGACATAGATGATGTGGAACATTGTTTAACAACATTCCAAAATTCACTTACCACTGCCATAGATAAAATTGCCCCCCTGAAAACATTCAAGCAATTCCCTGTAGCCAGACAGGAAAAGTGGTACACAGAGGCTCTCAGAACGGAGAAACAAGAATGTAGGAGGATAGAAAAGAGATGGAGAAAATGTCATTCGGAAGATAATAAGAAGGCCCACCGGGCAGCACAAGCTAATTATTACAAACATGTTAAAGCCGCCCGCAAAAATTGCATAACGCAACAACTCACACAAGCTGGTAATTCTCCCAAAGAATTATATCGGATCCTTGAGACATTCGTCAAGCCAACTGCTAGTGTAGGCATAGATGATTTTTCTCAAAGTCTGTGTGAGGAAGTCTCTCTATATTTCGAAAATAAAATTGACTCCATTTATGACAAGATTTTGGTGTCCCAAACAGAAAGAGGTACTTTGAATACACCTCTCCCCAATAAGAACACCAATTTCTCTCTGACCACCTTCCCCCCCATTAATAGTGAAGAACTTGAAACACTAATGACCCATGTAAAATCTGGGTCTCCAGAAGATCTGATTCCTGCCAAAATCTTAATCCCCCTGAGTCCTTTGCTAGGCCCCTATATTCAAGAGGTAATAAATCAGTCCCTAAAGAAGGGAAACGTGCCCACTGTGTGGAAGAGAGCGGTGGTGAACCCCATCCGCAAGAATGCTGTTCTCCCGTGGTCGGAACTTTCCAACCTCCGACCCATCTCCCTCCTACCCTATTTTGGTAAGCTTGCAGAGAAACACGTCAACGCACACCTGTCCATCTACATCGAGGCAGCGGGCGGCCTAGACCACTCTCAATCTGGTTTTAGGCCTAACCATAGCACAGAGTCAGCTCTCCTGTCAGTGACCGATACTATCAGGATGTCACTTGATGGGGGGAGCTCAGTGATTCTGGTGCTATTGGATTTGTCTGCTGCCTTCGACACGGTGTCGCATGACATCCTTCTCGGCCGGTTGAGGGAGGTGGGAATAAAAGGGGCTGCCATGGCATGGTTAGAAAGCTTTCTTGCGGACCGCCAACAAGGTGTCAAATTAGGCTCCTACAACTCCATCTGTAGGAAGCTGACCAAGGGTGTGCCACAGGGCTCTTGCTTGAGCCCCACGTTATTTAACGTATATGTGGCCCCCTTGGCTGACATCATAAGATCTTACGGGTTCACCCCAATCTCCTATGCTGATGACACCCAGCTGCTGTTTCCCTTCCAAACTCTTACACCAACGGTTATTTCCAAAATGGTATGCGAGCCGTGGCAGATTGGATGGCCCACAACTTCCTCCAATGCAACGTGACCAAGACTGAAGTCATGTTGTTTGGAGGGGCCACACTGCTATGGTCCCCCGACTGGTGGCCATCTGAGCTAGGACCTGTTCCGGTACCAAAGCAGACCGTAAAAAATCTGGGAGTGCGTCTAGATCAAGCATTGATCCTAAAAGACCACGTCAACCAAGTCACGGGATCTTGTTTCCGAGTGATAGGGTTGCTTCGACGCATATTCCCCTTCCTACCTGACATCCATAGGAAGACGCTGGTACAAGCACTGGTCATCGGCCGGATGGATTATTGCAATGGACTGCTTATTTCTGCCAATCAAGAACAGCTGGGTAGGCTGCAGGTGGTACAGAATACCGCGGCAAGACTCATTTTAAATGCTTTGCCCCGTACTCCCTCACGCCCTCTCCTCTCTTCACTTCACTGGCTTCCGGTGAAACAGCGCATTGACTTCAAAGTATGTTGTATAATGCACAAATGTATCTACGGATCCGGCCCTCAATATCTAAGAGACATATTTGTCCCCTACTTACCAAGACGTGCTCTACGCTCCAGTAGCACTATGCTGCTTCAGGTCCCTAGGGTGACGAGAGGAAGACAGGGAGGACGGGCCATCTCACTTAAAGGCCCGATGCTCTGGAATTCTCTGCCCCCATTGCTAAGACATACCTCCAACCATCTGTCCTTTAGAAGGAAGTTAAAAACATATCTTTTTTCCCAAGACTAATGTCTTCCCCCGCAATCGCAGTAGCCATATGTCCTTGGTAGTTCCATGATACCTGCTCAGAAGCTACGCGCGGAGATACCCCTTCGGGGCTGATTCAGGCGCGAAATAAGCATATAAATAAATAAATAAATTCGGGGGTGCGATGGGAAGAGGAGTGAGGGAGTCAGGGGTGTTTCAAGGGGAGAGGTCGATAGGGTATAGTTTCTAGGGGGTGTTGAGGGCTGAGTGAGGGAAGGGTATCGAGGAAGGCACGGTCAATTTTAGCAATTTTTCATAGAAAAAGTTGGCAATTTCTTCACATTTTTTAGTGGAGGCCACTGGGTTAAGGGGTGCCGGTGATGTTTGATTTCTGATAATGTTGAACAGTTATTTAGGTCTGTTTTTGGCCCAAGAGTTGTAGAAGAAAGAATGATGCTTTTTCCGAAAAGATGTGTTTTTTGTAAGAGGATCTTGCAGATCTGAGGAGATCCAGATGGGATGGGGAAGGGTGTTGTCTCCAAGTTCTTTCTGCCAGTCTTAGTGAGTATCTTTCTTTGTTAAGGTCCAGGGTGAACCATGATTTAGAGGGGGCATTTTTTTGCGTTTTACTTTTCAGAGGGGCAAGTTGGTCTAGAACTTCAGAGACAGTTTTGTTAAAGAGCTCAGTGAGTACATTTGCATTTGAAGAGGGGGGGTGAGGCTGAGTTGGGATTGGAGTTTATGTTCCAGTGCGCCGGGTGGGATTTGCTTAAGATTTCTAGTCACAATTGTGGTTTTATTGTTTATTATAGGGGCGGGAGGGGCTGGGGGA
This sequence comes from Lissotriton vulgaris, assembly GCF_964263255.1. Classification (NCBI taxonomy): domain Eukaryota; kingdom Metazoa; phylum Chordata; class Amphibia; order Caudata; family Salamandridae; genus Lissotriton; species Lissotriton vulgaris. Next base: position 871,628,651 of record NC_141695.1, on the reverse strand, counting down.
AGATCGTGAACAGAATGAGATGGTGGTCTGACCAGTCGATTGGGATGCTGTTGGGTAAGGATGTCAGATCAGGGTTGGAGATGATGGCGTCAAAAGTGGCACATTTGGTGTGGGTTGGTGAGCGGCAGAGTTGCTTGAGATCAGTGATCTCAAGAAGGTTATTAAGAAGGTTGATTGCAGGGTCATCGGGTTCGTTCCAGTGTAGGTTAAGATCTCCAACGAAGATATTTTCAGAGTTGGAAAGCAGCGATTTAGTTAGGAGGTCTGATAGTTCTTCGACAAAGGGAAGGGGTTTACCAGGAGGGTAGTAGATGTTATGAAGTCGAATTGGTGGGGAGCTTTTCATTTTAAGTTTGGCTCCTAAGTATTCAAAAGTTGTGTAGTCAGTATTGGTAATTGGGGAGAGTTGTAGCTCTTCTTTAAAAATGATTGCTAGACCGCCCCCAACTTTTCAGGTCTGTCTTTTCTGAGAACAGAGTAGCCAGAGGGGGGCTAGAAGGTCAAGGATGGGTGTAGTGTGGTCTTTAAGCCAGGTTTCAGTGAGGAAGGCGATGTCGGTATCTTCGTTAACAATGGTTTCTGAGATTCCGGTTGCATGTCGGACAGCCGAACGGCAGTTGACAAGCATGCAGGTAAGGGGTTTGGGGATGGTGATAGGGGCAGGGAGAAGTTGAATGCTGGTGAGTTGAGGGGGGTCTAGGGGATTTAGGAGATTCAGTTATTCTGCTAGTCCCCCAGATCACAGGAATGTTGGAGTGTGAGGGGGAGGGATCTTTAGGTGGGGCAATATTGAGGTATGCATTGCAGAGGGCAGAGATGTCGTGGGAGGAGTAAGTATTCGCAGTTCGGAGGGGTCTGTAGGAGTGGGGGAGGAGCTTGGCATATGGGGTTTTTCAAGGGCTGGACCATGGGGCGGAGGGCCAAGAGGTGCATGCAATGGGTTTGTAGGATTTGAACCGATTGAAATCTTTTCTGAGCAGGGTAAGTTCAGTCGCCATGGTAGAGAGATTGTGGTCCAAGTTGCGAAGTGTCAGGCTGAGGTTCGCGAGGAGGGAAGTGGGAGTGGCTGAGGTGGAGGAGGAGTTTGGGATGGAGTGGTGGGGGAGAAAGGGTTGGTAGCTTGGAGAGAGCGATTCGTCAGGGAGGGTTATGTGGGAGGTTCTAAGTTTGAAGAAGGTGTATGGAATGCCAAGGGAGGGGAGGGGTGTGTGGGTCAGTGTTGGGGTGGGGGTGGGCGTGGAGTGTGGCGGTCTGGTGGGAAGTGGAGTGGTACAGGGGGAGAGGTGGGGGGAGAGAATGAGGGACAAGAGAGGATGTGGAGGAGACATAATGGGTGACAGTGAGGTTTGTGGAGGAAGGGGCGGGGGAATGAGGGGTTAAGGTTGTTATGGGATGGATAAGAGGGGGGGAGTAGGGGTACTAGGGGGGCGAAAGGGTGTTGAAGGTGGTCGGTTATTAGGGGACATGAGGGTTTGCCAGAGTGTATTAGAGGAGCAGGGGGGTAGTATTGGAGTTAGGGAGAGGGATGTTACATTATGGGTAGGAGTGCCATGGGGGTGTGGAATTTGTCTCTGGGAGGCAGAGGAGAGATGGGAGGGGGTGAGGGAGGGGGCTTGTGAGAGGCGGGAGAAATGATTGCAACAGGGGAGAGTTCAGGTGAGGGTAGCAGAGTGGGAGTAGTTGTATAGGGATTGTTGTTAGGGAGAGGGGGAGGGTTAGGAGTTTTGGCGGCTGTGGGGAGGCCGGATGGGATTTCGGGCTGAGGGGGGTTGGGGGAGGGGTAGGTAGTGATAATTGGTCAGAAAAGGTGTTGAAGAGGAGTTCAAAAAATGTGAGGTGCTGCTCTGAGGTTTGAATCAAGATGTTTCCAGTTTTGTAGATGGAAATAGTTATTTCACCAGGAAAAATAGGGGTAGGAGAAGTGGTTAGTTTGTAACCATGGGGGATTTTAATAGTGCTAGAAATTGGGAGGTGTTGCAAAAAGGTGCTCTTCCATTTGGAAGGGCGTTTGGTGTAGAAAATATAGTTAGTTTTAATGGGGGACGTGGGGCTGTGGTAGTTGTCCTCAATTAGGGTTTCAGGATGTTTGATTAGAAATGTATGCTTAAAGTTCTTTTTGGCATTTTTTGTAAGGTTGGGAGGGTATGGAATGGTCCAAGAGTTGGGTCCATGTTTGGTGAGGGTGAGGTGTTTGTCAGTTAGGGTATCGGAGGGACATGGGGATAAGGTGGTATTTAGGTGGGCCATGATTGTGAGGTTTGGCTGGGGGAGAGTAAGGGGGCTGGCAAGGAGAGGGGGGATAAGATTAGCAGATGTTTGGATATGATTGCGGAGGGCGAGGGTGTGGGGAGGGGCAGGAGTTAGATTTTAGGGAGTCCCAATGGTAAATCCGGGTGTGGGGGGAATAGTGCACATTGGCAGGGTTGGAGGGGGTAAGGAGGGGGCTGGGTATATTAAGAGTTGGAAGGTAGTCATAAAGAGAGCGGAGGAAGGCAGAGGCTGGTGGCAGGCAAGTGTTTGGTACTAAAACGAAAAGGGGGGGCAGTGGGTCACAAGCTGCAAGAATATAGATTGGAAAAACAGTGAGTGAAAACATGGGAGAAAGTTAGGGTAGCAGTTATAATTTCAAAATCATAACAGTTACAATTACGTACGACTAGAAGGCTGTGGCGTAAAACAAAGGTGAATCACAGGGAACATCACTTAAAGTATTAAACTCAGGTAAGCTAGAGAATAACAGCAAGCAATCAGAAGTTCAACAAGATGCACACAATTTATGTTACTAAAAAGGATGAATCAGCGGACCAGTTCAATAAAAGTAAAAGACATCAATTCACCTTCCCTGGGCCAATATTGACCTTGTTGATCCCACTCCCTGCAGCCAGGCCAGTGAAGTGTGGGTGCCCTGGAGCATACCCAGGTCTCCGACTTCCTATTTGTTGGAGGACGCTGGGTGATGCCCAATGCCCTCTCTGCCACAGCTGACTCCCTGCCTTCAGTGGTAGTAAGCATTGTTCAAGGTCCTCTGTGAACAGCAAAACATGCTTCTCCCTGCCGGCCAGAGAAATTTTTCATTTGATTCCCTCCCCGTTTCACTGAGAGCAGGAAAACACAATGAAAAGTCTACTCCCAGTGTTGGGAGCATTTTTTCGCTCTTGCCCACTGGGAAAGAACATACCATTTGCTCACGCTTGGCAGGAGCTTTAAAATTGTTCCGGCAACCGAGAGCAAACACAGGTTTTCCTTGCCTGTACCAGTGAGGGTCATAGCTGGAGCTGGCCCTGGGAGATAGGATCCCTAGGGCCATTAATGGCTCAGGAAGGTCGACCGCATGGCCTTCCCTCCCATTTGGTTGCATGGCCAGGCCTCGGGGTTGGGGCCCCCATGGCAAAAAACTGCCCAGGGAGAGGGGTTGCACACCCCTCCCCCTTTTTTTGCATGCCCGAGCCCTAGGGGGTGGCGGTCCCCGAGTCCCCTTCATTGTCTTGGCCAGGTCCCAGGGGCCACGCAACACGCCTCCCTTTTAAAATATCAGTCATGCCCTGGATGACATTGTTTGTTTTACTAACATTTCTGCCCAGATTCGCATTTCCTCCAATAATTGGCAACACAAGTTAAAAAAAAAAATCTTTGTTAGTTCATGTATTTAATGGGACTTTTAATTAACATTTAGTTATAAAGTTTCTGTTTATTTTTAGTTTTTGAAATGTAATTTAGTTATTTATACAGTTTAATATATATATATATATATATATATATATATACCAGTACTCTATCAAACGAATCCACTCCAAGGACAGGACTCAGATAGATAAGCGCGGACCCAATCTTTCGTGCTTTTCAGTTTTTATTGAAAGAAAAGTTCGCCACGCATCAGTATGCCGCCATGACGCGTTTCGGTCCGACCTGGACCTTGATCACATGACGCGTTACTCATGGACCCGTGTCTTATTTAAAGTGACCAGTAACACATAATTGTAAACAGCTGTTACATTGCACAATGAAGCTAAAAAACAGACTATGCAATGAACACAGTGCATATCAGCTAGACTGCTCCTGGAATACATATGTACAACAGTTTTAGTAGAATGTACAATTAAAATAAAGCGTATTTACAAATAATTTCATGTATATACACACATCTATTAATTTGAAAATATACATATAGATCTCAGTAGAAAAATATATATATATATACATATTTAAATAAATGAAGATATTTTAAAAAGATGACTCCCCAATAGTATGAGGAGCCCACCTCATATAGTCACTGATACACAACCAAATCAATGATTGACAAATCTATGTATGTATCAAGCTCCAGATGCAGTCCAAAGTATGCTGTTTACGTTAATATAGCCCAAGTGGGCAAACACTTTGAAATAAGAAAAGAAGGGTCCTAGGATATATAGATCGATGGTATCAGCTGCCTGAAATGTATAGGCGATAAATAGAGTGATAACCAAAATGTGAAACAGTAAAACAAAAAATATAGAATAGGACAACCCAGAATACTATATTCAAATACTGAAAATAACCAGTAGTGTATGTTACGTGAATTTAAAATGAGTGAATACTCAAGTTTATAATGTAGCGCAGATGTATAGTCTCGAGAGACATACTGAAAAGTGGCATCTATGGAGATTCTGGAACCTGTTAGAGTGGCAAAGTTGGTTTTCCTAACAAATGTATTGGAATAAATCCATTCATTCCATACTCATCACAATCAAAGGGAAACAGAGTTAAATCCAGAAGCCTATAGTTCAATGGATAGTTCATAGACAGGTGTATAAATCCTCCGTGGTGTTAAGACCATTTGGGACCTTGGAATTGAATTCCAAAATATATCTGGTTTCCAGCATTCTCAGGGCACTATCCCTATTGCCACCCTTACGAGAAGGGGGTATACTGTCTATGGCAAAATACTGCAGCAGAGTGTTATCGCTATCATGCTTTGCTTGAAAATGCCGTGCCACAGGATATGCTTGATCCTTATTGTTGATGGCCCTGAGATGTTGCAGGATCCTCATGTGCACGGGTAACTTGGTGCTGCCAACGTAGCGCAGTGCACAGGGACATTCCAAAACGTATACAACATATTCTGTTTTACACGTAATCCGTCGTTTGATTCTGACTGGGTAAGGTGAAAATGGGATACTATATTCCTTAACATTGTTTGCATGTTTGCAGGCTTTGCATTGGAAACATTTGTAAAAACCTTTTTGCTTGGACAGCCAATTGGAGGGGGGTCTAATTTCAGGATTACATTTGTTCAGACAGTTACCCATGGATCTGGCTTTCCGAAAAGTTATAAGGGGGGTAGGAGTGTCTCTCAGCAGATCATTGCCAATGACAGGATCCTTCAACAGAAGATCCCAGTGCTTCCTGAAAATCTTTCTGATGGCCGCTTGCTGTTTGTTATAGGTTATGATGACTCGCAATTTATTGTTAGAGTCATCGGCCATACCAGGGCTTTTATATATATATTCACTGAAAAACCATACAGACACTCATACTGATACTAAAAAAACATCTAATAACCCATATACACACACATGTAGCTACTCACCAACCCATGCAGCCACTTATACACAAAGTGAAATACTAATACATATATTTAAATATTTAAACAATACTAACTTATATTTATTTTTCAGAAAGACACACATTCACTGGATGGTGTCATCAGTGATGTCATGAGTGATGTCACTGACCATGTCATGAGTGATGCAGTGCATTGCAGGCGTGCAAGTTATAGTGAGTCCAACTAACTATAACGTGGAATTTCAATGGTTTTATGTCAGTAAAATTTCCAGTTAACTATAACTGGTGTGAAACCTATGGTTTTTTCAGTGAATTTAATAGGTTTTGTAAATGCTAATTCCTAACTATAACGGATGTGAAACCTATGGTTTTTTCAGTGAATTTCATAGGTTTTTTAAATGCTAATTCCTAACTATAACTGATGTGAAACCTATGTTTTTTTCAGTGAATTTCATAGGTTTTTTAAATGCTAATTCCTAACTATAAATAAGGCCCCAAACCTATGTTTTTTTCTTTGAATTTCAAAATTTTGTTAATAGCAAATGTCTATAGCTATGAAATGTAATATTTTTAAAAATTAATGACTCCTATATTTTATTTGTATTTAAAACAAATTTATTTTTTGACCCTGGAGCGCTCCCGGGGCGCGCCCCAGAGAGCGTAGCCTTTTGAAGCGCCCCGGTGCGCGAACCGCGAAGCGTCCCATTAGCGCCAATATCACGAATGTAAACATGATCGTGACGTATCGCGTAGCCGCATCCGCGTGATACGCACGGCGTAAGCGCACCCGGAAGCACTCGAGCGAATACGATTGCGCAACGTAAACATCCGACACGGTTACGCAACGCGACCCGGGGCGCGCCCGGGGGCGCGTCGCGTAAGCGCGTCGGTCATGTGACCTGAAAATAACACTTTTTATTGGTGCAGAACAGTTTTGGTTTCATAATGATGAAATCCCTGGTCTTGTGACCTGAAAATAACACTTCTCATTGGTTCAGGCCTTTTTTTTTCGGAATGATGAAAGACCCCACCTTTTTTCCTTATTCTGACTTTGTCCTTTGACTGAGGAAGACCTGTTTGTACCTCTCTGTACCTTTTTGAACTATAAAATGGCTTCAGTAGCAGCAGCAGCTGGAGCATCTGCACCACCACCACCACCACAACCACCAAGAGGACCACCACAAGATTACATTGGTGGTCAACAAGAGGAGGAAGAGGAGGAGGGGGAGGAGGAGGGGAGGAGAAGATGGCTTGAAGAACACAATACCCCATACCAGCCAAGACCACATATTGTATGGGAGTTATTTTCGATCCCAGAGGGGAAGAAAAAAGTCAATGCGGCCAAGGTGACTTGTCTAATCTGTGGCATGGAACTTTCTAGGGGGAACCCGAATAAAAAATATTCATTCGGAAACAACACCATGATTAGACACATGCAGCGCAAGCATCCGATGAACTATTCTGCTGCAGAGATGAGGGACCTGGCCAGTAACCCTCCCCAATCTACAAGCACCACCTCCAAAAGAAAGCAATCCACTCCGTCGGGACCAGAGGCAAGGGAGACAATCCCTTGCATTCAGCCACGGTTTGCAGATTTCCAAATTACTTGTATTCATTGTGGGAAGACCATCTCTTATGGTGAACTGAGCATAAAGCTCATAGTCCTTGCTGGGGACAACCACAAATGCCCCAAAAAACCCTAATTTCTTCTTTTTTTTTTTTTGGCTCCAGTTGAGCCATTTTCAATTCCCTGTTTATTCGTTTCTCCCCATGAAAAATACAAAAAAATATAAAACTGTTCAGAAAACCCCCAAAAAGTAAAAAAATTTCAAAAAAACAATAAAAAAATATAAAACAACAAAAAGAAGAAAAAAAACAGTTCTTTTTAGAACTACCTCCAATTTATAAAAAAGGCTAAATTTTTTTAAAACTCTGTCATTCTTCTTTCCCCATGGGACGCTCCCCGGTCCGCTCCCCGGTGCGCGTACCGGGCGCTCCCCCTGCGTAAATCAAAAAAATATATATATATATTTTGCTCCGCGGAGCCCTTTTATAGCCCCCACATCAAACCTAGGGGGTCAGGGGGGAACAACCCTGCCCCCTTATGATCATTTTCCCCTTTTTTTTTCCACCTCTTGTGCCTCTATCCTACCGAGACACAAGATGGCGGCCGGTCCGGACTGTTTCGAATGTTTACAGACAGCCGAGAGCCAATCAGCTTTCCGTGCGCACCTCGCGTGGCGCGCTCAGAGCGCTCCCCGGTGCGCGCACCGGGGCGCTGTCATAGATATATATATTTTTTTGAACCTAAATTACTCAAAATCCACTGGAGCACATATCTTGAGACATAGCAAAGGCACATCGGGCTACCAGTCCCTACAATTTTGCCAAGTTTGGTGGAAATCCATTCAGCCGTTCGGGCTAAAAGTGAGTTCGACCGCCCTATGGAAATTAACATGGAGAAAACACGTTTTGGGACCCCCCTTTTATCTCGGCCCCCGCTTGACGAATCCCACCCACAGTTTCAGGGAAGGAGCGGAGCGGAGTGGGCCACGAACTTTGAAAAATTTGCGAAGATTCGTCCACCGGCACCAAAGTTATTCCCAATAGAATGTTGCTGATTTCCTATGGAAAGTAGATCCTAACTATAACTACCTACTGGCGACCGCCAGTAGGTAATATATATATATATATATACACACACACACACACACACATATATATATATATATATATATGTGTGTGTGTGTGTGTGTGTGTGTGTGTGTGTGTGTGTGTGTGTGTGTGTGTGTGTGTGTGTGTGTGTGTGTGTGTGTGTGTGTGTGTGTGTGTGTGTGTGTGTGTGTGTGTGTGTGTGTGTGTGTGTGTGTGTGTGTGTGTGTGTGTGTGTGTGTGTGTGTGTGTGTGTGTGCGTGTGTGTGTGTGTGTGTAAAGATAATTATATCTACATAGGCATATATTTATATAATACACAGTTAGGTCTGATTTGTCCATACTATGAGTATTTTATTCTATTGTCGCCGTTTGATGAATATTCATGAAACAGTTCAAACAAATGTTCACCAATCTCAGCTCCTTCCTGGTTTTGGGATGATCCAGCAAGAAGGGTCCAAAGAAAAAAAAGGGGGTCTCAAAATACAGTTTTCCCATGGTAATTCCGATTTGAAAGTTTGGGAAGCAGTACAGGAAACTGCTGAATGGTATACATCAAATTTGGCAGCAAGTCATATCTTCAGTCAGAAAGCTGTTTTTTCATTATATGGTGTAATTCTGTTCTGCAGTTTCTGAGATATTAGTAGGCCTGGGCGGTAAATTCTGTTTCACTCGTGGAATTTGGGTAATTTCACGTTCCGCGGAGAATGCAGACTTGCCAAAATTTCCGTGATCCGCGGCTTTGCGAATTTTTTTGCATGTTTGCGCTTTCAAAATGCGTGTTCGCTGGATATTTCTCCCCGAGCAGGCAAACAGAGTTCGCAAACAAGAAAAAAGCATAGCGTCGGGCGGAACAAGTAATTCCGCATGTTCGCGTAACTTTTGCATGCTCGCAGAGATTTTTTATTACCATTTCTCTGAGCTTTGCGTAGCGCTACTACGCAAATTCCGCCCACACCTAGATATAAGTGTTTAAATTATAGTGACGTCTGGATGGGTGGTCCAGGAGGACTCCTGTGGTAAAATCATTAAAAAAAAATAGAGTCATTTGACTGGGTGAGAGGGCTTTTTCCCCACAGCACTGACCGATCTGATTAGCTGGACGCAACATGAAGAAAAATGTTACAGCAATCAATACAGGACACAAGGCTTCAGTCTCTGTATCCTGAAGTTGAAATAAGCAGTAATTGGGCAGTCTGGCGGTACAATGACCACCAAGGCTTTTCTCTGGATGGCTCAGAAAGACCCCTCTGAGCGTTTAATAGGTTGAAAAAAATGTTTTTTGTGTGCTCTGGGTCTTGCTGTACTACTGCAGGACTCAGTGACCCGCCTCCTTAAGTACTGTGGTACTCCAATGGGTGCTGTGATACCGTTGGGCTGCAGAAGCCTCAATAAATGAAGCTTGTGGACTCTTGCTAAGCAGTGGATGACGCTAGAGAAGTGGCACTGCAGGAGTGCCTTGGTGCTGAAAAATAAAAAGAAACAAGAAAAATGTGTGGTATCAGTCCATGGGGGGGGTTGGACACCAGTGTGGGGTTGTCCTCCCACGAGGGATTGGGCATATACCCTGGCTACACTGTGCATGGAGGGAAAGCTTTGCATACCCGAGCGGCAGGAAGATCAGTGCGACTGGCAGTTTGCACCATACTCCGCTGCTTGCGGAACTCCGCAGAGTTCTTATGTCACTTTGGGACGTTCTGCTTAGCGGTACTCCACGAACTCTGCCCAGGTATATATATATAAATATATATATATATATATATATATATATATATATATATATATATATATATATATATATATATATATATCGATGTATCTCGGCATTAAATAAAAAGGACTTTTCGTAATGTACCCTGGAACGCTGGATGATTTATTATTGTGGAAATAAGTCTTATATCTAACATGCTGCCCATTTTGGAATAAATTTTCACTTTTTGCACTCTTCACTTGTGGTCTGTACCTGTCTTTTGCGCTGGAGTTCGTGTGAGCCCTCGTGCCTGCAGGATTGTGGATTTATATATATATATATATATATATATATATATATATATATATATATATATATATATATATATATATATATATATATATATATATATATTCGGTACGTTGTCGTCTCAACAGCCAGTAATACGGTAAAAAGACGAGGCAAACCCGGTATATGGTGCGTGTTCTTTATTTTTCAACCCAACACCACTCTGCCATGACGCGTTTCGGCCTGACGAGGCCTTGATCACATATATATAAACCAACAATCTCCACCACTTCCGAACATGGCGAAATGAAGACACAGACCCCAGGCTGTCGGCAAGGCAAATTTATTGACCTCTCAACGGGCGACGTGTTTCAAGCAACGAGTGCTCTTGTTCACACAGCGTACACCCGGTCAGCTGACTATTTATATACATATTTTTTAAGTGATGCTCCACCTCTCAAGTGAATCACATGATCACCCAATGAACATAAAGAAAATACTAAATAATACACCGCATTAATGCATTGTGAGTAAAAAAGGTACAAAAAAATATTACAGCATGAATGCCTAATTACATTTTACAATACACAAAGATTAAATATTGTGGCCAATGTAGGGGTTGCAAAAAAATATATAGGCTATCTTTATATAAAAAAGACAAGGAAAATATATGTAAATAAATATATATACATCTATCTACACTATTTACATAACAATTCATCTATATACATGATGCTATTATCTATATATTACCTCCTGGCGGTCGAAGTAAATAGTTATAGTTAGGACCTATTTTCTATAGGAAATACGCAACATTCTATTTGGAATAACTTTGACGCCGGTTGACGAATCTTCGTGAAATTTTCAAAACTGGTGGGGCGCTCAGGTCCGCTCCATTCCTGAAAGTCTCGGGGTGATTCGTTAAGTGGGAGCCGAGAAAAAAGGGGGTCCCAAAATGTGTTTTCCCCATGCAATTTCCTATAGGGGCCTTGCGCCACAGCTACAGCCCGAACTTCTGAACGGAATTACACCAAATTTGGAAATGAGGTAGTCCTTAGTTCAGACTTGTGCCTTTTGCTTAAATGGTGTAAATCCGTTCAGTAGTTCCTGAGAAAATCACATTTAAAAGTACATATATATATATGGCCGCGGAGGATCCGCGCATTATAAGCGCACCCTGCTGTGCAAGAGCTTTATTCTAATTGGCTGTCAACACTCTAAATCAGGAAGTGTTGGCAGCCATCTTGTGCCTGGGTAGAACTGAGGCACAAGAAATCAGCAAAAGAAATGTGAAAATTGCAAAAAGGGGGCAGGGTAGAAACACCCTGACCCCTGAGGCCTGCTCAGTGGGTCCCACATTGACCCCCAAAACCCCCAAATTTTTTTTTTTTTAAATCAGCAAAATCCACGCAGGATGTGCGGATCTTGCCACTAAAAAAAAACCAACGAACTGCGGGCCCCCGGGCTTCTTTGGTAATTGGCCCCGAGGGGTGAGGGCAAAATCCCGGGGGCAATAGTTATGTAAAGGAGGGCCCAGGGTTCTGAGGCCACGCCCCTTTTTTCACCTCTCTGCAACACAGCTCTGTGGTGCTTACTGGAGGTAGCTGGTGGGCTAGTTGCACCCCATGGACCCTCAGTATCCAAGGGGAGTTAATCCCCCAACTTAAAAAACGCCACAGGACGCGTTTGCACAGTGGTGAAGGGAGGGGGTGGGCCTGAGTTCACATGTGTGCAAACACACCCTGTGGCACAGTTTAAGTTGGGAAATTAATTCCTGGTCCATACTGAGGGTCCCTGGGGGCCAACTAGCCCACCAGGTACCTCCAGTAAGCACCACGGAGCTGCGTTGCAGAGTGTTGTAAAAAGGGGCGTGGCGTCTGAACACCTCTATGTAACGCAGCCTCCTGGCGCACACTGGAGGTACCTGGTGGACTAGTTGAGCCCCCCGGACCCACAGGATTGAGGAGAAATTAATTCTCTAACTTTAAAGGCGCCAGAGGGCTTTTTTGCAGACATATCACCTCAGGCCACGCCCCCTTCCTTCACCATTGTGCAAACGCGCCCAGTGGCACGTTTTAAGTTGGGGAATTAATTCTCTTTCAATACTGAGGGTCCCTGAGGGCTAAATTGCGCAATTGGTATCTCCAGTGTGCGCCAGGGAGCTGCGTTGCAGACAGGTGTTCAGAGGCCACACCCCTTTTTACACCTCTCTGCAATGCAGCTCTGTGAAGTTGAAGTGGAAGTTAAGTGACTTATAAAGCGCTCGATCACCATGCGGTTTCTTGACTCTGAGGAAAAAATGAACCGCTGAGGCAGGGAGGCAAATTATACTGGGAAGGCTCGGGAGAACAGGAAAGTCTTGAGGGCTTTACGTGGTGGGATTTGGGAGGTTTGTAAATTAGTCGGGCGGCCGATTTTAAATAAGCTGCAGGAGCAGAGGATCGTAGGCAGGGGTGCCTGTGTACAGCACATTGCCGTAATCAAGCCGTGAGGTGACCATGGCCATGAGAATAAGGTTGAGGGCGGTAAAAGAAAAAAAACGGGAGATCTTGCGAATAGTGCAAAGTGTCAGAAAGCAGGCAGAGACCACAGAGCTAAGCTGGGAGCGCATAGTAAGCTCAGAGTTGACTTTGATACCCAGAGTTTTTACTAAGGAGGAGGGGGAAGGAGGGGACCCAAGAGAGGGAGGCCAGAAGATTGAGGTCCAGAGACTGGAGCTACCACCCGTAAGAACCAGTTCGGTCTTATCGGGGTTTAACTTAAGGTGGTTGCAGTTCATCCAGTCACTGATGAAAGTCATGATTGTTTGGAAGTTCAGTATTGAGGCAGGCCGTGAGGAAAAGGTAAATATCAGCTGGAGGTCATCGGCATAGTTAAATAGCGAGACCTCCATCTGTTGAAGAGCAGATATAAGAGGACAGATATAGAGGTTGAAAAGAAGGGGAGAAAAAGAAGAGCCCTGTGGAACTCCGCAGGGAACAAAACGTGTGGGAGCCGAAAAGTCTGCAAGCTGAACCACCTGGGTGCGTTTCCTAGAAAGGAGGTGATCCACGCCAGGGTGAGACCCCCAATGCCGGCACCTCTGACACGGTCGAGAAGGGTGGAATGGTCGACCGTGTCAAAGGCCGCGGACAAGTCCAGGAGGACCAGCTCTTGGAGGGAGTTGACATCCATGCCTTCTCTTAGCTCGTCCAGGACAGAGAGGACGACAGACTCAGTGGAATGAGAGGGGCGGAACCCTGCCTGTGGGGCGCTAAATAGCGACTTTCCTCAATGAAGTTGCTGAGGACTTTGGTGACATGGCATTCTAGGATTTTGCCCAGGAAGGGAAGAAGAGAGATGGGGCGGTAATTAGAGGGAGAGGAAAGATCCGCGCCGGGCTTCTTTAGGATGGGGATGATTTTAGCTGATTTGTATGCGTCGGGGACAGCTCACTGCATAAGGGAGTTATTGAGCAAGGTCAAAGGAGGCTGAGGGCAAGGGGAGAAAATTTCTTTCAGTATATACGCCGGGCAGGTGTCCGCGGGCGAGCCAGATTTGACCTTAGTCAACAGACTAAGGAAGGTTTCCTTAGAAACCAGCGGATATTGATCTAAATGGAAGGAATTGGGCGTGGGTGGGGGGCTTTGAAAGGATGGGGAGGAAAGTGGGATGTTGGCCTTAATGATGGCGATTTTCCCAATGAAATAGTCATTAAGGGAATTACAGAGGAATTGTGAGGGGACAGGTTTAAGAGTGGCTCTGTCAGAGGAGGCTAATTCGTACACTTTGGTGAATATTTCTTTGGGTTTATTTTCAGCCAAAAGAATCTTGGAAGAGAAATATTCAGATTTAGAGTGGAGGATGGCTTTTTTATAATCCTGAAGTAAGGCGGTATACTGTAATTTTAGTGCAGGGCAGTAGTCGCGCCTACAAAGGCGCTCTGCCTGTCTTAGTGCGAGTTTTTTTTATTTTAACTCCGTATTGAACCATCTGTTAGCCTCATGAGCACGTCGTGTTCTGACGCGTTTGAGGGGTGCGACTTGGTCACATGCTGCAGAGAGCCAACTGCTGATGGTATTAGCCTGTAAATGAGGGGAGAGGCCATCGAGATCAGGCGGCAGAGCTAATAAGGAGGAACAAAGAGTGGCTAGATCCACCTGGCTCCAATTGCGGGCCCAGATGTTGCTAGGAAGGGGGGCTTAGTCGTCAAGTCCTGGTCAAAGGTAAAAGAGATGAATGAGTGATCAGACCAGGGGCAAGGGGAGACTGAAAGGGAGGAGATAGAAGTGTTGGCTGACCAGACTTGGTCTAAGATGTGGTCTAAGATGTGGTCTGTGGCGCTTACTGTAGGTACTTAGTGGGCTAGTTTGACCCTAGGGACCCTTAGGATTGAAGGGGACTTAATCTCTCAACTTAGAACAGTGACAGGGCACGTTTACACAGTGGTGAAGGGTGGGAACGGGGCCTGACGTGATGTGTGCATACCCGCCCTGTGGCGCATTTTAAGTTGGGGAAAACATTCCACTTCAAACCTGAGGATCCATGAGGGACAAGTAACACCAGGTGCTTCCAGAAAGTTCCCCTGCGCTGCGTTGCAGAGAGGTGGTGCAGGCCGTGCCCCTTTTTACATCTCTCTGCTACGCAGCACTGTGGCGCTTTTTGATGGACTACGAATTCCTATGTACTTACCTCATCACAAAGTGGCAAGTGCATTTAAAAAGCAAGAAATAAGAATAAAACAGTCAATAAAATTCAATGGGTTTAAAAAGCTCTAAGATACATAAATACATATGATATGTTACATCGAGTTCCTAAACTTTACCAAAAGTTTCAGAAATGTAGCTAGGGTGTGGACCACTTCCATATTTTCTAGCCGTTGTAGTCCAAGGAAAGCATTTGTACAAGACCGGAGGACCCACTCCTTAAAAATTGGTTTAAGTAGGATCTTTCTTGGAACCTCATAAAATTTACAAAATAAAATGCAGTGCATATTAGTTTGGGGGGGCGAGATAATCACAGGGGCAGGGCGATAAATCTCTCGACCAGTCATTACAGGCTGGGAAAGTAATTAAAAGGCAAAAAGATCCCAATCTAAACCTTGTGAGGAGCATTCTAGTGTAACAATTAAGGTCACTTGCAAGGTACAATTGCAGTCCCTGTTCTATAGTAATTTTCTGATTAGCTAAAACAGATTTTTAAAGTTTTTCCGTGGACCATCTTTTATTCGCTAGATGGTACATTGCCAATTTACGCAGGACTTTCCTCGGCATCGTTTCCATACTAGATGGGTTCTTAAAAAACTCGGGGTGGCCAATCTCGGTTAACATTGCTTCCCCAAAAGACAGCCATTTAATTTGCCTTATACCATCAAGGTTTAGGCAGTCAGATATTATATTGCAATTAAAGGCTGTCGCTGGAGTTAGCCACAGCGTGTGCCATAGCAAGATAGGCTCAGTCATTATAATATCGGAGATATAGGGGAGACCCAGTTTTATGTGTACAAAATAACTAGCTGTGGATTTAGGGACCCCCAGGAGGTATCTGAGAAAACAGTTTTCGGATTGTTGAATTGAAATTGAAGTATCAATCCCCCAGATACCAGAGCCATAAGTGGCCGTGGATACACATTTAGCCTTGTATACTACAATCAGCTCTTTGACAGGTCTACCCCCAATTTTAGCCACAAAATTCTGCAAAGCTCCAATTGCCCTAGAAAATGCTAATTTTCTAGCTTTAATTGCTGTGTGCCAAGAGCACTTCCTGTAAAAAGAAATCCTAAGATAGGGAAATTGATCTGTATTCTCCATCCTTCTACCCTCGATGAAAATGGGACAAGGTACTTTCTTTGTTCTATGTCGACAGGACATGGAAAAGGTTTTTGATATATTAACCTTAAGTCCCTTTTCCCTCATAAAAAGTGTGAACTTTAAGACAGCCTTCTGTAGGCCCAGCCTAGTTTGCGACATGATGGCAGCGTCGTCCGCATACAAAAGGATGGGGACGGGATGGCCCTGGACTGAGGGGTAATCATATGGAAAACTTTTAAGGTGGTTGCCAATAGAGTTAATATAGAGGGAGAAGAGTAGGAGCGCTAAAAAGCACCCCTGACTCACCCCCCTCTTGATGGAGAATCTTGACGAGCACTCCCCTCGTTGTCCAAAGCGCACCCTCGCCCCAGCATCCATGTATAATTCCTTGATGAAATTAAGGATTGAAGGTTCCATACCCAGGTCCTCAAATGTGGACCATAACTGATTATGGTCAACACAATCGAAGGCTGAACTCAAATCAATAAAATTAATAAAAAGGTTCCCTTTCTTGGCTTGGGTATACTTGGAGATTAAAAAATACAAATGTAGGCTCTGCTAAACCGTTCCCATACCAGGGCAAAAGCCATACTGAAAAATTGATAAAATGTTGGCATCCTCAGTCCATTGTTGCACACGCTTTAAAATAATGCGGCCAGCTAACTTCATTAAGGCGTCAAGGAGGGAAATCGGACGATAGCAAGATGGATCATGCCTGTCCCCCTTTTTAAATATAGGAACAACTATCGCTTCTGACCACGTTGCGATAAGTCCAACGATGTTAGCACAATTCATCACAATGGTTAGTAATGGGGCCCAGAGATCAATTTCAGCTTTAAAAACATCAATAGGTATCGCATCCGGGCCCGGTGCCTTGCCTGAAGGGCTCTCCCTTATGGCAAGAGTGACCTCCTCACAAGTAAAAACAATATCCAACGGGAGGGTTCCCAGGCAGGGTATACTATTGTCGCAAGGTGTAATAAGAGCCGAGAGAGATAAATGGGTGGGAATTGAGTTATCCTACAGATTTTGCAAATGGGCCACCCAAGTATCCCCATTTATAGCTATATCTATCGGCTCAGAATTTTTGTCCAGGGCAAAGGGGGCGTTTACAGCCTTCCAAAAGGCAGTTGGATCCCTATTTTCAGAGGAAGATATTAATGCTTGCCAAGCCTCATGTTTCAGGGTTTTCTCCCTAGTCTTGATTGCACAGCGATACAGGTGTCTGGCCTGACGAACCTCGCATAGGGATCTAGGCGTGGCATTTAAGGCCTTTTTTTAGGGATTTTAACGCAGATGTGCAGTTCTTATCAAACCACCCTCTTGGTTTGTAAGGGCCTGACTTGAACTGGTGGGAGAGTAGATGTTTTAACGATGCTTGTATCCTTGAAAAAGAATCAAAGATTTTGTCGAGGGTCTTCCGATGGGGATAAACAAGTGTCAATATCTTCCTTTCTTGCCATAAATAATTTATCAAGGAGCCCCGCGGGATTAACCATATCCCATTTAAGGGTGTAACTGTTGGTGCGCCCGACGGAAATAGGTTGTTGATAGGTTGGGCAGTTATCCCTAGATGCCTGCTTATGTGAGGGCTTGTTAATGGTAAATGCAATTACATAATGGTAATACAAATCAAAGGGCCGCCAAGACATTCTTAACAGATCGAACATTATAAAACTGGCAAATGGTATCCCCGGATTCCCTGGTCTAGTATCAGATGACATTGAATCTATTGAATTTCTTCCACCAAGAGGAACCCAACCGTCGGAGGTAACGCTAGTGACATTTAAATCGGCCACTTGGGCAGGCATGTTCTTGGACCACAAAGCCACATTAAGGGAATGGGGCATCAGAGCGTACCCATATTACACCCCAGGCTACCCACCGCCCTACTAAACTAGCCAACACCACCGCAAAAAACTGGAATCATATGACTGAAAGACCACCAGAAAACATATTCAATCTTAAAAAACCCGTCGGGTCAGAGGAAGATCAGAATAGCCTTCCCAAAGTGGTCACTAACATCGACACCAGCCAAGGATGAGATTGGCTTCCAGCCCTTTTATCGACCAAAATCTCAGAATGACCACCCGAACCAGAGGCAGTGGCCCTTGGCCTCAAACTCTTGACAACGCTACCTCCCCCAAAAACAGCATTGAATACACAAGCGGACTCTACCATCTCATTATGTTCCTGGAATATAAGCGGCCTCCAGCAAAAAATTAAGGACCCTGATACCTTTTCTTTCCTGTGTGAACATTCAGTATTAGCCCTGCAGGAAACTTGGGCCACACAAGGGTGTCCAGTCATCGGGTACATCGAGTTAAGGAATCCAGCACTTAGGGATAGCTGCTTTGGTCACCCCAAAGCTGGCCTGTCAATATATATATCAAACACCTTAAAAGGTCCAATCTCATGACTGCCCCTTGACGAAGATTGGCTACTTGGGATTAAAATCAATGCTTGGCGGAAACACCGTCCACTGCTCCTTTTAAAGGCATCGGACACGCCTAACGGAAATCATGAATGATATAGCCACGGAACACTGGACTCAGACTGTATTGTTACGGGGGATTTTAATACTTACTTATTCCAAGGGAACGTAGCAGACATTGATGGGCCCTTCCTACTTTCAATCACCAAGGCTACAACACAAACCAAACCACCCATCCAAACTCAAAGTGGACTGGGTGAGCTCTGTGTGATGAAATGTTACAGTGCAGGTTACCTTGTCATCAACGGCAGAACAGTAGGTGACACCCCGCCAAACTGGTCCTGGACAAATGGCACCAAGCAATCCTACTTGGGTTATACAATCTGCAATGCCGCCCTACTCCACTGTTTAACCAACTTCTGAATTTATCCAAGAACCGAAAGCGACCACAGGCCCCAGGTTATTTCCTTTAATATAAACCCTGTGAAACACAAAACTGCACCATCAGCATGCCGGGGAATACATACAGAAAACCTAAAGAGCCTTAAGTGGACTGAAGAAATTAGCCCAAATTTCCTCCAAGCAAGTGCGGACATCATAAGAATAGGAACCGAGCAAGAGGCAATCCTGACTGTAACCTGGACAATGCCCGGTTCCCACCTGACTCACCTTTTTCCAGCAAAGTATCAGGCCGAAAGGGTAACTCAGACGCGTCAGTTTACAATCTCACAGCAGACCAAGTCACTTAAAGCCAGAAACGCAGCCCTGCGGGCACTGGCTAAATCTACGAGGAATAGTGAACGTGCAATTCACTATCAAACCACTCAAAGATCTTTCAAGCTGGCGATCAAAAAAGATAAACGGTCTCACGAAAACCAATTTTGGTGCAAACTGGTGTGGGAGAGAAAGCAAAACAACTCTAGAAAATTTTGGGCTCCTATTAACCACACCAATCCTAGCACATCGAGCTTTGGATCTGCAAACATCCAGGAATCAGACTGGGTAAGATACCTATCTGACCACTTCAAGTCTCCAGAATACCCAGATTCCAAAGGAAGCAGCTCTTTAAATGAGATTAACCATGGGCCTGCCACCACACGGAGTCTACCCGCCAACTGCTTACACCCCGCCAACATGGACCATGAGGTGACACAAGAAAGAGTAGCCACAGCAATGACAAAAGCAAGATCTGATGGGGCTCCGGGCACAAATGGGCTGCCACAGAGCCTGTTTAAATCTGACATTGCCTTCTGGTCCGGAACACTAACTAATCTCTTCAATTACGCTCTGAGAACAGCAACAATAACGGACTCATGGCGGGGCGCCATAATCCACCCAATTAACAAATGAGGATCACGTGCCCAACCGAACAATTACAGACTCATTGCCCTCCTGGATATTGAAGCCAAACATTATGCAGGCCTCCTACTGGAGGATCTAAGGTTATGGGCAAAGGACTATAAACTGTTGCCAATGAATCTGGCAGGGTTTGTTGCAAACTCAGGGACCAGCACTAATTTGCTAGCAATTTCAACTATAGTCGACAAGGCACTACTAACATCTAGGTTAGTGTTTTGTTGCTTCGTCGACTTCAAAGCAGCATTTGATAGAGTCCCCAGGGAGGCTCTATGGGTAAAATTAAGGAAGTGGGGGATTCCAGAGAATCTATTACAGGCAATTATCGAACTCCACTCGCGTACATGGGTTCGGGTGAAGCTAGGGTCCGGCACACATCTCTCGCGGAAAATAATGGCAACTAGGGGCGTGAAGCAGGGATGTGTGTTGGCCCCCCCTTCTCTTTAACCTGTTTATAGCAGATCTGTCGGCGACCCTGGACAATACCAACAACCATTCTCCTAAAGTCGGTGGCTTGGGTCTAAGCAACCTGTTGTACGCCAATGACCTTGTCCATTTTAGCCTCACTAGGGTTGGCCTACAAGGCTCCTTGAGAAACTGCATGACTATACGACTATTAACCAATTAGAGGTCAACTTAAAAAAAATGCAAGTCGTCCCTTTTGGTAAGAAACGACACACAGGTGGTGGTTGGTCATTCAACAACATAAGCCTCGTAACAGGCCAGTCATATAAATATCAAGGCGTCCACCTGGATTCTAAATAAAATTTTAGAAAGCAGCGTAACAAGATCGCAGTCAAAGCAATAACCCTCGCGGGATCACTAGGCAAGCTTGCAAAAAATCTCTCAGGCCCAACCCTATCGCCTTTTTTGTAGGTGATGAGCGCAAAAATTGGCCCTACTCTATCGTATGGCATAGAGTCATTTAGGGAGAAAAAGAATACAGCCTTAAACCAGGACACAACCAAAATCTATAAAAAGGTTCTCCAGCTGCCAAAATCCGCATCTGCTGCACAGATAACACTGGAGATGGGACTGATAAACTACGATGCCTCCAACATCGGGGCATATCTTAATCTCTGTCACAAACTAAGACAAGCGGACCCCAATACATTAGAATCCCTAGTCTGGGAAGAAATAACCCAGAAAAATCCAGGTGGAACATACGGCCGTCTCTTTAAAGACGCCATTCAGCAAATGTCAGCAAGTGATTTGTGGGCCCTGAATCCTAGTCAGACAGTTCAAAATAGGGATCAAAAAGGTGTGAGAATGAGATCAAGTATCACCGACAAAGCACTCTTTTTGAAACACAGTCACGCCTGGGCTCTTGTAAACTCTTATAGAAGGCTAGCCCTCACCTCCTATCTGGCCGGTACATATTCACTCCATCTAAAACGCAGCCTTATCGCCATTAGAATGGGCGACTGACGATTCCTGAAAGATTAGAGGGTGTGGCAAAACAGCTGAAACTATGTCGCATGTAATCTGCCTCTGCCCAGCTTTTAATTCAGAACGCAGGCGGAGACTAAAACCAGAATGGAATAGGCTGGGTGCCAGGACTTGCAGGCAAGCTATCATGGTAGCTTTGAACCTGGAAAACACATCCCTAAACATAAGACTCATAAACTTCATTCTGCAAGCATACCGTAATTTCAATCAAAAGAGGCCCTGTTAAAGTGTCCCTCCCACTTTCCAACTCTTAGGGAGGTTAAAATTAAACAATTAGTAGCCTCAGGAATGTCGGCTGCTTCCTAAAAGCAGGATATGATCAATGCCAAGTATAATATAAAAGGATGGAAGAAACGACTTTTTTCCCTATACATCATGCTTCAAGCTATTCTATTTTATTTAAAGAGGCTTAAGAGAAGACAATTTCTGTTTTTATAATGACAGTTAACTGACCATGTTTTTATTCTTCAATGATTTTTTATCTTATTTATTGATACACAATGTGAATTTTGTAACCTTCTTGTAAAGATATATGTGTCATATAAGGGTGGGCGTAAAATCCGTTTCGCAGGCGAATTTGCGGATTTTCCACAATTTCGCGATCCGCGAATCTCCGCGAAATCGCAGTAAAATCCGCGAATCAGCGGGGTCGAATTTTCAGCCAAGTAAGGGTTACAGCAGCAGGTGCAAAAGTTGAACCTAATTTCTTTGTAACCTTTTACAAAAGGGTTACAAACAAATTAACTTCAACTTGGACACCTGCTGCTAATTGCTTCCTGGCGCCTCGTTGCCTACTTGCAACTATTCTCTGACCCTGCTCTGACCCTTGAAGCAGGGTCAGAGAATAGTTACAAGTAGGCAACGAGGCACCTGTCCAAGGAATTAAACCTCATCAGGAAGCACTTACAGATCTAAAAAACAGGAATAAGGGAGAGGATGGCAAATACACCCATTTTGAGTTGTCAGGAGGGGTTAAACTAAGAGACCTTGACAGCACAATTTTCATATGCATTTTGCTAAAAATAAAAAGCAGCATGTTCTGTAGGGGCAACTCAGGAATCTGGCCCTTCAGAGATCCGGCCTCTCTTTCTTTCTCTCGTCCTCTCTCTCCCTCTCTCTTTCCCTCTCTTTCTCTCTCTATCTATCTATCTATCTATCTATCTATCTATCTCTCTCTCCCTCTCCCATAAACG
Organism: Lissotriton vulgaris; assembly: GCF_964263255.1. Classification (NCBI taxonomy): domain Eukaryota; kingdom Metazoa; phylum Chordata; class Amphibia; order Caudata; family Salamandridae; genus Lissotriton; species Lissotriton vulgaris. The sequence continues at coordinate 871,606,256 of NC_141695.1, read as the reverse complement.
ACTGCATGGGTAACTTCGCTATGCAAGCGGCTCGCGAAGACGCAAAAATCCCCACGAACACGCAAAATACCCTGCAAACACGCAAAAAACCCCGCGAACACGCAAAAAAACAAAAATCCGCAAATTCGCAAATTTTGCGGATCGCAAATTCGCAAATCCGCAAATTCGCGGATCGCGAATTCGCAAAATTTGCCCATGCTCAGTTTCATATCTAAATAAAGATAATTGATTTGATCTATGTACTTACCTGTTATCAGGAGAGACCTCAGTGCTGCATCTTTGAGCCCTGTGCTGATCCTGAAAAGTAATTTTAACCATACTTACCAGTAACTTGAATTTCCTTCCGTAGCCTAACATTGACTGGTTTCACTTGGAAATTGTTCTAAGTGTGGAGTTTTGGAACTTTTAAATATTCACCTAAAATCATCCGAACAACGAATTTCAATTTACTCACCTGTTATCAGGAGAGAACCCAGTGCTGCATCTTTTAGCCCAACACTGACATTGAAAAGTAATTCTAACCATACTTACCAGTAACTTGTATTTCCTTCCTTAGGAATCCATTGTCTGGTTTTCACCAGAAAATGTTCTAAGTGTCTATTTTCACAAACTAAAAATTTTCCTTAAAAATCGCCTGTTTCACTTAAACACATTCTTTTAACTGGTTACAGGAGATGAACCAGTGCTGGATCCAGGATCCACCACTGAGTAAGAAAAAGTAACGATAACACTACTTACCTGGTAAGGGAATTTCCTCCTATAGGATAACATTGGCGATTCTATGTGAAAACATTTTTAAGTGTCAACTTTTAAAATACAATAATATTCCTTAAAAATCACTACTGTAACTAAAACGCTTTTACTCAAATGTTTACAGGTGATGTCCAAGGACTGAATCTAGGATCCAGTCCTGTGTTTAGAAATGTAATCCATAAAGTAACTAATTGCATTTAACTAGAATTTCACATTGAGCTCAACGTTGCATTGTGTTTGAAATTGAGTTGCCCATTGCAACAACTGTAACTACTGTACTTAAAAGTCTATTGCCTATGGGCAAAGTATTTAAACTAAAGTAATTCATTCAGAGGAAGTAGATTTTGTAATACAATGTATAATGTAATTTAAAAATAAAATATCTAAAAATAAATAGTTTTAAAAAATGTAGTAAATCAGTATCAAGAAAATAAATATAACAATTAATACATTTAAAAATTTTCATTCACAAAACCTTTGAAATTCACTGAAAAAACTATAGGTTTCAGATATGTTATAGTTAGGAATTAGCATTTAAAAAACCTATGAAATTCACTGAACAAACCATAGTTTTCAGACATGTTATAGTTAGGAATTAGCATTTAAAAAACCTTAGAAATTCACTGAAGAAAACATAGGTTTTAGGGACGTTATAGTTAGCTGGACATTTCACTTGTTCAAAACCATTGAAATTCCTCCGTTATATTTAGTTGTACTGACTATAACCCGCGAGCCCGCAATCCACTGCTGATGATGTCATATATTACATCATTCATGACATGAACAGTGACATCACTGATGACATCCCTAATTACATCACTGATGACATCACTGATGACATCATCCATGTGACAATCTGATACACCTCATCGTACAGTAGCATAACCTTTCAACACTCATTATAAAATATGGAGTACCATGTTTGAAACCATTGACACACCAATACAAGTTTCTAAAAACCCACTCAGTGATTGCTACATCTACACACACATCTAAATACTTACCTATAAATTCACTCATACATGCTAACAAAGATCAATAGAATACTATTAAATATGCTTACACACCTACATCAACATTACACACCAGCACACATCTTATTAACCTATGCAGTCATCCTACTCACTTATGGAAACAATTAATCATACTTACATTTACTAAGCTACACACGTATACAAACACCACTTTATTTATTCATATAGATAGTAACTCATACTTAGTGTGTTATAAAATGACTATTACAAGTATACAGTTTGCGATACAGTCACTCATACAATCACTGGATTTTATGTATACTTCTTTATATACAACAACTGTCACATACACTGTCTTTTGTATTTCTACTTTGTTGGACATGTATCATTGCGAAATATATTTCCTCATCACCACACCCATAAAGAGATTCACTCACTGAAACAATTGTTTTCACATACAGTCTTAACCTCATACACCTACTAAATCAACTATTTACACATCTTTGGACAGTCACAAACCTCCCACCCAACCACACACACATTCACTATCCCATACACATACTCATTTAACTAAATATTAACTAATATAGACTTCCACATAGCTAGTAACCAACATATGTAGTAGTTTACACAACAAGAGATAAAGTGATACAGATATTCACACCTCCCAGGGGCATTCCTAATTAAGTGTGGGGGGCCTCATGAGCCCCCCCAAACCCTGCAGGGAGAAGGCGGGCCTGATTTAACAGGTGTGCAGACGCGCCCCCAGGCGTGTTGTAAATTGGGGTATTAAGTCCCTTTCAATCCTGAGGGTTACCCGGTGCCAACTAGCCCACCAGGTACCTCCCGTAAGTGCCAGAGCTGCATTGCAGAGAGGTGGTCAAAGGCCATTCCCCTTTTTACACCACTCTGCAACTGCGGTTCTGGTGCACTGCTGGTACGGTGATGAGGTCCTCTTGTGTCTTGAGGATCTGAGGACACAAGTGGACTTTATCCTCCAAGCAGCAGTGTGCCAGAAGCCGCGTTTGCAGCATGGTGTAAAAAGGGGCGTGGCTCAGAACACCTCTCTGCAACGCAGCTCTGTGGTGCTTACAGGAGGTACCTGGTGGGATAGTTGGCCCCTTGGGACCCTCAGGATTTAAGGGGACTTAATACCCCAACTTACAAAGTAGCAGGGGGCACGTTTGCACAGTGGTGCAGAGAGGGGGCGAGGCCTGATACTACAAATTAGCAATCCTGCTGTGTGGGAATTACTGGAGGTATTAAAAGGGGTAGTTGGCCCCCAAGGTTGGTGTTGGGGGCTAACTACCCCTCCTGTTACCTCCAGTAAATCCCACACATTTCAGATGTCATCAGTGATGTCATCAGTGATGTCACTGATCATGTCATGAATGATGTAATATGTGACGTCCTCAGAAGTGCATTGCGGGGCGCGGGTTATAGTTAGCTCAACTAACTATAATGGCCAAATTTCTCTAGTTTTGTACAAGTGAAATGTCCAACTAACTATAACGTCCCTGAAACCTATGGTTTTTCTATGAATTTCGATGTTTTTTTAAATGCTAATTTCTAACTATAACATAGCAGTCGTGTTTGCATTGTGTTGGAGAAAGGTGAGCTTGGCCTCCAAAGACCTTTTAGCAATGTTAGAAATGGGGGTCTCTAGTTGGCTGTGGTACGTACCTTAGTCCTAATGGGGACCTTTTCTTCTAGTCAGGGAAAGGTACGACACACTCTTAGATAACCCCTGTTTACCCTCCGGTAGGTTGGCACGAGCAGCCAGGCTTATCTCCAAGGCAATGTGTAAAGTATTTGCCGCCACACTCCCAGTAACACAGTGATAACACCACAAATGGACACCACACTGATTTAGGAAAATAGGTATCTTTATCAAGAAGAAATACGACAAGACCAAAAGATACAAAATATCCAGCATATGCGTAATATTTCACTGGGGCAGTTATCAGGCCAACAATCACTTGTAGGTTCTCGCAGTATTAATGAGCAGTTCACGATGATCTAATGCAGTCCTAATGCAATGCTAAGCAGTTCATAATGAAGAAATAAGACCGTCCTTAATGCAATTAATAATGCAGTCCATAATGCAAGTACTAATGCGGATCATAAAAGCATGTAATAATGCAGTTTGTAGTGCAAATACTAATGTGGATCGTAAAAGCAAAGTAAGTAAGTAAGATGGGAAAGGTCGAGAGTAGTCTCTCGTAGCACGCACTCCGCCCCAGGTGGCGACACACGCACGCTCGCTGAGCGTTTCCTGGGGGGTGCAGTCTCTCTCTCATCTCCTTGCGGCTTGGGCGTCATGCTGTGCGGATTTTGGTTGGTGGTGGCTGCTCCTCGCATTGAGAGTCGGGCAACCAGGTGACAGCCTTGCAGCTGATCAGCTCCAGACTCGACTCCATTGATCTTGGGCAAAGGACCTCAGACCCAAGATGGTGAAGGTTCACAGGTCTCTCCTTGGCAATGGCAGGCTCGGGTGGCGGCTACGATTTCTCAGGGCTTCCCCTTGGGACGACAGTCCGGGCCGATAACGATAACTAACACAGCACTTCTGGTCACGCTGTCGATCGAAGCAGTGCAAAAGACTGCTCTAGGGCACACGGTCATGGGGCGATTCTCACAAAGGTCTAAGGCTGCAAAAAGCACAAGCAGTCCGCATCGCTGAGACACACTTGGAAACTTTGATGTTCCTGAGTTTCCACAACAGGAAGCCACCTCCTCTCAGACCCTTGGAGACAAGTTACTTCAGGACAAAGTCCCTTGACCTCTTCTTGGTCAAATCAAAAACCTGCAGGCCAGCCACAAAACACTCAGCAAGGTCAGTCCTTCTCTTCAGTCTTGTCAGGTATTCTTGATCATGAAGTAGTTTCAATACTTTTTCAGGCTTAAGTTCAGGCTTGAGTTCACAGGACTCAGCTCTCACATTTATATCCTAAATGCCGTTGAATTATTTGTGTTCAGGGGGCTCTGAGCCCCATCCAAACCAGTTCTGAGTGTCTTCTTGCCAGTGCACACCTTTTTTCATTGCTAGTGAGGGTCTGGGCCTCAAACACTCCGCAGGAGGTGGAACAATTCGTTTTTTTGTGGCAGCAGCACACCCCCTTCGCATCAAAGGAGCTACTCCTCCCACCACACCAAATGCAGGTAAATGATGAAAATGTAATAACATGACATTGCATGCCTTTTTGGTTGATTAACAGACTTTTTGAAACTTTTTTGCAATTCTCGAAAATGGATTAACACAAGTATTATTTATGCAAATAAGTGCGACTTGGATTGACATGATTCACAGATCCATTTATATTTGCATTTTGATCAATGTTTAAGCTCGGAATATCTCAATAATCACTGTGATTTGTAGAGCTTGGCTTATGAATTGCACTTTTGATTCATTTGTTATATTTAATTTCGAAATGAATTTGCGCCATGCCTGACATCAACATGGCGCCTAGTGGAGATAATCTCCCACGTGATCGTATTAACGATGCTTTGTGTTGTATTTAAATGAGCTGCGTCATGGCGGCCGCCTTACACTGATGAAGGCGTCCCGCCGAAACTCATTTGTACGTTTGATTTCTTGTGCCAAGTAAATCAACCCGGATTTAACCCCCCGTGAGTGCCTGTCTTATTTTCGAAGCTCTGCATGTTTACGCGATCTTGCCGGCGCGTGACTTGCACCAGCTACCGAGGGCGCTGGCTCTCGACGGCAAGGAACCAGGAGCGTGGACACGTGATGCAAGCCGGTGCACCATTTCCCACAGAAAGTCTTTGATCCCTGGGAAAGCCTGTCTGGGAGAGCCTGCCTGAGAAGTTTCGATTGGCAGACCACGTGTGACATGCGGTAAGACACAGCTGCTGCTTTCCTGTATTGGGACATTGTTAAACTACATCACTGCGATTATAAATATAGTGAGGGGAGCAGCGCACATTGAATTCCAAAAATCTAGATGAACCTGATGTACAGCGAGGCGGACCGCCATGACGCGGCGTCTTATATTTTCAAGACGAGACCAGGGTCCCGTCCTGTAGGTGAAGCAGGGACTCTGAGCCAACCCCAGTTCGGTCTGAAGACAAAATACCAGCAATTGGAAAGACTCTAAGAATGTGAGACTAGGAAGTGGTGGGAGGCAACTTCCTTACAACACTACATAGACGTGGATAGGGTACCCAGGGGGCTTAGAATATACACCATACCGGCATATGAGAATTCCAATCCCAAACTTTTGGATGAATGGGCTGAATACACTGCCGCATAATTGAAAGGAATGCTGGTGATTCTGGTGAAGTTCGCCTGGAGTGATAGACAAGAAACACTGGACAGTAACGCCGAACTTGAGAAGAAGCTCAGTGAAGAAGGGGAGAAATCTGAGCATGATGCACTATGTGCACAAATGAAGAAGAGATTGGAAACATATGAGGGAAAGATCCGACAGTGAAAACAACAAAAATTTGAAAGAGATGCCAAGGATTACGAGCAGGGTAGAATTTGCTTGCAAGTACGACGCCCCGAGACGTGATCTGAGGAGGAACAGATCACAGCAATTGATAGTAGTACAAGACACCTCAGAATCCGAGGTCTCAGGAGTGGAACAATCAGACGCGGAGTCTAGCGGTGGCGCAAGAGCAAGTGGATCAGTGCCTAGCCATTTTCACGAGGAATTCGAACTCATTCAACAACTGGCTACGAGGGGGGAAGGGAAGACCACTGGATCAATCAGCTGTCGACACACAAAACTTGACCATCATCAACTTAACCGAAAAAACTTTGACACCCATTGAGGAGTCGGTCCTCAAATTAGGACTGACCTTTTGCCCCACCAGTAATTTCGAGTATGCACAGACACGCATAGACATCTTCAAGCTTGTACGTAAGATCAAACTTTTTAAGTTCTTTAAACTAAAAGGCATGGGAACTGGCAGTAGTTCTGGAAAGGGGCGACCAACTCGGTCCCCCCGAACTTATGGCAGAGTGCCTCGATCCCTCCGGGAAGCCATTTTTGGGCGGGGCGCGTCTCGGCTGGTATGCCCGAAGCGGCGTAGCTGGGGCGCGCCCGTTCCCGCCCTAGAGTGGGCTGGCCTAGACACTGACGCAGCCAGCCACGCCCTCGGGGCAGGCAGGGGCGGGTAGACGCCCGCCCTGAAGACGGATAAAAAGGGACGCAAGACCAGAAGACATCCTCTTGTTCTTGTGCCCTGAAGCTGCACCTCCTCGCTGCACGTGAGCTCGGGACAGAACGAAGAGCCAATTTTGAGCGTTTTAATCTTTCTTTTTGTCTTCTAGATACTTCGTTTGAAAGATGCCCAAGAAAGGCGCGAAGAGAATGACGACTGACCAGATGGTTCGGGTCCTCATGAAGGAGATGTCCGAAATAAAGAAGCGGTTGGCGGAGCGAGACGGGGAGGAGGGATCGGGGCGTCCACCGGCTGGAGGGAAGCCAAAGAGGCCGAGAAGGGGGCCAGCCGGGGGAGACGTCCCGGTTCCCTGTTCCCCGCTCGAGGCGCCAGCCCCGGTACCGGCCCCGGTACCGAAGGAAGGGAATCCGATTCCCGTCGTGGTCACCCCGACATCCACTGAGGATATGCCTCCCGAGTTGGCGGCACAGTTAGCAGCGTGGTTGGGGGACAGTAGCGAGGGCGCCACGGCTGCCGAAGCGCAAGCACTGATGAAACAGTTGCGCGAGAAACGTGAGACAGCCAAGGTACCCGCGCCGGCTGTGGTGATAGACAAGCCACGAGTGGCGGAAGCAGCGTTCGGTGCAGGTAAGCGGCCATTGCCGATCGCGAGGGATGAGTCAACACCCTCTCGTAGAGAAAAATTGGGGCAACATGTTCCTTTGGCAATAAAGGAGAAGATTTGGGCGGGGGAATATGTAAACATTTTCTCCTTGCTCGTTGATCATTATGAGGTTGAAACTGTTAAGAGTCAAAAGGATCTGATGCATCCAAGTGTTTGGCGCGCAAAAATGGCCACCTTTAAAGTGAATGAGAATATTGGCAACTGGGGCAATGCATGGGGAATTTTTACGTCAATTTTGGGGGAACGTAGGCCTGAATTGCTCCCTGAGTTTCCAGTATATCAGTCACGAATTATGGGGTACTCGACATCGCACCAAGGTAACCAATGGTTCTGTTATGACAACCTTTTCAGGAAAGCGATGGAGCATAACAAAAGTTTAACCTGGGACTGTTATGATTCGTTGACATGGGATAAAATGAAAGAGTCAGGGATGTTGAAAATGCCGTTGGTGGGGAGTACTGTTGGTGAATCCTCCCGCCAATATGGGGGGACGCCCTTTCGGTCGGGTACGGGTACCGACGATTATCCGAGACCCGCCGGCAATGCAGGGAAGAAGGGTTTCTGTTTCAATTTCAACAAAGGTAAATGTACTAGGCCCCCGGGATCGTGTAAGTTCAAGCACGAATGTAGTGGTTGCGGGGCACCCCATCCTGAGTCCTCGTGCAGAGCCAGAACGGGTGAGAATGGGGGTAGAGGAGGCGCCAAACAGGTCTAATGTAGTCCGAGGGGCGCCTTTACCAACCCCAATTGATACCTTGGCGATGATTCCCTGGCTCAGCGAATACCCAGATCGTACTTCTGCTGGGGTGCTACGGAACGGTTTTTCATATGGTTTCCGCATCCCGGTGGGGGACTTTCAGGGTGTCGGGACGTGCAAAAATCAACTTTCCGTCTTGCAGCATACGGCTGTAGTGCAGGATAAGATCCGGAAAGAGGTTATCCGAGGTCGGGTTGCCGGCCCGTTTAGTGTTCCCCCAGTACAGAATTTTGTCTGTTCTCCTTTAGGGGTGGTCCCCAAGAAGGACCCAGGTGAGTTTCGATTGATCCACAATTTATCAGCGCCTCATGGCCTTTCTGTGAACGATGCAATTGATCCAGAGGTATGTTCGGTGCGGTACGCATCATTCGATGAGGCCGTAGCCATTTTGAATCGCTTGGGGCCCGGGGCGCTGATGGCGAAATCAGATATCGAGTCAGCGTTCCGTTTGCTCCCGGTACACCCGGACGACCAACGTCTTCTGGGATTCATGTTTCAAGGTTCGTATTACATGGATAGGTGTATGCCGATGGGGTGCTCTATATCTTGTGCATATTTCGAGAAATTCAGTAGTTTTCTACAATGGGTTTACACGAAGGAAACGGGTTTTCGAAATGTGATGCATTACCTTGATGACTTTCTGTTCCTTGGGGCCGCTGGGGATGACGAATGTGCCCGGGCCTTGTCTGAATTTTGTGTATTAATGGATCGATTTGGCGTGCCATTGGCACCAGGTAAAACTGTGGGTCCCACGACTTGCCTCGAGTTTCTGGGGATCGAGTTGGACTCTAGTGAGGGTTGTTTTCGTTTACCAGCTGCCAAAGTGTCGAAATTCAGGGCAGCCCTGCAAATGTGTATAAATGCATCTAAAGTTACGCTGCATCAATTGCAGCAATTGGTGGGGAAGTTGAATTTTGCCCTGAGGGTGATCCCAATGGCCCGCCCCTTTTCCGGTTCAATTGCCCAGGCGATGGTCGGCCTAAAGGAGGGTCATCATCGCACGAGACTATCGGCTGAGGTTCGCCAAGACATGCGCATTTGGTTAGCATTTGTGGCGGATTTCAATGGTCGAGTCGTCTGGAACAAACCAGCCTTGTCCTCTGAAGAGCTTGGTCTATGGACGGATTCAGCGGGAAGCATGGGCTTTGGCGCCATCTTCGGCACAAAATGGTCGGCACAAAGGTGGCCAACATGGTGGCATGAAGAGGGGCTGACGAGTAATATTGCTTTCCTTGAACTGTTTGCCATTTTGGTGGCCCTCAGAACCTGGCCCGATGGATTCAAAAATCACTCTGTCATATTTTGGTCTGACAATATGACCGTTGTTGAATGCATCAATAGTCAGGCAGCACGTTGTAAAATGATTTTAAGGCTGCTTAAAGAAATTGTCTTACTGTGTATGCAACTGAACGTAGTATTCAGAGCGAAACATGTCCCAGGGGTGATGAATCAGGCGGCTGATGCACTGTCTCGTTTTCAAATGCAGGCTTTCTCGGGTTTCCTTCCCTCAGCGGACCCAGAGCCGGCACCCTTTCCCGAAGCTCTCTGGTCTCTCGGTGCCCCGAACTTCGTTACCTCGTGGGAGAGAGTCTAGCACCAAGGACGAGGAAGGCATACGAAGGGGCGTTTCGGGCCTATTTAGCCTTTTTGGGGACTGAGAGAGGGGGGCTTTGGGGGCATGAGGATTGGGTAGTACATTTTCTGATGTCCTTGCGTAGGGCTGGGAAGTCGGTGGCTACAGCCCAGAGGCATCGTGCTGCCATTTCCTTTGTTGCCAGGGCTCATAATATCCAGGACCCGACTGCGTCTTTTGTGGTACAGAAAGCGCTGCATGGGTGGCAACGCCTTGAGGGTCGCAGAGTAGATGAGAGGCGCCCGATAGGTCTGGATAGGTTGTCCCAGTTGCTGGCCACACTCCCCGCCACATGCTCGTCTCAGTTCGAGGCCTGTTTGTTCCGAGCTGCTTTTACGCTTGCATTTCACGGGGCGATGAGGATAAGTGAGCTGGTGGCAAGGAACAAACAGGATGTGGTGGGGGGTTTGTGCCGGGAACACGTTCAGATCTGGGGTGAGACGATGACTGTATCCTTTGTCAAGTCCAAAACCGATCAAGGTGGGGTAGGGGACTGCATAGTCATTCGCAGGATCCCAGGGTCCTCCATGTGTCCGGTAAAGTGTTTAGAAGACTACCTAGCACGAAGGGTGGCATCATGGGGAGGGACATTGTTGAGACACGCGGACGCCACCCCACTGACGAAATTTCAGTTTCAGCGGGTGCTCGCGATGTCAATTACCGCAGCGGGCTTGGACCCGGGCGAGTTTGGGACCCATTCCTTTCGGATAGGGGCTGCCACTGAAGCTACAGCCAGGGGTCTCAATGTGGAACAAGTGAAACGTGTGGGGCGCTGGTCCTCCAATTGTTATAAGAGGTATGTGCGGTTGCACATGTTGTGAAGCTATGACAATGTACTCACGCTTCTTGTCTTTTGTTTGGTTTTCAGTTACGCAAGCCTTCGAGGCGGGGCGGACTATGCAGTCGACCCAACACCAGGCCAGCGGTCAGACATCACCGGCTGTGAGGAAAGAGGTGTGGGTCATGGGCCACTCATACGTGAGGCGTGCCGCTGACGTATTCAAAGCAGGTGACATGACTCATGTAGCTGGGGAATACGGGTACAGGGTGTCCTTCTACGGAAGGGGCGGTCTCTGTATTGACCAGTTTCAGGCATTCTTTGAGGGTTTGTTAGGGCGGACGAGGTCACCGCCGTCTATAGTCATAGTACATTTAGGGGGCAATGATTTGGTCACCACCGGTAGACGACTTCTCCTGGAGGCAATGCTTTCCACTGTAAGTTGGTTGGCGAGGAAAGTTCCGGGGTGCATAATTGCGTGGTCTCATATGATCCCACGAAAAATGTGGCGGGGGGCTGTTTCGATTCCTGCTTTGAACCATTCTGTTAGAAAACTTAATAACAAAGTGAGTAGGTTGTTCCGTTCCAGGACATTGCATTCTATCTCGCATGGTTGTATTAATGATGACAGTATGTATCTAGGGGATGGGGTGCATTTGTCTCGGGTGGGAAATGAGTTACTCATAGGAGACTTCTTAGCATGGTTAAAAACGTTGAAACATGACCTTTAGGTAGGAGTTTTTGTGGGGGTCCGGATAGCCGGTCAACTATCCGGCCTGTGGCGGTAAGGTCATGATCGGTGAGCACTAATTAGTAGATCCCTATGAGTGGGCGTCACCCAACACGGATGGGAGCGCTCGGGAGAGGTGGCCATTGGCCCCTCAATGGGGAGGCGGTCCCTTCTAAGGATGGGTCGCCGGAAGTAAAGGAAAAGGCGGTCAAGGCCCCTTCCTTTGTAGGAGGGGTTACAGCCCCCTCCTGGGGAATTTCCCGGGGCCAGTGACATCTGCGACGGCAGATGCGGTAAGTTGTGTGGGGTTGGGATAAGGTCTATGATACCTTCTAGATACCTCTCACGAGTATTCGAACGACCTTTAACTGGCGTCGAGTCTTTAGGTGCCCCCGTCAAGTCAAGGGAAATTGGTAGTAGTTGCACTTGAGGTACGCCTCCGTGCTGTCGCCCCTCCCAAGTGGGAGGGGTAAGTCGGGTTAGGGATCTTGACACCGGTTATGACCTTGCCGTTGGCCCTTAAACGTTAGGATGTACAATTTCAATATGTCAAGAAATGTTTGTAGGATGCTAGTTCGGCTAGGAGAACCTCTGTATTAGAGAACCTGTTAAGGTTAGCCAAACATCGCAATGTGGTAATGAAATTGTACATAACATGAAACGTTTAATGTTTTAATTTTGTTTTAATAAATACGGCCGGGATGGTCACTCCATCCCACTTCCAAAAACTTCAAGAACTGTTTCCGGTTTCCCTCCTTTTGGGGATTGTGTTGAGAGGGGGTGGCGGGTATCTCGGCCATATGGAAAGGGGCGACCAACTCGGTCCCCCCGAACTTATGGCAGAGTGCCTCGATCCCTCCGGGAAGCCATTTTTGGGCGGGGGGCGCGTCTCGGCTGGTATGCCCGAAGCGGCGTAGCTGGGGCGCGTCCGTTCCCGCCCTAGAGTGGGCTGGCCTAGACACTGACGCAGCCAGCCACGCCCTCGGGGCAGGCAGGGGCGGGTAGACGCCCGCCCTGAAGACGGATAAAAAGGGACGCAAGACCAGAAGACATCCTCTTGTTCTTGTGCCCTGAAGCTGCACCTCCTCGCTGCACGTGAGCTCGGGACAGAACGAAGAGCCAATTTTGACCCACCCACCAGCCCCTGAAGACAGCCAGTTGTTTGTAATAAAGTTGATTAATTTTGCTTCCATTTCGTTTACAGGTTGTGGAGTCATGTTGATGTTGAGTATAATAAAGAATGGTCGTTTTTGAGTACGTTTTTGCCATTAAAGAGATTCAGATATAGTGTTGAATTTTAAGCATGCTCTTTCGGTCATAGTGGCCAATGTATTCTTAGGTTTAGTTGCATTGTCGTATTTATTTTGGTAGGCGGTAAGGTCATGATCGGTGAGCACTAATTAGTAGATCCCTATGAGTGGGCGTCACCCAACACGGATGGGAGCGCTCGGGAGAGGTGGCCATTGGCCCCTCAATGGGGAGGCGGTCCCTTCTAAGGATGGGTCGCCGGAAGTAAAGGAAAAGGCGGTCAAGGCCCCTTCCTTTGTAGGAGGGGTTACAGCCCCCTCCTGGGGAATTTCCCGGGGCCAGTGACATCTGCGACGGCAGATGCGGTAAGTTGTGTGGGGTTGGGATAAGGTCTACGATACCTTCTAGATACCTCTCACGAGTATTCGAACGACCTTTAACTGGCGTCGAGTCTTTAGGTGCCCCCGTCAAGTCAAGGTAAATTGGTAGTAGTTGCACTTGAGGTACGCCTCCGTGCTGTCGCCCCTCCCAAGTGGGAGGGGTAAGTCGGGTTAGGGATCTTGACACCGGTTATGACCTTGCCGTTGGCCCTTAAACGTTAGGATGTACAATTTCAATATGTCAAGAAATGTTTGTAGGATGCTAGTTCGGCTAGGAGAACCTCTGTATTAGAGAACCTGTTAAGGTTAGCCAAACATCGCAATGTGGTAATGAAATTGTACATAACATGAAACGTTTAATGTTTTAATTTTGTTTTAATAAATACGGCCGGGATGGTCACTCCATCCCACTTCCAAAAACTTCAAGAACTGTTTCCGGTTTCCCTCCTTTTGGGGATTGTGTTGAGAGGGGGTGGCGGGTATCTCGGCCATATGAGAATTTCTCTCACAATCCATCAATGAATAATGAGGAACTAGAGCTCCTGGCTACGTTAGAGGATCTGAATGTGGAAGGTTCTATAACACAAAAAAATGTTCCAGGAAGCAGCTCCCAAAGCCTACAAACTAGAGAAGGGAGTCCCTTCAGACCAGTGTCCAAGTTTATTCCACAGACAGCTCTAGACACGATCGACGTATTCCATGAAAAAATTATACTGGATATTCGACATATGAGAGAAAATGAGAGAGGGAACATTGAACCAGGATGGAATCTCTCATATGAACAAAGACAAGCCGTGAAAGAACTTGAATCGGACAGGAGCATAATAATTAAACCTTCCGACAAGAGCGGCAACGCAGTTTTACAGACACGGACGAACTACTGTAATGAAGCACTTGCCCAACTCAGCAATCGGGATAATTATATGCCCATAACCATGAAAACATACTTGGAGAGCATTACCGAATATGAGGCATTGTTCCTCAAATGGCATACCCGGCAGTAAGAAAGCACCATGGTTCACCGACGAACTCAAGAGCTCCAAGAAGAACTGCCGAGCCCTCGAGAGAGCCTGGCGCAGAGACCCAACACCAGACAACATGAACACCCTCAAGCTCGCCACTCGAAAACACCACCAACTGATCCACACCACCAAGAAAACCGCTTTCACGGAACGACTGGACAACAACTCACACAACAGCAAGGAACTCTTCAACATCGTCAAAGAGCTCTCCAACCCCAAAGCCGGAACTAACGACATCACCCCATCACAAGACCTCTGCAACTCCCTCGCCTCCTACTTCCACAACAAGATCGCAGACATACACAAAGCTTCACCACGCAGGCAACGCACCCCACGACCCCACCTGCACCCCCCACCACCACCCTCCGTGCCTGGACCCCGATCAACACCGAAGAAACCGGACGCACGATGAACTCCATCCACTCCGGAACTCTAACCGACCCCTGCCCGCACCACGTCTTCAACAAGGCCGACGCTGTCATCGCACCCCACCTGCGGGACATCATCAACACCTCCTTCGACACCGCTACCTTCCCGGAGAGCTGGAAGCACGCCAAACTCAGCGCTCTACTGAAGAAACCATCAGCGGACCCCGCCAAACTCAAAAACTACCGCCCCATCTCGCTCCTCCCGTTTCCAGCCAAAGTCATCGAGAAGACCGTCAACAAGCAGCTGGCCGCCTTCCTCGAGACGAATGGATCCCTCGACCACTCGCAGTCTGGCTTCCGGGCCAACCACAGCACCGAGACCGCCCTCATCGCAGCCACTGATGACATCCGAGCCCTGCTCGACAACGGGGAAACAGCGGCCCTCATCCTCTTGGACCTCTCCGCGGCATTCAACACTGTCTGCCACTGCACCCTAGTGCAGCGCCTCAGCAACGTCGGAATCCAAGAGAAGGCTCTAGAATGGATCACCTCCTTCCTCGCCGGAAGGACACAGAGAGCCCGCCTCCCCCCGTTCAGATCAGAAGCCACCGAAGTCATCTGCGGCGTTCCTCAAGGCTCCTCGCTTAGCCCCACCCTCTTCAATGTCTACATGAGCCCCCTTGCGGCCATCGCACGCCAACACAACCTCAACATCATCTCTTACGCCGACGACACCCAGCTGATCCTCTCCCTCACCAACGACCCCGCCACCGCCAGAGCCAACCTACACGAAGGGATGACAGACGTAGCCGAGTGGATGATGAACAGCCGCCTGAAGCTGAACTCGGACAAGACGGAGGTCCTCATCCTGGGCTCCTCGCCCTCCGCCTGGGATGACTCCTGGTGGCCCCCTGCCCTGGGCAGCGCACCCAAACCAACAGACCACGCACGCAACCTGGGCTTTATCCTGGACTCCTCCCTCTCCATGACCATCAAGTCAACGCTGTCTCCTCATCGTGCTTCAACATCCTACCCATGCTACGTAAGATCTTCCTGTGGATGCCCACCGAGACCAGGAAGACGGTCACCCAGGCCCTCATCACCAGCCGACTGGACTACGGCAACTCCCTCTATGCCGGAACCACTGCCAAACTCCAGAAGAGACTCCAGCGGATCCAGAACGCCTCAGCAAGACTCATCCTCAACATCCCCCGACACAGCCACATCTCCGGACACCTGAGAGACCTGCACTGGCTCCTGGTCAACAAGAGAATCACCTTCCGTCTCCTCACCCACACACACAAAGCCCTACACAATCAAGGCCCAGGATACCTCAACAGCCGCCTCAACTTCTACACTCCCACACGCCAGCTTCGATCGACCAGCCACGCCCTCGCCACCGTCCCCCGCATCCGAAGAGCCACAACGGGAGGAAGATCCTTCTCCTACCTGGCCGCCAAGACTTGGAACTCCCTCCCGACCCACCTCCGCCTGACCCAAGACCACCTCGCCTTCAGGAAGCAGCTCAAGACCTGGCTGTTCGAGCAGTAGCGGACCCCTCTCCCCAAGCGCCTTGAAACCCTCTGGGTGAGTAGTGCGCTATATAAATGCTTGATTGATTGATTTATGAGAGATGAATGCTCTCAATGGAAGAGTACAGATTTCTTGAGGTCTCTCATCAAAGATTACCCATCTTTTATCACCTACCCAAGGTGCATAAGGATGCAGTGAAACAACCAGGGCATCTGATAATATCTTCGATCGGAAGGTTACTTGAAAATATGCCTTGATTCATTGACTTTTACCTTTTCCCATTTGTTGAGGAATTGCCTTCCTATACCAGAGACACTAAAGACTTCTTGCGCTACATTGAAGGAAGCCCATGGGAGTCTGACTTCCTCATGGTTACTTTGGACATAGCTAGTCTATACACTAGCATTTCTCATGAACAAGGCATTGATGCTATTCAACAAATCTTGAAACGGCGACCGTCAAAATTTGACAACCACAGTGAGATGTTGATGGAATTTTTGTGTTTTTGCCTGTTTAACAACATCTTTATTTTTCAGGAACAGATATACAGACAAAAACAGGGGACTGCCATGGGAGCCTGCTTCGTCCCCAGCTATGCAAACTTGTTTGTTGGCTGATGGGAGATGCAAGCGGCCTGGTCAGACTCCTGTGACCACTGGGTTGAGAGAACCATTATTTGGAGACGGCATATAGACGATCTCTTTCTTGTCTGGCGAGGCAGTGAGTAATCTGTCATTGAATATATCAAACATATGAATAGCAATACTTTGAATCTGAGGTTTTCTGGCGAGATCAGTGCGAGGAAAGTCACTTACCTGGATGTCAGAGTTTTTGTAACAGATGGTAGGATACATACATCATTATTTAGAAAACCCACAGCGGGCAATTCAGTGCTTCATGCACTCAGTAGCCACCCGAGTAATTTGAAAAACAGCATCCCGTACGGGGAACTTCTGCGCTTAAAACGTAACAGCTCTAGGCCAGAAGATTTTGTAGAGGCTGGCACAGAATGTCTCAACAGATTCAGGGATCGTGGTTACAAAGAGAGGGTTTTGAAGGAGGCATGGAAAAATCAGAAACAATCAACAGATCGGAGCTCATCAAGAATGTCCCGAAGAAGAATAGTACTGGGAACACTAATCTTAGACTCATCACTAATTTTTCTAATGCAGCAAAGAGTCTAAAAACAATCATGCACTCAAATTGGTGCATTTTGAAACCTGACCCATTATTGGCCGGGACATTCCCAACCACCCATCCATGACCTTTACGCAAAACTAGGTCTCTTAAAGATCACCTAGTCCAGAGCCGCCTACCACCCATAAACAAAGGCATACAGGGACTCGCAGGTTTCCATCCTTGCAGTAAATGCAAAGCCTGTGCTGATAGAAAGAAAACGTTGACTTACTCAATACCAGGGCGAGAAGTTCTGATCAAAATTAAGAAATTAATGAATTGCCATACACCTTACATTGTCTACTGCCTAAGCTGCCTCTGTGGGCTTAGGTATGTGGGCAGCACGATTCATCCAGCCAAAATGCGTGCATTAGAACATCAGAGGGCTATACAGAACAACAATAGTAATTATCCCGTAGCACGTCATTTCCAATTGCATCATGACAGCAATCGCACACTCCTAAGGTATTTTTGCTTAGATCGTGTGGCCCAAGACCCGCGAGGCGGGGATAGAGAAAAACGTTTAAGGAGACTCGAATCGCTGTACATTATAGATCTGGACACCAAAACACTCCTTGGGACTGAACATGGGGGAAGAACTCAGGGTACACCTGTAAATATTGTCTGTATATAGCTCTGTTTAGTCATTTGTTTTCACATCTTCCTAGATTGGAGGTCACTAGCCAAACCATTATTGCCAACCTTTACAATTCATTGATCATATTTGTGTATGTTTTTTGCACTTGATTTATTGTAAATAGGAGTTTGTTCCATTTTTTGAATTAACGATGCCCATTCAGGACGTATTGAGTGTTTTGTCAAGCCAATAAAGGCTGCATCTGATTTAATTTTGGAGGCCATCCAGGAAAATATCGTAAATGAAGAACATGTAATAACGTGACATTGCATGCCTTTTTGGTTGATTAACAGACTTTTTGAAACTTTTTTGCAATTCTCGAAAATGGATTAAAATGAGTATTAATTATGCAAATAAGTGCGACTTGGATTGACATGATTCACAGATCTATTGATATTTGCACTTTGATAAATTTTTAAGCTCAGAATATCTCAATAATCACTGTGATTTGAACTGTAGAGCTTGGCTTATGAATTGCACTTTTGATTTATTTGTTATATTTAATTTTGAAATGAATTTGCGCCATGCCTGACAACAACATGGCGCCTAGTGGTGACCATCTCCCACGTGATCATATTAACAATTCTTTGTGTTTGTACTTAAATGAGCTGCGTCATGGCGGCCGCCTTACAATGACAAAGGCGTCCCGCCAAAACGTTTTTGTACGTTTCATTTCTTGTGCCAAATAAATCCAACCCGGATTTAACCCCCGCGAATGCTAGTCTTATTTTCGGTGCTCTGCAATGACCTGGTAATAAGCGGGTCATTTCCAAATATGCCATCTATAACTTTTAGGGGAAACAATAACATCGGCTCCTCCCTGGTCAGAAGTAATTTTGAGACCAGAGGGATGGGGTCATGGCTGATGGCAAAGAAGGGTTTCTTTAGATGTTCTGTTTGCAAAGCATGCTAGTATGGTGTTAATACTACCACTTACACCACGGCATTTGGCTCTGCAATTTGCAAAATCAGTCAACACATAACTTGTAAATCTGATTTTGCAGTGTACGTGCTCACCTGCAGTTGTAATTCATGGTATGTGGGGAGCACAAAACTACCAGTACATAAGAGGGTGTTGCAACATATCCAAGCCATATGTAACAAGGATGATAGTTATCCGGTGGCACAGCATTTTCAACAATGCCATAACAGTGATCATAAACACTTGAAATATTATGCCATCAAGACCATCATGCCACAAAAAAGAGGAGGGGATAGAGAATCTAAACTAAGGAGGTTGGAAACATCTTCTATTCTGCGGTTTGATTCAAAACATCCGAATGGTCTGAAAATTAGTGAAGACCTGTATACCTTCCTCTAATGTTTGTAGAAAATGAAAATTTTAAGTAGGTTAACTGTTTGACAACAGGATGAGAACATCTTTAAATAGTGAACTGTCCGGTGTGAGGTATGGAAATTATTACAATGAAAGAGTACAATGTAAATAATTGTTTCACACCAAATGAAAGCTTATAGATTTTGAAGTGGGTAGTGATTTTAGGATAGTGTATTATTTATTGACATATTTATAAAATTTTGGGATTAATTTTTTTACGTCATTGTATAGAAAGTATATATATTTTTGTACTTCTGATATTTATAATGATTTTATCTATGGATTGACCCTAATAGCTGTATGTATTATATGAATGAACTGTCCTGGTATCACATTGCACTTTAAATATTTATGCAATTTTTTGCACAGACTGATAGTCACCTTGTTGACAAACTGAAAAATATAATGGTAGATTGTTATTGCTTATTCACTTTATGGTATTGCACTATTATTATTATTTATTAGGTACTTGAATAAGTTTCACTGTTGTTTCATGGTGGAATACAAAGACAAAACAAGCATTTATGCATGTATTTTGTTCTTTTTATGAAATTCATAAACCGAGATTTTTGGGAAAGTTATGGCTAGGAATGTTGATAATTCTGGTTATATAATTGGCATTATGATAAAACAATAAATATACAGTAATCAATGTATTATTGAACCAAAAGTTGTGCTTAAGCAAAGTATTTCCACCTTGTTTATGATATGGCTGCACTGCACTTGCACTTTAAAAGATGAAGGGTAAAGACTTTGAGCTGTCATGTGATCAAGGGAGGGATCTCCCGAAACGCTGGCTAAATAAAGTAAGCACTGAATAATATCGGGTCCAAGCCCGTTTGTCCGTTTGGAGAATTGGAGTGAAAGCGGGGTGTAAAGGGTGTGAACAAGGCTCCCCGGAGCCGAAACGTCATGCGATGTGCCTGCTCGTCATAAATTGATCTGCACAAACTTGGACCGTGTCTGCGTCTTTTTTAAGGTGTGGGAGGACGCCTCACCTTTTGGAAATCGTGCGTGGATTTCTTGTATATATATATATATATATATATATATATATATATATATATATATATATATATATATATATATATATATATATATCCATTACAAAACCGCTTCTGCTGCAACGCTATGACCCATAGGAAAGTGTCGTACTCTCCGGTGAAGCACGCCGGTAAGCATTAATTCCAAAACAATTACGATATCTGTATGCTCTCAGGGACCACACAACAATCCAAAAGTGCTATTTCTTCGGTTTATTCACACAACGCGTTTCGGCGACTTGCCTTGATCACGTGTGATTAGTTTGTGTGAGAGAAATGTGCTATTTTAAATAAAGTTACACATACATCAAAACAAATGTAGGACATACAAAATTCACAAAATATGTGTCGGCCATCTTGTAACGTCTTTTGTATTGCTCTTATTGATAATAAGCTTTCCACATTGTTGTTTTATTATAGCTGAATTAGAATGAATGAATGAATGAAAGAATGAATGAATGAATGAATGAAAATGAATGAAAATACACTTGGTATAGCGCATGGCTACCCTAGGGCATCCCAGCGCTTTGACCCAGGTAACCTCATCATCACTCATCGGAAAAGAAAGGTTTTGAGCTGTTTCCGGAACATGAGATGGTTCGGTAGGAGTCGAATGCTCTCAGGAAGGTTACACACATATACCTGGTGTCTTTTTGTCAGATATCCTAAATACTAAGTTGAACTTGTAGTTGAGTTTTCTAAATATTCTTACACTTGTCAACAATTCTCAATAGCTGAAATTAGAAGTATTTCTTGCTATTCATGACAGACACTCGTCAATAATGTAGAGAGTATAACATTTTTATAGAGCAATGTAACGTGTAATTATTTAAACGTTAGAAGATGGCCGATACACACTATATGTATTAGGTCTGATGCATGTTCAATATTTATTTCACGCTGTACATATTTGACGCCCCTCTATGCTGACGGTATTGGTAGTGTTAGCATATCTGACACTTGTCAACAATGTGGAAAGCTTATTATCAATAAGAGCTATAACCGCATTATTTAAAACTCTTGGGCTGCAGGATGTTTGGGGCAAAAAGGAGCCTAATAACCCTGGATATACATATTTTTCCTGTCCTGCTAAAAGTTCTCTAAATTAGATTATTTTCTTGTATCTGTTCTGGTTACAAATAGGGTGGAAATTAAGAAAGTAAAAAAGGTAATCTCTGACCATAATACATGTGGTAGCGTTATTCTAGTCGGGAATGATGTCCTCAGGTGCACACTGCACAATAAGTTTCCTTTATACTTCGTAATTTCAAATAAAGTGTTTATTGAAACATTCAATTTTTTCTTTTCATCATTGTTTTTCAAAATTTCATTTGTTCAAATATCCAAATTATAATTGACCGAATGCATTTCGGGCATTATGCCCTTCGTCAGGGACATTAATTCACTGTCAAAGAAAATAAACACATCTGTCATATATTCATTGATACACTTAAATAATTTTCAAACTGAGAAGACTCCTAATATCCGTTTTTTTACAGTCATTTTGAATTGTGTTACATGAGGCTTCATGGCACGTAAAAGATATGCTGAATCATTTAAACACATTTTGTAAAATCATGAGGGGCTAAAGAACGAATGGAAAGGGGCGACCATTCGGTCCCCCCGAACGTATGGTGGAGTACCACGATCCCCCCGGGAAGCCATCTTGGGCGGGAGGCGAGTCTCGGCTGGTATGCCCGAAGCGGCGTAGCCGGGGCGCGCCTTTTTCCCGCCCTAGAGTGGGCTGGCCTAGACACCGACGCGGCCGGCCACGCCCTCGGAGGCAGGCGGGGGCGGGTTCACGCCCACCCTGAAGACGGATAAAAGGAGCGGAAGCCAAGAAAGCATCCTCTTGTTCCTGTGCTCTGAAGCTGCACCTCCCCGCTGCACGTGAGCTCGAGACGGAACGAAGAGCCAATTTTGAGCGTTGTAATCTTTCTTTTGTCTTACAGATATCCCGTCTGAGAATGCCCAAGAAAGTCGGAAAGCGGGTCGGTACCGAGCAGATACTACGAATGCTCATGAAGGAGATAGCCGATCTGAAGAAAAAGGTGGAGGCTAAGGACGGGGAGGGAGGACCGAAACGGCCTTTGCAGGGAACAGTCCCCGGTGGAAAAAGCAAGAGGCCCAGAAGGGGAGCACTTTGGGGGGGACACCCCGGTTCCCGAAACCCCACGTGAGGAGCCGATCCCGGTGCCGAAAGAGGGGAATCCAATCCCTGTGGTGGTCACCCCCGTGAACAGGGAGGATATGCCTCCCGAGTTAGCGGCACAATTGGCAGCGTGGTTGGGAAACGATAGCGAGGGCGCCACGGCTGACGACGCCCGGGCAGTAATGAGGCAACTGCGGGAATCTAGGGAGGCTGCGAAGGCAACATCTTCTGTTCCCCCACAGGTTCCCGTGACTGGAAGTACAGCAGGCCCAATTTCGGCGACAGGCGCGGGGTCTACTTCAGGTAAGCGGCCATTGCCGATTGCGGGGGAGGGGTCTGTACCTTCTCGAAGGGAGAAGATTGCCCAGCACGTCCCACAAGAAATTAAGGAATTGATTTGGGCGGATAAGTATGTAAACATGTTTTCATTGCTTACCGACCATTACGAGATAGAGCATGTGAAGAGTCAGAAGGAGCTCATGCAGCCGAGTGTTTGGCGCGCGAAAATGGCCGCCTTTAAGGTCGACGAGACCATTGGTACTTGGGGCAGAGCGTGGGGCATTTTTACCTCCATCATGGGCGAGCGCAGGCCCGAGTTGCTGACCGAGTTACCCATTTATCAGTCGCGTATTATGGAGTATTCTGTGGCATATGGGGGCAATCAGTGGTTCTGCTATGACAATCTGTTTAGAAAAGCTAAAGAACATAATCCATTGTTGACTTGGGATTGTTACGACTCTGTGTCATGGCAAAAAATGGAGAGTACAGGAATGTTGAAGGTACCATTGGTAGGGAGTAACGGGGGGGAATCTTCCCGCCAAAATTCTGGGACACCCTTTCGGACGGGTGCAGGTAACGAGTACCACTCGAAGCCGAGTGGCAACACAGGTAAAAGGGGGATCTGTTGGAATTTTAATAGAGGGAAATGTACGAGGCCCCAGGGGTCATGCAAATTCAGACATGAGTGTGGAGGGTGTGGGCAGCCATCCCATCCTGAGTCCATGTGCAGAGCCAAAACGGGTGATAACGGTGGTAAGGGAGGCGCCAAACAGGTCTAATACGGTCCGAGGGGCGCCTTTGCCTACCCCGATTGATACCATGGCAATGATTCCTTGGCTCAGCGAATACCCGGATCATGCTTCCGCTGGGGTGTTGCGAAACGGGTTTTCACATGGTTTCCGCATCCCAGTGGGGAATTTTCAGGGTGTACCAAACTGTAAGAACCAACTGTCGGTCTTGCAGCACACGGCGGTGGTGCAGGTAAAGATTGGGAAAGAGGTGACTCGAGGTCGTGTCGCCGGTCCATTCGATTTGCCACCGGTTGCTAACTTTGTTTGTTCTCCGCTAGGGGTGGTCCCCAAGAAGGACCCGGGTGAGTTTCGGCTGATACATAATTTGTCAGCCCCACGTGGTCTTTCCGTGAATGACGCAATAGACCCGGAAGTGTGTTCGGTACGGTACGCATCTTTCGATGAGGCCGTTGCCATGTTGAATCGACTGGGGCCCGGGACGCTGATGGCAAAATCGGACATCGAGTCAGCGTTCCGGTTGCTCCCGGTACACCCAGACGATCAACGTCTCCTTGGTTTTCAGTTTCAGGGTCGCTATTACATGGATAGATGTATGCCAATGGGATGCTCGATTTCATGTGCCTATTTCGAGAAGTTCAGTTGTTTTCTGCAGTGGGTATTCACAAGGAAGACAGGTTTTCAACATGTTATGCACTTTCTCGATGACTTTCTGTTTTTGGGGGCAACCGGGGATCCTGAGTGTGGACAGGCTTTACATGAATTTTGTGTCCTAATGAATCAATTCGGTGTGCCATTGGCGCCAGGTAAGACTGTGGGTCCCTCGACCTTGATCGAGTTTCTGGGGATCGAGCTCGACTCGGTGGAAGGTTGTTTTCGATTACCTAAGGAAAAAGTGTTAAAATTCAGGTTATCCCTTGAGACATGTATTCGTGCAACGAAAGTAAACCTGCATCAATTGCAACAGGTGGTGGGTCAGTTGAATTTTGCCCTAAGAGTGATACCGATGGCGCGCCCCTTTTCCCGCTCGATTGCACAATCCATGGTCGGCTTGAAGGAAGGACATCACCGCACGAGACTCTCGGCAGAGGTTCGCCAGGACATGCGCATTTGGATTGCATTTCTGGCGGATTTCAATGGTCGAATTGTCTGGAACAAACCAGCGGTGTCTTCCAAGGAGTTGGGGCTTTGGACAGATTCGGCGGGGAGTATAGGTTTTGGCGCCATATTGGGTACACAATGGTCGGCTCAAAAATGGCCGTCATGGTGGCATGAGTGCGGGTTGACGAGTAACATTGCTTTTCTCGAACTGTTCCCTATTCTGGTGGCTTTGAAAACATGGCCTGAAGGGTTTAGGGATCACTCTGTGGTGTTCTGGTCTGATAACATGACCGTGGATGAGTGTGTCAATAGTCAGGCAGCACGATGCAAATTGATTCTGAGACTGCTCAAGGAAATTGTGTTGTTATGCATGCAACTGAATGTACTGTTTAGGGCGCGACACGGGCCGGGGGTGATGAACCAAGCGGCTGATGCGCTTTCTCGTTTCCGTATGCAGGCCTTCTGGGGTTTTCTGCCCACAGCGGACCCGGTGCCGGCACCCTTTCCCGAAGCTCTCTGGTCTCTCGGTGCCCCGAACTACAAAACCTCGTGGGAGAGAGTTTAGCACCCAGGACAAGGAAGGCATACGAAGGGGCGTTCCGTTCCTATTGGGCCTTTTTGGGTACTGCCGGGGGGGAGCTTTGGGGTCAGGAAGAGTTTGTCGTGAAATGCCTGCTCTCTTACATCAGGCAGGCAAATCAGTAGCTACGGCCCAGAAGCATCGGGCCGCCATTTCCTTTATGGCAAAGACTCATGGGATCCAGGACCCGACAGCGTCTTTCGTTGTGCAGAAAGCGCTACGTGGGTGGCAACGCCTTGAGGGTCGCAGAGTAGACGATAGGCACCCGATAGGTCTGGATAGGTTGACCCTGTTATTGTCTGTACTACCGGCAACGTGTTCATCCCAGTACGAAGCAGTGTTGTTCCGAGCCGCATTTGCACTGGCATTCCATGGGGCTATGCGGGTAAGCGAATTAGTGGCAAAGAACAAGCAAGATACGATGGGGGGACTGTGCCGGGAACACATTCAGGTCAGGGAGGAGACAATGACGGTCTCGTTTGTTAGGTCCAAATCCGATCAGGGTGCAATTGGGGACTGCGTAATCATTCAGAGGATCCCCGGGTCTTCCATGTGCCCTGTTGTGTGCGTAGAGGAATATTTAGCGCAGAGGGTGGCAGCATGGGGGGGGACCTTGTTGAGACACGCTGACGCCACCCCACTGACGAGGTTTCAGTTCCGGAGGTTGCTTGCGATGTCTATTTCGGCCGCGGGCTTGAACCCCGGCGAGTTCGGGACCCATTCCTTTCGGATAGGGGCTGCTACTGAGGCGACAGCCAGGGGTCTGAGTGTGGAGCAAGTAAAACGTGTGGGGCGTTGGTCCTCTAACTGTTATAAAAGGTATGTGCGGTTGCACATGTTGTGAAGCTGTAATGATATACTCACGCTTCTTGTCTCTGTTTGATTTTCAGTTACGCAAGCTTACGAAGCGGGGCGGACTGTACAGTCGACCCGACTCCTGGGGACCAGCGGTCAGAAATCACCGTCTGCGAATAAGGAGGTGTGGGTCGTGGGCCACTCATACGTGAGGCGTGCCGCGGACGTATTCAAAGCAGGTGATATGAGTCACGTGGCTGGGGAATACGGGTACAGGGTGTCCTTCTACGGAAAGGGCGGGCTCTGTATTGACCAGTTTCAATTCTTTTTTGAGGGTTTGTTAGAGCGGACGAGGTCACCGCCGTCTATAATCATAGTCCATCTTGGAGGTAACGATCTGGTGGCCACTGGTAGACGACTTCTTCTTGAGGCAATGCTTTCCACAGTAAGTTGGTTGGCAAGAAGAGTTCCAGGGTGCACAATTGCATGGTCCCATATGATCCCACGGAAAGTGTGGCGGGGGGCTATTTTCGTTACTGCACTGAATCATTCAGTTAGGAAGATAAATAACAAAGTGAGTAGATTGTTTCGTTCAAATACACTGCATTCTGATTCGCATGGTTGTATCAATGGGGACAGTATGTATTTGGGGGACGGTGTTCATTTGTCCCGGGTGGGGAACGAGTTACTCATAGGAGACTTCATAGCCTGGTTAAGGGGTTTACAGCATGACCTTTAGGTAGGAGTGTTTTGTGGGGGGTCCGGATAGCCGGTCAACTATCCGGCCTGTGGCGGTAAGGTCATGATCGGTGAGCAGTAATTCGAAGATCCCTATGAGGGGGCGTCACCCATTACGGATGGGAGCGCGCGGGGGAGGTGGCCAATTGGCCCCTCAACGGGGAGGCGGTCCTGTCTAAGGAGAGGCCGCCGGAAGGAAAGGAAAGGTGGTCAAGGCCCCTTCCTGTCGAGTTTATTGGGGCCCCCGTCAAGTACAAAGGGAAATTAGTAGATGCACTTGAGGTACGCCTCTGTGCGGTCGCTCCTCTCACAAGTGAGGGGGGTATTTCTGGTTTAGGGATCTGACACCGGTTACGACCTTGCCGTTGGCCCTTAACGTTAGGATGTACAATTTCAAGTCAAATGTTTTGTAGGATGTTAGTTCGGCTAGGAGAACCTTTGTATTAGAGATCTGTTAAGGTTAGCCAAACATCGTAATGTGGAAATGAAATTGTACATATATGAAACTGTTATTTTAATGTTTTATTTTGTTTCATATTTTAATAAATACGGCCGGGAAGGGTGACTCCCTTCCCGCCTTCCAAAAGTTCAAGAACTGTTTCCGGTTTCCCAATTCTTGGGGATTGTGTTGAGAGGGGGTGGCGGGTATCTCAGCCATATGGAAAGGGGCGACCATTCGGTCCCCCCGAACGTATGGTGGAGTACCACGATCCCCCCGGGAAGCCATCTTGGGCGGGAGGCGAGTCTCGGCTGGTATGCCCGAAGCGGCGTAGCCGGGGCGCGCCTTATTCCCGCCCTAGAGTGGGCTGGCCTAGACACCGACGCGGCCGGCCACGCCCTCGGAGGCAGGCGGGGGCGGGTTCACGCCCACCCTGAAGACGGATAAAAGGAGCGGAAGCCAAGAAAGCATCCTCTTGTTCCTGTGCTCTGAAGCTGCACCTCCCCGCTGCACGTGAGCTCGAGACGGAACGAAGAGCCAATTTTGACCCACCCACCAGCCCCTGAGGACAGCGATTCGTTGTGAATACAGTTGATATAGTATCTTTTTTGTTTTCTCTGTTTTCTTACAGGTTGTGATGGTATCGTGAAATTTCTTAAGATGCAATAAAGATTGGTTATTTTCAGTATGTTTTGCAAATAAAGTTTTGGAACAAGGATTGAGCAGTATTCACGCTTGGTAATAAGTGATGTTTGCTTTGTAATCTTAGTAACTTAGGTAGACTTGTCGTATTTATTTTTGGTCGGGCGGTAAGGTCATGATCGGTGAGCAGTAATTCGAAGATCCCTATGAGGGGGCGTCACCCATTACGGATGGGAGCGCGCGGGGGAGGTGGCCAATTGGCCCCTCAACGGGGAGGCGGTCCTGTCTAAGGAGAGGCCGCCGGAAGGAAAGGAAAGGTGGTCAAGGCCCCTTCCTGGATAGGAGGGGCTACGGCCCCTCCTGGGGAATTTCCCGGGGCCAGGACATCTGCGACGGCAGATGGGTAAGTTGTGTGGGGTGCGGGAGGGGGTTTACGCTACCTTTTAGACACCTCACACGAGTCCTCGAACGACCGTTAAATGGCGTCGAGTTTATTGGGGCCCCCGTCAAGTACAAAGGGAAATTGGTAGATGCACTTGAGGTACGCCTCTGTGCGGTCGCTCCTCTCACAAGTGAGGGGGGTATTTCTGGTTTAGGGATCTGACACCGGTTACGACCTTGCCGTTGGCCCTTAACGTTAGGATGTACAATTTCAAGTCAAATGTTTTGTAGGATGTTAGTTCGGCTAGGAGAACCTTTGTATTAGAGATCTGTTAAGGTTAGCCAAACATCGTAATGTGGAAATGA
This sequence comes from Lissotriton vulgaris, assembly GCF_964263255.1. Classification (NCBI taxonomy): domain Eukaryota; kingdom Metazoa; phylum Chordata; class Amphibia; order Caudata; family Salamandridae; genus Lissotriton; species Lissotriton vulgaris. The sequence continues at coordinate 871,577,851 of NC_141695.1, read as the reverse complement.
AATTGTACATTATATGAAACTGTTATTTTAATGTTTTATTTTGTTTCATATTTTAATAAATACGGCCGGGAAGGGTGACTCCCTTCCCGCCTTCCAAAAGTTCAAGAACTGTTTCCGGTTTCCCAATTCTTGGGGATTGTGTTGAGAGGGGGTGGCGGGTATCTCAGCCATAATAATGGTGTGCACATTGATTTCTCCATTCGTAAAAAACAATGTGTTTCATCGTTAGTTAAATAAAAAATCATACCTACTAAGACTGTCCAGTTTTAGAACACTTCATATTCCTGTTTTGGATAAGAACACGAGTTAGACCTGAAAAAAAGTATATCGCAATCTTAGTTTGCTACGTTCAATGATGTGTGCCATGTTGAAAATTACCGATATGGTGATTACAAACATACCTGATTTTAAGTAAGTCTCCTTTCTGGTGAAGATTTGGCTTGGTAGTTTAGTCTGCCCTGTTCCCATGATGCACTGGGCCAGGGACAGACTGATTTGCATATAGCCAGGTTCTGAGCTGGGATGGTGCAGTGAGATAAATAACGGTGATGGATCAAGCCCTGATCTTTGGACTGGATAAGAGTGGTCTGCTTAATTCAGACACTCTGTTCATCACCACCCCCTTTTCTGAATCGTTTTTGGCCACTATAGGTGTGGCAGGGTATACTCAGACATGAGTCCCGTTCTCACTGCACCATCAGGATTCAAGCAAGCCGGGCCGAAGACGGCTAAAATGCCAGAAACCGGTCCCCGGTAGCTTGTCTCCTTTCTGGTGAAGAATTGGCTTGGTAGTTTAGTCTGCCCTGTTCCCATAATGCACTGGGCCAGGGACAGACTGATTTGCATATAGCCACGTTCTGAGCTGGGATGGTGCAGTGAGATAAATAACGGTGATGGATCAAGCCCTGATCTTTGGAATGGGTAAGAGTGGTCTGCTTAATTCAGACACTCTGTTCATCACCACCCCCTTTTCTGAACCCCCTTTCCTGAATCGTTGATTTTTAAGTAAAGCCTGAGACAGGTCAAAAAAGTGCATTGTGCAGTGTGCATCTGAGGACGTCATTCCCGACTGGAATAACGCTACCACATGTATTATTCAGCCTCCAAGGCTCAAAAGGAGGAACTCATTTAGCACCTAACCACCTTGAAAAATAACATTTCACTATCAAAACAATTACGAGTGCGACAGTTTATCTTTCAAAACCTTTTGTTCATTGTGTCTTTCTGAGCCAAGTGAACCACGCACCACCTGACAAAAAAAGCAATTTGATGATATAATCAAGATAACTCATGAAAGAGCAGACACTCTTAAATTCACAAAGGAGGATACACAACAAATATATTCACTAATAGAGGAAAGTGAAGCCTTACTACCCGGTACAGGATCCAAACAAAACAATATCAAACAACTCCTATATATGTCAAAGAAAATAGTCAATCAAAAGTTACATGCATGCACACTTATACTTTACCACAAAGTTCAAAGAATCCCCCGTGGGCTACGTATTTCGCTCAAATCTACATTGTGCAAAAACAATGCAACATTTGCAGAAAGATGGCAGGCAATATTAAATAGGTGTTCTCTTGATCTCATGCTTTTGATAGTGGAAGAACTGGCCAAACTAATTGAGGACCTAACAAAAGAAACACAGCAATTAAAACAAGACCTAAGTAACATGTTGACAACTGAGGAAATTGAAGAAATGTTAAATGACATCACAAAACAACTCTAGGCGTACACAAAGGATATAAATGAAAGAAAAATTAGAAAATTTAAACGGGATACGCTTGATTACAAGCTTGGAGAAGTTTATAATTGGGCTGATATATACGCAAGGAGAAGACAAAAAACATCCACTTCCAATAGACCATCAGATGAAACATCATCGTCGAATGATTCTCAATCTAGGAGACAACCATCAAGGTTCAAACCCTCTACCACCACAACAAAAACATCACAAGAGCAACCAACTACATCTAGTGGCACAAACAACAGAGGGAATACTTTTTTAGAGAGAGGCCAAAAATCATCTGAAGAACCAGAAGGGGCAAAAGATCAAGCAACAGAGGATTCAATCACAAAAAACACCAGGAGTCAAAAACCTCAGGCATCAACCTTTCTAACCAACAAATGTCTCGTTCAGAAACAAACGTCTTACAGAAAGGAACCACATTTGTATCTACATTTCATTCCAAACTTCTGGATACACAAGTATGTATTCATAAATTCATGAGAAAATCACGATTGCGACATTTTTTTAGCAACGTCATCCCTATAACAGAAGAACCACCAAAAGATACCTTGAAGGGACTTAGGAACAAAAGTAAATTTATCCCCCCAGTGAGTCATAAGGTCTTGGACGCTTTTGAGAAAGTCATCAGTAAGGAGGTAGAGAAAATTTACAAACAGCCAAAACCAAAATTTGCTAACCTTTCAAACAAAGAACGAAACATCCTCAAAAAATTGTCGTAAAACCCCGAGATTACCATACGTCAAGCTGATAAGGGGGGAGCCCTTGTCATTGTGGACACGGATTTTTACAACAACCAAGTCAATAAACATGTCAATGATTCTAACACCTACTACAAAATAGAGAGAGATCCAACCAAGGAATTTGTAGAAACACTTTCTACCATCATAAACAAAACAATTGAATTGGGTATAATTGGACCTAAGGAGAAGCAATATCTCATCAAATCAAATCCATCAGTACCATATATCTATATGATACCAAAAGTACATAAACATCCTACCCATCCTCCCTGCAGACCAATAGTATCAACGGTTAATTCCATCCAAGAACCAATTGGCAAGTACATCGACAGACATTTACAGCCACTAGTACAATCAATGACTACGTACATCAAGGACACAACCCACTTCTTAACTATACTCGAAGACCAACAGACACAATTGGAAAGGGGCGACCACTCGGTCCCCCCGAACTTATGGCAGAGTACCTCGATCCCCCCGGGAAGCCATTTTGGGCGGGAGGCGCGTCTCGGCTGGTATGCCCGAAGCGGCGTAGCCGGGGCGCGCTCTTTCCCGCCCTGGAGTGGGCTGGCCTAGACACTGACGCAGCTGGCCACGCCCTCGGGGCAGGCAGGGGCGGGTTTACGCCCGCCCTGAAGACAGATAAAAAGGGACGCAAGACCGGAAGACATCCTCTTGTTCCTGTGCTCTGAAGCTGCACCTCCTCGCTGCACGTGAGCTCGAGACGGAACGAAGAGCCAATTTTGAGCGTTTTAATCTTTCTTTTTGTCTTCTAGATACTTGGTCGGAAACAATGCCCAAAAAAGGCGCGAAGAGAATGACGACGGATCAGATGGTTTGGGTCCTCATGAAGGAGATGTCCGAACTGAGAAAGCAGGTGGCGAAGCGAGATGGGGAGGGGGGATCGGAGCGTCCATCGGCTGGAGCAACCCCTGGAGGGAGAGCCAAGAGGCCTAGAAGGGGACCAGCCGGGGGAGACGTCCCTGTTCCCTGTACCCCGCTCGAGGCGCCAACCCCGGTACCGGTGGAGGGGAATCCGATTCCCGTCGTGGTCACCCCGACATCCACTGAGGATATGCCCCCCGAGCTGGCGGCACAGCTAGCAGCGTGGTTGGGCGACAGTAGCGAGGGCGCCACAGCTGCCGAGGCACAAGCGCTGATCAAACAGTTGCGCGAGAAGCGAGATGCAGCCAAGGTGCCCGCGCCGGCGGCAGTGATAGACAAGCCGCAGGCCCCGGTTGCGACCACAGAAGCAACGTCCGGTGCAGGTAAGCGGCCATTGCCGATCGCGAGGGACGAGTCAGCACCCTCTCGTAGAGAAAAGTTGGGGCAACATGTTCCTTTGGCAATAAAGGAAAAGATTTGGGCAGGGGAATATGTGAACATTTTCTCCTTGCTTGTCGACCATTATGAGGTGGAGCATGTTAAAGGTCAGAAGGATCTGATGCATCCGAGTGTTTGGCGCGCAAAAATGGCCGCCTTTAAAGTAAATGAGAATATTGGCAATTGGGGCAATGCTTGGGGGATTTTTACGTCGATCTTAGGGGAACGTAGGCCTGAATTGCTTTCTGAGTTACCAATCTATCAGTCACGAATTATGGGGTACTCGACGTCTCACCAGGGTAACCACTGGTTCTGTTATGATAATCTCTTTAGGAAGGCGAAGGAGCATAACAAAAGTTTAACCTGGGACTGTTATGATTCTTTGACATGGGATAAAATGAAAGAGTCAGGAATGTTGAAAATGCTGTTGGTGGGGAGCAATGTTGGCGAGTCCTCCCGCCAATATGCGGGGACGCCCTTTCGGTCAGGTACGAGTACCGACGATTACTCGAGATCTGCCAGTAATGCAGGGAAAAAGGGTTTCTGCTTCAATTTCAACAAAGGTAAATGTACTAGGCCACAGGGATCGTGTAAATTCAAGCACGAATGTAGTGGTTGCGGTTCGTCCCATCCTGAGTCCTCGTGCAGAGCCAGAACGGGTGAGAATGGGGGTAGGGGAGGCGCCAAACAGGTCTAACATAGTCCGAGGGGCGCCTTTACCAACCCCGATTGATACCTTGGCGATGATTCCCTGGCTCAGTGAATACCCAGATCGTACTTCTGCTGGATTGCTGCGAAACGGTTTTTCACATGGTTTCCGCATTCCGGTGGGGGACTTTCAGGGTGTCGGGATATGCAAAAATCAACTTTCCGTCCTGCAGCATACGACTGTAGTACAGGAGAAGATCCGGAAAGAGGTTATCCGAGGTCGTGTCGCCGGCCCGTTTACTGCACCCCCGGTACAGTATTTTGTTTGTTCTCCTTTAGGGGTGGTCCCCAAGAAGGACCCGGGTGAGTTTCGATTGATTCATAATTTGTCAGCTCCACGTGGTCTTTCTGTAAACGATGCAATAGACCCAGAAGTGTGTTCGGTGCGGTACGCATCCTTCGATGAGGCCGTAGCCATTTTGAATCGCCTGGGGCCCGGGGCGCTGATGGCGAAGTCAGATATCGAGTCAGCGTTCCGGTTGCTCCCGGTACACCCGGACGATCAGCGTCTCCTAGGATTTAATTTTCAGGGTTGTTTTTACATGGATAAGTGTATGCCGATGGGGTGCTCTATATCTTGTGCCTATTTCGAGAAATTCAGTAGTTTTCTGCAATGGGTCTTCACAAAGAAGACGGGTTTCCAACATGTAATGCATTACCTGGATGATTTTCTGTTCCTTGGGGCAGCCGGGGATCTTGAATGTGGCCGGGCCTTGGCCGAATTTTGTTTATTAATGAAACAGTTTGGTGTGCCATTGGCACCAGGTAAGACGGTGGGTCCTGCGACTCGCCTCGAGTTTCTGGGGATCGAGTTAGACTCCAGAGAAGGTTGTTTTCGTTTGCCAGCTGACAAAGTGTTAAAGTTCAGGGCAACCCTGCAAGAGTGTCTAAATGGGTCAAAAATTACGCTGCATCAGTTACAGCAGTTGGTAGGACAGTTGAATTTTGCCCTGAGGGTTATACCAATGGCCCGCCCCTTTTCTCGTTCAATTGCACAAGCTATGGTCGGCCTAAAGGAGGGCCACCACCGCACGAGACTATCGGCTGAGGTCCGCCAGGACGTGCGTATTTGGTTAGCATTTCTGGCGGACTTTAATGGTCGAGTCATATGGAACAAACCAGCCGTATCCTCTGAAGAGCTGGGGCTATGGACAGATTCTGCAGGAAGCATAGGTTTTGGTGCCATCTTCGGCACAAAATGGTCAGCACAAAGGTGGCCGACGTGGTGGCACGACAATGGTCTGACAAGTAATATTGCTTTCTTGGAACTTTTTCCCATTTTGGTGGCCTTGAGAACCTGGCCAGAAGGGTTCAAGGATCACTCTGTGATATTTTGGTCCGACAATATGACTGTGGTTGAGTGCATCAATAGTCAGGCAGCACGATGTAAGCTGATTTTAAGACTACTCAAAGAGATTGTTTTGTTGTGCATGCAACTGAATGTGCTGTTCAGAGCAAAACATGTCCCAGGGGTACAGAATCAGGCCGCTGATGCACTGTCTCGTTTTCATATGCAGGCTTTCTCGGGCTTCCTTCCCTCAGCGGACCCAGAGCCGGCACCCTTCCCCGAAGCTCTCTGGTCTCTCGGTGCCCCGAACTTCGTCACCTCGTGGGAGAGAGTCTAGCACCACGGACGAGGAAGGCATATGAAGGGGCGTTTAGGTCCTATTTAGCCTTCTTGGGGACTGATAGAGAGAAGCTTTGGGGCCATGAGGAAAGGTTGGTGAATTTCCTGATGTCCTTACGTAGGGCTGGGAAATCTGTGGCTACGGCTCAGAGGCATCGTGCTGCTATTTCCTTTGTTGCCAGGGCTCATAGTATCCAGGACCCGACAGCGTCTTTCATTGTACAGAAAGCGCTGCGTGGGTGGCAACGCCTTGAGGGTCGCAGAGTAGATGAGAGGCGCCCGATAGGTTTGGATAGGTTGGCCCAGTTGTTGGCTACACTCCCTGCCACATGTTCATCTCCGTTTGAGGCGGTGTTGTTCCGAGCCGCTTTTACGCTAGCATTTCACGGGGCGATGCGAGTAAGCGAACTGGTGGCAAGGAACAAACAGGATGTGGCGGGGGGTTTGTGCCAAGAACACGTTCAGATCAGAAGAGAGGCAATGACGGTCTCCTTTGTCAAGTCCAAGACCGATCAAGATGGGATGGGTGACTGCATAATCATACGCAGGATTCCCGGGTCCTCCATATGCCCGGTAAAGTGTTTAGAAGATTACCTAGCACGAAGGGTGGCAGTATGGGGGGGGACCTTGTTGAGACACGCGGACGCCACCCCACTGACGAGGTTTCAGTTTCAGCGGGTGCTTGCGATGTCAATTGCCGCTGCGGGCTTGAACCCGGGCGAGTTTGGGACCCATTCCTTTCGGATAGGGGCTGCTACAGAAGCTACAGCCAGGGGTCTTAATGTTGAACAAGTGAAACGAGTGGGGCGTTGGTCCTCCAATTGTTATAAGAGGTATGTGCGGTTACACATGTTGTAAAGCTGTAATGATGTGCTCACGCCTCTTGTTTTTGTTTGGTTTTCAGTTGCGCAAGCCTACGAGGCGGGGCGGACTTTGCAGTCGACCCAACACCGGGACAGCGGTCAGACATCACCGGCTGTGAAAAAGGAGGTGTGGGTCGTGGGCCACTCATACGTGAGGCGTGCCGCGGACGTATTCAAAGCAGGTGACATGATTCACGTAGCTGGGGAATACGGGTACAGGGTGTCCTTCTACGGAAGAGGCGGTCTCTGTATTGACCAGTTTCAAGCATATTTTGAAGATTTGTTAGGGCGGACGAGGTCACCGCCGTCTATAGTCATAGTGCATCTAGGGGGCAATGATTTGGTCACCACCGGTAGACGACTTCTCCTGGAGGCAATGCTTTCCACTGTAAGTTGGTTGGCGAGGAGAGTTCCGGGGTGCACAATTGCGTGGTCCCATATGATCCCACGAAAGGTATGGCGGGGGGCTATTTCTATTCCTGCTTTGAATCACTCTGTTAGGAAGCTTAATAACAAAGTGAGTAGGTTGTTCCGTTCCGGGACATTGCATTCTATTTCGCATGGATGTATTAAGGATGACGGTGTGTATTCGGGGGATGGTGTGCATTTGTCTCGGGTGGGAAATGAGTTACTCATAGGAGACTTCTTAGCATGGTTAAAAACGTTGAAGCATGACCTTTAGGTAGGAGCTTTGTGGGGGGTCCGGATAGCCGGTCAACTATCCGGACCTGTGGCGGTAAGGTCATGATCGGTGAGCAGTAATTGGAAGATCCCTATGAGTGGGCGTCACCCAACACGGATGGGAGCGCTCGGGAGAGGTGGCCATTGGCCCCTCAACGGGGAGGCGGTCCTGTCTAAGGAGAGGCCGCCGGAAGGAAAGGAAAGGCGGTCAAGGCCCCTTCCTGTGTAGGAGGGGTTACAGCCCCCTCCTGGGGAATTTCCCGGGGCCAGTGACGTCTGCGACGGCAGATGTGGTAAGTTGTGTGGGGTTTGGGGGGAGGTCTACGCTACCTTCTAGATACTCACACGAGTCCTCGAACGACCTTTAAGTGGCGTCGAGTTTATTGGGGCCCCCGACAAGTCAAAGGGAAATTGGTAGTTGCACGTGGGGTACGCCTCAGTGCTGTCGCCCCTCCCAAGTGGGGGGGGGTATTTCTGGTTAGGGATCTTGACACCGGTTACGACCTTGCCGTTGGCCCTTAAACGTTAGGATGTACAATTTCATTATTTCAAGAAAATGTTTTGCAGGTTGGTAGTTCGGCTAGGAGAACCTCTGTATTAGAGAATCTGTTAAGGTTAGCCAAACATCGCAATGTGGTTATGAAATTGTACATTAATATGAACTGTTTAACGTTTAATTTTTTGTTTTAATAAATACGGCCGGGGAGGGTCACTCCCTCCCTCTTCCAAAAACTTCAAGAACTGTTTCCGGTTTCCCTCCTTTTGGGGATTGTGTTGAGAGGGGGTGGCGGGTATCTCAGCCATATGGAAAGGGGCGACCACTCGGTCCCCCCGAACTTATGGCAGAGTACCTCGATCCCCCCGGGAAGCCATTTTGGGCGGGAGGCGCGTCTCGGCTGGTATGCCCGAAGCGGCGTAGCCGGGGCGCGCTCTTTCCCGCCCTGGAGTGGGCTGGCCTAGACACTGACGCAGCTGGCCACGCCCTCGGGGCAGGCAGGGGCGGGTTTACGCCCGCCCTGAAGACGGATAAAAAGGGACGCAAGACCGGAAGACATCCTCTTGTTCCTGTGCTCTGAAGCTGCACCTCCTCGCTGCACGTGAGCTCGAGACGGAACGAAGAGCCAATTTTGACCCACCCACCAGCCCCTGAGGACAGCTAGTTGTTTTAAGATGGTTCGATACTTCTAATTTTTCGTTTACAGGTTGTGGCATTATCATGTTGATATTGAGTGTATAATAAAGTTGGCCGTTTATGTATGTTCTGTGATTAAAGATATTTTGTTTTTGTGTCCGTTGGTATTATCATGTTGATATTGAGTGTGTAATAAAGTTGGACGAATTTTTGTATGTTCTGTGATTAAAGATATTCTGTTTTTGTGTCCGTTATAAGCATGCTTATTCGGGTCATAGTGGCCAATGGATTTTTGGTTTAGGTAGCATTGTCGTATTTATTTGGTAGGCGGTAAGGTCATGATCGGTGAGCAGTAATTGGAAGATCCCTATGAGTGGGCGTCACCCAACACGGATGGGAGCGCTCGGGAGAGGTGGCCATTGGCCCCTCAACGGGGAGGCGGTCCTGTCTAAGGAGAGGCCGCCGGAAGGAAAGGAAAGGCGGTCAAGGCCCCTTCCTGTGTAGGAGGGGTTACAGCCCCCTCCTGGGGAATTTCCCGGGGCCAGTGACGTCTGCGACGGCAGATGTGGTAAGTTGTGTGGGGTTTGGGGGGAGGTCTACGCTACCTTCTAGATACTCACACGAGTCCTCGAACGACCTTTAAGTGGCGTCGAGTTTATTGGGGCCCCCGACAAGTCAAAGGGAAATTGGTAGTTGCACGTGGGGTACGCCTCAGTGCTGTCGCCCCTCCCAAGTGGGGGGGGTATTTCTGGTTAGGGATCTTGACACCGGTTACGACCTTGCCGTTGGCCCTTAAACGTTAGGATGTACAATTTCATTATTTCAAGAAAATGTTTTGCAGGTTGGTAGTTCGGCTAGGAGAACCTCTGTATTAGAGAATCTGTTAAGGTTAGCCAAACATCGCAATGTGGTTATGAAATTGTACATTAATATGAACTGTTTAACGTTTAATTTTTTGTTTTAATAAATACGGCCGGGGAGGGTCACTCCCTCCCTCTTCCAAAAACTTCAAGAACTGTTTCCGGTTTCCCTCCTTTTGGGGATTGTGTTGAGAGGGGGTGGCGGGTATCTCAGCCATATCACCAGTGACATGTTACTCTGTACCATTGATGTACAGGCACTATATACCTCAATCCCCCACAATTTAGGACTAGATGCAGTCGCATCATTTCTAATGTTGTCAGAGATGGAAGAAGGGTTGAAGGTATTTATCATGGAGCTCTTAAATTTTACACTATACCACAGCTACTTTTCATGGCAAGATTCATTTTACATCCAAAGCTCTGATACTTCTATGGGCAATTGTGCCGCACCTGTCTATGCAAATTTCTTCATGTATGGATTTGAGTTGGATAACATTCTAAGCAAAGAACAGTAGTCAAAAAATCTCATAACATACAAGAGATATATATTCCCAACATTTTCGTCTTGTGGAAGGGAACACAGATGGAGTTAGAGCAAGCTATCGAAGATTTGAATCATGTAAATGATCGGATTAAATTCACCCACAACATCCAAACAGACAAATTACCATTCCTCATCGTGTTAATTCAAAAGACAGAAAACAAGCTTGAAACCAGTGTTTTCACCAAAAGTACTGACAGAAATAATTTATTACATTTTTCAAGTTTTCATCAACATTCTTTAAAAAGATACCTACCGTATTCACAATTATTGAGAATAAAAAGGATCTCTTCTACAAAGGAGTCATTGGAAAAAAGCACGCAAATCTGTATTGACAAATTTCAAGAGCGAGGCTACCCAATGGGGATTCTAGAAGAAGCAAAAACCAAAATGATGAAAATAAACAGACGGCTATTGTTACAGGTTCTCTAAAAAAAGAGATGAGGACAGAATAGTATTTGTTTCCAAATACTCAACTGAAAGTGAAAAAATCAAGAGGATCATATTGAGAAATTGGTCTTTATTGACATTGGAGGAAGATTTCAATAACATTTTTCAGCATAATCCCAGATTCGCATTTCAATGATCTCTAAACATTAAGGAAATGTTGAACAAAAAATCTCTAGTTCAAACAGACAAATACAAATGCACTTTACCATGCCACAATTGTGGAAATTGCAATTCTATAATAAGAGGCAACGAAATCAAACATCCCAGCCAAGGATTTTCTATCAAATTATGCGTGACTGGAACTTGTGACAGTCGAAACGTAATCTATCTGATTAAATGCCCTTGTGGTTTAGTCTACGTTGGGAAAACGGAACGCAAAATAAAGACATGCATCATTGAACATAAAAGTAATATCAGAACCAAGAATGTAAAATCTCCATTTGCATCCCACTTCAACAACTTTAATCATTCTCCAAGTCAGGTACGATTTCTTATTTTGGAAACAACACCGATATTACCAGGAAGAGACAATACTCAACACCTATTACACAGAGAAGTGTTTTGGATCACCCATCTGAACACAGCACAACCAAAGGGTCTCAATGACCGTATCGATCTGAATTGCTTTTTGTAAAGTGAACTGAATGGTTGCTTGTAAAATTAAGGATCGTAAGAATAATTGTGAATACAGTCATAGTTTATGATTTTTTGAATTTCGTCGTATACACTCTTCAGTTCATACACATTCTGCATTGAGAACATTTCTGAACTGCATATGTATCGTTTTCCTATTGACTATGAGTATTTGACATAAGAGGAGCATTCTCATAATTAATACAGGCTTCAGTCACATTTAATAATAAATCACACAGGTTTATTTTTATTTTTATTTTTCAAATCGTTCTACAACTGTCTCCCATACAAGGTTCACTCAAGTCCTCTCGAGTTTACCCGATTCCCAAAACGCTGTATCAACACGTAGTATGTCTTTCATTTTTACCATGGTCCCGACACGTTACACCGTCCAATCGGAACTGCACTTATCACTTCCGGGTCAGGAACATTAAGATCCGGCACCCGCGAAAACTTCATATCACTTTTCCGGAGTAGCGGCACAGTGACCTGTGTTGCCACCCGACGATACCGACCTTGGTAAGTGCAATTTCGTCTTCGATGATACTTTGCCAAGAATGCCGTTTCTGATTCATTCGAGCCCACCCGGTTTCGAAATTGACATTTAGTGACAGCAGGGTTCTTTCTTGTTTCAGAATGCGTTCTGCGAACCCGGACAACTCCGCAAACTTTTTTGACCTGACTCAGGCTTTACTTAAAAATCAGGTATGTTTGTAATCACCATATCGGTAATTTTCAACACGGCACACATAATTGAACGTAGCAAACTAAGATTGCGATATACGTTTTTTCAGGTCTAACGCGTGTTCTTAACCAAAACGGGAATATGAAGTGTTCTAAAACCGGACAGTTTTAGTAGGTATGATTTTTTGTTTAACTAACGATGAAACACAGTGTTTTTTACGAATGGAGAAATTAATGTGCACACCATTATTTTGTTCTTTAGCCCCTCATGATTTTACAAAATGTGTTTAAATGATTCAGCATATTTTTTACGTGCCATGAAGCCTCATGTAACACAAATCAAAATGACTGTAAAAAACGGATATTAGGAGTCTTGCAAATGTATCTCAGTTTGAAAATTAATTAAGTGTATCAATGACTATATGACAGTTGTGTTTATTTTCTTTGACAGTGAATTAATGCGTTTGAGAAAAGGAGAGTGTGTACTCCGTGAGAGTCAGTATTGTGCTTTTTGGGACGAATACCCGTTCTTTCAGATTTTCATATAGAAGACACAACTACTTCAATTTGCAGTGTGACATCTTTATTGTTGTGTTGTTTGACATAGACAGCCGACACTTGTTTAGCCCCCTAATGGAGAGTTGCTCCGGGGCTTTCTCAAGGCTATTTACACAAATGCAGCGTATAATACAACTGTTTCCATATTGTCAAAATTCCAAAACAGGAGTTTCAATACTCGCAGAACAATATTCTTCTGTAAGATTGCAGAAGGCTAGTCGCTGCAGTTCGGTTCCTGCCCGCAGCTCTCGGCATTCGGTATGTGCATGGGTTGAAAATCGGGATTCAACCCATGCACATACCGACTGCCGAGAGCCGCGGGCAGGGACCGAACTGCAGCGACTAGCCTTCTGCAATCTTACAGAAGAATATTGTTCTGCGAGTATTGAAACTCCTGTTTTGGAATTTTGACAATATGGAAACAGTTGTATTATACGCTGCATTTGTGTAAATAGCCTTGAGAAAGCCCCAGCGCAACTCGCCATTAGGGGGCGAAACATGTGTCGGCTGTCTATGTCTCACAACACAACAATAAAGATGTCATACTGCAACCCGAAGTAGTTGTGTCTTCTACATGAAAATCTGAAAGAACAGGTATTCATTAACCCTGGGCGGAGTGGGCAGAGTGGGGCTTCACGGAGCTACGCGAAGTGGGCGAGAAACTACGCCCACCTCCGCACTCCGCGTAGCCCCACTCCGCAAACCACTGGCCGCCAGCCCTGCCACCCGCCTCCCTCCCGCCCTCCCTAAATGCTTTCAATTAAAGGAGTCAAATATTTAAAACGCACTTACCTTGCCCGCCGCTGCCCGCCGCGTCCCCGGAGCTCGCTATCTTCCGTCTTCCGTCTTCTTTACTAATGCGAATGCGCGGGCGGCCGCGCATGCGCATTTCTCACGAGAAAATGCGCATGCGCGGCCGCCCGCGCATGCGCATTAGTAAAGAAGACGGAAGACGGAAGATAGCGAGCCCCGGGGACGCGGCGGGCAGCGGCGGGCAAGGTAAGTGCATTTTAATTATTTGACTCCTTTAATTGAAAGTATTTAGGGAGGGCGGGAGGGAGGCAGGTGGCGGCCAGCTACGCTCCGTCTGCGGAGTGTGCGTAGTGCCGCCTGGCTACGCCCGCTCCGCAAAATGCGGAGTAGGCGGCACTATGCACACTCTGTGCACGGAGCGTAGCTGGCCGCCCACCCTTAGTATTCATCCCAAAAAGCACAATACTGACTCTCGCGGAGTACACACTCTATTTTTCTCAAACTCACTTATCCTTTCGAAGGTCAAGAGGTTCAGAGCTCTGAGTGTGTCTCCATCTACCTATGAAACCAGCTTATTCAGTGTTGTTTAGCCTTGGAATCCTTGGACCTTCCATGCCTTGTTAGTAACAGTGAATTAATGCCCCTGACGAAGGGCATAATGCCCGAAATGCATTGGGTCAATTATAATTTGGATATTTGAACAAATGAAATTTTGAAAAACAATGATGAAAAGAAATAATTGAATGTTTCAATAAACACTTTATTTGAAATTATGAAGTATAAAGGAAAATTATTGTGCAGTGTGCATCTGAGGACGTCATTCCAGACTGGAATAACGCTACCACATGTATTATTCAGCCTCCAAGGCTCAGAAGGAGGAACTCATTTAGCACCTAACCACCTTGAAAAATAACATTTCACTATCAAAACAATTACGAGTACGACGGTTCATCTTTCAAAATCTCTGACCATAACCCATTGATACTCCAATACCATATCAATACCATGAGTAGACCACCATCAAGGTGGATTTTTGAAGGAAAATTACTAGCTGACAGTAAACTTGTGTACCACGTAAAGAATTGGGCCCAACGCTACTTCGATATCAATCGCTCTAGCACATCTCGTAACATGGTATGGGACTCATTTAAAGCGACTTTAAGAGGGGAGGTAATTAGTTTTTCTGCTAGGCTTTGGAAGGAAATCAAGGCCCATAATGAGAATCTGCTGAGTCAATTAGCTGATGCAGAAGAACTATTGGTCAGAGCTATAGCCAGGGAGTGGGAGATCACAGAAACACAACAGAAAGTTATGGGTATTAAAGCAGACATAAATCAGTTGATTTCCTAAAGAGAGGCTGATCAATATCAAACAGATAGGGGTTTATTGTACAAAACCGGTGAGCAGGCGGGGAAATTATTGGCTCTTAGAATTAAACAAAAATGTAGTCAAAATATCATTAAAAACATCCGAGAGGGAACTCAGAATTATTCAGAGCCAGAAGAGATACGAGAAATCTTCAAAAACTACTATCAAGCACTGTATAAAGAAGAGATAAGGTCGGACTTCTCTAATAAAAGCTGGGACGATCTGTGGCCAAAATTGATGGAACTATATAGACTCGGGTTGGAGGAAGAGATATCAAGGGAGGAAATAATCGAGGCTATAAGGGAAAGCCGTAGGACCAGACGGCATCCCGTTGGAAGTGTATAAATGTCTACAAGATACTATAGCTCCTTTACTAAAGGATCCATTCAATGGGATAATTTATACCATGGATATCCCTAGTTCATGGAAGGAAACAAATATTGTGGTATTCCTTATAAAGAATAAACCCAAGGATGAACCCGGAGCCTATCAACCAATATCCCTCATAAACTCAGATACAAAGATCTACGCCAAAGTTCTGGCTAATAGACTGGCAAGGGAAATCGCCGGTCTGGTGTCCCCTTGGCAGCATCGGTTTATCCCGGGTCGGGGAACAACGGACCATGTGAAACGGGTAATCACTCTATTCGATATCCATGCTGCCTGGGGGGATCGGATGGCGATGATCCTCCTCGACGCCGAGAAGGCATTTGATCATGTTACCTGGCGGTTTTTGTGGGAGATATTGGTATGAAGGAGTTTTGGCCCTAAAATATTTAGTGCAATCAAAGCGAAGTATCACGAACCCAGGGCTCGGATCCAGATGATGGGGGGAAGTTCGGAAGAGATTTCTTTATCTCGCGGGACCTGACCGGGGTGCCCTTGCTCCCCAATACTGTTTGCCCTATATATAGACCCCATGATTTGCAGAATTTTAGGATGTGAGGCAATCAATCCAGTAGTATGAAGGGGTTATGGGACAAAAATCTTGGCAAATGCGGATGATTTGGCTGTCATAACTCCTAATCCAGAACCGGCAATAATAGCTCTTCCAGACATGGCTAGGGATTTTTGTAATTACTCTGGGTACCGTCATAATGAAAATAAGACTCAAATAATATGCACTAACACTATGGTAAGAAAGGATACTATTTGGGTCGACTCTGAAATCTATCTAGGGATCAGGATAACCCCGGCAGTCAATTCAATAAACGAAGATAATGTTGCTCCATTGGTTGCCTCCATTACGCAGGAATTAAAAAGAATAGATACTATTCATCTTTCTTTAATTGGGTGAGTAAATGTATTAAAGATGACTATGCTACCAAAAATTCTTTATCTCTTCTGCTCAATTCCACTTCTGGTTGGGGAGGGGTGGATAAAAAGAATAGAAGCAGTATTCTCAAATTTTCTTTGGTCCTATGGCAAAATCAGAAGGTCCCTAACATACCTATCACTTCTGCAAGAGAGGGGTGGCTTGGCAGCACCAAATATCCGATTCTACCAATGGGCATGCCTTATGAGTCACATAACTATATTATTAGATACCTCTCCTAACCACAATCAGCCCTTAGATCCCCGTCTATTTTCGAACTACTAGTGGGTGACGATGCTCAGGGGTTACTGTTACGTTGAACAGAAAGAGGATATTATAACAGAACTAAATGCAAAATTATGGATGGTATTTGGAAAATGTGGAAAGCTATCCAGAAGACATTACTAATTCCCATAATAAACTATTATACCCCACTATGGGATTCTAAAGTCTTCCCTCAATTAAGCAATGATAGGATGGGGGCTATATGGGAACAACAAGGAATCAGAAGAATGGGGGACATCTTTGATAAGGGCACAGGGAAACTCGCTCTTACTGATATTCAAGCTAAATTTGGTATCCCTTCTACCCACACTTTTAAGTACTTTCAGGTTCACCAAATAATATATGGGATGAGGCCGCGTATCAATCCAGGCAGAAAAATTAAAATAATCGAGCATTTGCTTGGAGGCGTAGCTCGGATTAAAATAATTTACAAATCCCTAACCGACTCAATACCAGACGATATGGATAACATTGAAACTTCGTGGATGACGAAATTAGGGGACCCTGATTTTGACCTAGATAACGATCTCCAGCTTGCGAATAAAGTGTTTTGCTCTACCAACTTAAGGGCACAACAATATAAAGTCCTCTTTAATCTATATTTTACTTCGGCCAAGCACTTTAAATGGATACACCAAAAGAATGCCTCCCCACCTACATTTGAATCCACACTTGAGGAAGTTGAACACGCAGAATGTCGTAATCAATTAGGTATTTTTATTTATACCAACACTTATTGTCAATTAATCAAAGTTTGTCAAAAAATAATGAATGAGAAGACACACAAAGACAGTTATCAACAATGCATATTTACACCAAATTTGATGGACTGTTCGCCATACAAATGTATTACAAACTTGGGAAAAAAGACATTCAAGCATAAAAAACAAGATAATTCAAAAACAAACAGAACAGTTTAAACATGTGCAGTGTAAGACAGTGAATTTTCACAAATTAGAAAATGAGTTTAGTACCCAAAGAAGTTAAGAAAAGGAAAAGAAATTAGCAATGAAGCAAATACACTTTGTAACTCTTTTTACAACCAGCAAGAGCTGGTATAGAGGAATGGATCACAATAAATCTTTGCTAACTGGCCGACGCGTTTTGAATCCAGGTAGTGGTTTCCTGGAATCTCATCAGGGCGCATAAATCTGTCTGTGGGGTAAAGGGAAAGGGATAACAAAATTTAATTTTTGTAATCGTGGACACTAGACACTGTTAGTGTGACACTCCGGTATTGACATGTACTTACCAGTGTAGGGGTTGAAGCCAATTCAAGAAAAAGAGCACGTTGAGTCTAGGACTGCAGGAATGGACTTGTAGTTGTGTAATCATGGTGAGGTCGGGGGCCACCTACAAAACAAATGTACCATTAGAGAACTAGCTCCGAATCACTATGGCCAGTCGATGAATGAAAATGGGATGGTACGACCTACCGTCAGCTGGTGCACTTTAAGGAAAGCTGGCGGCTGTGCTATGTTCACATGGTATTCCATGACGGAATTAGGAAAAGCCGTGCAGGACGGGCGCTGTGGGGGCAAGAGGACAAAAGGATCAGGAACATGCTTGGGAGTGACCCAATTGCGCTCGGCAAATCTACCCTCGAAACGTACCTGAGATAAGCAGTCCCGGTACCGAGTAGCCTCGTGTTTTTCTGTTTGTTCTTTTCTTTATCAAATCGGGGTTTTAACGGCATCCGCTGCGAAAAATAGCGGAATGGATTGATTAAAAAGTAAACAAAGCCAAGAGTTTAAGTGGCGAGATTGGGGAGTGCACGAGCGTGACATACCTGTGTCTGCCTCGGTCCTAGTACACGGCATTCTGCACTGGTTTCAAGATGGGAGTGGGTGTGTTTACCTAATACAAGCCCTCAGGTGGAGAGCTAAGCCAAAATCCGGCTACAAACCACCATGGGAGATGCGAACCAGGAATCGCTCGGACAAATCATAGGTAGTACGAGCTCTGTGGTAAACTTATCTGCGAGGACATTAACAACAGACGAGCTTTCTGTTTTAAACCTAAGACTAAAATTCGTCCCATGCAAAAAAACTGACTACACAAGATTAAAGCTAGAAGCAATCGAATTTTGTCGCAAAATTTGTCTAAAAACCTTTTTCTGGAACCATCCGCCACTACCCAATATGGAAGTAACGGGCTTAAGGAATAAGTTCAACTTTGTCCCTCATCAAAACAACCCCAAAGAAGTTCTTGCGTTTGAGCAAGTCTTATTGTCATCTATCGAAAAACTTGAAAAAGGCAAACATTTTGTGCAACAAAACATGGGCCAAAGACAATGCGCAGCTATAAAAGCATTGAAGGAAGACACCTCTATTGTTATCAAACAGGACGATAAGGGTGGGGCAGTGGTAGTTTTGGCACACGAGAAATACCTGGCAGAAGGGATTAAACAAGTCAACAATCAAGTCTGGTATTGTCGCCTACCAGAAGACCCTTTGAATGAAATCCAGCGGCTTATCTCTGAGACATTACAAAAAGGGCTTGAAGAGGGCTTTTTGGGTAAAAAGGAACATGAATATCTCCTCAAAAAATGCCCCAGAACCCCAGTTCTCTACCTCTTGCCCAAAATTCACAAGAGCCTCCACGACCCCCCAGGACCTCCGATTGTTTCCGAATGTGACTCCTGCCTTGAACCACTCTCCCAATATGTAGACATCTTTTTAAAACCATTCTTGACCAGGGTTCAATCCTACTTAAGAGACACTACGGACTTTCTACTTAAAGTAGAGGGTACCCAATTCGACCCAGACACCCAACTCATGGTGACAATGGATGTCACCTCACTCTTCACGCAGATCCCACAGGAAGAAGCGTTAGAGGTGATGGAGATATACCTCGAGATGAGAGAAAGTCCACATCGTGTGCCTACTGCCTTCATTCTTAAGCTGGCAGAAATCGCCCTTAAGAAGAACTATTTTTCATTCAATGGGGAATTCTTCATGCAGGTCAAGGGCACCGCGATGGGGTGCCCTTATGCCCCAGAAATGGCCGTATTGTATATGGCGCAATATGAACAAAAATTCCTCTTCAACAACAACCCTTTCGAACAAAATATCCCGCAGTGGTTTCGTTACATAGATGATGTCTGGCTCCTGTGGCAGGGGAGCCAGACCCATCTGGTAGCGTTCCACGAATGGCTGAATAATAGGCATGGAGATATTAAATTCTCCATCGTACAGAGCAATGAAAGGATGACATTCCTTGATGTGGAAATAACTTGCATCAATGGTGAACTCAAATCATCCCTTTACAGAAAGGACACGGACAGAAATACTATTTTGCACCACAAGAGTGCTCATCCTCGAAACTTAGAATCTAACCTCCCTTATGGGCAGTTATTGCGCATTAGGAGAAACTGCTCGCACTTGGAAGACTTCTCGTCCCACGCTGAGAGATTTTGTCAAGGAATGAAAGAAAGAGGGTATCCAAAGAAACTATTGAAGCGCTCTCTAAAAAGAGCGCTCTTCAGCCCTCGAGAAACCCTCTTACAAGTGCGTCCAAAACCCGCACTTGACAGACTAGTGTGCGTTACCACCTTTGGACCAGACACCCATAAATTGAGGAAAACTGTGTTGAGTAATTGGCATTTGTTGGACAACCTGGAATGCTCATTCCCCCGTCCGTTGTTCGCATACAGGAAGAATCAAAATCTGGGACAACAAATTATGAGGGCAGATGTTTCTTTACCTAAAAAGAAAAATGACTTATTGACCCAATGGAACCTCAAACCAGTCACAGGGCACCAAAAGTGTGGCACTTGCGTTGTGTGCCCTAATACCATTGAAGGTGACGAGTTCCAACATGGGGGGACCAGATGGAAACACACTGAATTTTCCAACTGTAAGACCAAGAATGTTGTCTATCTGGTCCTATGTCCCTGCAATAAAATCTAAATAGGGAAAACAAGGCAACAAGTCAACACCCGCATCTGCCAGCATAGGTCCCGGATTAAAAATAAAATCCTAAATGCCCCGATGGTAGACCATTTCCTGGAAGCCAAACATGATGAAAATGACCTCAAATGGACGGTGTTACACACACTTCGATCCCTACATCGCAACGCAGACGTGGATAGAATGCTTCTCAAAAAGGAAGCATATCTTATCCTTAAGTTCAATAGTGTACAGAAGGGCCTTAACAGTCTATCAGAAATCACAAGACTTTAACACCATAGTGCCTTGGCGCCATGTAGCAGCCTCAGCTGTCCGACTTGCCTCGTTCTAGCAGCCTCAGCTGTCCGACTTGCCTCGTTCGTCCGCATTTTCACAATTTTTTCAAACACAGGGTGCCACCCTTTCCACCCCATGCAAATTATTCCTTAATTGCATTGAATGGTCTCCAAATCGACCTGCTTTGTGCCTTTGTGCACAAAACTATGTTCCCCATAAGGCTTAGCTCTCCACCTGAGGGCTTGCATTAGGTAAACACACCCACTCCCATCTTGAAACCAGTGCAGAACGCCGTATACTAGGACCGAGGCAGACACAGGTATGTCACGCTCGTGCACTCCCCAATCTCGCCACTTAAACTCTCGGCTTTGTTTACTTTTTAATCAATCCATTCCGCTATTTTTCGCAGCGGATGCCGTTAAAACCCCGATTTGATAAAGAAAAGAACAAACAGAAAAACACGAGGCTACTCGGTACCGGGACTGCTTATCTCAGGTACGTTTCTAGGGTAGATTTGCCGAGCGCAATCGGGTCACTCCCAAGCATGTTCCTGATTCTTTTGTCCTCTTGCCCCCACAGCACCCGTCCTGCACGGCTTTTCCTAATTCCGTCATGGAATACCATGTGAACATAGCGCCAGCCGCCAGCTTTCCTTAACGTGCACCAGCTCACGGTAGGTCGCACCATCCCCTTTTCATTCATCAACTGGCCATAGTGATTCGGAGCTAGTTCTCTAATGGTACATTCGTTTTGTAGGTGGCCCCCGACCTCACTGTGATTACACAACGACAAGTCCATTCCTGCACTTCTAGACTCAACCTGCTCTTTTTCTTGAATTGGCTTCAACCCCTACACTGGTAGGTTCATGTCAATACCGGAGTGTCACACTAACAGGGTCTAGTGTCCACGATTACAAAAATTCCATTTCGTTATACCTTTCCCTTTATCCCACAGACAGATTTATTGCGCCCTGATGAGATTCCAGGAAACCACTACCTGGATTCGAAACGCGTCGGCCAGTTAGCAAAGATTTATTGTGATCCATTCCTTCATACCAGCTCTTGCTGGTTGTAAAAAGAGTTACAAAGTGTATTTGCTTCATTGCTAATTTCTTTTCCTTTTTCTTAACTTCTTTGGGTACTAAACTTATTTTCTAATTTTGAAAATTCACTGTCTTACACAGAACATGTTTAAACTGTTCTGTTTGTTTTTGAATTATCTTGTTTTTTTATGCTTGAATGTCTTTTTTCTCAAGTTTGTAATACATTTGTATGGCGAACAGTCCATCAAATTTGGTGTAAATATGCATTGTTGATAACTGTCTTTGTGTGTCTTCTCATTCATGATTTTTTGACAAACTTTGTTTATTTGACAATAAGTGTTGGTATAAATAAAAATACCTAGTTTATTACGACATTCTGTTTGTTCAACTTCCTCATGTGTGGATTCAATTGTAGGTTGAGAGGCATTCTTTTGGTGTATTTGTTCAAAGAAGGCCCAGCCTCCTCACCTGTCCGATAGGGCCTGGCTCCCTCCTTGTGTCCCAAGCTCTTTAAATGGGGCAAAAGTGAGGACGATAAATGTCCAAGATGCCAGGAGGGACCCGCCGACCTAATCCACATGTTATCTCAATGTAAAAAAATGAGGGGAATCGGTGCAGAGATCGTATGGCTGAGATACCCGCCACCCCCTCTCAACACAATCCCCAAGAATTGGGAAACCGGAAACAGTTCTTGAACTTTTGGAAGGCGGGAAGGGAGTTACCCTTCCCGGCTGTATTTATTAAAATATGAAACAAAATCAAAACATTAAAATAAACAGTTTCATATCACGTACAATTTCATATCAACATTACGATGTTTGGCTAACCTTAACATATATCTAATACAAAGGTTCTCCTAGCCGATACTAACATCCTTACAACATTGCATTTCAAATTGAAATTGTACATCCTAACGTTAAGGGCCAACGGCAAGGTCGTAACCGGTGTCAGATCCCTAAACCAGAACT
The DNA here is from genome assembly GCF_964263255.1 of Lissotriton vulgaris. Taxonomy (NCBI): domain Eukaryota; kingdom Metazoa; phylum Chordata; class Amphibia; order Caudata; family Salamandridae; genus Lissotriton; species Lissotriton vulgaris. The sequence continues at coordinate 871,555,376 of NC_141695.1, read as the reverse complement.
CCCCCCTCACTTGTGAGGGGCGGTCGCACAGAGGACTTCACCTCGTGTGCCATACCAATTTCCCTTGTCTTGACGGGGGCCCCTGTTAACTCGACGCCATGTACGTGGTCGTCCGAGGACTCGTGTGAGGTGTCTAGAAGGTAGCGTAGACCCCCCTCCCCACCTTACACAACTTACCACATCTGCCGTCGCAGATGTCCTGGCCCCGGGAAATTCCCAGGAGGGGCCCGTAGCCCCTCCTAACCAGGGAGGGGCCTTGACCGCCTTCCCTTTCCTTTAGGCGTCCCGTCCTTAGAAGGGACCGCCTCCCCGTTGAGGGGCCAATGGCCACCTCCCCCCGGGCGCTCCCATCCGTAATGGGTGACGCCCCCCCCTAGGGATCTTCCAATGACTGCTCACCGATCATGACCTTACCGCCACAGGCCGGATAGTTGACCGGCTATCCGGACCCCCCACAAAAACTCCTACCTAAAGGTCATGTTGTAAACTCCTTAGCCATGCCACGAGGTCTCCTATTAGTAAAGAGTTCCCCACCCGGGACAAGTGGACCCCATCCTCTAGATACATATTGTCCCCCCTGATACAACCATGAGGAATCGAATGCAAAGTACTGGTACGGAACAGTCTACCAAGCTTGTTGTTAATCTTTTTCACAGACTGATTTATAGCAGACACTGAATTAGCCCCCCGCCACACCTTTCGTGGAATCATATGGGACCATGCAATTGTGCACCCTGGAACTCTCCTCGCCAACCAACTCACTGTGGATAGTATCGTCTCGAGAAGTAGTCGTCTACCAGTGGTCACTAAATCATTGCCCCCAAGATGTACTATGATTATAGCTGGCGGTGACCTTGTCCGCCCTAACAAACCCTCAAGAAAAGGTTGAAACTGGTCAATACAGAGCCCGCCCCTTCCGTAGAAGGTCACCCTGTACCCGTATTCCCCAGCTGTGTGAATCATGTCACCTGCTTTGAATACGTCCCCGGCACGCCTCACGTATGAGTGGCCCACGACCCACACCACTCTTTCATCAGCCGGTGGTCTCTGACCGCTGGTTCCCAGGTGTCGGGCCGACTGCACAGTCCGCCCCGCCTCGTAGGTTTGCGAAACTGTAACCAAACAAAACAAGAAGCGTGAGTACATGATATCAGCTTCACAACATGTGCAACCGCACATACCTTTTGTAACAATTCGAGGACCAACGCCCCAACTGTTTCACTTTATCAACACTCAGACCCCTGGCTGTAGCTTCTGTGGCAGCCCCTATCCGGAAGGAATGAGTCCCAAACTCGGCCGGGTTTAGGCCCGCGGCCGAGATTGCCATTGCAAGCACCCGCTGGAACTGAAACTTCGTCAGTGGGGTGGCATCTGCATGCCTCAGCAAGGTCCCTCCCCATGATGCCGCCCTCTGCGCCAAATATTCCTCGACGCATGCAACCGGGCACATGGAAGATCCGGGGATCCGCTGGACTACTACACTGTCCCCGATCGCGCCTTGATCTGTCTTGGACCTGACAAACGAGACAATCATCGTCTCCCCCTTTACCTGAATGTGCTCTCGGCACAGTCCACCCCCCGTATCCTGCTTATTCTTTGCCACCAGTTCGCTTACCCGCATAGCCCCATGAAATGCTAATGCAAAAGCGGCCCGGAATAACACTGTTTCCGCCCGGGATGAACAAGTAGCAGGGAGTACGGACATTAATAGAGCCAACCTATCCAGACCTATAGGGTGCCTTTCATCTATTCTGCGACCCTCAAGGCGTTGCCACCCACGCAGCGCTTTCTGAACCACAAAAGACGCTGTAGGGTCCTGGATACCGTGAGCCCGCGCCATGAAGGAAATGGCAGCCCGATGCCTCTGGGCCGTGGCCACCGATTTTCCTGCCCCGCGTAGAGACAGTAAAAACTTTATGACCAATTCTTCCTGACCCCAAAGCTCTCCCCTAGCTGAACCCAAAAAGGACAAATAGGAACGGAACGCCCCTTCATATGCCTTCCTTGTCCTAGGTGCTAAACTCTCTCCCACGAGGTTTTGTAGTTCGGGGCACCGAGAGACCAGAGAGCTTCGGGAAATGGTGCCGCCACCGGGTCCGCTGTGGGCAGAAAACCCCAGAAGGCCTGCATACGGAAACGAGAAAGCGCATCAGCAGCCTGATTCAGTACCCCTGGCACCTGCCTCGCTCTGAAGAGCACGTTCAATTGCATACATAGTAAAACAATTTCCTTGAGCAACCTCAGGATCCACTTGCATCGTGCTGCCTGACTATTGATACACTCAACCACGGTCATGTTATCAGACCAGAACACCACAGAGTGATCCCTAAACCCCTCAGGCCATGTCTTCAAAGCCACCAGAATGGGGAACAATTCAAGAAAAGCAATGTTACTTGTAAGTCCACACTCGCGCCACCATGACGGCCACCTTTGGGCCGACCAGTGATTGCCAAATATGGCGCCAAAGCCTATACTCCCCGCCGAATCTGTCCACAGCCCCAATTCTCCGGAGGACACCGCCGGCTTCGTCCAGACAACCCGACCATTGAAGTCCGCCAGAAATGCCAACCAAATGCGCATGTCCTGGCGAATCTCGGCCGAAAGCCTTGTGCGGTGGTGCCCCTCTTTAAGACCGACCATGGCTTGTGCAATTGAACGGGAAAAGGGGCGGGCCATTGGCATCACTCTAAGGGCAAAGTTCAACTGTCCCACAGTCTGCTGTAATTGATGCAAGTTCACCTTAGTTTCCCTAATACATGCTTCAAGGGAAGCCCTGAATTTCCGCACTTTTTCTTCTGGCAAGCGGAAGCAACCTTCTTCGGAATCGAGCTCTATTCCAAGAAACTCGAGCGAAGTTGAGGGCCCCACGGTCTTACCTGGTGCCAATGGCACACCAAACTGTCTCATCAAATCACAAAATTCATCTAGAGCCTGTGCACATTCTGTGTCCCCAGCTGCCCCCAGAAACAGAAAATCGTCCAGATAATGCATGACATGCTGAAACCCCGTAACCCTTGTGAATGCCCATTGCAGAAAACAACTGAATTTTTCAAAATAAGCACACAATATGGAACAGCCCATTGGCATACATTTATCAATGTAATAGCGCCCCTGAAACATAAAGCCCAGGAGGCGCTGGTCGTCCGGGTGTACTGGGAGCAACCGGAAAGCGGACTCGATGTCGGACTTGGCCATCAGGGCTCCGGGCCCCAGGCGATTCAACATGGCGACTGCATCATCGAAGGATGCGTACCTCACCGAGCACAGCCCTGGGTCTATTGCATCATTAACTGACATATCCCTCGGGGCTGACAAATTATGTATCAGTCTGAACTCACCCTGGTCCTTCTTGGGGACCACTCCCAAAGGTGAACAAATGAAGTTAGGAACTGGTGGCGTGTCGAATGGTCCTGCCACCCGACCCCGGGCCACCTCTTTCCCAATCTTTGCTTGCACCACTGCCGTATTATGTAGGACCGAGAGTTGGTTCCTACATTGTGCTTTCCCCTGAAAATTCCCCACCGGGATGCGGAAACCGAAAGAAAAACCATCTCGCAGCACCCCAGCAGAGACATGATCAGGGTATTCGCTGAGCCAAGGAATCATTGCCATGGTATCAACCGGTGTAGGTAAAGCCGCCCCTCGGACTATGTCAGACCTGTTTGGCGTTTCCCTTACTGCCGCTATCACCCGTTTTGGCTCTGCACATGGTCTCGGGATGCGAAGATTGTCCACACCCCCCACATTCATGTCTAAACTTGCATGACCCGTGGGGCCTCGTACACTTTCCCCTGTTAAAGTTCCAGCATACCCCTTTTTTACCTGTATTGCCACTCGGCTTAGGGTGATGCTCGTTACTTGCTCCCGCCCGAAAGGGCGCCCCGGCTGGTTGGCGGGAAAGTTCGCCCCCACCCTCCCCCACTAGTGGCGCCTTCAACATGCCTGATTGCTCCATCTTTTGCCAAGAAATGGAGTCATAACAATCCCACGTCATAGATGCATCGAACTCTTTGGCTTTACGAAAAATATTATCATAACAAAACCACTCGTTGCCGCTATATGTCTGCGAATATTCCATAATACGTGACTGGTACACAGGTAACTCGGTCAATAAATCGGGTCTCCGTTCCCCCATAATTGAAGTAAATATGCCAAAAGCCCTACCCCAGTTACCTATCGTCTCATTGACTCTAAAGGCGGCCATTTTTGCGCGCCAAACACTCGGATGCATGAGTTCCTTCTGAACTTTCACATGCTCGATCTCATAATGGTCGGTTAGTAAGGAGAACATGTTTACATATTTCTCAGCCCATATCCGTTCTTTTACCTCCATCGGGATATGTTGAGCCAATCTCTCCCTCCTCGAGGGTACCGACCCCTTCCCCGCAATCGGCATTAGCTGCTTACCTGAGCTAGAGGCTGTAACCGCCGTTGCTGCCGAACTCATGCCCGCTGCGGGTTGCTCTACTGGGGCCTGCAGGGAAATAAACGGACAAGTAGGTTTCGCGGCCTCGCGAGACTGCCGCAACTGCCTCATCAATTGCTTGGCTTCCTCAGCCGTGTCCCCCGGAGCCGCGGGACGCCCGCTGCTATTACCCAGCCATGCTGCCAACTGGGCGGCCAATTCCGGGGGCATGTCCCCTTCGTCCACTGGGGTAACCACAACGAGGATCTGTTGACCCTCGGCAGGAGCCGGCGCGGGAATCTCTGCCGGTCTCGGGGGGCTCATCGGGGGAGCCTCCGGAACCGGGACCTCGTCGTCGTTTGGCCCATTCCTGGCCCTCTTCCTTCTGCCGGCCGGGGCCTCCGTCGGGTTGGGTCTTTTTGGCCTTCCCGCACCGTCCCTGGCCGCCATTTTCCTTTTCATCTCCGCCATGTCCTTCACCAACATCCGGAGCATCTGGTCGGTGCTGACCTTCTTCGCGACTCTCTTGCCCGGCCTGATTTGCAGCGCTAGAAGAGAAAAGAGAGAAATTACAAATTTCAAAAATGGCTCTTTGTTCCGTCTCGAGCTCACGTGCAGCGAGGAGGTGCAGCTTCAGAGCACAGGAAGAAGAGGATGCTTTCTTGGCTTGTGGCTCCTTTTATTCTTCACGGGGCGGGCGTGAACCCGCCCCCTTCCGCCTCCCTGGGCGTGGCGGATGGCTTCGGTGTCTAGGACAACCCACTTCTGGGCGGGAAAAAGCGCGCCCCGGCTACGCCGCTTTGGGCATACCAGCCGAGACGCGCCTCCCGCCCAAAATGGCTTCCCGGGGGGATCGGGGTACTCCACCATACGTTCGGGGGGACCGATTGGTCGCCCCTTTCCAAGAAGTTTCTGGGGCTGTTAGATATTCAGGTAAAGCTACACCCCACCCTTATGATATCTGGTATTGGCAATAATCCTGATCTAGAATGGGATAAAGAGGCTTTCCTATTTATATGCTTAGCAGTCCCTCGGATCGTGGTGGCAGCAGGATGGAAGGATAACACTGCACCTACTTTTCAAATGTGGCTTGCTAGATTGCTAGGCATTCATAACATTGAAGCCGCTCTCTATAAAAACAGGGGAAGAAAGATGAGGGAGTGGGGCCTCTGCGTCTGAGCTCCCTTTGCTCTGTGGAGACAAACCCCCTGAAAGGCCATTAATGTTTTTTACGTGTATTTACAAACTTTTCCCCTAAGGTCTATGTTATCTTTTATCCTTATCTTTTACCCTCATTCTAACTACGAATTGTATATTTTGTTTCCTCGATTTGTAATCAATTTTACTATGATAATCCATGGTTGAAATGTCTGTTTTTCTTTTAATAATTAACAAATTTAATGTATTGTCCCAGGTAAAATGAAAAAAATAAATAAATAAAAGACAATTTGTAAGGTAAATATGATGGAAATACCCCTGTTTTGTATTCTTTGAAAGGATCAGTTTTTCTTTGAAAATGTTGAACATTCATGTTTCTGCTGCCAGAATACCATGAATAGCAGCATTCCAGGCTCAAATACAGAAGAGAGCGTTCAGCACAATCGTCTTTCTTCTCATGAGGACAGAAACAGCACGCCAAACAAATAAGAGCAAGGAAAGCATTTTTCACATTCTTTATGTGAATAAAGCGAGGCTTTTGGTTATGAAAAAAAAAAGTAAAAATTATACATTTCAGGCTGGTTATAGTTAGGATTTATCATTTAAAAAACCTTAGAAAATCACAGAAAAAAACTTAGGTTTCAAGGGTGTTATAGTTAGCTGGAAATATCACTCATACAAAACCATTGAAATTCCTCTGTTATAGTTAATTGTACTAATTATAACTTGCACACCCGCAATCCACTGCTGATGATGTCACATATTACATCATTCATGACATGGTCAGTGACATCACTGATGCCATCTCAAATGACATCACCGATGACATCATCCACGTGACAATAAGATACACTTCATCATACACTAGTATTACCTTTCATCACTTACTGTAAAATACAGAGTACCATATTTAAATCCATTGACACACCAATACAATTTTCTCAAAACTGACTCAGTGATTCATAGATCTACATACACATCTAAACACTTGCCTACAGATTCACTCATACATGCTGACAAAGATCAATAGAACACTATTAAATGTACTTATACACCTACATTGACATTACACACCAGCACACACCCTATTCAGTTATGAAGTCATCTTATCCACTTATGCTAACAATTGATCATACTTACATTTACTAAGCTACACACTTAAACAAACACCACTTTATTTATTCATATAGATAATAACTCATACTTAGTGTGTTATAAAATCGCTATTACAAGTATACAGTTTTCGAATAAGTCACTCATACAATCACTGAATCTTATGTGTACTTATTGGTCCCCCACAAAAGGTTGTGGGGGACTCCAAAGCCCCCCCTGCAAAATAAAAAGTATGGGGACCTCAAAGACCTCCCTCAAGCCTCGGGATTTTTGATTGTGGGAAGCAGACTGCATGGCCCTCCGCCTGGACCCCTCGAAGGCCCTGGAGACCGCCACGCCCCAGGGTTGACTCCTGCAGTGTACCGGGGTGCCTACCCCTGGGACACTGCTGTTTGCTATGAGAGATTCAAAAAAGGGGGTGGTGATGAACAGAGTGTCTGAATTAAGCAGACCACTCTTACCCAGTCCAAAGATCAGGGCTTGATCCATCACCGTTATTTATCTCACTGCCCCATCCCAGCTCAGAACCTGGCTATATGCAAATCAGTCTGTCCCTGGCCCAGTGCATCATGGGAACAGGGCAGACTAAACTACCAAGCCAATTCTTCACCAGAAAGGAGACAAGCAACCGGGGACCGGTTTCTGGCATTTCAGCCGTCTTCGGCCCGGCTTGCTTGAATCCTGATGGAGCAGTGAGAAAGGGACTCATGTCTGAGTATACCCTGCCACACCTATAGTGGCCAAAAACGATTAAAAAAAGGGGGTGGTGATGAACAGAGTGTCTGAATTAAGCAGACCACTCTTACCCAGTCCAAAGATCAGGGCTTGATCCATCACCGTTATTTATCTCACTGCCCCATCCCAGCTCAGAACCTGGCTATATGCAAATCAGTCTGTCCCTGGCCCAGTGCATCATGGGAACAGGGCAGACTAAACTACCAAGCCAATTCTTCACCAGAAAGGAGACAAGCTACCGGGGACCGGTTTCTGGCATTTCAGCCGTCTTCGGCCCGGCTTGCTTGAATCCTGATGGAGCAGTGAGAAAGGGACTCATGTCTGAGTATACCCTGCCACACCTATAGTGGCCAAAAACGATTAAAAAAAGGGGGTGGTGATGAACAGAGTGTCTGAATTAAGCAGACCACTCTTACCCAGTCCAAAGATCAGGGCTTGATCCATCACCCGATGACTGGGTGAGAGTTTTCTGCTTAATTCAGAGACTCTGTCCCTCACCACCCCTTGTTGTAAATATTTTTGTCCACCCTAAGCGTGGAAGGGTATACTCAGATGTGAGTCCCTTGCTCATTGCACCATCAGGATTCAAGCAAACCGGGCCGAAGACGGCTGTAATGCCAGAAACCGGTCCCCGGGAGCTTGTTTCCTTCCCAGTGTAAGAATTGGCTTTTGTAGTTTGGTTTGCCCTGTTCCCATCATGCACTGGGACAGGAACAGACTAATTTGCATACAGCCAGGTTCTGAAACTGGGATGGTGCAGTGAGCTAAAAAACGGTGTTGGATCTAGCCCTGATCTCTTGACTGGGTGAGAGTTTTCTGCTTAATTCAGAGACTCTGTCCCTCACCACCCCTTGTTGTAAATATGTTTGCTATGAGAGGGCGGGAGTCTTGCGGCTCCCCCGCTCCCATAGAAAACTCAGTTTGCATTTTGAAAGACACAGTAGTGAAATCTGTTCTCACTTTCAAAATCCAAACCAGATTGCTTTTCCACATGCAAGTTAGCCTCTCCCCATGCGGAAAAGCAATGCCAGCTCCCGAAGAATGTGGGAAACCAGCGGGCCCGTGGAGGCATTGTGGCTACCCCCACGGTCCCCAACATTCTTTATAAGACCCGGGGGATAGGGTTCCCGGGAATATTAGAAATTACTGATAGTGGCTATTTTTTTACGGTAAAATTAAAAGTCGCGCACCCAGCGCAGCGCTCAGTGTGGCCCCCTGGTGTGCACGCGATGGATGCACGACTCATAATCTGTAGTGTGCGTGACTCCAGCGCCTTTGGTGCACAACTTCCATGCGTTTGGGAGCTGGCATTGCTTTTCCACATGGGGACCTACTAACATGCAACTCCAAATGTGGAAAAGCAATCTGATTTAGTTAGGGAGAACAGATTTCCTTCCTATGGGAGGGCCGGATGGACACCACAGGACACTGCAGGAGCTGGCCCTCCCACAATACATAAAGCCCCGGGGAGTAGTGTTCCCTGGGGATTTGGAGACCTTGCAGCCCCCCAACCATTTTTTTTGTAGCCCCAGGGGGTAACGGGCCCTCGAAAGTTCCATGAGGGGGGCCAAGCAGCCCGCCTTGCACAATACATAAAGCCTCGGGGTGGTGGTCCCCACAGCTTTGGGGACCTTGGACCCCTCCCCCCACCATTTTTTTCTTTTTAGCCCCAGGGGGTGATGATCCCCGAGGCTTGGGAGCCTCTTTGGGCCCCACATACAATTTAATAATTTTGCCCCTGGTATTTAAACCCGGGGACTAATTATAAAAAAAGTTTTATTTTACGGCACAGTCCAAGCACCATACATGCACCTGCCGGGTTTAAAAAAAAATAAAAATTGTGGGCCCTGGGGTTCCTTCTGGGACCCCCTAAGTAGGTCTAGAGGGTAAAATTATTTCTACCCTGCCCCCGTTTTGCCCACATATTCCACTGACTTCTTCAGCCTCGCTTCTGACGAGGCACAAAATGGCTGCCAACAGTTCCTGGTTGACAACCACTTGACCGCCAAATAGCATTCAGCACATGATTGGAAGGGTGCGCTTATGGTACGATGCCAATCCTCGCACATTCCGTGGATCCATTGCACCCATAGATATATAAATGACTTTAACTGTAATTTTATCAGGAACTACTGAACAGATTGACACCATTTAAGCAAAAGGCACAAGTCTGAACTGAGGGCTACCTCTTTGCCAAATTTGATGTAATTAAGTTCAGCTGTTCGGCCTGTAGCTGTGGCTAAAAAGTCCTATGGGAAATTGCATGGGAAAAAGACGTTTTGGGACCCCCCTTTTTTAGGCCCCCACTAGACGAATCACCCCAAAACTTTCAGGATAGCAACAAACCAGAGCTGGTCAAAAGTTTGGAAAATTTTGCAAAGATTCACCAATCGGCACCAAATTTATTGGGAATAGAATGTTGCGGATTTCCAATGCATAATAGGTCCTAACTATAACTACCTACTGGCGACTGCCAGTAGGTAATATATATATATATATAGATGGCGGTGGTGTCAGGGCGATTCATGAAATAAAGGAGTATTGGCACGATATCTGGGTCCGCATCGTCTCTTTGGAAACGAAATCCTGTGTGCTGGAGGCGAAATCAGGGTTATATATATATATATATATATATATATATATATATATATATATATATATATATATATATATATATATATATATATATATATATATATATATATATATATATATATATATATTACCTACTGGCGGTCGCCAGTAGGTATATATAGTTAGGATTTTTTTGAATAGGGATTTCTGAAAATTCTATGTTGAATAACTTTGGCGTTGAAGGACGGAATTGGCTGAAATTTTCAGGAAAATGGCACATTTTGTTTCTGAGCGTTCCCTTAAAGTTTGGGGGTGTTTCGTGAAGTGGGGGCCAAGAAAAAAGGGGGGTCCCAAAACGTGTTTTTATCATTGAGTTTTCCATAGGGCGGTTGGACTCACTTTTAGCTCGAACGGCTGAATGGATTTCTACGGAACTTGGCAAAATTGTTGGGACTGGTAGCCCGATGTGCCTTTGCTAGGTCTCAAGATATGTGCAATAGTGGATTTGGAGTAATTTAGGTTCAAAAAAATATATATATCTGTAAGCGCGCCCCCGGTACGCGCACCGGGGAGCGCTCCGGGCACGGTACGCGACTTGCGCGCGGAAAGCTGATTCGCTCCTCGGTGTCTGTAAACATTCTAAATAGTCCGGAGCGGCCGCCATCTTGTGTCTCGGTAGGATCAAGACACAAGAGGTGGCCAAAACAAAGGGGGAAATGACCATAAGGGGGCAGAGTAGATCCTCCCTGATCCCCTAGGTTTGATGTGGGGGCTTTAAAAGGGCCCCGCGGGGCAAAAGAAAAAAAAATCGTTTTTTTGCGGGGGGAGTGCCCGGTATGCGCACCGGGAGGCGGTCCGGGGAGAGTAATATGGGGAAAAAAGAATGATAGCATTTTCAAATATTGTATGTTTATTGATTGTTCTTTTTGTTGTTTTTTTTGTTTTTTTTATTTACGTAGCAACATGTAGGTACCAATGCAGAGTCTAAAAATAAATAAACACCGTCTCCTTTGTAGATATCTTGCAAGTTGTTTCAGAAGTTATTGTGGTATATGGAATTCATACCATAGTCTGTCAGGAAAGCAGAAGCAATATGGAGGCAGGAGATGATAAAGAGATGTTAAATACACATTGGAGATAATATAGTTGGAGAAAGGAAGTAACTATGAGCAAACTTACTATGTAACACAAAAAAGTTGCACAGTATATTTTAAGTCTCACTTTTTATTATATCTTTTTGGGTACTATTTCATAATTTTCAAATAAAAAAGAATAATGTCTCAAACAATTTTAACTTTTAAAATTTAAATTTATTGTTCAGATTTTTCAAAATCTAAAAGAATTTGTAACATCAATTCATCAGGTATGTCCTCCTTTCCATTCCATGATTCATATTCTTCTACACATTCAATTAATTCTTCGTCTAATGTGTCATCCAAAAAGTCAATTTCATCATTTTCTTCATTTGGATTGTTTTCAATCTTAATTTGAAAGGAAATATTATTTTCTTTCTGTTGTGCTTCCATTTTCTTGCTGTAAATTGCATAAAAAATAAATATATCAGTAGAGATAGGTTACTGTTGGGTTAAAGTTCAGACAGGTACTTGTGAGTTTTTAACAGTGAAGTTATCTTTGGGCACTGTATGGATTCAGGCAGGAAGTAGAACTATTAAAAAGTGCCTGTGATGAAGACTAAGTAAATTCATAATTATACCATAGAAGCCTAACTCAATCCATAATTATAACAGAGAAGCCTATCTCAATCTTTGACTCTTACAGAGGGACAGTATATAACTATCTGAAAACGTTTTCACAAATTACCATAACATAGTTCTCATTTCAAATTTTTAAAATAACTTCTTACCTTTCAAAAAGAAGTTTAAGTTGTCAGTGATAATGCTCTTCAAATGTACTTCAGGAAGTAGTAGTCAAAATGGCTGTGTTTCTCTCTCTTTCTTTATATTTATATATTCAGGTACATAACCAATCAAATGTCATGATATAATAGTAGAACATGAAAGTAACATTTTAATTGGTTGTCAATTCTAACACTTCATATGTGTTTTTGCCATGTAATTTACCTCAGGATATTTAGTCAGGCCTACAGCATAAATGTCTCAATGGAATTCCATCAAATTTGGGTAAATGGTAGGGACTGCTATGTAGTAGGGCCTATTCTATATTTGATGAAAGTGTCTCAAGTGATTTTTCTGTAAATTACTTTCCCACCTTTTTTTATCGAGCGCTTACCGGTTCGCACACCGGTACGCGTACCGGCAGCATTACGGGAGTCCTCCATTTTGTGTTTCGGTAGAATTGAGACACAAGATGGAGGGAAAACAATGTTCGGAATGGGTAGAAGGGGGCACGGTAGTCACTTCCTGACCCTTTAGGTTTTCTGAGGGGGGCTTAGGATGCTCAAATAGGCAAAAAAAAAAAGGAATTGCATGGAGAGCGCCCGGTACGTGCACCGGTAAGCGTACCGGGGAGCGTACTTTGGTGCAAAATAGTGAAAAAACTTGGAAAAAGATAAATGTTTAGAATGATCAGAGTTAGGGTAGCTCTGAAAAGAGCTATTGGGTTCTGTGGCTGATTTAGGTACCTTCAAGTAGGTTACAATGCACAGTCTTAAATTAAGGAGGAATATTCTATTCCCCTCATCTGACAAGTGCACACCATCTCCTCTGTAGATGTCTTGAATGTTGAAACGCAAGATATTGTTGATTATTGAACCCATTCCATAGTCTCTCAAGTAAGCAGAAACAGATTTATTCACATGTTTCCGTGATTTCTCAAATTGTGGACAAAATTGGTTGGACCAGTTTCATTTCTGTCTTTGGCATATATTGGAATATACCAAGGAAGTTTGGGGAAAAAGTGTCATCAATTGATGAAAGGTGTCCTTTAAAAGCATTTCCAGACCAACCCCAGTCATAGTGCCCAAATCATTTCCACCACAGTGCACTATTAAGAGGTAAGGGTTTGGCAGATACATAAAAAAATTATCTTAACAACATATAAAATATATTTTTCATTGAAAAGAATAATACATTTTACAGCTTTTGATATTTGCTATTAAAAAACCATTGAAATTCACTGAAAAAACCATAGGTTATAGACCATATATAGTTAAGAATTAGCATTTACAAAACCTTGAAAATTCAATGAAAAAAACATAGGTTATAGACCATATATAGTTAGGGATTAGCATTTAAAAAACCTTATTTTACTCACACAAAGCCATTGAAATTCGCATATATAGTTAGTTGCACTAACTATATATCGCGCACCCGCAATCCACTGCTGATGATGTCACATATTACATCATTCATGACATGGTCAGTGACATCACTCTCCGACACTCCTTCCAATCTTTGCCTCGTTGCAGCACACACTCCACCATTTCCAAGTCAGGAAGGCTGACGATAGTGAGGTTCTCTTTCTTCAAACAGTCACGATGCTCCAGGCGAATTAAGCACGCACCCCGCAAGACTCTTTCCTACCAAAGGATTTGATAAAGCTTGTTAATACACAAGAGGACACGAAACCTACCAAGGTGTATCACTTATACTCACCTGACCGAACTGCGAGCACCAGAATGCACTGGGATGCTTACTACAAGTTACGCCCAGTGGGCGCAGTTTCAATCAATAAAAGGAAATGAATAAATCAGGTGAGCCTGCTCGTGCCTTTGTTCAAAGCTCATGACTAAGAGGCGGGTGCCTCGAAACGCGTCGAGCCAAATTGAAAATTGCAAGTCCAAGGAGTGTGTGCTGCAACGAGGCAAAGATTGGAAGGAGTGTCCGAGAGTGCTCTCATGAGCGCAAGGGAGTTTGGTGGACAAATTCATGCGCGGCTGCCCGAGCCGTGCTAACATGACGGGGGCCATTTCCAAGTCGGGAAGGCTGAGGAAAGTGAGGTTCTCTTTCTTCAACAGTCATGATGCTCCAGGCGAATTAAGCACGCACCCCGCAAGACTCTTTCCTACCAAAGGATTTGATAGAGCTTGTTAATACACAAGAGGACACAAAACCTACCAAGGTGTATCACTTATACTCACCTGACCGAACTGCGAGCACCAGAATGCACTGGGATGCTTACTACAAGTTACGCCCAGTGGGCGCAGTTTCAATCAATAAAAGGAAATGAATAAATCAGGTGAGCCTGCTCGTGACTTTGTCCAAAGCTCATGACTAAGAGGCGGGTGCCTCGAAACGCGTCGAGCCAAATTGAAAATTGCAAGTCCAAGGAGTGTGTGCTGCAACGAGGCAAAGATTGGAAGGAGTGTCGGAGAGTGCTCTCATGAGCGCAAGGGCGTTTGGTGGACACATATATATATATATATATATATATATATATATATATATATATATACCTACTGGCGGTTGCCAGTAGGTAGTTATAGTTAGGATTTTTTTCAATGCAAAATCTCAAAATTTTATTTGGAATAACTTTGGCGCCGGATGACAAATCTGCCTGAAAACTTCCTCAAATTTGCCTCGCGGAGCTCCGGTCCTTCCTTGAAAGTTTCGGGGAGATTCGTCAAGCAGGGGCCGAGATAAAAGGGGGGTCACAAAACGTGTTTTCCCCATGTTAATTTATATAGGGCGGTCAAACTCACTTTTAGCCCGAACGGCTGAATGGATTTGCACCAAACTTGGCAAAATTGTAGGGACTGGTAGCCCAATGTGCCTTTGCTATGTCTCAAGATATGTGCTCCAGTGGTTTTTACAAAAATTAACTTTGAAAAAATATATATTGGGCTACATTGGGCTATATATATCTTAGAACCCAAATGTAGCCCAATGTAGCCCAAAGATGGCCACCAGAGACAAAAAAAAAACAAATGTAGCCCAAATATCAGCCAGATGTAGCCCAACTATAGCCCAATGACAGAATGTCCCAGAGTGTTCTAAAGAACAACTAGAGCGCTAACAGTCTTACTTATGACAAAAGTATGGCACACCTGAAGTCATCTTGATTGGAATAAAGTGTTAACACTTAAAACATTTATTTGCAAAGGAACAAAATGAGGGGGTTCATTTTGCCAAAGAAATTATGATTAGTGCTGAAGAAAGAAAAATTAGGGCACATTTTGAGTGACTTCTCAAAACCTCTTATATTTCATAAAAAAAATTCTGATATGCAGTCTCCCAAGATGGCCACCAGAGACAAAAGAGCCCAAATGTAGCCCTAATATCAGCCAGATGTAGCCCAACTATAGCCCAATGACTGAATGTCCCAGAGTGTTCTAAAGAACAACTAGAATGCTAACAGTCTTACTTATGACAAAAGTATGGCACACCTGAAGTCATCCTGATTGGAATAAAGTGGTATCACTTAATCCATTTAATTTGAATTTAAATGAAGGATTTCATTTTGCCATAGAAATTTCATAGAAATATATATATATATATATGTATATATATATATATGTATATATATATATATATATATATATATATATATATATATATATATATATATATATATATATATATATATATATATATATATATATATATATATATATATATATATATATATATATATATATATATATATCACACAACGTCTCCTTCCAAGAAAGAGTAAGGCCACAACTGGGGAACAATTTGGAAGCGCTTTAATAGGCTGCACAAACAAAGAAGAGTACTTTCTCCTCTTATGGCGGTTGCATTTCGGCGTTCTCTACCTCTTCAGCGCCAGGTGCATGTGCTTGTGTGAACGGGTGTGACTGAGGTAGATATGTCCTGCCTTCTCACAAACAGACCGCGGCTCCTCCCACTTCGATGACATCACGGTGCATACACCTCTTGTGGTCCGCTTGGTGGTCAGCGCCTACAAGGTCCAGCATGCAACAGCAGTGCTCAGGTAGGTATCGCAGAAGTGAAGTGGGAAGGGGAAAATGTGCTGCAAAGTCTGAAAAACGTTCCAATGTTCAAAAGCACATATGCGCAGCTGCGCTTCCTCCGGTCCCCATACCGCTTAAACCACCTCAGCTCAGGAATCCTTTCTGGCGGGGGCAAGTCATGGAAATCCAACCGGCCCAACGTGGTGCACTGGGGCATCATCACCGTCATACTTCTTTCTTTGCTGCATGGTGGACCCTGTAGGTTCCAGTACCCCGGAGAAGCACAAAACTGCAAGCAGTGTTCCAGCATAAACAGAGTCTCTTGGAAAGCGGGTGCCTTAGAAGCGAGTCACTGGAAATCGCGCTGGAATAAATCACACAACCTCTCCTTCCAAGAAAGAGTAAGGCCACAACTGGGGAACAATTTGGAAGCGCTTTAAGAGGCTGCACAAACAAAGAAGAGTACTTTCTCCTCTTATGGCGGATGCATTTCGGCGTTCTCTGCCTCTTCAGCGCCAGGTGCATGTGCTTGTGTGAACGGGTGTGACTGAGGTAGATATGTCCTGCCTTCTCACAAACAGACCACAACTCCTTCCACTTCGATGAAATCACGGTGCATACACCTCTTGTGGTCCGCTTGGTGGTCAACTCCTACAAGGTCCAGCATGCAACAGCAGTGCTCTGGTAGGTATCGCAGAAGTGAAGTGGGAAGGGGAAAATGTGCTGCAAAGTCTGAAAAACGTTCCAATGTCCAAAAGCACATATGCGCAGCTGCGCTTCCTCCAGTCCCCATACCGCTTAAACCACCTCAGCTCAGGAATCCTTTCTGGCGGGGGCAAGTCATGAAATTCAACCGGTCCGACGTGGTGCACTGGGGCATCATCACCGTCATACTTCTTTCTTTGCTGCATGGTGGACCCTGTAGGTTCCGGTACCCCGGAGAAGAGCAAAACTGCAAGCAGTGTTCCAGCATGAACAGAGTCTCTTGGAAAGCGGGAGCCTTAGAAGCGCGTCACTGGAAATCGCGCTGGAATAAATCACGCAACGTCTCCTTCCAAGAAAGAGTAAGGCCACAACTGGGGAACAATTTGGAAGCGCTTTAATAGGCTGCACAAACAAAGAAGAGTACTTTCTCCTCTTATGGCGGATGCATTTCGGCGTTCTCTGCCTCTTCAGCGCCAGGTGCATGTGCTTGTGTGAACAGGTGTGAGTGAGGTAGATATGTCCTGCTTTCTCACAAACAGACCGCGGCTCCTCCCACTTTGATGACATCACGGTGCATACACCTCTTGTGGTCTGCTTGGTGGTCAGCGCCTACAAGGTCCAGCATGCAACAGCAGTGCTCTGGTAGGTATCGCAGAAGTGAAGTGGGAAGGGGAAAATGTGCTGCAAAGTCTGAAAAAAGAACAAACTGTTGCTCTTGCCCCTGTGTCAGTTTCTATATTTAGAAATTGGAGTTGGAATATTATAAATATATATATATATATATATAAATATATACATATATATATATATATATATATATATATATATATATATATATATATATATATATATATATATATATATATATATTCACTGAAAAAACCATAGGTTTCACACCAGTTATAGTTAGGAATTAGCATATAAAAAACCTATTAAATTCACTGAAAAAACCATGGGTTTCACACCAGTTATAGTTAGCTGCAAATTTTACTGACATAAAACCATTGAAATTCCACGTTATAGTTAGTTGGACTCACTATAACTTGCGCGTGTAATGCACTGCTGATGACGTCACATATTACATCACTCATGACATGGTCAGTGACATCACTCATGACATCACTGATGACACCATCCAGTGAATGTGTATCTTTCTGAAAAATTAATATTTTTTATATATGTATATGTAAAGGTCGATGGAAGAAAAAATGTTTAAATAAATGTTTTAATGAATGTTTTTTTAAAAAAAAATTGAATGGTTAACTGGCTTATTAAGTGTATCTTAGTGAATACATATATTAGCGAGTAATGTTAAAATATTTAAATATATGTATCAGTGTTTCACTTTGTGTATAAATGGCTACATGGGTTGGTGAGTAGCTACATGTGTGTGTATATGGGTTATTAGATGTTTTTTTGTGTCAGTATGAGTGTCTGTATGGTTTGGTGGTGGTATTACTTTGCACATAGATGCATCAATGACTGACTCACTGTTTGTATGTGTTTTGAAGACAGCATATGTGCAGGACTATATGGGTGGATGAGTGTTTATATGTGTGTGTTAGTGAGTGAATGACTGTCTCACTAGTATCTTTATCAGTAACGACATATGTTTTAATCTAGTATATGTGAGTATTGATGTTTATAAGTGAGTATATGTGAGATTGTAAGAGTTCCTGTTTAAATATGTATGTGTTTCTATAAGTGATTGTTTTAGAGAGTAAGTATGTGTAAGTTTCCTTAGAAGTAAGGTGGTAGTGTGTGTATAGTTGTAAATGCAAATAAATGGATGTTCAATAGTTTATTTGCATGTGTGAGTATGTGTGTGAGTAACTTTTGGATGACTGCCAATGTGTGTAACAATATGTATTGGTGTATCACTACATATCATGAGTGAGTATATGTATGAGTGACTATATAGAACTGTTGGTGAATGAGTGAATGTGTATATATCTGGTGGTATTACTGAATTGGTTGTTGTAACTGGTATGGATATCTCAATTTTTTTGAAAATGTTAATTTCTATTTTTGAAACTGTGTTTCAAATGTTACATTACACTGAAAGGAGGTCTGTCACTCTGTCACAAAGATGGTGTCATCAGTGATGTCATGAGTGATGTCACTGACCATATCATGAGTGATGTAATATGTGACGTCATCAGCAGTGCATTACACGCGCAAGTTATAGTGAGTCCAATCAACTATAACGTGGAATTTCAATGGTTTTATGTCAGTAGAATTTGCAGCTAACTATAACTGGTGTGAAACCTATGGTTTTTTCAGTGAATTTAATAGGTTTTTTATATGCTAATTCCTAACTATAACTGGTGTGAAACCTATGGTTTTTTCAGTGAGTTTCATAGGTTTTTTAAATGCTAATTCCTAACTATATATAAGGCCCCAAACCTATGTTTTTTTCTTTGAAGTTCAAAATTTGGTTAATAGCAAATGTCTATAGCTATGAAATGTAATATTTTTCAAAATTAATGAATCCTATATTTTTTTATTTTTGATCCTGGAGCGCTTCCGAGGGGCGCCCCGGTGAGCGCCCCGGAGAGCGTAGCCGTTTGAAGCGCCCCGGTGCGCGAACCGGGAAGCGTCCCGTTAGGGCCAATGTCGCGAACGAAAACATGATCGTGACGTTTCGCGGAGCCGCGTCCGCGTGATACGCACGGCGTAAGCGCACCCAGAAGCACTCAAGCGAATACGATCGGGCAACGCAAACTTCCGACGCGCTTACGCGACGCGACCCGGGGTGCGCCCTCGGGCGCGCCCGTGGGCGCGTCGCATAAGCGCGTCAGTCATGTGACCTGAAAATAACACTTTTAATTGGTGCAGAACAGTTTTACTTTCATAATGATGAAATCCCTGGTCTTGTGACCTGAAAATAACACTTCTCATTGGTTCAGGCCTTTTTTTTCTCCAAATGATGAAAGACCCCACCTTTTTTCCTTATTCTGACTTTGTCCTTTGACTGAGGAAGACCTGTTTCAGTAATAGAGAGAATACTATTTTGTACTTTCTAATGGCTACTGTAGCTGCATCAGCTGGAGCATCTGCACCACCACCTCCATCACCACCACCAAGAGGACCACCACAACAGTACATTGGTGGTCAAGAAGAGGAGGAGGAGGAAGAGGAAGAGGAGGATGGGAGAAGATGGCTGCCTGAACAAAATACCCCATACAAGCCCAAGTCACACATTGTATGGGAGTTTTTTTCACTCCCAGAGGGAGTGATGTCCTGAGTGATGTCACTGACCATGTCATGAGTGATGTAATATGTGACGTCATCAGCAGTGCATTGCACGCGCAAGTTATAGTGAGTCCAACTAACTATAACGTGGGAATTTCAATGGTTTTATGCGAGTAAAATTTCCACCTAACTATAACTGGTATGAAACCTATGGTTTTTCTGTGAATATATATATATATATATATATATATATATATATATATTCTCGCTCCAAGGTTGTCCACTATTGAGTAGCACGCGAGCAGCAGCTTTATTTATGTGTAGGTCAATGGTGGACAACCTTGGAGCGAGAATATATATATATATATATATATATATATATATATATATATATATATATATATATATATATATATATATATACACATATATATACATCTTGCTGACTTTGTTGGTCCGTTCCTCATTCTTGCTGGTGTGGAAGCGGTGTCTGCGAGCGCAGAGCGTGCTGAGGAGGAGCTTTGTTTTTCATATATATATATATATGTAAAGGCACGCGCAAGAAAAACCAGACAAATCAACTCTACAAACAAAACGGTATCGGTCTCTTCTACTGATAGAAGTATCACATCAGGAAGTGAGACGGAAAACGAGGCTGCGGGATCCTCCACGGTAGGATCAGAAAAGCTCACATTAGCCCAGGAAGTCAGTTGTTTATGTCAGGATCGCCGCGATACCCTTCGACCGAGGATAGAAGGGAAAACAGTGACAAGCGGCTCCGGAACAACCAAAAAGACGGGCCAGAAGAAAATGCCGGTACCACAAAATCCAACAACAAAATGCAAACAGCGAAAGGTCGCTGGAACAAGTCAAAGAAAAAAGTAGTGGGGAATTAAAACAAGACAATTCTATCATCAACCTTTCAAAAATCCCGCTATCGGCAAATGATGAAATGATTTTAAGTCTTAGCCTAACCTACTGTCCCCCATCCAACTTCAACTATGCCGATACAAGGATGGATTCATATCGATTCATTCGTAAGCTAAAATTAAGTAAACACTTTCTACTGCAACCCAAAAGAAAAAAATGAACGGAATTACAAACAAGCCCATCTTTACTGGAATCAGCTGTTCGATCAACGTTTGACCAAATTTGGGATTTACAACAAGAAGGAGACACTGTTGAAGATTTACCCTTGATCACATCAAGAGAGGACAGAGCAATAAGTTGTACTCCTTTTAAACCGAAGTCTATCTTTCAACCCATTCTAATCAACGATAATATTGATGTGTACCACGATTTGGTCATTAAGGAGCTCAAACAGTTATATATCAAAACTAACGAACAAGGAAAAGTGGCAAATAAAAAGAACCAGTGTTACTACAGTCTAATAAAGAAATTGGAATCAGACAAAAATATAATCGTCCGCCAGGCCGATAAAGGCGGAAATATAGTTCTGTGGCCTCGAGATTTGTATGTAGCGGAAGCTGAGAAGCAATTACTTGATACCTCATGCTACAGAAAAAGTAATATGGCAATATTGAAAGTAGCTTGGCAAGAACAGAGCTCTAAACTTGTAGCATGGAGAAGTGCTAAACTGTTGACAGATGACGAGTACAAGTTCCTTAGGAAAGACCATCCAGTGATCCCATCATTTTATCTAATACTAAAAATACACAAGGACGCTACCACACCACCGGGTCGCCCAATACTATCGGCGATAAATAGCTCAACGGAGAATATTTCCCGGTACATAGACTTCTTTCTCCAGGACTGGGTGAAGGGCCTGAATTCCTATGTACAGGACACGTCTGATTTTATCAGAAAGGTTAACAATACATTGTGGGATGATGAATGTTTGCTCATAACACTTGATGTTACATCACTGTATACATCAATTAGACATGCTGATGGAGTGCGGGCGGTGGAATTTTATTTGAACAAACGGCCTATGAATTTCACTGCACACAACAGAATGTTGTTAACCATGATAAGAATCTGCCTTGAACAAAACTTCCTCTTATTTAACAACCAAATATAACAGCAGGTTCGAGGGGTCGCCATGGGGTCGTGCTTTTCTCCGAGTCTGGCATGTCTCCACATGGGACTCTGGGAGGAGTGCGTGCTGGGCGGCCCCTTGCTAGATACCATGCGACAACATGTACCTTTGTACCTACAGTACATAGATGATTTGTTCCTAATTTGGCGCGGTTCGAGAACAGCAGCGCAGGTGTTTATTTCAGAACTAAACAAGAACGACTTAAATCTGGAATTTACTTCCTGCATAAATGATAGAGCAGTAGTGTTTCTAGACACGGAGGTATATGTGTCTGGTGACAGATTGGCTACTAGAATGCATAGAAAGCCAACAGCAGGTAACACAATCCTGCATGCGTCTAGTCAGCACGCCCGGCACCTGATCGACAGCATTCCCTTTGGGGAAATGCTGCGAATCAGGCGGATCTGTAGTTCAGAAACAGAATGCCACAAATTACAACTTGAAAGCAAAGAACGCTTCATGGCCCGTGGATATTCTGTTGGAACAATTCAACGTGCCATAAATAGATCTCTTCCAATTTTTAGAGATGAGGCTCTCCTTAAAAAAGACAAATCTAAGGAAGGGGTCACTGACAATACCAAGTTAATCGCACCCAGAGTAATTGTTACCTTTTGCAAGCAACATAAAGAGATCAGACGTATCTTTTACAAGAATTGGAACTTAATAACGGGGGATCCCGTTATTGGCAGATACATAGTTAAGAAACCTGATATCACCTTCAGAAAATCTGTTTCAATGTCAGACAGACTAGTTAAAAATGTCCTGGAAAAACCTATCTCTGAGACTTGGGGAGCTTTGGGGGGCGGTTTCAAAAAATGTGCTTCATGCAAGGCATGCAAAAATGGGTGTAGCAAAACCCAGTACATATCACCGTTCACTAGCAAGCCATTACAAATAAAAAAACGCATGTCCTGTAAAACTGACTTTGCCGTATATGTGCTGCAGTGCCCGTGTGAGCTCCGATATATAGGCAGCACTCGCTTGCCGGTGCACAGACGGGTATTGCAACACATCAGGGCAATAGTGGGGAAAGATCAAACCTACCCGGTGGCACGCCACTTTGAGAAGGTCCACAACAGTGATCCGAAGGGCCTTGTGTATTATGCTATAGATTGCGTGCCGCCATTAAAAAGAGGGAGAGACAGAGATGCTAAGCTACGCCTCTTGGAAACAAGGTACATTATCGAACTTGACAGTAAGGCCCCTAGGGGCCTGAATGCGGGGGAGGATTTGTACACTTGTTTATAATCAATTAACAACGTAGCTTATAGCCCCATAAATGTCAGAATGATACCCCAGGGAAAAACATATTACCCATGGGATGATCTTGGACTGGATAAATTAACTGAATAGGTCGAGAGTTGTCGGATTAGTGGTAAAGTTACATCTTGGAGGTGGTGTGCGTAGTCTACCATAAATAAGAAAGAAATAACATCTAATACAAGTTAAAAGTATATTCTTTCACCTCCCACTCCATGATTGTGACAATGTATTACATGTCATTTTTTTCTCACGTATGAAAATATAAAAATAGATAAAAAAACGAAAAGGAAAAGAAATAATCACTTTATTATTTTTTTCACAGTTGTATATTATTTGCACTGGGGTCTTCTTTTTCGTGGAGTCTTTAAGAGGTTACAACATGGGGGCACAAAATTACCAATAGTTTCGTTGAAACTAGATTATGAACGTGGTCTTGTTGGTTTGCCTTTTATAATTTGACAGTGGTATTATTTCTTTATATGCCCAATCAAGTCGTATGATTATGTTCTTAGAAAATGTATGGTACTTTGACATCACAGGTTTTAAAAAATGTACACAGCACGTTGCACTTTACCTGCTAAAATTTGCACAATTTGATATTTCTACAAATATGAATTACATATAGGATTTGCACTGCAGACACTATGTCTTTTATTGTAAATAATATGTATATATCATGAATTTTAATAATTTATGAAATTGTATATATATATTTGTCTTAATTGATGTAATTCCCAAATTGTGTAAGTATGATATATATTTTCCTACGAAATTTTCAGTAGATAGTTTGGTACCACTGAGAACTGAATATGCATTACTAACTAGGGCACTACGCCTTTTATTTATACCAACATTGAACAAAATACCGCTGTGTATATTTGTATAGAAAGCGAGACCACAATGAGTTAATTTGGGCTGTTTTCATATGTATAGAACTCCGCCTTTCATTGGTTTACAAATGCCTTAAATACCCTCTTTTTACCTCTACGAGTGTATCATGTGATCAAGCCTCTGGCTCGAGGCGAAACGCGTCATGCAGGACAGCTTGGGTGTTACTCGATGAAAATAAAGAACACTTGAATTTGCACGTAAATTTGGGTCCAACTTGTTCGTTTTTCCAGTGGAATGGAGGAGTGATGCCGTTGGCATTAAGCGATACAGGACTTCATATATATATATATATATATATATATATATATATATATATATATATATATATATATATATATATATGTATAATATTCCAACTCCAATTTCTAAATATCGAAACCGACACAGGGGCAAGATCAACAGTTCGTTCCTTGTATTATTTTATTACGCTGTAACGCGTTTCGGCACTTCCTACCTTGTTCACACAAATATATATATATGTATATTCACTGAAAAAAATATAGGTTTCAGGGGCGTTATAGTTAGCTGGACATTTCACTCATACAAAACCATTGAAATTCCCCCGTTATAGGTAGATCAGCTAACTATATCTCGCGCGCCCGTAATGCACTGCTGATGACGTCACATATTACAAAAAACACAGTTGATGGACAGAATGTAGAACAATGTCATACATTCACCCCAGTACAAGGATCTGGGCCTAAATCCATCGTTTTTTTGCACTCCACACCACCCTGGGTTAGACACTGGCTATATGCAAATCAGCTCTGACCCTGTGCCTCATGGGAACAGTCCAGTCCGAACTACCAAGCCATGTCTTTCCTAGACCGGAATCAAGCATCCAAGGACCGGTTTCTGGCTATCAGCCTTCATCAGCCTGGATAGCTTGACCCCAGTGGTGAGGAGAGCCTGGGACTCAGGTCTGAGTATACCCATCACACTCGGGGTGAAAATTGCAAAAAACACAGTTGAAAGACAGAATGTAGAACAATGTCATACATTCACCCCAGTACAAGGATCTGGGCCTAAATCCATCGTTTTTTTGCACTCCACACCACCCTGGGTTAGACACTGGCTATATGCAAATCAGCTCTGACCCTGTGCCTCATGGGAACAGTCCAGTCCGAACTACCAAGCCATGTCTTTCCCAGACTGGAATCAAGCATCCAAGGACCGGTGTCTGGCTATCAGACTTCATCAGCCTGGATAGCTTGACTCCAGCGGTGTGGAGAGCCTGGGACTCAGGTCTGAGTATACCCAGCACACTTGGGGGGAAAATTGCAAAAAACACAGTTGAAAGACAGAATGTAGAACAATGTCATACATTCACCGCAGTACAAGGATCTGGGCCTAAATCCATCGTTTTTTTGCACTCCACACCACCCTGGGTTAGACACTGGCTGAATGCAAATCAGCTCTGACCCTGTGCCTCGTGGGAACAGTCCAGTCTGAACTACCAAGCCATGTCTTTCCCAGACCGGAATCAAGCATCCAAGGACCGGTTTCTGGCTATCAGCCTTCATCAACCTGGATAGCTTGACTCCAGTGGTGTGGAGAGCCTGGGACTCACGTCTGAGTATACTCAGCACACTCGGGGTGAAAATTGCAAAAAAACACAGTTGATGTACAGAATGTAGAACAATGTCATACATTCACCCCAGTACAAGGATCTGGTCCTAAATCCATCGTTTTTTTTCACATATTACATCACTCATGACATGGTCAGTGACATCACTCATGACATCACTGATGACATCTCAAATGACATAAATATAATCATAATTTCAATGGTTTTGTACGAGTGAAATGTCCAGCTAACTATAAAGCCCCTGAAACCTACGGTATTTTCAGTGAATATATATTTATATATATTTGTGTGAACAAGGCACAAAGTGCCGAAACGCCCCTGAAACCTATGGTTTTTTCAGTGAAATTCTAAGGTTTTTTAAATGCTAATTCCTAACTATAACGTAACTGAAAGCTATTTTTTCAAAGGTTTTTTAAATGCTTGTTTCTAACTATGCCTACAGAGGTTGGACATGTGAAGAAAGAAGAAAAAACGCACAAAGAATAAATAGAAATGCAGAAAGAAGAAACAGAAGTCCTCAAAGACAAAGAAAAGTACAGGGAGTATAAAGACATGTGCACAAAGAACCAACAGCGGAGCAGAAAGAGGCCTTGTTAAAAAATCATCCTGTGGCCACAACTTTTTCAGACGGGTACTGGTATTAACTAACTCTGACTAACCAGGCCTAGAGCCAGTGGTATGCTAAAAGACATTTAGGGCCAGATTTACAATAGATTTACAATAACTAAGTTATTATTTCCCCAACTTAAAACGCACCATAGGGCGTGTTTGCACACGTCACCTCAGGTCCAGGCCATGTCCCCTCCCTTCCTCACTGTGTAAACACGCCCGGTGTCTGTTTTACGTTGGGAGATTATGTCCCCTTGAATCCTGAGCATCCTTAGGGGCGAATTAGCCCACTAGGTACCTCCAGTAAGTGCCATTGCAGAGAGGTGTAAAAAGCGGCACAGCCTGCACCACCTCTCTGCAACGCAGCGCAGTGGCGCTTACTGGAAGCACCGGGTTGGCTAGTTGGCCCGAGGGTCCCTCAGGATTGAAGGGGAATTATTTTCCCAACTTAAAATGCGCCACAGGGCGTGTCTGCACATGTCACCTGAGGCCCCGTACCCTCCATTCACCATTGTGTAAAGGCGCCCTGTGGCCATTTTAAGTTGAGAGATTAAGTCCCCTTGAATCCTAAGGGTCCCTAGGCTCAAACTAGCACACTAGGTAACTCCAGTAAGCGCCAAAGAGCTGTGTTCAGAGAGGTGTAAAAAGGGGCATAGCCTCTGAACACCTGTCTGCAACACAGCTCCCTGGTGCATACTGGAGATACCTGTTGGGCTAGTTGGCCCGGATGTATGATGATACAATGCATACTTTTACAACGCATACCTTACTAATACATTTTTACAAGGCAACATCCATTACTACGCATTCCATTACAACGCATGCCATTACAACAACATTTTAAAAACTACCTTTACAACGCATTCCATTACAACGCATACTAACTTTACAACGCATACCATTACAACGCATAACATTAATTGCATGTATGGTAAGTATTGGATAGTGTAGGGGTAAAAATTACTATTCTAACTCCAGGGGGTGCAACAGTAGGGTAAGTGTTGGATAGTGTAGGGGTAAAAATTACTATTCTAACTCCATGGGGTGCAATAGTAGGGTAAGTGTTGGATAGTGTAGGGGTAAAAATTACAATTCTAACTCCAGGGGGTGCAACAGTAGGGTAAGTGTTGGATAGTGTAAGGGTACTATGCGTTGTAATGGTATGCGTTGTAATGGTATGCGGTGTAATGACTGTGTTGTAATGACATGCGTTGTAGTGGTATGCGTTGAAGTGTCATGCGTTGTAATGGCATGCGATGTAATGAATGTTACGTTGTAAAAGTTTTGTTGTAATGGTAGTGTGTTGTAAAAGTTGCGTTGTAAAGGTTGTTTCCCGTTGGCCCTCAGGGACCCTCAGTATTGAAAGAGAATTCATTCCCCAACTTACAACTCACCACAGGGCGTGTTTGCACATTGGTGAAGGAAGGGGACGTGGTCTGAGTTGACATGTTTGCAAACACGCCCTGTGGTACATTTTAAGTTGGAGAATTAATTCCTCCTCAATCCTGATGGTTCTTGGGGGCCAACTAGCCCATCAGGTACCCCCAGTACGTGCCAGAGAGCAGCTTTGCAGAGAGGTGTTCAGAAGCCACGCCCCTTTTTCCAACACTCTGCAACGCAGCTCCGTGGCTCTTACTGGAGGTACCTGGTGTGCTAGTTGGCCCCCAGGGACCCTCAGGATTGAAGAGGTAATAATTCCTCAACTTAAAATGCACCACAGGGCGTGTTTGCACACATGTCACCTAAGGCCCCGACCCCTCCCCCTCCCTTCACCACTGTGCGAATGCACCCCGTGGCGCATTTTAAGTTGGGGGATTAACTCCCCTTGAATCCTGGCGGTCCCTGGGGTGCAATTAGCCTACCTACCTCCATTAAGCGCCACAGAGCTGCATTGCAGAGAGGTGTAAAAAGGGGCATGGCCTTTGAACACCTCTATGCAACGCATCCCCCATGGGCATACTGAAGGTTCCTGGTGGGCTAGTTGGCCCCCAGGTACCACCAGTATTCAAGGGGAGTTAATTCCCCATCTGTAAACGTGCCAGGGGGCTAATTTGCAAAGTGCTGCAAGGAGGGATTGGCCTCCGGCGCAATGCCGGTCTTTTTTTTTTTAAGAAGGGGGGATATGTGGGCCCACTTATTTTTCTAATTTATTGGCCTTGTGGCCTTGTGGACCCCAACCCCCAGGCCTGCCCCCTAATTAAAAAATAAAAATAAAAATTGGATAGGGCACGTGGCCCCCTCCAGAGGCCTTTATTGGACCCGGGGACCCCCTCCCCTGGGGCATTGCCTTTTTTTTTAAATTATTTTGGAGGGGGGCTGCGCTGCTCCCCTCCTCAGGCCACTCATGGCCCCAGGGACCCAATCAACAGGGGCCGGGGTTGTTAATTTATTTAAATTTTGGGGAGGGGAGCCGCATGGCCACCCTCCCAGGCCACTTGTAGCTCCGGGGAGCCATCCCCCAGGGCTGGCCCTCTCCGTTGGGGACCATGGGGGAAGTCCTCAATACCCCCACGGTCCCGCCGGCTCCCCGCGTCCTTTAGGGAGCCGGCATTGCTTTTCCACATGTGGAGCTGCTCAGATGCAGCTCCCCTTGTGGAAAGAAATCATCTTTGGTTTTTGGAAGTGAGAGCAGGTTTCCTGCTCTCTTCCAAAATCCAAAGCAGTTTGCTATGGCAGAATGGGAGCCGCGAAGGCTCCTGCCCTGCCAAAGCAAACTACAGTGTCCCTGGGGTTTGCACCCCGGGACAATGCAGGTGCTTCCCTGGGGGTGGCGGTCCCCAGGGCCATCAAGGGAGGGTGGCCGCCTGGCCTCCCCCCAACATTTTAAAAGCCCTGGGGTGTGGTAATCGGGGCTTGAGGATCCATAACGGACCCGCAAATTTAAAGACTTAGCGCCAAGGGGATGTGGTGGTCCCCGGGGCATGTGGGGGGCTCAAGCCCCCTGTACAGGTTAAGTTATTTAGAAAAAAGCCCCGGGGGTGGCGGTCACTGGGGCAGCGGGGTCCGTGTGCCCCCCGCTACACAAATATTTCTTTAAAGCCCCGGGGATGTCGGTCCCCGGGGTTTGGGAGGGGCTTGGATTTCCCCCATGTTAAAATTGAAAGACCAGGGGGTGGTGGTCTCCGGGGCTGTGGGGGGCCATGAGCCCCCGCATATCTTGTCATAAAGCCCCAGGGGGTGGCAGTCCCCAGGGCTTGGGGGGGCCTTTGAGTCCCCCACCCATTTGTTTTCGAAGCCCCGGGGGGGTGGTGGTCTCTGGGGCTGGGGGGTTTAAGAGCCCCCCACATATTTGCAAAAAGGCCCAGGTGGTGACAGTTCCCGGTGCTGGGGGGCCCCTCTGGGCCCCCCATTACATTAAAAATATTTCCCCCGGCACTTGGCCCCCCGGGGGCTAATTAGTAACGAAGCGCGGGAGTCCGCGCTTGCTTTTTTTTTTGCGGCCGGATGCGCGATCCTACGCTCATTCCCCGATTATAAAAGAAATAAAAATTTGGGGGCCCTTGGGGGTCCTTGTGGGACCCCCTGAGGAGGCCTAGGGGTCAGGTTGTTTCTACCCTGCCCCCTTTTCGTGTTTTGCTTTTTTGTTCTGTTTTCTTGTGCCTCGATTCTACAGAGGCACAAGATGGCTGCCAACACTTCCTGGTTTGGAGTGTTGACAGCCAATTGGCATACAGCTCGTGATCGGGAGGTTGCGCGAATCCTGCGCGGTCACAGATATCGAAACTTTTTTCATTCCGAATTTCTCAGGAACTACTGAACGGATTTACACCATTTAACAAAAAGGGCTCTTCCTGATCCAAGAGCTACCCTTTTGCCAAATTTGGAGTAATTCGTTCAGTAGTTTGGGCTGTGGCTGTGTCTAAAGTTTCCTACGGGAAATTGCATGGGGAAAACACATTTTGCGACCCCCCTTTTGTCTTGGCTCCCGCATGAAGAAACACCCCAAAACTTTCAAGATAGAGAGCAACCCACATGAAAAATTAACAATATACAACCAACATAGTATACATTCTGATAGGTCCACCATGAAGTGACAAACCAGCAATTATTATATAGCTGGGCAAAATATATGCCTGAGGGGTGTACTCAAGCATGGCATGAAGCACCTCATAATAATGGGTGTTATACAGCGAGACATGGAACTTGTTATGAGTAGTCAACAGAGGAGCTGCAGATAAGAACACATCGGTATAGGAAAACATACAACCAGCCATTGGGAGAACGCACCAAAAGTGAAAGAGAGCAACACATAGCTATGCCATAGCATCAGGAGTCCAACCATGAGTGGCAGAGCGGAATCTAATGGCAATGGCTAGTATGCATTCAGTCTAGGTGTATTTCACACCCAAATGCGACATTAGAGCAAATCATTTACCGACCGCAGTGTACAGATTAACCACACTAAACGCTCTGAGAATGTCAGCCATATCCCACACGAAAGGGAAAGATGGCGGTGGTGTGAGAGGCCGCTGAGCTGTGCATCCCTGACCGGAGTTTTCATAGAGCAAAACGGCGGGGAGAGACTGTTCCAGAGTTATGCTAATCACAGCGTTATACCGCTCTGCCCTACCCTCTTCTATCTAATGAAGAAAATCCAATGGATAAGCTATAACAGACGGGAAATATAAGGATGCCTGGTGCATTGGTGACTCGGAAGTTTGTCGTTGTTCAAGAGCAATTAGTAATCCTTACCTCGCTTTTCGGGATTGCCATCTCACGATTGCTTTGTGGGCTGAGATGGAGAGATTCGGCTTTCCAGTCCGCTGCACGGCGTGGCCCTCTCGGAGATCTGGGCGGCGGCGCGGACTCAGCGGAGGGGAGAGCGGAGAGTGTTTGTCTGGCTCCAATTGAAGAGCGCTGCGTTATGGCCCCGAAGAATGCAGCGGTTCTGGCAGCTGCTGCCGCCAAGACTAGAGCAGTGAGGCAGGCTCAGCGTGATCATGAGCTTGCCTCGAAGCGAGGAGATGTCAGTGCTGTGGCCGCGAAAAGTACAGAGACCCCGACTCACAGGACACCTAGGGCGCCGAAACCGGGAGTCACCGCCGCAAAAGAGAATGCCGGCCCCTCTGTGGTCGAGTTGCTCCGTAGAGCTCCAAGTGTCCCAAAACTGCTTCCGGGTGATAAGGGGGAGAGTCAGCAGCTTAAGCAACGTGAGCAGGAAAAACAAACCCAGAGTCAAACCCTGCCTGAAGTGGAGTATTGTCCGAGCGTCGATGGTAGCTCTGGTAGTAGCACCAAGACTCCCCAGGGCACAGAGCTTACCCTCCCTCTGGCATTAGAGGAGAATGAAGACCTGGCGTTAGAGGAGAATGATGACCTGGCGCTCAGCAGCTGCACTGTGGCTAAAACTAATGACTGTCTAGCCATAACCTTGGTGGAACAACAAAATGAAGGTATGAAAACACAAAATACAGCCGCACTGAATAATTTAGAATTGCCTGTCTCGCTATCTACAGAATCAGGCAATATAGTGAATACTCCCCAGCTGATAGATGGTGACAACCTCGAAAAGGTGGAATCTGCCTCACTACCTGCAGAACAAGGCAATAAAGCAAACACTCTCGAACTGGTAAATAGTGATAGGGTGGAATTAGCCTTACAGGGGCAGAGTAACTTTGTACCCCCCCCAGTTACACATGTTGACAGTCCAGAGAGAGCTGAGTAAATTATTGACCCGTCTATCTTAGATGATATGGGAGCTGAGATGGGGGTTATGGGAGTTATATCTGAGCTGGACAAAGACAAGGACTCAAGTGATTTCTACTCTTTTTCAGACGAGGGAGAATTGTCAGATGAAACTGGGGGTGGGACGTGTGATGGGACTGATCTTTCTACAGAAAGTGTGAGCGACGATGCGGCAAAATACACACCTAGTGATGCTCGGAAAACTGTCTGTAGGAAGAAAAAGAGGCATCGTGGGGCAGTAGAATTACCTTGTGATTACTCACCCTCTATGCTCTTAGTAAATCCGTCGAACCCAGCGACCATAGTAAATGCTGGGACTGTTCCATCAGCTGAAAACTCTTTTCAGCCTCCCCACACACCTCATCCCTCTCAAGCTGGCCACTCAGATGTACCTACAACCACATTGGATTCTGTCATGGCTACAGTGCTGCAGGCAATTGCATCGCACCGAGAAGAGACGTCCCATGATGGTCGCAAGGCACAGGCGGCCATACGTAAGGTACAAGGGGTGGTACGGAAATTGACTAGAACTGTCAGTACCTTCAATGATTGAATAACGGAGATGGAAACTCGTATAGTTTCCAATGAAGCCGAGGCTGCAGTGACCCAAGATCGAGTTGAGTCCCATGAAGCAGAGCTGGCCGATGTCAGATGGAAGTTGGAGGATTGCGAAAATCACCTACGCAGAAATAACTTGCGCATATTAGGTGTCCCGGAGGCAGCGGAGGGGGACGATGTACGTTCTTATATGGTCCAGCTTTTCAAGGATACCCTACCTGAACTAGCCAAGTGGAACTGGGACATGGAAATCCAACGGGCACACCGTGTTCCATTGACCTTGAAACCTGCAGCAAGATCAGGAGACTACCCCCGTGCCATACTGGTCTACTTTGGTAATTTTCTTTTGAGGCAGGCAATCTTTGAGAAGGCCAGACCAGAAGCACGTCGCACCAGAGACTCGATCTCCTATTTTGTCCGCCCGGACTTCTGTCATGTGACAGTTGAGAGGAGATGGCGCCTCCGCCAAATGATTAAACCATTTCAGGAAAAAAAGGCACAGGCATATCTTAACAATCCTGCTAAACTTAAGATAATCTATGGTGGCCAAACTAGATTTTTCTACTCTGAGATCAAGGCAAAAGAATATCTAGATAGTTTGAAATAGATATGATGAGGATAGATGAGAAATGATATCATTACTACCTCCTCTCTATTTTCACTCTCTCTTCTTTAGGCTTTTCTTTGCTCTTTTCCGTTTCTGCTAGCTGTCGAGGGAGAGAAGCGGGATCCGGAAGGCAATGGGAAATGGGGTGAGTCGTTAGAGCTGAAATAAAGTGTTGGAGCAGCTGGATATACTTGTATTTTTACCTTAGAGTGGGGAAAAAAAGTAGTTATCTTAGTTAGTCCCTATGGGGGGGAAAAAAAAAAATAAATAATAATAATAATATGTGAAGAAAAATGTGTCTTGATTGAAGTGAACTCCGGTCAGGCTACATGATTCCATCACTATAGACTCTGATGGAGTCTATTAGCCCTTTTTTGGGAGTGAGGGGGGAGGTTCAGGCTGGGAGGGGGGTTGAGGGGAGGGGGGTGGTGGGTGGTGGGGGGAAAAATAGGGGAAAAAAGAGCAATTTCAGATATATGAGTTGTGTAACAAGAAAAGCAATAAGCAAGGGAATAAGAATTTGTGTGAGGAAATACATTAATGTCAAAATTCAGTTCTTAGGGTCAGATGTTGAATGTAAAAAGGATAATAAAAGGAGCTGGCTCAACATTTTTGGTAGTTGGCTGGATAAAAGGAGAAAACATTTACAATGGGGAAGCTAAAATTATGCTCATGGAATATTGCTAGGCTGAATGATAGAGGGAAAAGAACTCGCTTCTTTGAAATAGTTTGTCAGAACTCTTATGATGTCCTCTGTATCCAGGAGACTCATCTTCCCGTAGCTGAGAAAAATCTTTTAAATATTCCTGGATATAACGTGCTTGCAGTAACAACCCAAACCTCCAAAATACGTGGAGTTGCAGTTCTAGCAAAAACTTTTTTGGGGCAGGCTAAACAAACGTTAGCCGATCAGCTAGGTAGATGGGTTATAGTGGAACTAGAGGCAGGTATCACAATCTGCTCAGTATATGGTTTGAATCAGGACGATCTTTCAAGACCTGGAATTAGAATTAGCTTTTTGGGGTAGTCCGCTAATTGTTTGTGGCGATTTTAATGTATCTTTGGGTTGGATGGGCGGTAGTCAAATTCAGCGGACTTACGTGGGTACCAAGCCAAAAGTTTTTAGGGCAGTAAAGCAACTTTTGGGTAGTCCTAATTTGATTGATGTTTGGGACCTTAAATATCGAAATAACCCAGGATACACATACTATTCATATCCCCATAGCAAATATGTTTGCATTGATTATGTAATGGCATCAAAGGAATACTCCAGAGCTATGGAGATAAGTAAGTCTCCGAAAACAATATCAGACCATAATTCGATGGTACTTATATTTAGTCTCCCTTCGTATAACAGGCCCCACTCTCAATGGTCATTGGACAGAAAACTACTGGCCAATAGAGAATATATAGAGCATATAACTCTTTGGGCTCAGGAATTTTTTGACCATAATCAGTATAGTGCACCAAGAATGATAGTATGGGACTGTTTTAAAGCAGCACTAAGGGGGGAAACTATTGCGTTTGTGGCCAAGCATAAAAAAGCTCAGGAAAGACTCAATAATCAATATATCAATGAGCTAGCTAAATTAGAAGAACATCATGTCACCCAGATATCCCGAGGGGAGGATGGGAGAAATACCCTGCGTAAGATAATAACTTAAAACTGAGCTTAATAACAATCTTACTCAAAGGGCAGCGGAAACTTTTCAAACACACCAATCTAAAATATATGAGAATGGGGAGAGGGTAGGGAAGCAGCTGGCACTTCGTACTAGGCAGAAAGCCTCATATAATCTGATAGATTCCATTGAGCTTG
The DNA here is from genome assembly GCF_964263255.1 of Lissotriton vulgaris. Taxonomy (NCBI): domain Eukaryota; kingdom Metazoa; phylum Chordata; class Amphibia; order Caudata; family Salamandridae; genus Lissotriton; species Lissotriton vulgaris. The sequence continues at coordinate 871,520,558 of NC_141695.1, read as the reverse complement.
AAGGTCAAAAACATACCACACCTCAAGGTATCTCAGAAGTGTTTCGACAATACTATCAAAAAATATATAAAAACGAAGATCAAGTCGATGAAAATGAGATCAAAGAATTCTTAGCTGAATGGCTAAATGAAACTGGTCCAGTTCGGATTCTTGATGAAACAACTAGAGAAGACTTAGATCGAGAAATCTCGATTACCGAAGTGCAAATTGCGCTATCAGAGCTGGCCAACGGGAAGGCTGCTGGGCCAGATAAAATTCCATTGGACTTCTACAAAGTACTTGAAAAACAAATAACGCCGTATTTGTTAGATTTATTTTTGGGGGTACAATGGAATGGCACTTCGCCAGAATCTTGGCAGCAAACAAACATAGCTATTTTTCCTAAAAAAGGAAAACTCCCGCAATATCCATCTTCATACCGCCCAATTTCGCTGATAAACTCCGACTCCAAACTCTATTCTAAGATTCTCGCCAACAGGCTCAGCAGGGTCGTCGAATATCTGGTCTCCCCGTGGCAACACGGCTTTATACCTGGAAAAGGCACCACGGATCATACCCGTAGGGCCATCTCTCTTTTTGACATCATGGGGGTAGCGGGGGGCCGGATGTCGATGATCCTGCTTGATGCCGAGAAGGCATTCGATCGAGTGTCTTGGAGTTTTTTATGGGGTATCCTGGAATTAAACAACTTCGGTCCAGAGTTTACCAGAGCCATTAAGGCATTATATGTTACCCCCAGAGCCAGACTTTCTGTACGGGGATGGAGTCGGAGTTTATCAGCATTCAAAGGGGCACAAGACAGGGCTGTCCATGCTCGCCAATTCTATTTGCCCTATATATCAATCCACTAATTCTAAAACTGCTTGCATCAAATCTAATAGAACTAGTTAGGGTAGATACATATCAAACTAAAATATTAGCATATGCCGATGATGTGGCGGTATTAACACCAAACCCTGCTGAGGCGATTCAGGAGATTGAGCAAGTGACTAATACCTTTGGCCTGTATTCAGGCTACTCACTGAATAGAGATAAAACAATGGTTCTGTGTACAAATAACATCTCGTACGAAAGTCCATATAAGGTTGACAATGCCATCTACCTTGAAGTTTGTATATCTCCTAAGGTTGAGATAATTAATCAACTTAATTATGAGCCCCTTATCAGAACTATCAAAAAAGATCTCTCAAGGGTAAACAATCTCCACCTCTCTATTATCGGCAGGGGGGACTTTATCAAAATGAACATCTTTCCAAAGATATTATATCTATTTCGTGCAATACCGTTGATGGCGGATGATAATATCATTAAAACTATAGACTCCTCTCTATCTAAATTTTTTTGGAGCTACGGAAAAATTAGGAGGGCTCTTGCATACTTGTCTTTGCCCCTGGATAAGGGAGGACTAGCTGTCCCGAATATTATGTTATATCTGTGGGCAGCCCTTCTTCAGCAAATGACACCTTTATTTATCCCTAAAGCACTAATAGGAACTATATCAGCGCAGGATATACAATCAATTTATGAATTGGCAATTGGTAATAAAGCCAGAGGACTATTACTAAGGCAGTTAGAACCATTTTATTTAAAAAAAACTAAATTTAAGACTATACATAGTGCATGGAATATTTGGAAAAGAGTTTCTAAACATCTATCAATTTTGAAATATACTAAATATACCCCCCTGTGGTGGAGCTCAATCTTACCACACCAACTTAATGATGGGCTTGCTAGAAAATGGGAGAGCTTGGGGATTAATACAGTTGGGGATTTTCTTTGCCATGATCCTAACATGGGGTTTCAAAATCTACAATTAAAATTTGCTGTTCCTAGAAATTATTTCTTTAGATATATTCAAATATCTACTGCTCTTAGCCAAAAATCCCCCAAAATTACGTTGGATAATATTTCTCTGTTGGATAGCATAGGGAAACGATCTACCAGGATAGGTACTATCTATGAATTGTTGATACAAAACCAAAGAGATGATCTAGAGCATATCGAAAGAGGCTGGTCTAGTAAATTAGGAAATCCCAATGTTGATATTGATTTGTCCCTGGCACTCTCGTCTGGATTATTTTTAGCATCTAATCTTAAAGCCCAACTTTATAAAACCATATATAACCTATATTTTACACCAGCAAAATTATATGCTTGGGGCAAAAGAACAAATAGCAATTGCCCAAGATGTGGGCAGGCTCCTGCTGACCTAGTACACATGTTTGCAGAATGTCCGAAATTAGATTTATGCAAAAAAATGATCTCCGACTATTGGGAAGAGGTCTTTGGACATAAAGTCAAAGATTCATCAACACTTTATCTACTAGGCCATGATAGCACTCTTGGGCATAGTAAAGAGGAAGAATCATCTTTATTTTTGGGGACAGCGGTATTTCGGATTATTTTGGCAGCTAGGTGGAAAGATGTTGATCCTCCAACCTTCCAAATGTGGCTAACTCGCTTTCTAGGAATATATAAGCAAGAGATAGCTATTTATGAAGCCAGGGGTAAAAAATCTAGATTACGAGGTGCCCAAATTTGGTCTCCAATTACCACCTGGTATCATGATATAAGAAATGTATAAAATAGGTAATGCTGTATTTCGTACTTTATTATTTGGAACTGTGGCTTTTAAAAGATACTTTTGTATGTTATCACTATGAAATATGTAATTTTGTATTATCTGATTTTTGCTCGAAATAAAAAAATGTCAGCCATAGGAATTGGCATTATAGAGTCAATCAAAGTTTATGTTCTCCTGAGTGCACCCATGAGTGGCAAAGCCAAACTAAAGCAGCAATAGACAACATAAGTACAAGGGTCTGTGTATCCACACTAGAGTTGTGATAATCTGACGCAGGAAAATTAGAAAGTGCCAAGGAAGTAAAAAAAAAATATTTTTGTGACAAAGGAAATCATAGGATACCATTTGTGCTTTGATGTTGCATCTCAAAGTAGAGAGATAAGTCTGCACTTAAAAAGCTCGTCTTGGGGAAGATAGGCCAGAAGAGGTACAAGGAACAATAGCCTGTTGGGGTGAGAAAGGAGCTCTAGTTCAAGGTCCCTACCCCAGTAGTGGGGCTTAAGGTGTTCCTAGGAGTGTTGATGGTGCTACCCAGAGGAATGGTTGCCACTAGTTGTTCAGGGCAAGAGTGCTCCTTCCTGAATAGTGCTGGGGAGGATTTCATATGATGAAAGTGAGTGGAAGGTGAGTGGTTGGATGGAATATTATCATTGAGGGATTAGAGCCAGGGGTTCTGGCCCTTGACCCTTTCCAGAGCCTAATAGGTTCCATACAAGGATGATGTCACAGGAAGGCACATTTTGTCTCTCTGCCCTTCTCATGGATACCAGGACTGTAGTTCCTAGGCAGATTGGTAGGCTGGTTATTGATAAAATATTGAAAAAATAACCTATATTCCAAACGTTTGGATCCCTTGAGTGGGAAGGAGAGAGAACAATATTTTTCAAAGGGATATTTTTAAAAGTGGAAGATATTATGAGGTATTTAATTTAGTTTGAGTGGGTACATAGCTCAAAGCACCATTAGAGAACTTTGGAGAGAACAATTTTATGGTTGCAGGAGGACCTCTACAATGAGATTATCTAGTAGAACAGATTTGAGGTGACATTAACAGAACAAACAGGATTTTGTGATGGGAGATGGACATTGTAATTTGGGCAGTACTCTGTGTTGTATTCATATCCTTACAACAGCCAATTAGACATTTATAATTTATATCACTTGGGGACTCTTCTGAAACCACAAACCATGTTGGTCAAATAATAAGTGATAATTCCCAAGACAATTCCACTCCATCCTCTTAAACCTGTTCTTACTATTCTAGTTGATCTAAGTGCTTTAAATTATATTTGTCACACAATGTTATCAAAAATATTTAGTGGAGATTAATACCTTAGTAAAAGTGCACTAGCAAATGCACTGTGTGCATTGACACTTAACCGCACATTGCAGCTGGGTTTCCAAAACATTCCTCCTAATAGAGGAAATCTGTCCAGTGGCCATGATAAACAGTAGGGGTGGGCGTAGTTTGCGAAGTAGCGCTACGCAAAGCTACTCAAAGTGCACTTCGCACTACGCGAACTTTACGTAGCACTACGCGAGCTGCGTAGTAGCATGTTCGCACTGTGCAAGATGCATTTTCAAAAATTGTACAGTGCGAACAAGCATCCGGCACTGTTCAATCATTGTAAAGGGCATCTTGCACAGTGAGAGCTGTAGTTTTCTGCTGCTCGAGTAGATTTTTACTCGAGCAGCAGCTTTCTCAACGCGGACTGGTAGTTTCTGATCGCGAGCGGTCACGAGCATGCGCGACCACTCGCAATGAGAAACCTGACCTCCCCGCGTTGAGAATCTCGCCGGGATGTCATTTTGCTTGCTCGCAGTCGCGAACATGATGTTGAGGACCGCGAGCAAGCAAAAAATGACGGCTGCACTACGCTACGCGTGTTCGCACTGTGCTACGTGCAGCTCGCGTAGGGCGAAGTTGCGCAAACTTCGCAAACTACGTGAGCATAGCATAGTGCTTCGCCCAGGGTTAATACACAGTCCATCTGAACCTTTTGTTTCTTTCTTTATGTTGTTGCCATACTGTAAAGTCATGGCTTCTAAAGCATATACTATTGGTTACGGCTTGAGCAGATATAACTGTGCACCCTGACACTCCCTCTATAGTGAGTTCACATGTAAGCAGCACATGTATTTACTTATACCATCTGATTGTGTGGGAACTAGTTACACACCTGCAAAAAAAAACAAATAATTCCCTGTGTAAGGAGTGGGGCAGGACCTGGTGCCCTGAAGTATATAAGAGGCACTTTTGCCTCACCCTGCCCCAAACTCCCCCCCCCCCAAAAAAATAAAACTTGCTGAGGCTGGACGAGATGCCCGGGGGTGTTTTCATGGATGTTGGCAGTTCAAAGCATGCTGAAAATCCAAGGTTTCAGTGGTTTTCAAATTGTTACCCTGCCACCTATGATATTTGTTCCTCACTGGGTGATTGTGTGAAGGGAGCCGATATTTTGTGTCCGACAGTGGGACTGTGTGAATTGGTAGGTCTTTTTAGAGTACACATTTTTTACCTTTATCTCTGATGCAAAAGTGTCTGACTGTCTACTGTTGTGGTGAACTCTGTGACTGCTTTCTGCTGGGCTTGCAAACACTCTTTGTATTCACATTGGTGTCTTTTTTATATATTTAACTAGTCAAAGAACAGTTTCTCTGTGAATGTACAGAGACTCTGAGTAGTATGGACAACAGAGAGCTCATTCCTCATTAAATCTGTGTTTGACGGGGAAGCATGCAACATAGAACTATGCCACCCATCCGCAGAAACACTTCAATACAAGTTTTCTTTTAACTAGAAGTGAACTCAATATTGATGAGATATGCACAATCAAGTTAAGAAACTTGACCTTACTGTGACATGCTTTGAACAATTCTTCATAGCTGCAGAATATTTTGGTTTTAATAAATGTATTATTTTACAAAGCAACATACTATTTATAATGGCTAAACTTCCTATTGTCACTGTGTTTCACATATTGCTTAAATGGAATAGTCCTACATTTTAAAACAGTAATACTTGTTTATTTGATGAAATTCTGATCTAAACAGTGATTTTGCAGGTTGAAGTTTATTTTCTTCAGCATAGTCCATTGTTCTCAAAATGGAGCATTTAACATTAGATGGTTAAACTGTGTTTAATGCATATGGGAACATGGGAACAAGGAAAACGTATTTATAAATCAAGAAGCCACCTACGTAAAATGTCTGTAACAAACTTTGTGATAAAACTTTACAAGCTGGATGTTATTACATGGGAAAGAAGGAGTTGAATTTGCTCTCAGAAAAATGCTGCTGCCTTCCTGGATCAAAAGAGGAGATGCCTACTACACAATTTGTAACAATATATGTTAGTGCATGATCCCAGTTAGTTTTAATGTTCTCAAGGCTCTGAATGCTTCAATGCTTCTCAGCGCACCTTTTTCCCAGACTCTTTTTTTCCTTGTCCTTTCTGACAGTTGTAGCTACTGCTGCTTCTGGTCATCCCTTGACTTACTATTGATGATCAATTTTTGACAGATTGCTACTGAAACTGTATGATACATTGCTTGTATTATTGAGACTAGGCTGAGTTTCATGAGCTTCTCATCATGTGAGGTTCTGCAACTTTCATTTGATTTTGAGCTTTATGCTCTCTCTCATTTCTCACTCTTTAACTTTGAACTTAAACTCTTCATGAGTTATACTGATTTTACATTCTTACCCTGTTCTTTAGATTAGAGATTTTGGCCATCCTTAGAATGGCGGGCGGACTTTGACCGCTCGCCATCCCGACGTAAAAAGGGACTGCCCGCCATTAGTGCGGCGGTCTTGTGGGAGTGATTAGGATGCGCCCTCCACACTGGCAGGCGCATCCTGCATTTTCAACATTGCGGCGGGTGATGCTTTCAGCATTTGCAAATCCCCCACAAGGAACTGTAGGAGTTACCTATGGCAAGATTTATTCCGACTTCTCAAAGTTCACGGATTGTTGTAGGAAGTCCACCTCAGATGGTTCAAGCACTAAGAGATGGGGAAAGGATTGTTTTTACAACATCAATAGCCCCAGGAGAAACACATTTGTTTTTAAGATGGCATCTTTCCACCATGCTTTGGGGAAGCTGCAGTCATTCAAAAAACAGCGAGCACAGTGCAAATGGTCAGCCCAGAACTCAAAAAAAGAGAGATCCTTAAATATACCCAACTTCAAAGTCGAACTGGAAGAAATCATTAGGGAATGTTTAGATTTAGAATATTTAAGTACACAAGAGGAAGAACTGGTTTACCTGTGTAAAGACATTGCAAGACAAGCAGCAATTACACATGACAAGTGAACTGAGTTGGCTCAGAAATATGCGGTTGATCTTTCTAAAGGTTTTCCTTTGCAGAGAAGTTACAGGGTTCAATTAGGTGATGCAACAATTGAAACAATGTGTTCCTCAGGAATGCGATTGCATATTACCAAAATAAAATGTATTAATAAATGATGTGATTGTGAGATTGAGAGTAAATGGGCAAGAAAACTTGAAATGGGAAAGAAACAACCTGAGTTATTACGGGAAAATAAGGAACAGGATGTGGAAGGAGCTTCACCTTATCCACTGAGAGAAATAGCGGTAGGAGCAACGGTGCCTTGGAGCAGAGGTGCTTTTGCAGCTTTTAAGAACAATTTTCCAAAATTTAGAGACAAGCCCGTGTAGTGGTACACACAAGATTATTGAATTGTGAAAATAATGAGGGCCTGTGAATTGATTTGAATACGTTCTTTGATATTGTTGTACCAAGTGACTTGTGGGCTGAGTGTAAGATTGCTGTACAATGGCCATGTGAAAATCCAATGAAGTGGTATGCACTAATGCATAGTAGTTATGGAGAAATATGGAGCATTGATCACCTTCCTGAAAGGCAAAGTCCTCTGAAAGATATTTATTGGTTAATAATCAAACGAACTGCACAAGAAACAAAAAAATCAATGCATGAGTTCTATGAGCGGTTGTTGCAGGTGTTTTAGCAGCATAGTGGGAGAGAATATCAAGATGAGAGTGACATGGGGATTTTTGTATCTCAATTTGTATTAAGGTTGGGACCAGAGATTAGTAGGCATAACCAACAAAGTTTAATCTTCGGGCACAGTAACTCACTTAATGAGATTGTCTGGTATGCAAAACATTGCAGTGATGAACAAAAGTTGAAGCAGAAAAAAAGAAAAGCTTGCTCAGAAAGGTTTTCAGAATTCTTCTTTTGTAGGGAATCAAGGAGGTATGCAAGGGGTCTGTTCCATAAAGAGGACTTCAGAGTAATTCAGGAGGTGTTGGTGCTTTACAAGACAGAGGCAGAGGTTCTCCAATTGATCCTGGTTCAGGTATGATGTTGCAGTAGTTGAGAAAATGAACCTTTGTCACAGGATCAGGCTTTGGAAGAGGTTGGAAGAGAGTGGAGGTTTAATCCTGATAATGCAAAAGGGAAATGTACAAATGCAGGAAGGAGTGCAGATGCAAAATATGCCAGTACAACAGATTCAGGTGCCAGTGCAAAAACAAGCTCTAATGATACAGGTACCGCAGGCCAAAATGATCACACGAAGTATGAGTTATCCGAGATTTAATTTGAATCAGATGCTAAAAGCAATTCTAAACCCTTTCTAAAATGAGATGATGGTGCCTGAGCGGAGTGTACGGTTGCTTGCTTGATGCAGTCTTAGATGTAGACCAGAATGGTCCATTTGTGGAAGGTGAGGTGAATGGCTACCCTGTATCATTTCTTAATGATACAGGTGCTGCCAGATCCACTGTTAGAACTGTGAAAGTCCCAGACCTACTCGTCTTGGGAAACATATCCAAGTTGTAAGAGTTTCAAATAGACACATTACATTTCCAGTTTCAGAGAAGGTTCTGAGTAAAAAAAGGTTCATTTGAGGAAAGTCACCTTTTTGTTGTTTGTGACTCAAACCCTTTAAAATTGTTGGGGAGAGAGTTATTGTGCATTGCAAGTTAAATTGTGCAATCTATTGCACACTGGAATGTGTGGAATTTCTGACTTATGATGAAGATGTGGAGTTTAAAATGACTCAACAAAAAACATCTGTCTCACTGTTTCCATAAATGACAATTGAAGAATTTCCCTCTGATTTGAGAGGAACTGTGAATACAGAAGTGTGGGATATCACAGGAAAATATGTTGGACTGATTAAAGGTGTAGAACCGGTAAGAGTTACCATAAAGACACATTTACAGAAACCCATTGGTAAGTATAAGGTCTTCCATGATCCTAGGAAGATTAACAAGATAGTTGTCCCATCTTGTCCTGTGGTACTTATTCTGGCCACATCACTATTTCAAAGTCCATATACTGCAGAATTGTTTAATGTCATTGATCTTTGCCAGGCTTTCTTCTCAGTGCCATTGCATGGGGATAACCAGTTTCTTTTTCATGTATGTTTCAACAGAAAGCTTTGGCATGGTGCCGAGCCCCACAAGGGTATACAGAGATTCGGTCCATTTTTAACCAGATTTTGAATAAAAAATCTGGACAGCCCCACAAGGGTATACAGAGATTCGGTCCATTTTTAACCAGATTTTGAATAAAAAATCTGGAGTGCTACTAGATGCCCTACAGATTAGTACCATACAGTACATAGACAATCTACTTGTGGCATCAGACACACAAAATCTTGTAAGCAAGATATAATTGCATTATTGTATCACTTGGCTGAGAACGGACATAAAGTGTCTCTAGGTAAACTACAGTACTGTCAGTAAGTAGTTCAATATCCATGACACATAATTGAGAAAAAAAGCTAGAAAGGTGTCACCAGAAACAGTGGAAGCAATTTTTCTAATGAATCCACCTCAGAATGAACTCAAAATGTTTTTGGGAATGGTTTGCCACTGTAGACAGTGGATACCAAACGTTGCCCTAGTGGCAAAGCCTTTATTGAGGGTAGAACACAATGATGTGTCTGATCTGCTTCCATGGGACAGCGACTGCTTGAAAGCCTTCCTAGAGCTGAAAGGAAAACTTTAAGAGTTTACATTGTTGGCAGTGAAATTGAGGGCTGCACTCTGTCAGTGTTACTCAGATGCATGGTGATACTCAAAAAGCTGTGACTTATTTCTCAACCACAGATGACCCTGTTGTAGCAGGACTGCCCAGCTGCCTTAAAGCATTTTTTGCGGTGAGCACTAGTCTGGAAAAGAGTGGGAGCACAGTGATTGGATATTCTATAACTGTAATGGTCCCTCATTCTGTGGAGATTCAATTTCCCACAAAACCAAATACATGACCTATGTTAGACTCACTAACTACGAGAATGTTGTAATAAAAGAATATTGTGTCGAAGAGATGTCAAATTTTGAATCAGTTTACTTTGTTGCCTATAAATGATACTGGCTGTTGTGATGAAGTTGAACATGATGCCTGGATGTCACGGATTTATGCACAAAGCCTAAACCAGATAGTAAGGACAAACCTCTGATAGATCCCAACCATGTAGTTTTTCGTGGCTGGCTCGTGTTTGAGAAATTAAGAATGTACCCTGGGAGCAGCTTACGCTGTGTGTACAATAAATGATGCAATTGAAGCGTTATGGCTTGAAGGGGTTACTTCGGCACAAGTTGCAGAATTAATGGACCTTACCAGAGCGTGCAGTTTAACTGTTCAAATGAGAGTGACTTTATTTACAGATAGTCAGTATGGCTTTGGCGTTGTCCATGATTTTGGGCAATTATGGCCACAAAGAGCTTTCCTCTTCAGGAACCTCCATTAGAAATGGGATGCAAGTGAAATATTTGTTGGATGCTCTCCAGTTGCCTATAGAAATTAAAGTTGTAATTGTGTAGCTCATCAAAATGGTAACAGCTACATTGCCATGGAAAATAGGTATGCTCATTCAGTTCTAAGATATTGTGCCTTGCTAGCCTGCACATTTAATTGAAATTTCTCACGTGAGTATGAGAAGGACACTCCATTTTCTATATTGAAGACTGTAATTGATACTTGGGATACATTAAAGTATAAGAAAGTAGTTCAGAAGCTGAACAGCAAAGTTGGATCAGAGCAGGTTGTGAGAAAAATGCAAATTACATATGGATGTCAGCTTGATGGGAGACTGTTTTTACCTGATAGTTTTGTTGTTTTTAATGACATAGTACTTCCATGGATACAGACACATAGGGATGTATGCCATGACAAGACTTCTCAGGCAGAAGTGGTTTAATACCAGGTTCAAAATGCTTGCAGAATAATTGTGTCATACATGTGTGACATGTCAACAAATGAATGCAGGAAAGAGAAGACACATTACATTGAGTCACATATGGTTATCAAGTGTACCTTTCAACAGAATGCAGATGGACTTCAATGAAATACCTGTCTTTAATGGACTGAGCTATGAACTATGTCCTTGTTATTGTATGTATCTTTTCAAGATGGGTGGACGCCTGCCCAACCAGATGAAATTACATTCTAACTGTGGTAAAACTATTATTGCAAGAATTGATTCCCATGCATGGCATGCCTGTCTCTCTAGAATCAGACGGAGGGACACACTTTAACAATAAAGTCCTGAAGATGGTCTGCTCATTCTTATAAATTAAGCAAAGACTGCACTGCAGCTATACCTTAGGCTTCAGGTATAGTCAAACAATGAATGTGACTGTCTCGACTAGCTAAAGTTTGTGCTTCAACATAATTATCATGGCCAGATGTTTTGCCTTTGGTGTTGATGAGTGTTCAAAGTATTCCTGCTAGAATAACTAGCATTTCCTCACACAAGATACTGATAGGCCGTGCTATGATACCACCTGATGTACCTGCAAATGCACTTTTGAGCATCACATATGGCATATTACTTGATTATTGCAAAGGATTGGCTGATCTTGTGCGTTCTATTTCTTACCAGTTTGCAGCTTCCACTAAATATCCGCATCAACAATAGAGCCACAACCTCAAGCTTAGTGATTGGGTTGTGATCAAGAAGCACGTTATGCCTAGAAAAGAGATGGAAAGGCCTGTTCCAGGTTATCTTAGTAACCTACTCTGCTGTTAAGTGGGCCCAGGGTACAAATGCATTGCACACCAAGAAAGTGAGAAATCTAGAAGAAGTGATTGTGTTCTTTGATCCTGAATGAAAAAAGATTGGTGACTGCACCACCACTAACTGAGAAACCACAAAGAGTACATTGGTCACAAAAGAAAGGAGTGAATACTTGCAGATAGTCACACCAGTCCAAGTGCCTGTTGTTTCACAAAGTGAGATTGAAGTCTCTAAGGCAGTAGAAGTAGAGACTCATTCTTGATTTGGAAATGTGATTGAGACAACATCAGTATAACTAGAAGACCTGGTTGAAGGAACAAGCACTGACACAAGAAGGGTCACCCATAAAGTTGACTGGCCACAATGCTTTAATCAAGGAAGACTAACAAAGAGCATATCAGTTGATCGGATTCCATCCACTATTCTTGGGGAGATAGAGTTAAGTGATACAGAAGGAAACCAACAAAAGCTGAGAAGATCGAAAAGGGCAAGAGTTCCTTATCAGAGATATTCAGGACCTGAGTGGTCTCACTATGTGGACAAAGTACTGAATGTCACAGTAGATGAGTTGTGCAATAAAAAATCTGTTATGATATAATACAGGTACACCATAGATTATCTTCAAATGGATTTATTCTTCAGAGAAAGATCCTAAACATCTTCATGCCAGACACAGCTGGACCAACTGCTCACTGATGCCACAAGCATGACATCATCTTAGAACCATCTAAGGCATCATAAGGATGCAACATTCTAATGAGTGAAACATATGAGTAATGATAAAGTGATGAACCACATAACATATAAATATAACACATCTCCCCCCTTTATCAACAGAGCGAATATTAAAAATAACATGTATTAATAAAAGCCTGAAACATAACAAATAAACAAAAGAAAAATCACGAAACATAATCATTCAAATAAGCAGATAACCTCCTCTCACTAGCATCCCTCAAAATGCGTGAAGCACCAGACCCATCTCCCTGCCTTGCAGGCATGGCATCACTATCAGATGCAATTGCCTCATCACAAAGCAAAGACTCTCCACCTTGTTTATTCCAAAAGGTCCCATCCTTCATCAGCATCCATGGTGAACACGGTTCATTATCATACCAAATCTCCATTTTCCTCCATTTTTTTTGTACTACGCCACCCTCCTCAACTTCCACACTTGCCCATTGGTCAATCTAACCCAATTACCTCCAACAACTTTCACTTTAAACGGTCCTCTGAACTTGTTTACCAAATTGCAATAACCACCAAGTTTTACTTTCAGCCAATCTCCAATTTGATAAAAAACACTTCTCAATCACAGACTGTTTGTCACATGGTGAGTCACCCTTTACAGATTGCTCACGCATCCATGAGGGGAGCAGTATTGTGCCTGCCTCGTACTCACCACCCCAAATCTCACCACCGTAGGGCACTAATCACCCTAAATACATCACACTGGGGCACTTACCTCCCTAAAACACACTGCACGGGATACTCACCACCCCAAAAACTGACCAGCATAGGGCACTCACCACCCTAAAACCAACTGCACGGGGTACTCACCACCCCAAAAACTCACCAGCATAGGGCACTCACCACCCTAAAACAAACTGCACGGGGTACTCACCACCCCCAAAAACTGACCAGCATAGGGCACTCACCACCCTAAAGCAAACTCTACGGGTACTCACCACCCCCAAAACTCACCCGCATAGGGCACTCACCACCCTAAAATAAACTGGTACTCACCACCCCAAAAACTCACCAGCATAGGGCACTCACCACCCTAAAACAAACTGCACGGAGTACTCATCACCCCCAAAAACTGACCAGCATAGGGCACTCACCACCCTAAAGCAAACTCTACGGGTACTCACTACCCCCAAAACTCACCCGCATAGGGCACTCACCACCCTAAAATAAACTGCACGGGGCACTCACCACCCCAAAACACACCAGCATAGGGCACTCACCACCCTAAAACAAACTGCACAGGGTAATCACCACCCCAAAACTCACCACCGTAGGGCACTAACCACCCTAAATACACCGCACTGGGGCATCAACTGCCCTAAAACAAACTCCACGGGATGCTCACCACCCCAAAAACTCACCAGCATAGGGCACTCACCACCCTAAAACAGGCTACACGGGGTACTCACCACCCCAAAACTCACCACCGTAGGGCACTAACCACCCTAAATACACCGCACTGGGGCACTCACCACCCTAAACAAACTGCACAGGGCACTCACCACCCCAAAACTCACCAGCATAGGGCACTCACCACCCTAAAACAGGCTGCACGGGGTACTCACCACCCCAAAACTCACCACCGTAGGGCACTAACCACCCTAAATACACCGCACTGGGGCATCAACTGCCCTAAAGCAATTCTTTCTAATACCACCTTGTCATCCAATAGCTGTTGGATTATTTCTTTTACCTTAGCTCTTGCTGCAATGGGAACTCTTCTGGCTATGTGCTTTACAGGGACCGAATTTGCTTTTGATTTGATCACATGCTGATAATTCCTGAACTTTCCTGGTCTTTGTTCAAATACACCACTAAACGTATCCAACACATCATACAGATTGTCAGCATAACTTGCATTCACACTCATGACTGGAGATTTCGCTGTGGGGTCTACTTTAATTCCCAAGTCAAATTGGTGCGGCCACTCTAAAATTGGTGGTCCTTCTTGTGCCACATAAACTTTCCCATGAATTTCTCTTCCTTCAAACCTTATCTTTGCTTCCATACACCCTACCACGTTAATATCATTCCCTTGATATGATTTCGCATCAGACCTGGATAGTGACCCGCTCCCCCATGTCCTATCATACATATCTTGTGGTATGATGGTGTATAGTGAACCTGTATCCACCATCAATGAAACAATCTTCTCATTCATCTCAAAATTCACCTCAGGTCGTATTCTTCTTCTCTCTACACCACCGACCTCCATCACATCCGCATCACCATCAACAACCACAACTCTATAAGCGGGTGTTGAATCATCCACACATGCCACTTTCTCACACTGTTGTTTGCACATGTGTGCCAAGTGTCCCTTTTTACCACACTTGAGACAATCCTTCCCAACTGCATAACATCGTTTTGAATCCGCCAAGTGGTATGTGCTCCCACATCTTAGACAATGTTTCTCTCCATTTTTTTCTGTTGTTCTGTTGAAATTCTTTTGCGACTTGTTCCTATTACTATAATTGCTCTGAGTCTTGTTCCTTACTGCACAAAAACCTTCCCCATTCCCTTCCACAATTGAGACTTCTTTATTGCTGCTTGAACTTATTTTCATTTCCTTCATGCATTTTTCTGATTCCTCAACCACTTTTGCGATGGCAATAGCATCTTTCAATGTTGGATCACTTGAGGCCCACAGTCTTTCTTGTGTTTTTTTGCAAAGACATTGAACTATTAATTGGTCACTAATCATCTCCTCCTGCATTGCGCCAAATTTACACTTAGCTGACAGTTTTCTCAGTCTTGCAACAAAGTCGTCAACGCTTTCATTTTGTCTCTGGGGCTGAGTATAGAACTTATGGCGTCGCATAACCACATTTACATGCTTTGCAAACCTCTTTTCTAGTTTCATGACAGCCTCTTTATACACATCATCCAAATCCTCTCCATCAGGCAGGTATTTGAAAATATGTTGCCCTTCTTTCCCTAGATTACCCAACAGCAATGCTTTCTTTCGTGCAGCAGTGTATTCAGTACCATCTAGGGCTACCAAATAGTTCTCGAAGCAGTCTATCCAATCCTCCCAAACTGTTTGCACCTCTATCACCACAGTAAGCATTGTTGGATAAAAGATACTTCACAAGAAAAAACTGTGCAATTACAAAAAAACATTGAAAAAGCTTAAAAGGTAGTTTAAAGGAAATAATAGAGATTGACACTAACTTATTTATATATTTTTTTATTTTAATTAGGATTTACCTAGGCCCAAGTCTGCAGTAGAAGTGTAGGGATAAAATGTTTAAAAGAAGATGGAGTAGAGTTAAGGATTGTCTATATAAAGATTGTTTAATGAATGCTAATGACTTAAAGAAGTTATTTACTGAATTATGTGTTGACTTTTGAATTTGGCTGTATCTATTTTGGTTCTAGACAGACATGTTGACTCAGAGAAGGTCACAAATATATTTTGTGTTTGTTTTTCATAATAACAGTAATAATGATTACAATAGTGCTGGGACAGTTTTATTCAATACCCGAAAAATATATTAGATCTGCAAATGCAACTAAAATGCATACTTAGATGAGTGATGAAGAGAAATTGAAGGATTCATTTATCGAATACAATAGAGAGAACTATACAACTAATGTATATTTTAGGTTAGTAAAGGCATCACACATTCCATGAGAGCAAAAGGCTACTACTATATCTATGCTCATCTGCCATCTCCAGCATAAGAAGAAGTCACATATTATCATATACCATTATCCTATGGAATTTCAAATATTACACTGCTTTCACTTGTGTATAGACGAGCTCATTAAATATTTGAATGAATGAATGAATGAATGAATGAATTGTCAATTTATAAGTAATTTCTAGGGTGCCTTTAGTAGAAAGCATAGATTTACACCAGCAGCAGAAGAAATGAACAAAACTTGGTATTACTTTATGCATATAGATCTGTGGATAGTACTTATCAAAACAATTTAACTTGCATAATGAGGTCAGTAGAGAATGCTTGTATTATGGCTTTTGAGGAAAGAAACATAACATACCTCATAGTAAAGATAAACATGGTTATGTTTTGAAAAATGTTTGGGAGAAAGAATAAGATGAATTTAGAAAGAACATTGTTTTTCTGAAATTAAGATTAGGCAGTCAACTTAAAGGGAAAAAGTTGTCTTTAAAGAAAAGGGCCACCAAAAGGAATTAGAAATGTTAGGATTAGTAGTTTAAATTAATGTGCGGAACATGGAAAATTTTACAAGCAGAAGACTGCAATTCCAAGAGTTTATTTCATTTTTGGACATAATGCGTATTCCCTGCTGCTTTTTGATTGGGAGGGTATTTGCTATTTAGCTGTGCTATTTCCTTAAATATTCCATGTAAATAGTTTAGATGCATTAACAATAAAACCAGCACATAGTCACACACGTACTGCAGAAAGAGGAGGTGAATTGGTGGGAGACATACTTGGGGCAACCATTCCACCTGTAGAACTCCCAAGCACCCAGGCCTTCAGCCACTTGTACATCAGTTGTTTTGCAGCAGGAGCCTGAAACTTTAACGTCTGGACACCAGCAAATAGAACCAAGTCCACATAATTCCAAGGGGGGATCCATGCTTCAGAATCTCAAGCAGGCCCACCCTCTACTGGCGGTCAGAGTGAACAAGTCCAGAGCGGTTCCCCACAGTCCAAAGGGGATTCATCAACCTTCTAGTCAGCTCACCTCTTCTGCTCTACTTCTCTATAGGGTAACTGGACATAATATCGACTACATAATATCGAATGGACAAAATATCGACGGAAAAATATCGACATTAACTAAATATCGACTATAGGAATATCGTTGGACAAAATATCGACTGTAAAAATGGCCCAAAAATATCGAATACAAAAATATCGACTCAAAAATATCGACCAGACAAAATATCGAAATATAGTGAAAGTAAAAAATATCGAGAAAATGTTAGAAAATATTGATTTTATAAAATAATATATATATAATATATAAATAAATAGTAGTTAATGTTTAGGAGCGGGTTGTGGGTTTATAGGGGAATAGGGTGGGAAGTAATTTAATAATAATTAATTATTTAATATATGTTTGGTAATTGTTTTAATTGGTAATTAATTAATATTAATTAGTTAATTGTTTAATTGATTATTTAGCATATAATTTAATTGATTCATTGATTAATTAATTAATAATAATTATAGTAAAAGTAAAAAAATTAGAGAAAATGTTAGAAAATATAGATTTTATAAAATAATATATATATAATATATAAATAAATAGTAGTTAATGTTTAGGAGCGGGTTGTGGGTTTATAGGGGAATAGGGTGGGAAGTAATTTAATAATAATTAATTATTTAATATATGTTTGGTAATTGTTTTAATTGGTAAATAATTAATATTAATTAGTTAATTGTTTAATTGATTATTTAGCATATAATTTAATTGATTAATTGAGTAATTATTTATTATTAATTATTATTTTTAAAAATTGATTTGTATATGATTTTAATTGATATTTCGGTTATTAATTATTAATAATTAGTGATTTTTTTTATTAAGAATTAGCATATTATATACATTTATAAATTGCTAACACATTAATTATCATTAGTTAATGATGTAATTAATATATTGCATATAATTTAAAAATCTTAATTGGTAAATAATTTATAATAATGACTTAATTACATTAATTGGATACATTGAAATGTAATGTGTTAATTTATGTTGATGTTAATTAATTAATAGGAATAAAGCAATATTAATTAATCAAAATTATTATTATAGCTAATGTGATAATATATTTTATTATTGTTTTTGTAAAATAAATTTTTATATTATATATTCATATTTCATGTTGTGTTTATTATTATTTATAGTGTTCTAGCTCAGTTTCATAGTTTTTGTTATAGGTTAATTTTTTAGGGTTCAGGGTCAGTTTTCAGTTTGTGGGGAAAGGAGTATTTGTAGGGTTCAGGGTCAGTTTTCAGTTTGTGGGTAAAGGGGTATTTGTAGGGTTCAGGATCAGTTTTCAGTTTGTGGGTAAAGGGGTATTTGTAGGGTTCAGGGTCAGTTTTCTGTTTGTGGGGAAAGGAGTATTTGTAGAGTTCAGGGTCAGTTTTCAGTTTGTGGGTAAAGGGGTATTTGTAGGGTTCAGGGTCACTGTTCAGTTTGTGGGTAAAGGAGTTTTTTTGAGGTTCAGGGTCAGTTTTCAGTTTGTAGGTGAAGGGGTATTTGTAGGGTTCAGGGTCAGTTTTCAGTTTGTGGGGAAAGGAGTATTTGTAGGGTTCAGGGTCAGTTTTCAGTTTGTGGGTAAAGGAGTTTTTTTGATGTTCAGGGTCAGTTTTCAGTTTGTGGGTGAAGGGGTATTTGTAGGGTTCAGGGTCAGTTTTCAGTTTGTGGGTAAAGGGGTATTTGTAGGGTTCAGGGACAGTTTTCAGTTTGTGGGGAAAGGAGTATTTGTAGGGTTCAGGGTCAGTTTTCAGTTTGTGGGTGAAGGGGTATTTGTAGGGTTCAGGGTCAGTTTTCAGTTTGTGGGGAAAGGAGTATTTGTAGGGTTCAGGGTCAGTTTTCAGTTTGTGGGTAGAGGAGTTTTTTTGAGGTTCAGGGTCAGTTTTCAGTTTGTGGGTGAAGGGGTATTTGTAGGGTTCAGGGTCAGTTTTCAGTTTGTGGGGAAAGGAGTATTTGTAGGGTTCAGGGTCAGTTTTCAGTTTGTGGGTAAAGGGGTATTTGTAGGGTTCAGGGTCAGTTTTCAGTTTGTGGGTAAGGGGTATTTGTAGGGTTCAGGGTCAGTTTTCAGTTTGTTGATAAAGGGGTATTTGTAGGGTTCAGGGTCACTTTTGGCCTTTAGGGTGAAGGGGTCTTTTTAGTGTTTTGGGACAGTTTTGGGTATTTTAGAGTGCTGATGTATAGTGTAACTTAACACTGATATATTAAATCTATTACACGAAAATAGCTATTATTATAACTTTACATTAGTACGCTTTATTTTGATCAAAAAAATATATGTATTAGCATGTTTCCAGAAAGTAGCTAGAGTGGAGTTGGAATTCTAATTATTAATTGGTTGGTGTCCAGCACCATCAGTAATATTACCTACACTGGAGTTGGATTAATAAAAAAACATTGGTCAGTCTCCACCACATTTTATGGTAGTACCTTGAGTGTAGTAGGAATAGTAAATAATTTTTTGCTAGTGTCTTGCAGCTTCTATGATATTAGATTGACTGGAGTAGTAATAATACATATAAAATTGGTCAGTGTGCAGCACATTTGTATACATTTGTTCATTACTGTATTTTAATATTAAAAATTAATGCAACATAGATGTTTTCAAATAACTTTATTAAACAATTTTTTGATTTTTTATTGTGTACTACAATACAATCACAAAGAAATATAGCATCACATTTTTTTGACTTTTATTATTCACAGAATAACATCTTTACATTTATATACATGTTGTCAATGTAAAAAAAAATTTTGATTACTACATTCTTTCTGTAAATTTTACATATTCCCATCAGTCACTTACAATTTAAAGTATTTATATAGAAATACATAAAACAATGATTTGTTATACATTTTTACATTAATATTTAATAATTTTAATATTAAATATTAATATAATAAAATATATATAATACATTTTTCTTTTTAACAAGTAACATGACTATTATTACATTTGTTAGGATAACTTGAAATCAAAAAAAAAATTTCTTTGGTGTATATTTCATAAAATGTTGTTTTTACATAAAACATATAAATCGATTTGGTTGTAAAGTTTATAATTGTATAGGGAAACAATATGTTTAATTATAATATCTGGTATTGACCAAATATTAGTAAAGCAATTATATACTTTTGTTATAGTTAGACATAATTATAAAACTGTTTGTAATAATTAATAAAAATGATAATTATTTTATTAATTATTATTATTATTAATTAATAAACATAAACATTTTTTATTATTAACAAAAATATATACATTCACAGATAAAATAGATACTTTTTTTTCAGGCCATTCTTTATATACAAAATGGTTCTAATTGTTATATTAATAACAATAAATAAGTTATATTATTTATCATTATTAATTATTAGCATAAACATTTATAATGTTTTATTAAAATTATACACAAAATTATTCATATAAATATACACCATAAGAAATTATTTACATCTTTTATTGAAAGTCTTACATAATTATTTAATATTATTAATATATAATAAATATTATATATTAATTTCTATTAAATATATTTATTTTTTTAATAAAGGAAAATTGTCATGAGTATAGTGTATTAATTTGTTACATTATACATGTGTATGTATTATATATTTTCCATATGACATTGTTTATTCTATTATCCTTTTACACAAATGGGTTAAGGGGACTACTTTTTTACCGCGTAAGGTTATTGCGCTCCATTCAGGACTGGAGAAGCTCGCGGTTGGGAGTTGCTTCGCGTGGAGAGAGGTAAGGTTATTTTTAACTACTAATTATAAGTAAGTGGTCATGTTTGAGGGTATAATCGAACTATGTAGTGTTTTTTGGTGTATGTATTAATAGTTTAAGTAGCGTTTTGGTGAAAAGTCTCCGTTATGGATGTGTCGTGCTTTTTTTACTTCAAGTCTAATTTTAAGTGTTCGGAAATGTCTTCTTACATGGTTAATGTTAATGGTTAGTATATTTACAAATGTGAAGGGGGTATTTGTGGGTGGCTTTCGTTATGTATGTTATTTTACAGGTTTCGGTTCCTCGCATGAAAACTACATGGAAGGAAGCGTGTTTTTTAACGGAGAAACAAACGTTTAAGTTATTATGCTTATATTTAGACATTCTTTCTCCTATTTTTCGTGTTTGCCAGGAGCGGTTTTTACACTTTTTAAACCTTTTTCGGGTTTTTTTGAGGGTTTGGATTCGGATTGATACATTGATATGCGTGACCGTTTTTTAAAAATAGTGTGTATATAACTTTAAATCCTAAAGTGTCCACACTACTGTTTTCGGGATTTCCTGGAGCGTTTTTTTACGTTTTACTTTTTATTTTCGGGTTTTTGAGGGTTTCCCATATTGGAATAGTAAGATATTGGATTGGATTGTATGGATTGATTTTTCCTTGATTGCGTCTCTCAAGTCCAAAAATTGTAAGTATTTATTTTACAATTTTGATTGGGTGGGAAATGTCGATTTTTCATGTTATGTGTATGTTATAAAAAATTATAAACATTGCATATTTGTTACGATTTTTTTTAAATAAATTTAAAAAGTTTGTCAAACAAATATGTTTTATTTATAATTCATTATATATGTGTATGAAATGTAATTTTTTGTAATATTGTAAGAAGACATTCGTATATTTACTTTACATTTATTTAGAGGAGACTTTTTGCTATTATTGCCAGGTATTCTAATCCTCTAGTTGTAGGGTATAATGTGACTTGACTTTGAAGTAGTCGGAACATTTGTTGGGTTTGTTTAGTGAGTTTTGGACCTATTTGTGACACTGATTGTTCCATTCTTAGTTCCTGATAGCTTTGTTCTTTTTTCAAAGCTTCTAGAAGGTTTTGGAATGTGGGTTTGCCTCGGTTTGTAGTTGCTTGGAAAGCATTATGCCACCCTTCAACACTGTTGTTGGTTTTAGCCTCTTGGTTTAAAGTACTGAGGTAGACATTCCACCAAGGGATTTGGAATTTGGGCTGGCGTCGATGTCCTGATCTGTGCAACCTTCCCACCCAAGTGTCTTCAAAATAGTCTAGCAATGGTGTTAGTTTGTCCTCATTCCTCTTATAGTATGCGCTGTCAATTAATAAATTGTAATGTTCAGCAACATCTGTAACAGGGACGTAGGCCAGGGCTATTAACTTTTTAACTTGATAGGCAAAGGTGCTATCTGTAGAGTATAGTATACTTAAAGTAGATTTTTGGAGATGCCTCCATATACTCTGATTAAAATGATAATAGCAACCCTGGATTGCTGTGTGGGGAAATGTTCTCAAAATGCTATTAATCATAGCTAATTCGAAATCAATAATTATTTTTTCTGGAAAATAATTATTGATTTCCGTTTTGAGAACATTTAAAATTTCGGTGTAAGTTGTTTGCTGTTTGTTGGGTAGCAAACAGTAAATGAAAGGTATGTTAGAATGATGGTATAAACCGTGGATGGAATACAGTTGGTAAAAAGGTTTTGGGCAGGGTTTAAATGTTCCATCCATCATCCATTGGGGACACTGTTGGATTTTTCATAAATTACTTGCAGTTGCAAACATAATTATTCTGTTTGTACTGCTTTCATTATCAAAAAGAATAAATTTATCTTTATTGTGTGTGATGGCCATTTCGGGAGAAATAATAATTTCCTCAAAACAAGTTGGGTTGGGTTGGGTTGTGCTAGTGAGGCGTTTAGTGCGTGCAATTGTGCGTTTCAGGGAGTCAATAGAGGGTAGTTGACCTGAAGCATGGGCAGGGATTTTTACCAGTTCTTCTTTCAGGATTTGTGTGGTGGGTTTGTCACTTTGTGTGCTAGCACTTTTAATACTTTCTAAAGCATCTCTAATTTCAATTTCTGTGACATTTGGGGGATGATTATGTTCTCTAGTAAATAGCACATTACTTTCCTCAGTAGTGGCCCTCCCATAACATTTGTTGGAGTAATATTTTGTACACTTCCAAAAAACCTTTCTACCACTTTGTCTCTCCTGATTGTACACATAACCCATGTAGCATAATAGTAATTTATTTTTCTGAGACATGACAAATTCTGCACCTTCAGTCATTTTGATTTACTTGTTCTAGGAAAGAGTAGAAAGAAACAAAATCAGAACACATTTTTTTACTTTTGTGGTGCTAACATCATTATTGATGCATTTATACTTACAGTTAATCAAAGTAGTAGTCACAGAAGCAGAAATGTCTTTTCAATGATGTTCTTGTATGTATGTCTTTATTTGCTGTTGGTATGAAAATATAGAAAAACAACGTTAATGTTTACATATAACAAACGTATTTCCTACTCAAAAGCAGTTGTCATTTTTGCCTACTAGTGCATTTGATGTAAACATTACATATACTTACTTGTTTAAATAGTAGTATAGTAGTAATTGCTGGAGTACATAAATTTAGTACAGGTATGATCTGTAGAGTAGATAGAATAAAAAAAAGCAAATTATTATTATTTTAATACTGAACTGTTTGGAAATGTAACAGATTTAAACGTATACTAACTTCTAAATATGTCGTTTTCTTTGTTGTAGGTAGAATAGCTGTATGATGTATTCTGAATATCTGTAGAGGAAATATAAAATAGATAACATGTTGTTAAGGACATAGCCTGTGTTATTTTCGGCAGTTTTAGAGAAATGACAAGTATACTTACATTTTTTACAAGGCTATTCTTGTATATTGGTATATTTTGTGTATGATGTTTTCATATGATATGTAGAACAGATGTATGATGTTTTCTGAATATCTGTAGAGGCAATTCAAAATATATAACATGGTGTTAAGAATATAGTTAGCGTTTTTTGTGCCCACTTTTTAGCAAATTACAATTATACTTACATTTTTCTGAAGGGTATTCTTGTGTTTTGGTATAGTTGATGTTGGATTTTTCAAATGATCTATAGGGAAGATGTAAAAACCAAGATATGTTGTTTAAAAATGTGCATTAATGAAATTGGCAGTTTTATAACAAACACATCTATACTTACATGTGTAATTAGTGTAGTTTTATCGTTTTTCCTGTAGAAATAGCACAATTTCTGGATATCTGTAAATATAATGTTTTTAAAAATTAAATACTCTTGTAAATTAGTGTTTAAAAACAGCAGTTGTTGTGTAACAGAGAATTATTATATACTTACTATCTGATTTTGCACGTGAAGAAATATGACCATTTAATAGGAATTGTGTTGGAGTAGTTTCTATCAGAAAAGTAGGAAGACATGAAAATAAAATAAGTGTAAGACTTAGGAGATGTAAGGAAAATAGTGCACTTCTAATTTAGTTTTCTACAAAAATGCTGTGTTACTTACTTGATTTATTAGCTAGTGAGCTGGATCTTTAAAGATGTTTATTCTGCAACAAAATCTTCAAAGTGTTGGCATCTACTTTCCAGAGAGGTAGCAGCAACAAATGGTAGAATGCATGTATCCCTTTTATAGTATATGTGTTATGTGTGCTTTGATTTGATTGGTTGTAGGATGTAAGGAAGCATAGTATAGGCTAGTTTGAATTTTTTTAAGTTAATTGGAGTGTTTGTTGATGTGAGAATGGTGGTATGTGGTCTTTCCCGCATTAAAGCAGGTTCGTGTTTAAATGAAATATATTTATATGTGAAAATAAGTAATGAAAATGTTAGTTAAATGCAAAGAATAGTAGAAAATGATAAAATGCATGTAATAGAATGTATAGCAAATGTGGATTAATAGTAATTTTATGTAAGTAACAGGTATTATATGTGAAATGTATTTTTTAGTGAGAAATGACTTTTATTGATGATAAAGATGGTATTTTAGAAAGAAAAGTGTACAAACATGAACTCGATATTTTTTTTTTTACGATATTGTGGTAGTCTATATTTTTGTAGTCGATATTTTTGTAGTGTTAAGGCTAATTTCATGTCCAACGATATATTTGTAGTCGATATTTACTTAAGCGATATTTATGTATTCGATATAGTTAGTACTCGATATTGTTTACTCGATATTTTTGTATTTTGTGTAATAAGTATAGTAAGTCGATATTTTTGTCGTCGATAATTTGTCAACGATATTTTGGTAAGTCGATAATGTGTCCGTCGATAATATTTCAGTGATCCTCTCTATAGACAAGCTGGGAAATAGAGGTGAGAGTTCTATAATGTGAGAGTCCCTACCCAATTCCGTGATGGCACACCACCCCTAACAGGCATTTCCAGTGATTATTCCACTCAATGCCCATTCCTTCATTTGCTTTTTAGGTATAGAACTGTGTCTGTGCCCAATAAATGAGCCAACTGTAACATCAGAGTGAGGGATAGAATGCTTGAAATAATCTTAGCCTCTGGCAATTGCTTGTTCCGCAATCCAATCCATGATTTTCTGCCCACCATGCCAATTTAGACAAAGACTTACCTTAGTCAAATCAGTACCAACCCTGCCCCATATGCTAACTATCTAACCTTGCCTTGGATTACTTGTGCTATGGTTCAGGAATGAAATGGCTTGGCAGTTTAGTCAGAACTGTTCCTATATAGCCGAGATACCCGCCACCCCCTCTCAACACAATCCCCAAAAGGAGTGAAACCGGAAACAGTTCTTGAAGTTTTTGGAAGTGGGATGGAGTGACCATCCCGGCCGTATTTATTAAAACAAAATTAAAACATTAAACGTTTCATGTTATGTACAATTTCATTACCATATTGCGATGTTTGGCTAACCTTAACAGATTCTCTAATACAGAGGTTCTCCTAGCCGAACTAGCAACCTACAAAACATTTCTTGACATATTGAAATTGTACAACCTAACGTTTAAGGGCCAACGGCAAGGTCATAACCGGTGTCAAGATCCCTAACCGGACTTACCCCTCCCACTTGGGATGGGCGACAGCACGGAGGCGTACCTCAAGTGCAACTACTACCAATTTCCCTTGACTTGACGGGGGCACCTAAAACTCGACGCCAGTTAAAGGTCGTTCGAATACTCGTGTGAGGTATCTAGAAGGTATCGTGGCCCTTATCCCAACCCCACACAACTTACCGCATCTGCCGTCGCAGATGTCACTGGCCCCGGGAAATTCCCCAGGAGGGGGCTGTAACCCCTCCTACAAAGGAAGGGGCCTTGACCGCCTTTCCTTTACTTCCGGCGACCCATCCTTAGAAGGGACCGCCTCCCCATTGAGGGGCCAATGGCCACCTCTCCCGAGCGCTCCCATCCGTGTTGGGTGACGCCCACTCATAGGGATCTACTAATTAGTGCTCACCGATCATGACCTTACCGCCTACCAAAATAAATACGACAGTGCAAATTAACCTAAGAATACATTGGCCACTATGACTGAAAGAGCATACATCAAAATTCGACACTAACTGAATATCTTTAATGGCAAACATACTCAAAACGAACATTCTTTATTAACTCAAAACCAACATGGCACTACAACCTGGAAACGAAAACAAAACAAAATTAATCAACTTTATTATACACAACTGGCTGTCTTCAGGGGCTGGTGGGTGGGTCAAAATTGGCTCTTCGTTCTGTCCCGAGCTCACGTGCAGCGAGGAGGTGCAGCTTCAGAGCACAAGAACAAGAGGATGTCTTCTGGTCTTGCGTCCCTTTTTATCCGTCTTCAGGGCGGGCGTATACCCGCCCCTGCCTGCCCCTGAGGGCGTGGCTGGCTGCGTCGGTGTCTAGGCCAGCCCACTCTAGGGCGGGAACGAGCGCGCCCCAGCTACGCCGCTTCGGGCATACCAGCTGAGACGCGCCTCCCGCCCAAAATGGCTTCCCGGGGGGATCGAGGCACTCGGCCATAAGTTCGGGGGGACCGATTCGGTCGCCCCTTTCCATATAGCCGAGATACCCGCCACCCCCTCTCAACACAATCCCCAAAAGGAGTGAAACCGGAAACAGTTCTTGAAGTTTTTGGAAGTGGGATGGAGTGACCATCCCGGCCGTATTTATTAAAACAAAATTAAAACATTAAACGTTTCATGTTATGTACAATTTCATTACCATATTGCGATGTTTGGCTAACCTTAACAGATTCTCTAATACAGAGGTTCTCCTAGCCGAACTGGCAACCTACAAAACATTTCTTGACATATTGAAATTGTACAACCTAACGTTTAAGGGCCAACGGCAAGGTCATAACCGGTGTCAAGATCCCTAACCGGACTTACCCCTCCCACTTGGGATGGGCGACAGCACGGAGGCGTACCTCAAGTGCAACTACTACCAATTTCCCTTGACTTGACGGGGGCACCTAAAACTCGACGCCAGTTAAAGGTCGTTCGAATACTCGTGTGAGGTATCTAGAAGGTATCGTGGCCCTTATCCCAACCCCACACAACTTACCGCATCTGCCGTCGCAGATGTCACTGGCCCCGGGAAATTCCCCAGGAGGGGGCTGTAACCCCTCCTACAAAGGAAGGGGCCTTGACCGCCTTTCCTTTACTTCCGGCGACCCATCCTTAGAA
This sequence comes from Lissotriton vulgaris, assembly GCF_964263255.1. Classification (NCBI taxonomy): domain Eukaryota; kingdom Metazoa; phylum Chordata; class Amphibia; order Caudata; family Salamandridae; genus Lissotriton; species Lissotriton vulgaris. The sequence goes on along the minus strand of NC_141695.1, from coordinate 871,493,052 downwards.
GGGACCGCCTCCCCATTGAGGGGCCAATGGCCACCTCTCCCGAGCGCTCCCATCCGTGTTGGGTGACGCCCACTCATAGGGATCTACTAATTAGTGCTCACCGATCATGACCTTACCGCCACAGGCCCGGATAGTTGACCGGCTATCCGGGCCCCCCACCAAAACTCCTAGCTACAGGTCATGTTCCAACGTTTTTAACCATGCTAAGAAGTCTCCTATGAGTAACTCATTTCCCACCCGAGACAAATGCACACCATCCCCCATATACATACTGTCATCATTAATACAACCGTGCGAGATAGAATGCAATGTCCTGGAACGGAACAACCTACTCATTTTGTTATTAAGTTTCCTAACAGAATGGTTCAAAGCAGGGATCGAAATAGCCCCCCGCCACACTTTTCGTGGGATCATATGAGACCATGCAATTATGCACCCCGGAACTTTCCTCGCCAACCAACTTACGGTGGAAAGCATTGCCTCCAGGAGAAGTCGTCTACCGGTGGTGACCAAATCATTGCCCCCTAAATGTACTATGACTATAGACGGCGGTGACCTCATCCGCCCTAACAAACCCTCAAAGTAAGCTTGAAACTGGTCAATACAGAGACCGCCCCTTCCGTAGAAGGACATCCTGTACCCGTATTCCCCAGCTACGTGAATCATGTCACCTGCTTTGAATACGTCTGCGGCACGCCTCACGTATGAGTGGCCCACGACCCACACCTCCTTTCTCACAGCCGGTGATGTCTGACCGCTGGCCCGGTGTTGGGTCGACTGCATAGTCCGCCCCGCCTCGAAGGCTTGCGTAACTGAAAACCAAACAAAAGACAAGAAGCGTGAGTACATTGTTACAGCTTCACAACATGTGCAACCGCACATACCTCTTATAACAATTGGAGGACCAACGCCCCACTCGTTTCACTTGTTCCACATTAAGACCCCTGGCTGCAGCTTCAGTGGCAGCCCCTATCCGAAAGGAATGGGTCCTAAACTCACCCGGGTCCAAGCCTGCTGCGGTAGTTGACATCGCGAGCACCCGCTGAAACTGAAACTTTGTCAGTGGGGTGGCGTCCGCGTGTCTCAACATTGTCCCCCCCCATGATGCCACCCTTTGTGCTAGGTAATCCTCTAAACACCTCACCGGACACATGGAGGACCCTGGAATCCTGCGAATGACTATGCAGTCTCCCACCCCACTTTGATCGGTTTTTGACTTGACAAAGGATACCGTCATAGTCTCACCCCTGATCTGAACGTGTTCCCGGCACAAACCCCCCGCCACATCCCGCTTGCTCCTTGCCACCAGCTCACTTATCCTCATAGCCCCGTGAAATGCAAGCGTAAAAGCGGCTCGGAACAAACAGGCCTCGAACTGAGACGAGCATATGTCGGGGAGTGTGGCCAGCAACTGGGACAACCTATCCAGACCTATCGGGCGCCTCTCGTCTACTCTGCGACCCTCAAGGCGTTGCCACCCACGCAGCGCTTTCTGTACAGCAAAAGACGCTGTCGGGTCCTGGATATTATGAGCCCTGGCAACAAAGGAGATGGCAGCACGATGCCTCTGGGCTGTAGCCACCGACTTCCCAGCCTTACGCAAGGACATCAGAAAATGTACTACCCAATCCTCATGCCCCCAAAGTCCCCCTCTCTCAGTCCCCAAAAAGGCCAAATAAGCCCGAAACGCCCCTTCGTATGCCTTCCTCGTCCTTGGTGCTAGACTCTCTCCCACGAGGTAACGAAGTTCGGGGCACCGAGAGACCAGAGAGCTTCGGGAAAGGGTGCTGGCTCGGGGTCCGCTGAGGGAAGGAAACCCGAGAAAGCCTGCATTTGAAAACAAGACAGTGCATCAGCAGCCTGATTCATCACCCCCGGGACATGTTTTGCTCTGAATACCACGTTCAGTTGCATACACAGTAAGACAATTTCTTTAAGCAGCCTCAAAATCATTTTACAACGTGCTGCCTGACTATTAATGCATTCTACAACGGTCATATTGTCAGACCAAAATATGACAGAATGATTTTTGAATCCATCGGGCCAGGATCTGAGGGCCACCAAAATAGGAAACAGCTCAAGGAAAGCAATATTACTCGTCAGCCCCTCATCGTGCCACCATGTTGGCCACTTTTGTGCCGACCATTTTGTGCCGAAGATGGCGCCGAAACCCATGCTTCCCGCTGAATCCGTCCATAGACCAAGCTCTTCAGAGGACAAGGCCGGTTTGTTCCAGACGACTCGACCATTGAAATCCGCCAAAAATGCTAACCAAATACGCATGTCTTGGCGGACCTCGGCCGATAACCTCGTGCGATGGTGACCCTCCTTTAGGCCGACCATCGCCTGTGCAATCGAACGGGAGAAGGGGCGGGCCATTGGGATCACCCTTAAGGCAAAATTCAACTTCCCCACCAATTGCTGCAATTGATGCAGCGTAACTTTAGATGCAGTGATACACATTTGCAGGGCTGTCTTGAATTTCGATACTTTGGAAGCTGGTAAACGAAAACAACCCTCACTAGAGTCCAACTCGATCCCGAGGAACTCGAGGCAAGTCGTGGGACCCACAGTTTTACCTGGTGCCAACGGCACGCCAAATTGATTCATTAAAACACAAAATTCAGTCAAGGCCCGGGCACATTCATCATCCCCAGCGGCCCCAAGGAACAGAAAGTCGTCGAGGTAATGCATCACATTCCGAAAACCTGTTTTCTTCGTGTAAACCCATTGCAGAAAACTACTGAATTTCTCGAAATAAGCACAAGATATCGAGCACCCCATTGGCATACACCTGTCCATGTAATACAAACCTTGAAACATGAATCCCAACAAACGTTGGTCATCCGGGTATACCGGGAGCAAACGGAACGCTGACTCGATATCTGATTTCGCCATCAGCGTCCCGGGCCCCAGGCGATTCAAAATGGCTACGGCCTCATCGAATGATGCGTACCGCACCGAACACATTTCTGGATTGATTGCATCGTTTACAGAAAGGCCATGAGGGGCTGATAAATTGTGAATCAATCGAAACTCACCCGGATCCTTCTTGGGGACCACCCCTAAAGGAGAACAAACAAAGTTCGGTACCGGGGGGACAGGAAACGGGCCGGCAACCCGACCTCGGGTAACCTCTTTCCGGATCTTATCCTGTACTACGGTAGTATGCTGCAAGACGGAAAGTTGATTTTTGCACGTCCCGACACCCTGAAAGTTACCCACCGGGATGCGGAAACCATATGAAAAACCGTTTCGTAGCACCCCAGCAGAAGTACGATCTGGGTATTCGCTGAGCCAGGGAATCATCGCCAGGGTATCAATCGGGGTTGGTAAAGGCGCCCCTCGGACTATATTAGACCTGTTTAGCGCCTCCTCTACCCCCATTTTCACCCGATTTGGCTCTGCACGAGGACTCAGGATGGGGTGCCCCACAACCACTACATTCGTGTTTGAACTTGCAAGATCCCGGGGGCCTAGTACATTTGCTTCTGTTGAAATTGAAACAGAACCCCCTTTTCCCTGTATTGCCGGCGGGTCTCGGGTAATCGTCTGTACCCGTACCCGACCGAAAGGGTGTCCCCCCATTTTGGCGGGAGGACTCACTAACAGCACTCCCCACCAATGGCACTTTCAACATTCCCGACTCTTTCATCTTATTCCATGTTAAAGAATCGTAACAGTCCCAGGTTAAACTTTTGTTATGCTCCATCGCTTTCCTGAAAAGGTTATCATAACAGAACCATTGGTTACCTTGGTGTGATGTCGAGTACCCCATAATTCGTGACTGATATACTGGAAATTCAGGGAGCAAATCAGGCCTACGTGCCCCCAAAATTGCAGTGAAAATTCCCCAAGCATTCCCCCAGTTACCAATATTTTCATTCACTTTAAAGGCGGCCATTTTTGCGCGCCAAACACTCGGATGCATCAGATCCTTTTGACCCTTAACAGTTTCGACCTCATAGTGATCAACGAGCAGGGAGAAAATGTTCACGTATTCCCCCGCCCAAATCTTTTCCTTTATTGGCAAAGGAACATGTTGCCCCAATCTTTCTCTACGAGAGGGTGTTGACTCATCCCTTGCAATCGGCAATGGCCGCTTACCTGCACCGGACGCTGCTTCCGTCCCTCGTGGCTTGTCTATCGCCGCATCCGGCGCGGGCACCTTGGCTGCATCACGTTTCTCGCGCAACTGCTTTATGAGTGCTTGCGCTTCGGTAGCCATGGCGCCCCCATTACTGTCCCCCAACCATGCTGCTAACTGTGCCGCCAATTCGGGAGGCATATCTTCGGCAGACGTCGGGGTGACTATCACGGGGATCGGATTCCCCTCAACCGGTACCGGGGCCGGTACCGGGGCTGGCGCCTCGAGCGGAGAACAGGGAACCGGGGCGTCTCCCCCGACCGGCCCCCTTTTCGGCCTCTTTGGCTTCCCTCCGGCCGGTGGACGCCCCGATCCCTCCTCGCCGTCTCGCTCCGCCAACCGCTTCTTAATTTCGGACATGTCCTTCATGAGTGCCCGAACCAACTGGTCAGTCGACATTCCCTTTGCTCCTTTCTTGGGCATCCTTTCGACGAAGTATCTAAAAGACAAAGAGAGAGATTAAAACGCTCAAAATTGGCTCTTCGTTCTGTCCCGAGCTCACGTGCAGCGAGGAGGTGCAGCTTCAGAGCACAAGAACAAGAGGATGTCTTCTGGTCTTGCGTCCCTTTTTATCCGTCTTCAGGGCGGGCGTATACCCGCCCCTGCCTGCCCCTGAGGGCGTGGCTGGCTGCGTCGGTGTCTAGGCCAGCCCACTCTAGGGCGGGAACGAGCGCGCCCCAGCTACGCCGCTTCGGGCATACCAGCTGAGACGCGCCTCCCGCCCAAAATGGCTTCCCGGGGGGATCGAGGCACTCGGCCATAAGTTCGGGGGGACCGATTTGGTCGCCCCTTTCCATATGAGCAGGGTCAAGACAGATTTGAATGTGGCTGGGTCCAAACTGAGGTGACATGGTGGGTAGAAGAACAATAGATTTGTATGCTACCCCAACCCATTGCCAGTGATTAGACTCACAGCAATCATTACTCTCTTCACCTTTGTGTGTGTTTGGTATACCCCTCTGACATGGGTCCTGTGCTCACTGTGCCACTGGAATCAAGCAACACCCAAATGAACAGCCCCAACCAGTGCGAGACTGGCCTTCAGTTGCATCTGTTCTGGTTAAGCAAGGACCTGGACTGGCAGTTAAAGCTGGACTGTTCCTACTGGAGTAGGGTCAAGAATGATTTGCATATAGCTAGGTCCAAACTGAGATGGCATGGGTAGCAAAAGAACAATGGGTAGGAATGCTACCCGATCCATTGCCAGTGGTTAGACTTATTGCAAGCATTCCTCTCATCATTTTTTGTGGGTTGCTGGACCATCTCACATGGCAAGGGTATGACCATGTTTGGGTCTTGTGCTCGTTGTGCCACTGGGACAAAGCTACACCCAACTGATGAGCCTCAGATCAACGGCTGGTATTGGTTTGCTTCTGTTCTGTTTCAGCGAGGATTTGGCCTGGCAGTTAAGGTAGCACTGAGGTTATTGGGACAGGGTCAAGGCAGGTTTGCATGTAGCTGGGTCCAAACTGAGATGGCACTATGTGCAAAGAACGATTGCTTGGAATGCTACCCAAGGTGATTGCCAATGGGTATATTTATTGCACGCATTCCTCTCAACACATTTTGTGTGTTTGCCATAAATGAACCGGCCAGAGTTAGTAATTTTTCTTATACTACAAACTATTGAAACAAGTTAAATTTACTGGGGATCAGGCACATTGCTCCTTTGTTTGCAATGCTTTCCTGGACACAGAAGTATTGTACAATGAAGGGGCGGTGTGATATTGAATCAGGAAGTCGGAATTGGAATGCTAGGAGTTAGGAACAATTCTAGGCCATCTCCTTCCAGTTAACACCTCTTGGTTCAATTGATCAATTCTTAGGAGAGTGGTGGTGGGTGGGAGAGTGGTCGGAACCGGACTGCTGCTTCTATTCTCCTTACCACCAACAGAAAAAAAGTCTGTCACGCTGGTGGTCAAGGCTATGGGAGGGGGAGGGAAGGAATAGCTGCCCTCAGTTAGCCCTCCATACCAGGGTCCAGGAAATCCCTGTGAGGCCAATCCAATATGTGTGTGACATCACTAGTAATAGCACACACAAATTAATGGTGCACCCCAGAAGTGGGCCCTCATTCATGAGTTTGCTAGTGCAGAGAAGGGACCACAAACCGGCCAAGGCTTTTCCTGTACCAAAAAATAAAATAAAGCTTCTGCTAGGGAAGTGAGGGAATCCTTTCAACTGCTGACTTATATATACATCATAAGAGCCTGTTAGAGGCACTTTGCAACATACATGTATACAAATTAGTAGGGTCCAAATGTGTTAAACTTGGGTCCCATCTGGAACAAGTTTAACTGTGTGTTGATATCAGGCTAAGTCAGGCATCAGAATTCCTCATTCAGACTGCACACATACACACCAGGGCCACATTCATGATGCGCCACCAAGACGTCACTTTTTGTGAAGCTCTGTGGCGAAGGAGCCTGCTCCATATTTAGGAGGCAGCAGTAAGTCACTATTTTTAGCTTAATGCTGCCGCATAAATATGCTTCCCTTTAACACAGTTTTCTGTGTTAGAGGGGCATTCCTTGGGTGTTTCTAGGGGCGTTCCCAGCAACATCCACGGCTTTTTGACACTGCTCCAGATTTACCAGAAATCGTAAATCTGAGGCAGCCTTAAAACGTACGCCTCCCCAGGGCATATAGAAAGAGGGAAAAGCCTATTTTGATTGTTTTTGTACAGGAAGGATTCCCTTCCTGCACAAAAAGATCATCCCTGAAACATGGGCACCTTGGCACCATGGTGCAAAAATGCCTGCATCTGCTCATGGCAGCCCATTGTGCGCCGGCGCAGGGGAAAAGGACAGGAATGCAACATATCTCATAGCTACTGCCCATTCCTGCCCTTTTCTGTTACCATATGGCAGCGCAGCAGGAAGGCCTGCAGTGCTGTCCTATGGCCACTAAAAGATACAGCTCAAATCCGTTTTACTGTAGAGCTTAACGTGAGTTAAACTCCTTTAGGGAGCCTCCGAGCAGAGGTCTGTCGATGAAAGAATAGGGGCTTTCCCAGGTTCACACAATTGGCTGGATAAAATCCCCAGGTATGGGCAATATTGCGACTGGCTTTATTAACATGTCTCACACAAACATGAGCTTTTTCCCAACACAACATTACCTTAAACATTGTGTCAGGAGCGACTGCACAAATATAATCTGCCAACAATTAGATATGTTTAGCACTAGCGAAGGCGGTGAGTTTCTTAGCACCATTGAGATACCACTTGCCCATCACCTAGTATTTCTGCATAAAATGTCCAGATCACTTGTGCATTTTATTGTCTCACATACATCATTTGAAAGGAATGCACCTTGGACTGGTCTCTGCTGCCAAAGTATTTCAGCATTTTAGGCATGAGTTTTTTGCATTCCCTTGGAATGGAATGTTGCCGCTCAGGGCTGAGGACAGTTGTGAGGAGATGCCTTATGTAGACAGTCCTTGGTGTTGACGAATAAACCTTCGCAACAGCTTCAGCCACTCAGTCTGTTTCTTACTATAAACAGCCCCCCTCCAGACTTCATGCCACTGTTGGCACCAACTGATATGAATCTAATCAGGTTGAAAAAACATGCGCAAGGTGATGCCAGCAACAATCAAATACGCACGTCACACAAGACTCATTTGCATTATATTCATCTTTAGCTCCTCTTTATGCTCGACAGTTTTCGATGGCAGTGACCGAAATTAGGCCGTCAGCTTTAGGAGTATATAGAGTCAACAGACTACTCCTAACAAATAATGCTTAAAAGCCCTAACAGCATCAGATGGCCACCACTTACTTACAAGTGCTCAGAGGATGCGCACCCACAACCCGAAGGTATCCGGGTGGTTTACATGAGCACCGGTTGCATTACAGACGGACACATTCTTTTTAGCCACGTGGAGATCAAGTGATTTCCCCGAATCACAGGATGTTTGAGCCTCCCGCCAGACTCGAACCTGGGTGCCCAACTTCAAAGTCGGCTGCCCTAGCCGTTAAGTCACACCTTTTGTCCCATTAGGTATGGGAAAGGATAGTAGGTCGTGGGTTACAGCTGAAGGCGAGGGAGTGCTTCAGGTACCATTATCTCAGGATAGGGCCGAACAGTCACGCGGCCCAGCAGCAGGTACATAGCATGCCATTTTTAAAATAACATCCACACAATAAAATGTGCTGTCAGCTGTAGTCAAATTCGTTCAGTAGGCACCTCCATGTAAAAGTTGCAGTCAGTGCTTTGAAGCTTTTCCAGGGTACCGAAGTGCCTTAAAAACTACAACAGGGCAGTGTGAGAAAAAAAGCAGCTCTCCTCAAATCGTATATAAACTCCCCGAAAGCTTCCTACATGGGAAAGATGATTATCATACTCATTATTTGTCAGTAAAATTGTTGGTATTAGTATTCATTATTAATATCACTAGCGTAATTTGGAATTGTTTGTAGTAATCATACAGTAATATTATCATTACCACTACCACAGCTGAACTATCAAAGGGCTGAGTGGGCATGTTTGCTGGTATATCGCTTGATGCTGAGCATGTTTAATCTCGAAGTACTGCGCAGGAAGTAGATGTCAAACCTGTCAGTGCGTTTTCCTGCTCTCGCTTCAGATGGGATCTTATCCAGGCACTGCTTGCTAGCTACGGTCCACCGAAAGGACCCCGGCTGTGTAAACACTCCGTGCTGCCCCGGCCCAGAGAATTCAGGAAGTGGCGGATGCTGCCATGATGTGGTACAGTCTTACTTTTGGATATGTTCTATTACATGGTTCTGCTTTAGATTGTAAGTCAGAGCAAGAGTCTATTGACGAATCTGTGGCTAGGTTAAGGGAGCTCTCGATGTCGTTTTGGCCATATGAGTGATGGGTTAATTCGGGATCAACTGACTGTACAGTGCAAGGACAAAAACATTCAGGAGAGACTATGGGCAGCAAAGGATCCATCTCTCAAGGAGTAGACAGACATGGCAAAAGTCATTGTGGAGTCTCAGAGATGCATGAAGGAACTCAACAGAAAAGAGAGAGGGGTGACCCCTGACCCTGCTCAGGCCAGGTCGCCTCCCTACTGCCGAGCAGCACCACCTCTGCCTGCTTGCTCCACTGCTGCCGCTTCTAGCGCATGTACGCCTGAGGCTCCTCAAAACCTGGCTCTTCGAGCAGGACCAGCACCGCCCTCAGCGCCTTGAGACCCTCACGGGTAAGTAGTGCACTTTACAAGTTCACTGATTGATTGAGTGATTGATTGATTGATTGATGTGTCTGTCATTAATGAAGGGACTCAGGATGGTGGAAAGTACATGGTATGTGTGATGAAACGAAAAGATGGGACAGGGTCATCAATGCCTTTAATTAGGAGTAGAGGCAAGGAATGTTTGAGGTGTGGTATTGGTTATAATACTGCGGATTCCAAGAGGAGTTTTGCAGCCAATAAAGAGTGCCGAAAATGTGGGCACAGAGGACATTATGCGTGGATAAGTAGGGATAACAGTCCATGGAGTAAAGAAGGCAAGCCTAGTGTGATGGTGGTGGAGGACGTGAGGAACAATGTCTATGGAGATAGGGTGTTGGTTGTGTATGAAACAGATGGAAGTGGAAGAGCACACATGGGAGTGGATGATAAGATGAGGTTGGTGAGACCCATGGCAAAGTTTACAGTATGTGGGAAGGAAGTGGAACTTATGGTAGATTCAGGATCCGTGTACACCATAATGCCCAAGAAGCTATTCAATGTGGTGTGGGATGGTGTTACATTGATGGCAAAGGATATCATTCCCACAGGGTATCAAGGGGAGCCCATCAACATCTTTGGGTACATGGAAGGGGATATCCAATTTGGAATGCGATGCACGACTGGCAACGTGTATGTGTTGGAGGATTGCCCACCAATTTTGGTATGGATGCATCAATTTGATCTCAACATAATGATTAATCCCAGAGCGGAAAACCAAATATTGGTAGTTATGTTATGTTATGTAATGTTAACCTCCATTTATAGCTTGCATGGCTACTCGGAAGTGTCCTGGCGCGGAAGCCAAATGGTGGAGATGGAAGGAAGCTGACCCGGCTGAAAGAATACTTAAATAACAAGGTTTTAAACTGTTTTTTAAACAGCCTAAGGTCATTAATATTTCGTAGTTCTAAGGGCAAAGCATTCCAAGCCATGGCCGCTCTAACTGAAAGGGAGCTGCCGCCCAATCTGGTCAGGAGGTACCTAGGTACGACAGCAAGGCATTGGCCTGTAGAGCGCAGATGTCGGGATGGCACATAGAATGTGAAGCGTCTCCTAAGATACTGCAGCCATGCCTTATAGAGGGCACCATGAGCCAGTGAAAGAGCCTTAAACAGTATCCGTTGCTTCACCGGGAACCAATGCAGATCCTGTAGGGTCTGCCTTACGCTAGATCTGCCAGGATTACCCAATAGAGCTCTTGCGGTTGTGTTCAGGACAATATGTATCCTTTTTACTTGATATGCCGGGAGACCAATGTACAAGGCATTGGCATAGTTCACGTGTGATAGGATGAGAGCGCGGGTCACCATTTCTTTGGCCACTTTGGGCAAGAGGAGCCGAAACTTCTCTAGGCATTTCTGTGTGCCAAAGCACACACCGGCCAACTTATTAATCTGAGGCAGAAATCTTAAGTCCTCACCGAACCAGACTCCCAGATTTTTCACCGGGCTCCCCATAGAGTTAGGCCGGGGGTAGCCCACTGGCCAAATATCCTCTCTGAAATGCGGGGGAAAGGATCCATAGAGGAGCACCTCCCATTTCTCCTCGTTGCATTTCAGTTGGGCCTTTGTTAGCCATTTAAAAACCTCAGCGAGAAAGTTTTTGGCAGTGGTCGGAGAAAAATCAGTTTTCTTCCATGTGAAGAGGAGCTGGGTATCATCAGCATAGGCTATGATCTTAGCACCCAGCTCCTCCGCCAAGTAAATAAGGGGTATCATATAGATATTAAACAAAAGAGGGCTCAATGTAGAGCCCTGTGGAACCCCCGTACTCAGCCTTCTTGAAGTAGAGGAGAAGGGGGCAGCCATACTTGCTGTGATCTGTTAGCTAGAAAGGATTCTATCCACTCCCTCACCAGACCCGAGATACCGATTTGAGACAACCGCGACAAAAGTTGGCGGTGTGGCACGGTGTCAAACGTGGCAGAGAGGTCTAAAAGCACCAGAGCTGCTCTGCCGCCGGCATCCAGGCACTCTCTAATAGCCTCCACCACCTCAAGCAGGGCCGTCTCGGTCCTATGAGAGGCCCTGAAAACCGAATGGGCGGGGTGGAGGGCGCCAGAGGTCTCAACAAAGTCAGAGAGCTGCTTGTGAGCGGCCTTTTCACACACCTTCGCCTCAGCCGGGAGGAGTGGAATTGGGTGGTACCTAGCCGGGGAAGCGGGATTTAATGAAGGTTTTTTAAGCAAGGGGAGGAGTTTTGCCTCTTTCCACTCAGGTGGAACCGTGGCGGTCAGGAGGGACAGGTTGACAATTTTATTGACTTCTGGGTTAACTACATCCGCTACTGCCGCCAATAATCTTGCTCGGCAGGGGTCGGTAGGAGAGCCTGATTTGAGTGATTTAAGTATTGCCAAGGTATCTGACAGTGGGATAGGAGTGAATGAAGTCAAAGGAGGGCGAACTGGAACAGAGACTGCAGCTTTCTTATAAGAATGGGTCACCTGCAGTTGATTGTCAGTCCCAAAGCTGTATGGCTTGAATTTTATCAGCAAAAAAACCCGAAAGCTGCTCACACCAATCATTAGAGATGGGTGAAGCCATCTGTTCAGCGCAAGGATTCAGGAAGCTTTGAACGGTTGCAAATATTTATTTTGCATTCTTTTTCGATTGGGCAATATGCTCTGCGAAAAAGTGGCCTTTGGTCAACATCACCATTGAGTAATCGCTATTCTGAGCCTTCCTGGGAGCTATTTTGGCTGGAGGACAGCATGCCTGTCTCCAGCAGAGCTCTAGCTTTTCAGATTATATTTTTTGTTTCTTCAGTTCCTTTGAAAACCAGTGTTGCGACAGGGATTGTCTCGCTCTTTTATGCAGGAAGTACAGTTGGATGATGTATTGACATGGGCAGAGAGAGTGTTTGGAAAATCCTTAGGTTGTTTGAAAGGATTTGTGCAAAGAATTACATTTAAGGTTGATGCTGTACCAATGCAACATAAACTGCAGACAATAGCTTTATCTGTGAGAGAAGGGGTCAAGGAATTGCTCAGTAAGATGCTTAAGGAGAGTGTGATTGAGCCAGTGGAGTGCTCACAGTGGGTTTCTCCAGTGGTTATCAACCAAAAAACTGATAGATTAATTAATTAATTAATTGCAGGTTTATATAGCGCTAGGATCGACTCCCGGAGGAGTATCTCCGCGCTTCGACCGCTGCGAAACCCTTCCTGGCTTCCCTGAGAGATGGTCCCTTAGTGGGTATCTCCAGGGTGAGACCAGGCATCCCCGGCGGTCTGGTGGGGCCATTAGTGAAGATGAGGCAAGCTAATGCCCAGAGTTGCCGAGTGTGATCGCTGATCAGAGTGGGCACCGAGGCGAGAGAATTCTCGAGTCCGCTGACCCTGGTCCAGAAACATGCCGCATCGGGAATCAAACCCTGGTCCCGGGCCGTCCTCTGCTCTCGGGTCTGCCGCCTCTAACCAGTGAGCCACACTACTTCACTTCACATAGATGCATGAGGTTCTGTGTCGACTAGAGATCCCTTAATCAAGAGATTGTTTTAGACACATCCTCCCTTCCAAATATAAGTGAAATGCTAATATTTTCTCTAAATTGGACCTGAAGAGTGTTTACCATCAGATTAGACTGCACAAGGAGTCCAAAAAACTCACAACATTTGTCACTAATATAGGGACGTATCGCTTCACGCGCAAGCCATTTGGTTTAGAGTCGGCTGCAAATGTCTTCAACGTGTGATGACAAAAGTGTTGGAGGGAATAATTGATGTTTTTACTTTCAAAACAACATCTTGGTAATGGGTGATACTGTAGAGCAACATAATGGCAAGTTATTGAGGGTTCTAAAGAAACTGGAGGAATTTGGATTAACATTGAACAAGGATAAATGAGTGGTTTTGACAGAGCAAATAGATTACTTTAGGTATTCAATATACAGTGGCAATATTAGTCCAAACACTCCTTACTGGATGCTATTAGGAAGGCACCAGCTCCTACAGAGAAAGATCAATTGCAATCTTTTCTTGAACTTATTGAATATTATGCAAAATGTGCTGACAGGTTTGTGGATAAAACAGAGCTTCTGAGAAGATTGTTATGGAAGGGTGAGAGGTTTGCGTGGGGCGATGAACAGAGTGTGTTTTTATAACATAAAAATTGAAATTTGTAATGCTGGAGTATTAGTTATTTTTGATAACAGATTGAAATCTATTTTAACTGTGGATGCTAGTGCCACCAGGTTGGGACTGGTGTTCACACAAAAATCCATGGAAAAAAAGAGTGAATCGTTGCATTTGCCTCATGCACCCTCACCCCGGCCAAAAGGAACTATTCTGTGATAGAACGGGAAGCGTTAGCAGCTGCATGGGGTGCTAAGTATTTTCGTGTTTACTTGTGGGTACTTGTTTTGTGTGTCAGACAGAGATCACAAGACTCTGGTGAGAATACTGTTATTTGGTGGGGCTGGCAAAGGATCAGGAAGGCAGGCTAGATTAGCAGCGAGACTTCAAGAATACTCCTATGTCTTGGAATTTGTACAGGGTTGGAAAAATGTACAGGCTGACTGCCTCTCTAGGCTGCCGTTAGATTGGAAAATTGTGGATGCCATTTCTGTAAAAAATCATCGAGTCTGATGGTGCTGTGGCATCCATACATGATGTTGTTCAAAATGGCTTAGGAGCTTTTACTATTTATCAGTGGGAGGAAGAAATGGAACTTGACATTGTGCGTAAGGAGGTGTGCAAGTTGATCTGGGGCGGCAACGGAAAGCACATTGTAACAGTCTGTACAGCCTTATTTTAAGGTTGTGAAGGAGTTGTCTATGTGGGGTCCCAAATGATCGGTTTGTTTCTCCTGTGTGATTGAGACTGAGATTATCTTACTTGGCACATTTATGTCAGTTGGGCCAAGGTTTGACAAGCAAGAGACTCAAGGGAGAGTTTTGGTTGCCAGGTTTAGATGACCAAGTTAAATTGTGGGTGGAGTGTTTCTCCATCTGCAAGGAAAGTCAGAAAATGTTAAAAGTAGTGTGTAATGATGATGAAGGTCACATTGATGATCCAGGAAGCCTGTGGCATACCATTTGTTTAGATTTCATTGGTGCCATGAAGGAGTTGACTGCAGATTTAAGATTCGCTGTAATATTTGGTGTATGTACATTCTAAGTTTGATTATTGTCAAGTTCATGAAAGATGTGACCACGAAGACCACCATTGCAGTGAAAGAAGACATTTTCAGGGAGAAAGGCATCCTCTGGTGTTGAATATTGACAATAATACCCAATTCAGTTTGCGGATGATGGTGGACTCCTTGTTGAAAAATGGCATAAGATATATACGCACCTCTCTATATAATCCAAGGGGTAATGGTTTAGCAGAATGGCCAACCGATTGGTGAAAGTCACCATTCAACTTGCTATTGCAAATCATTGTGATGTTGAAGGAATGATAGTCAGTATGGTGTGGGCATATCACACAACCATTCATAGTACCACACAGAACATTCCCTTTCAAGTTATGCGTGGCCACATGCCTGGAACCAAGTCAGTTGCTGCTTGGCTGAAGGAGTGGGTCGAGAATGGCGAAAGCAGGAGAGATAAATCCTGTGGTGTGGGAAGCAACAAAGCAAGGTTTAACACTGGGGCTGGGTCAAAAAAGGGCCAAGAACAATTGGAAGGGGTCCCTCTAAATTTAAAGGCCCTTTTCGTATTGCTGATGTAGGAAATATATTGTCACATTGGAGAATAGTGAGAAGTGGAATTTTAGAAAGATTGCATGGTATCAAAGAGGAGGAGAATGTATAAGGGAGATGGATGATGGATGTTCAGCGGCGATGTTTATGAAACGTGTGGAAGTCAGAGGTGGTGTCTTGGAACATGGCGTTGGTTCTTTCTTTGAAGAAAGTGTGAGTGTTCCTACATCCAAGACCAGTTCCAGAGTTTGCAGGACACCTTTATACCTTGAATCTTATTTCATATGAACTTCTTGGGATTTCCTTTGGTTCCTTATTTTCTCGGTGGCGGTTAGTGTTTGTTTATATTTAGTTATTCAACTTTTACTCTTTATTGTCTTTTTTATCTCTTTCTAGGGAAGGAAATGGGATATGTTATGATGTAGTACATTCTTACATTTGCATTTGTTCTGTTGCATGGTTCTGCCTTAGATTGTAAGACAGAGGGAATTCTATGAGAGTCAGTTGCTGCTGACACCATGGTGAGGACTGACACCAGGTTGCACCTCCAACAGAGCTTACTCGGACACCCTATCTATTGGAGCCTTGACAGCTTCTTACACAAACAATGCCTATGTTAAAGATTAGTGCTAAGCCCTGAACCAATACCAGGATATATCTCTTTAGGATGCTGCTTTTGAAAAGCAAGCAGTTAGGGGTTGAGAACAGTCTGTCACCAGTCAACCACACACTGTGCCCACTCCTGCAGACCTTTCAGATGAATTGTCCGGTCATAATATGGATATTACCTTATTGGGCAGGTCACCTCTAAAGGACACCTTCAGATCCTCAGTGTATTGAAAATGTGCCCCACTACATAGCGAATGTCACTGAGGTGATAGCTTTGTGCTTCTATGATAGGGGCTACTATTAGGCAAGGTTTTGCCACTTATTTTATCTGCTCTGTAAAGACAAAATGCTGAATTTGTTGCCTTCAAGATTTGCACGGGTCTTGGCAGCACGCCTGTTAACCTTCTGAGCTGTCTTGCTAGGCTACCCTTTCTTGCATATGGACCTCTTCAACGATGACCAAAGCAATTTTATCAAGGAGAAATATAAATGTTGGAAGTGCTTATTTTATTAAATGCTGTGGTACATGGTTTGTCAGAGTATATGCTGGGTTCTCCATGGAGCTATGCTGAGCCTATATGATCTCCCTAATCCATGTCTAGAGACTCTCATTTTACTCATCCTAAACCTCCACCAACTACTTTCTCCCAATAAACACTTTCTAGGCTCTTCAGTGCCTCCATTCTCCTTTTCAATCCAGCTAACAGACTCACATGTCCACTTATCAAACTGATTCATATTTCTCTGTACTAGTTCACCACAAATCTGTTTTGTGTTCTGGAGTAGCGTGTTGCTCACTGAAAAGTGCTTTGACACCCCGTCTGGGGAAGGAAGCGCTATATAAATACAATACCAATAATCACAATCATGCTAACATAGTTTTCAATGACTTATTAGTGTTGCGTTGTTTCGCACACTCTCAGTTCCTTGATTCAGGTAGGACTTCATATGTTTTTTCCTGACTTTTTCACATGTACATGACAAAGTTATATGGTCAAGACTGGGTATGTTTGCAGCTCTGTGTTTGCTTACTCATTCAGTCGACTGGTCAAGTGTTTGCCGCTTCATTAGCCATATTACTAAGGACAGGTTTTACCTACATGTTGTTCCTGGGCACGTCAGCCATACACAGTTAACCTGTGTATCAGGAACTTTTGAACTCATTTCACTTTAAAGGAATTCATTTGGGTGCACGTTGTTATAATTATAGATATGATGTAATGACCTTTAAGGTATTATCCACTTTTTTTAAAGGTTTGGTACTTGACCAACAGCTATTACAGCGTACTTCTGGCAGAATCACTTTAGTTCTCATTATTTTCATTTGGAGTTGATAGTAAGTAAAACCATTGTCACTCAGTCTATCTAGTGCTGCATGCTGGTTATTGTAGTTACGCTGTCTACCAGGTCTCTGCATACATGCCATTCACTGGCTGGTCACTTGGCATGGTAGCAACATTCTGTTTTTTAATTCAGCACACATTCAAGATTGTTGAGCACATGGTTTGGAGTTTTACTGAATCGGGTCATCACTGAGCTCATTGCTAACAACATTATAAAGAATTTATTATTTATTATTATTATTATTATAAAGAATCCTCCAATTCAGCCAGGGAATCTTTCCTAATCGTAAAAGAGCTACTGAAAGTACCAACCACTCCTTCCTCCAACACCCCCCCTGTGGACCGAAGTAATGAATTAGCCACCTATTTCAATGACAAAATTGCCCGCATCTTAGCATCCCTTCCCCCTCCCTGTCCCTCTAGCCACATGGACAA
Source organism: Lissotriton vulgaris (assembly GCF_964263255.1). NCBI lineage: Eukaryota > Metazoa > Chordata > Amphibia > Caudata > Salamandridae > Lissotriton > Lissotriton vulgaris. The sequence goes on along the minus strand of NC_141695.1, from coordinate 871,475,668 downwards.
TAACTCACCCCCTAGCCAGACTGGAAGCAGCATACGCCCCCAACTTGCGACATTTAGGCCAGTAACCTGCAACGAGGTAGAAGTAACCATGGCCAAAATGAAAAGCGGATCACCTCTGGACCCTGCACCCATTAGATTCCTTAAAACCGTAGCCCCCGTCATCGTTCCCACGCTCACGGAGCTCATTAACAGCTCACTTGCCCAGGGATCTGTTCCCGCTAGCTGGAAGAGCGCGGTGGTGAAAGCACTCCTTAAAAAACCCCAGCTCGACCCAGCAGATATGGCAAACTACCGGCCAATCTCACTCCTCCCTGGCATTAGCAAGGTAGCCGAGAAATTGGTCAATGGACAATTGTCTCAGTTTCTCGAGGCAAATAACATCTTACGGCAATCCCAAACTGGGTTTCGCCCGGGTCACGGCACAGATACCTCCCTTCTTGCCGTCATCGAGGAGGCAAGGCGCATTTTGGATTCAGGAGGGTCAGTGGCAGTGATCCTCCTGGATCTTAGCGCAGCCTTCGACACAGTCAACCATCGTGTCCTTCTCCATCGGCTGGCGGCAGCAGGGCTCACCGGGACGGCACTCAGTTGGATAGAGTCCTTCCTTGCCGGGCGCACGTTCCAGGTATGGGACGGCAATCACCACTCGTCCACCCTCCCCCTCACGAGCGGGGTCCCTCAGGGATCGTCCCTGAGCCCTACGCTTTTTAATGCGTATATGGCCCCCCTTGAAGACGTGGTGACACCATTCGGTATAAAAATAGTGAGCTACGCTGATGACACACAACTGGTCGTCTCCCTATCCCAACTAGACGACCACCCAGACAACCTGGCAAACTGCCTTACGGAAATCCACGGTTGGAAGTGTGAATCATCACTAAAACTAAACGGGTCAAAGACCGAAGTGATGCTCCTGGGAAAGCAATGGGTGACCATCCCCCCAGCGGTCTGGCCAGACGTGTTCGGGGAAATTCCCACCCCGAAACACGAAATTAAGACTCTTGGAGTCTGGCTAGAACCCGAGCTTTCAATGAAGACGCAAGTGGCCAAACTGCAGGAACCTGTTTTGGGCTTATGCGCACTACCCGCAGGATTCTTCCCTTACTCCCACCTGTGTCCAGGAAACTATTAGTCCAAGGGCTCATACTGTCACGGTTGGACTACAGTAACATGGTCTACCTGGGAGCCCCTGAGGCCACCCTGGCGAGACTGCAACGAACACAGAATGCAGCAGCCCGTCTACTCATGAACCTTCCCTCCAGAGTGTCAGCTAAACCTGCCATCAAGGCCCTGCACTGGCTCCCTGTGCGCCAAAGGGTGGAATTCAAAGCCATGTGTACAGCATACAAACTGATCAATGGATCTGGCCCTGCGATCCTCAGCGGCCTGGTTACTCCTTACAAAGCACCCAGATCCCTACGGTCCGAGAATGAGCACCTAGCCAACATCCCCAAATTCAAAAAGACACGCACTGGAGGCTGACGCTTCTCTGTAAAAGCGTCCACTGGATGGAACTCCCTCCCACGTACCCTTAGACTGGAACCCAGTTATTTGATTTTCAGAAAAAAAACTGAAAACACTTCTATTCCCTAAATAATGTCCTTCCCTTCTTCCTCCTTCTCATCTGGATAACATTCTTTATAGCGCGGGGATGCCCTTGGGTCACCAGGCGCTTTACAAGTCGTTAAATAAATAATAAAATAAATAAATTATGTGACTGAACACTGCCAATAGTGGCCCTGCTGGTTAAAAAAAATATATACAACTAGATGGCAACTGCACATCCCAATTGTATGCATGTTTTGTACTGTGGACATGGATGATAGCATCAATTCTCAGAGGATAGTCTGAGAAAGGGGTTGCAAGAGCCTCTCTCTTTTATTTAAGAAGGTGGAAGGATTCCCATTGTGTAAAGAAATGCGACAGAAGACTGGCTGTAATAGAGAGATTTAATAAAATTGCTCAAGGGATAAATGCAGCTTCTGGAAACGTGCAGGAAGAGGTTCTGCGGCTAGCTTCATGCTGGCTGCCAGCTCAGGTGTTTTTCACCAACACAACTTGTTTTTTCGGTTTTGCCAGCACAGTGCTTTTGCTATGTTTGTTTGGTTTATCCTCCAACCTTCACTTAATCTCCCAATGACGGCACACATTTCAAGGCTGCTTGTAGGATGCATGTTTTTTTTTGTCTTCTGCCCTTTACCTAATCTCCCTACTTTATAGCACCAAAAATACATGCACAATATATTGCTTTTATCAATAAACTAGTTATAGTTATAACACTTTTACAGAGTTTCAGTAAACTGAGTTTTCTTATATTCCACAACTGCTCACCCAGCTAACACTTACAACAACAACAAAAATAATATTGGTCACATAGGCAAAGCCTATTACATTTACCAATATTTGTTAATTTCATTGCTACTCTTTCCTCCTTTCAGCTTCCTAGTCCCTTCAAACGTGCTGTCTCTCACTTCTCCTCACGCTTTTCCAATTCCTTCCGGCCTCTCTTGCCTCCCTCGCCAGGCTCACAAACTCCGGCTTTGGAAACTCCGGCATTAGCATGCAGAGCTCAAGGCAGGCCTCCTTCAGACTCTGGTGCATGTCTGCATGGTGTGCAAAGGGAAAAGAAAGCAGCGTCTAGGTTACTAGGGAGAGTCTGCGAGGGAAGTCTTGGGGTGAGATAAAAGAAACAGACTGATGAGAAAAGGGAATACACAGATTTGACAAGGAAGATGAAAGAGGGGTGTTCTGTGCACGAAATAGACAGAGAGAGGCCGAGAGGGGAGGGAGTCATTCCTGCTAGAAGAAAGAGGAAGACTGAGCAGCTCAATAGACGGAATAACGCTTGCAGATTACGTCTGTGGGCCGTTGATGAAGATGAGTGTTCACCAGCTGTGGCCCGTGCAGGTAAGAGCGGCGGGGTCGGGTTGGAGGGAGGGATCTGACAGATGATCACAAGGGAAAATTAAATAAATAATTGATTTTCCCTTGTGGTCGTCTGTCGAAATCCCCCCCACCTAGCCTCATCACCGCTCTTACCTGCACAGGCTGCGGCTGGTGTTCACTCGTAGTAATGAGTGAGTAGGATTTTTCAAAGGTAGGTGAAGAAGTAAGGCTGTATTAGATAATGAGAAGGTAAAGCAGAGAGGGAGGATTAACATGGTGTATCCATGACCTTTGTATTGCATCACATGACTGAAGTTCCTCAGAGGAGGATGGCTTCTATCATACGGCACCTCTGTAATTGCAATTTTGTCCTCATAGAGGGCAATCTCTTTGCAGGGGCTTGGGATGACACTTTCGGGTACCTAGTTCTGTTCTGGAATCATCTCTCCCATGATGTTTTCTGTTGAAACACAGAGACTGATGGTAGAGAAGGTGTAAGACCTGCCTTCTGTTATACACAGTCTTGCAATAAATGTTGTAAGAAGCGTTTGTGTAGTTTGGTGATATATGTACAACACTTACCTTGAAAATCACATACTATTCAGCAGAGTGTTAATTGGTGGATTTCAAGCTCTCGCTTGGCTAATTCTCTTTGGCTTCCTTCTCCATGGGGAAGCCAGCTTAATATTCTAACAGACAAAGACATTCCATTTTGCTTTTTGCCCTGATTAGTGTGTACCTTTACCACACATTTTTTACAATGCATGCTTTTACCACATATATGCCTTTATCACGCCGGTAACTATTATAAGGTAAGTAAATAAGATAAACATGGATAGACATATATATATTTACTGAAAACAAAAAAAGATTAAAGGTGCTTTATAGTTAGGCTTAGATTTCACTAGTACAAACTATAGAAATTCAGCAGTTATAGTTATCTGAGCTAACTATAATGTACGCCCGCAATGCACTTCTTATGACCTCACGTATTACATCACTGATGACATGGTCAGTGATGTCACTGATGACATCACTGATGACATCATCCACAGAATCACATACACACCAACTCACACCACATACAGTGGCTCATATTCCTATTCACACACCCCACATATACATTTACAGACCAACAAACCACTTACACACCCGCTAACCCATCCATAGAGCCACTCAAAGACCCACTCATGCACACATACAGCCACTTACACACCCACTTACTCACCCATACAGCTAGTCAAACAACCCATAACTCACCCATACAGCCACACACACAGTCACACACTCACCCATACAGCTACTCAGACACCCACTTATCTACCCATACAGCCACTTGCACACCCACTCACTCACCCATACAGCCTCTTAACACAGCCACTCATTCACCCACACAACCACACCCACAAACAACACCAACTACATGTACATTCACACATCCATATAATCACTCACATACCGGCTCACTTACCCATTCATCCACTCACACAATCACTCTCAATACAGCCACTCACACAACATACTTAACTAAACATTCATTCAAACAGCCACTCACTCAACCATACAGTTACTTTCACACCCAGTCACTCACACAGCCACTCAGTCACCCATACAGCCACTCACACATACACATACAGCCACTCACTCACCAATACAACAACTCACACACCCAGTTACAGTCCCATGGGCCCTCACCCCTCCACACAATCATTGCTACACCCACACAACTACTCTAATACCTACTCATACCCACTCCCACAATCATAAAGCCACTCAGGCAGCCATTCACACATGGATACACACGCAGCCACTTACGTAATATATGTCAAAAGTAGTATCACTCATTATTAGTACTCAAAGTATAGTATTTTAACTTTGTAGGAATTTAGTATGTATCTTTAAGTAATGTCATCAATGATGGCATTTAAGCTGTCATCTGTGATGTCAGTGACCATGTCATGAGTGATGTAATATGTGAGGTCATAAGCAGTAAACTACGAAGGCGCAAGTTATATTTAGCTCAGATAACTATAATTTCTGAGTTTTACTGATTTTATGAGTGAAAGCTGAGCCTAAGTATAACTTCCCTGTAACATTTGATTTTTCTGCGAATTTCTATGTTTTTTCAAATTCTATTTCCTAACTATAACTATCATCTAACCTTTTTTTGTGAATTTCTATGATTTTTCAATTCTGTTTCCTAACAATAACGTCCCTGTAACCTTTGTTTTTTAAGGGAATTTCAATGGTTCTTTAACTGGTAGTCGTGTTTGAACAGTGGTGAAGAAAGGCGGTGGGGCCTCCGACCAACTCTCAAGAATTCTGCTGTGTCAGACCTACTGGAGGTAACAGGAGGGCTTCTGGGCTCCCAAGAACCCTCAGCATAAAATAGGACTTTATCCCCCAGGCAGCGGTGCGCCAGGAGGCACAATTGCAGAGTGGTGTAGAAAGAGGGGGTAGTCTTCGAAGACCTCTCAACAATTCCATTGTGTGAGACTTACTTGAGACAACAGGAGGGTTTTTTGGTCCCCAAGATGACTCAAGAGCCAAGGGGACCTCATCCCTCAACCAGCATTGTGTCAGGAGGTGCGGTTGCAGAGTGGTAGAGAAAGGGGGAATGACTTCCGAAGTCCTCTCAGTATTCGCACTCTGTGGGACTTGCTGGAAGTAACAGGAGAGCTTGTTCAGACCCAAGGATGCTCAGCATTCAAGGGGAATTCCTCCCCCAACCAGCAGTGCACCAGGAGGCGTGTTTGCAGAGTAGTGGAGAAAAGGGGCACGGCCTCCAAAGACCTCTCAGCAATCGCACTTTGTGGTACTTACTGGAGTTAACAGGAGGGCTTATTGCCCCCCCAAGGAGTCTCTGGTGGCAAGGGAACTTTATCCCCCAACCAGCAGTGCACCAGGAGGTGTGTGAGTAGAGTGGTGGAGAAAGGGGGCATAGCCTCCGAACTCCTCTCAGCAGTCCTGCTGTGTGGGACTTACTGGAAGTAACAGGAGGGCTTGTTGGCCCCCAAGGATCCTCTGGAGCCAACTGGACTTCATGCCCCAACTAGTACTGAGCTAGGAAGCACGTTTGCGGAGTGGTGGATTCACACGTCCCTGGGCTGCCCTCTTCCTCTTCATCACGTTCTTTGTGAAAACTGCACATGCCATGTACGGGCGCCCACGCATTTCTCGTGAGAAATCCCCATGCACGGGCACCCGGCCATATGGCAGTTTTTAACAAGAACGCGATGAAGAGGGCAGCCCGGGGATGCCGGAGCTAAGGTAAGGCGTTTTTATTTACTTTTAACTTATGTTTTAAAAATGTTAACCAATTGTTAATAGGGCGGGTGGGAGGCAGGTGGCGTAGCGGAGCTATGCAGAGTCTAATGGACTTTGTTCTTAACTCCGTGGCGCTCTGCGTCGCCCCATTCTGCCAAATAAGCCCAGGGTTACTATAATACCCCTGCAACCTTTGGTTTTTCAGTGAATATATATATATATATATATATATATATATATATATGTATATATATATATATATATATATATATATATATATATATGGTTATACAAGTCTTTGGAGCACACAGTGGGTATTTGAAATCCTTCTGATACACCCAGCATGACGCGTTTCGTCTTCACTGACTTCCTCAGATGCTGTATGGTGAGCAAGGAAACCAAGGTTTTTGAGGTTCATTTTAAAAGCAAATTTGGGCTCCGCCTTGATGATATTCAGCGAAGAAGGACTACACTGAAAGGGCAGTCCCTCGGTGTTTTTTGCCGCCATCTTTGAGTGTATGCCTGTATGTAACTCATTGCCATGATTGTTTTTTGTGGCTGGTTTCAATGAGTGCGCTTTCACGCGTTTGTTAAAAAGCATCCCACTCCAATAGCGTGGTGTCGCTGGAAAGTTGGTTTTGGAGCCCTGCTTTTAGTACCCATACATCTGCCGCTTCGTAATACTCCGAATCTGAGAATGTTGATATAAGTAAGCAACATTCTGACATGTCGTCATGTCCAACTCCTCGTTAGCAGATACTTCATATGTTAGGCAGCGGCGGTTCCAGCAGAATTGTCTTTCACGATGCAATACAATAACCACTCCTTCTGCCGAACTCTTCCTGATGGGTGCCTCCTTCGTGCAAGTGGTGTGCACGTGATTTAGGTTATACAAGTCTTTGGAGCACACAGTGGGTATTTGAAATCCTTCTGATACACCCAGCATGACGCATTTCGTCTTCACTGACTTCCTCAGATGCTGTATGGTGAGCAAGGAAACCAAGGTTTTTGAGGTTCATTTTAAAAGCAAATTTGGGCTCCGCCTTGATGATATTCAGCGAAGAAGGACTACACTGAAAGGGCAGTCCCTCGGTGTTTTTTGCCGCCATCTTTGAGTGTATGCCTGTATGTAACTCATTGCCATGATTGTTTTTTGTGGCTGGTTTCAATGAGTGCGCTTTCACGCGTTTGTTAAAAAGCATCCCACTCCAATAGCGTGGTGTCGCTGGAAACTTGGTTTTGGAGCCCTGCTTTTAGTACCCATACATCTGCCGCTTCGTAATACTCCGAATCTGAGAATGTTGATATAAGTAAGCAACATTCTGACATGTCGTCATGTCCAACTCCTCGTTAGCAGATACTTCATATGTTAGGCAGCGGCGGTTCCAGCAGAATTGTCTTTCACGATGCAATACAATAACCACTCCTTCTGCCGAACTCTTCCTGATGGGTGCCTCCTTCGTGCAAGTGGTGTGCACGTGATTTAGGTTATACAAGTCTTTGGAGCACACAGTGGGTATTTGAAATCCTTCTGATACACCCAGCATGACGCGTTTCGTCTTCACTGACTTCCTCAGATGCTGTATGGTGAGCAAGGAAACCAAGGTTTTTGAGGTTCATTTTAAAAGCAAATTTGGGCTCCGCCTTGATGATATTCAGCGAAGAAGGACTACACTGAAAGGGCAGTCCCTCGGTGTTTTTTGCCGCCATCTTTGAGTGTATGCCTGTATGTAACTCATTGCCATGATTGTTTTTTGTGGCTGGTTTCAATGAGTGCGCTTTCACGCGTTTGTTAAAAAGCATCCCACTCCAATAGCGTGGTGTCGCTGGAAAGTTGGTTTTGGAGCCCTACTTTTAGTACCCATACATCTGCCGCTTCGTAATACTCCGAATCTGAGAATGTTGATATAAGTAAGCAACATTCTGACATGTCGTCATGTCCAACTCCTCGTTAGCAGATACTTCATATGTTAGGCAGCGGCGGTTCCAGCAGAATTGTCTTTCACGATGCAATACAATAACCACTCCTTCTGCCGAACTCTTCCTGATGGGTGCCTCCTTCGTGCAAGTGGTGTGCACGTGATTTAGGTTATACAAGTCTTTGGAGCACACAGTGGGTATTTGAAATCCTTCTGATACACCCAGCATGACGCGTTTCGTCTTCACTGATTTCCTCAGATGCTGTATGGTGAGCAAGGAAACCAAGGTTTTTGAGGTTCATTTTAAAAGCAAATTTGGGCTCCGCCTTGATGATATTCAGCGAAGAAGGACTACACTGAAAGGGCAGTCCCTCGGTGTTTTTTGCCGCCATCTTTGAGTGTATGCCTGTATGTAACTCATTGCCATGATTGTTTTTTGTGGCTGGTTTCAATGAGTGCGCTTTCACGCGTTTGTTAAAAAGCATCCCACTCCAATAGCGTGGTGTCGCTGGAAAGTTGGTTTTGGAGCCCTGCTTTTAGTACCCATACATCTGTCGCTTCGTAATACTCCGAATCTGAGAATGTTGATATAAGTAAGCAACATTCTGACATGTCGTCATGTCCAACTCCTCGTTAGCAGATACTTCATATGTTAGGCAGCGGCGGTTCCAGCAGAATTGTCTTTCACGATGCAATACAATAACCACTCCTTCTGCCGAACTCTTCCTGATGGGTGCCTCCTTCGTGCAAGTGGTGTGCACGTGATTTAGGTTATACAAGTCTTTGGAGCACACAGTGGGTATTTGAAATCCTTCTGATACACCCAGCATGACGCGTTTCGTCTTCACTGACTTCCTCAGATGCTGTATGGTGAGCAAGGAAACCAAGGTTTTTGAGGTTCATTTTAAAAGCAAATTTGGGCTCCGCCTTGATGATATTCAGCGAAGAAGGACTACACTGAAAGGGCAGTCCCTCGGTGTTTTTTGCCGCCATCTTTGAGTGTATGCCTGTATGTAACTCATTGCCATGATTGTTTTTTGTGGCTGGTTTCAATGAGTGCGCTTTCACGCGTTTGTTAAAAAGCATCCCACTCCAATAGCGTGGTGTCGCTGGAAAGTTGGTTTTGGAGCCCTGCTTTTAGTACCCATACATCTGCCGCTTCGTAATACTCCGAATCTGAGAATGTTGATATAAGTAAGCAACATTCTGACATGTCGTCATGTCCAACTCCTCGTTAGCAGATACTTCATATGTTAGGCAGCGGCGGTTCCAGCAGAATTGTCTTTCACGATGCAATACAATAACCACTCCTTCTGCCGAACTCTTCCTGATGGGTGCCTCCTTCGTGCAAGTGGTGTGCACGTGATTTAGGTTATACAAGTCTTATATATATATATCGAAGCTCCAAGATCCTAAAAATACCCAGCCGGGTCATAGGAAAAGTAAAGCACTCGCAAGCACGGCACAGCTCGTATCCACAGGGCAAGTTTATTCAAAACAGACGCGTTTCGGGAGAGCCCTCCCTTTCTCAATGTTCTCATCTCACAAGACGGGCGCAGCGCCATTATGAATGTTTACAAACAAATATGGGAACAAACAAAGGACCAATGCTTTTTTGCAGCGAGGGGCGCCATCTTTGAGTGTATAAATATCACATATACATTACTGTTTTGCTTATCATGAAAACCACAAACGTCAAATAATGCCGTGTATCGGCTATCCCACTGTCAACAAAAAACCCAAAAAACCAAATATTAATCTCATTTAGTCTATCATAAGGTTAGGACAGTAGTAAAAAGTTGGAACCTGACCAACCTACGACATGAACACCATAATTATAAAGTGCACAGGTCGGAAAAATCTTGCCGTGGATCGGCAATTGCAGCCCCTAAATGGACTGCAGAACATACAATGTGGTTACCTATATAAGCATATCTTCCAGTAAGATTTCAGTGGTGATGGAGACAACCATCACACAACAGAAACAAAGAACAAAAACAAAAACATACAGGACAGCTCCAAAGAAACTTAGCACATATCAACAGAAAGTCAAGTCTAAGTTGGAAATACAGTATTCAACTTGACAGGAAGTCATAGCATAGAACTGCGCACATATTCAACCCAGGTGAGAGGCCAGTTCCTCTCCCATATTTAAGCCTCCAGGTGCTTTCGTCTCAAGGTCTATGATATACCGGGACTCGAGTCTCCTGAGTGCAAGTAATCTATTACCCCCTCTGGGATCTTCTTCGACTCGGTCCAGACAAAAATATCTAAGAAGGTTTCTATCACTGTTATGTTTGAGGGAGAAGTGACGGGCCACTGGATACGTGATGTCCTTGTTCACAATGGCCCGCATATGTTCCAAAATTCTCAACTTAACAGGATTGATGGTACTCCCAACGTACCGTAACTGACATGGGCACATGAGGCAATAAACAACAAAGTCAGACTGGCATGACATAAACTTTGCTATTTTCCTACCATTCTTTATGCCTGGGACTTGGTATGTTAAAGTCCTTTTACTTGAAGCGCAAGCTTTGCATTTTCCACAAGGAAAAAAGCCTTTGGCGTCTTTCAAGGTGCCTAATGGTCTTTTCAACAGTGGTAGGTAGCTATGAACCATCTTGTCTCTAAGTGATCTGGCCTTTCTAAATGTGATCAGTGGGGTGTTGGGAATATCCGGCCCTACAATTTGATCCGATTTTAAAATGTGCCAATGTTTGGACAAAATGGATCGCAGTTTGCATGAGTCGGCAGCATATGGAGTTATTATGCGGAATTTACCTTCAGTGTCAGGGCCTTGTTCTTTGACAAAAAGACTAGCACGTGGTATTTTTCTGACCCTGTCTAGGGTGTTTTGCAAAAGGGAGAAGCTGTAGCCTCTGGTTAAAAATCGTTCCATGCATTCACCAGCTGCTTTCTCGAAGTGGGTGTTGTGGCTGCAATTACGTTTTAGCCGTAAGAACTCCCCGTATGGGATGTTATTAATTAGTTTACGGGGATGACCGCTAGAAGCGTGTAAAACGCTATTGCCGGCCGTAGGCTTACGGTATAATTGTGTGCAGATCCGTCCTTCACTAACACTCACTTCTAGATCTAGATAATTGACCCTGTCCCTGCTGATTTCACTGGTGAACTTCAGATGGTATTCATTTTCGTTGAGCAGTTGGATGTATTGGTTAGCTTCCTCAACCGTACCGTTCCACACCAGGAACAGGTCATCTATGTACCTGCTCCAAGTGACCACCCTGGTGTTCCAGGTGGCCAGTCTGGGGGCCCAGGCCACCTGCTCCTCCCACCAGCCGACGAAAAGATTCGCGTAGCTGGAGGCGAAGCAGGAACCCATGGCCGTACCAGAGAGTTGGCGGTACATAGTATCCTGGAAGAGAAAGATGTTATTGTGCAGGCAGTATGAAATCAATTCCAAAAGCATCTTATTATGCATTGCATATTTGAGTTCTTTTTTGTTGAGGAAATATTCAACCGCCTGTAGCCCCTGTTCATGGTCAATACAAGTATATAAACTCGTTATATCCATGGTAATCAAGATATAGGATGATTGCCACTCCAACTGTTCCACCTTCTCAATGAAATCAGTAGTGTCTCTGATATATGATCTGAGGGACAATACAAAGTCAAACAGGTGGTGATCCAGGAATTTGGACAGATTTTCAGTTAGCCCTCCTATGGAAGAAATAATTGGTCTCCCCGGAGGTTCCTTGATGTCCTTGTGAACCTTAGGTAGGTGGTAGAAGCAGGGTAATATTGGATTCGTGGTTTTTAGGAACAGATATTCCTCCAGAGTTAGCATTTGCTTATCGTACCACTTCTTGAGTAAGGTATGAAGGTCATTAATGCTGTTGAGATACTCTTGTTTCTTGATCACAGCATAACATGACGTGTCCTGTAGTTGGCGCATAGCTTCTGCTATGTATTTAGGCCTTGACATGATTACAACATTGCCTCCCTTATCCGAGGGTTTGCATACAATGTTCTTATCCTCCATGAGTGAGTTGATGGCATGTTGTTGCTCCTTCGTGGTATTGAATTGCGTCTTTTGGTTGCTTTTGGCATTTCTTAATATATATATATATTCACTGAAAAAACCATAGGTTATAGACCATATATAGTTAGGGATTAGCATTTACAAAACCTTATTTTACTTGCACAAAACCATTGAAATTCCATATATAGTTAGTTGCACTAACTATATATTGCGCACCCGCAATCCACTGCTAATGATGTCACATATTACATCATTCATGACATGGTCAGTGACATCACTGATGACATCACTGATGACATCTCAAATGACATCACTGATGACATCACTGATGACAACACCCAGTGACTGTATGTTTCTGTAAAGTTAAAATATGTCTTACATATTGAAGAATGAGTGAATGTATAAGTGTCTGGATGAAGGATTTAGTAGGTGCATGACTGACTGTATGAGAGAATGATTAAATGTGTCTCACTGAGTGCATGGGTTAGTGACTAAACTGTCTTAATTTGTGCATCAATATATATGTTGTTCTGTAAACTGCTGCATGTTTAAATCAGTAGCTATATGAGTAACTATATGGGTTATTGAATGGTTGCCCAAGTATTTGTATGGGAGACTGAGTATGTGTGTGGGTGGCTGGGAGGTGTATGACTCTGTGTATAGATGTGTGAGCAGTTGATTCACTAAATGTATGGGTTCAAAAGTGCATGTGGAAACAGCTGTATGGACAGTTGACTGTGTGCATGAGTGTATTGGTGAGTGAATGGATATCTCAGTGCTACATGTCAAAGTAAGTACATATGTAAAACACAGTCCATGTGAGAGTTGACATATATAAATAACTGTGCATAAGAGCCAGTGAATGTGTGAGTGGCTGTATGGATCATTGTTAACTTGTATCAGGGATTGTATAAGACAGTACATATGTGTTAGTATATGTTTGAATAAGTAAGGTGTGTATAACTGTATAGTTGAGGAAATGGAGGTGTGATTGATTTTTTGCATAACTGACTAGGTGTGTGAGTAACTCCATGGATAAGTGACAGTCTGTGAGTGTCTGTTTATACTGATTGTATCTAAGGTTATATTAGAGTCTGAAGATGTTCATTGTATTATCACATAAATGATATCATCAGTGATGTGATCAGTGATGTCATTTGAAATGTCATCAGTGATGTCATCAGTGATGTCATTTGAGATGTCATCAGTGATGTCATCAGTGATGTCACTGACCATGTCATGAATGATGTAATATGTGACATCATTAGCAGTGGATTGCGGGTGCGCGATATATAGTTAGTGCAACTAACTATATATGGAATTTCAATGATTTTGTGCAAGTAAAATAAGGTTTTGTAAATGCTAATCCCTAACTATATATTGTCTATAACCTATGGTTTTTTCAGTGAATTTTCAAGGTTTTGTAAATGCAAATTCCTAACTATATATGGTCTATAACCTATGGTTTTTTCAGTGAATTTCATTTGTTTTTTAAAAGCTAATATCTATAGCTGTAAAATATATTCTTTATTACGTGACGTATCACATAGCCCGTGAGACGCCTCATGACACATCGCATAACCGTGACGTATCGTCTCTGCAGCGCAAACAAAACCCGTAACGTAAGCGCGCCGGAGCACGCTTACAGATATATATATATTTTTTTAACCTTAATTAGACAAAATCCACACGTGCACATATCTTGAGGCCTTGCAAAGGCACATCAAACAAACAGTCCCTACAATTTTGCCAAGTTTGGTGGAAATCTACTCCTTTAAATTTTATTTTACTGTTTCTCTTGATTTTCCCCTTGTTACGCTTACCGGAACGCTACCCGGTATGCAAACAAACGCTCCAAAAACACAATATGTCGGACTCCCGTTACGCTGCCGGTTAGCTGCCCGGTTAACGTACCGGGAAGCGCCTCTACCGCGAAAAATCGCAATTTTTCTTTCTTTTGCCCCGCGGGGAACTTTAATAGCCCCCTCATCAATCCTAGGGTTCATGAGGGGTCTACCTTACCCCTTTCCTTCATTTACACCTTTTTTTTTTCCACCTCTTGTCTCTCGATCCCACCGAGAGACAAGATGGCGGCCGCTCCGGACTGTTTACAATGTTAACAGCCAATCAGCTTCTCCTCAGACTTCCGTTACGCTGCCGGTTAGCTGCCCAGTTAGCTGCCCGGTTCGCGTACCGGGACGGGCCTCTACGGCGAAAAAGTACGCGAACCGGAGCGCTGCCCGGAGCGCTGTCACAGATATATCTTTTTTTGAACGTTAATTTCTCAAAATCCACTGGAGCACATATATTGAGACCTAGCAAAGGCACATCGGGCTAACAGTCCCTACAATTTTGCCAAGTTTCGTGCAAATCCATTCAGCCGTTCGAGCTAAAAGTGAGGCCAACCCCCCTATGGAAATTAACATGGGAAAAAAGCGTTTTGGGACCCCCCTTTTTTCTCGGCCCCCCCATGATGAACCCCCCCCTCAAATTTTCAGGGGCTGCTCAGAAACAAAATGTGCCATTTTCCTGAAAATTTCAGCCAATTCCGTCCACAAACGCCAAAGTTATTAGACATAGAATTTTCAAAAATCCCATAGAGAAAAAATCCTAACTATATATACCTACTGGCGACCGCCAGTAGGTAATATATATATATATATATATATATATATATATATATATATATATATATATATACATATAATTCCCCCAATGACGCTGAACTCTTGAAGGTATGTATTTCAAATAGTATTTATTTAACAAAGCTCAACCAACGCGTTTCAGCCTCCATGGCCTTGCTCACGGTCAGTGAGTCCTTTCTCTCCTGCACTGATTTATACACCCATGTGGCCATAGTGCAGCATTATGGGTATTGTAGTGCAAATCAAAAAATAATTTACAATATTTACAGGAAAGGAAACTTTTGATATTTTCAAGAAAAACGTTATATGGCACAGTGCTGATATAGTATCAGGCAAAGTATCATTCATTATTGTAGAGCCATATTCACATAATGTATTAAATCAAGCGTTAGTACGCAATCAATCCTCTTTGGAAACAGTAGAATGAAACAAAGGGGGGGATTTGGTGAAGGCGGGACAAAGAAGGGAAAGGAAAGGGGGGGAGGGGAGGGTTACAGGGAAGGGATGGAGGGAGGGGAGAAAAAGAAAGAAACACCCGTTTGTGTCCAAGTGTAGGAAGGAGCCAAAGGAAAGTAAAGAAGAGAGATAATAAGGAAAGGAGAAGAAAAAAAGGGGGGAAAGGAGAAGAGAAAAGGGGAAATGGACATTATTTTGAGAGAACAAATTGTTCAGTACACTTTGCACAAAGGCTTGGAATTCATCCTCATATGTGTAAATACTGTGGTTCACTTCATCAGTTCACAATTAGTGTCGTTAGTTCTTTGGGTATGTCTTTCAACAATACACTATACAATGTAACAATAAAGTCCAAAAAGAAGAAAGTGTGAGGAAGAAGAGTTTAAAAAGAGAAGGGAAAAGGGTAGGTGAAAAAGGAGGATTTAACCTATCGAAGGGATTAGTGCCCGAAGGATGTTTTAAAAGTTCCATATTTCAGAGAGTCATCATAGTTTTTGGTCACTGGGTGCAGTTTTTCTATTCCAGGTGTACTGACAGTACTTCGTCATAATTCAGCCCTCTTGAGGTCTTGGTTTTGAGCCTAATATTGTAACGGGATTTCAATTGGCGCAGTTTCCTGACCCTGTTGCCACATCGTTCGTCTGGCATGATGATATCAATTCCATAGTAGCACATGGCCCGCCAGTCTTCATTTTGACATAAGATCATATGTTTTGCTGTCGCATATGCAGTATCTTTATTCTTAACCGCTCGAATGTGCTCCAGAATGCATTTTTTCAAAGGGCAGATGGTACTACCAATGTAATTTTGGCCATAGGTGCACTCAATGATATGAATTACATACTGTGTGGTGCAAGTGTTTCTTTGATTCACCATTATTGTGTTCCCATTCGGTTCTGTGATATCTTTCATATCTTTGCCGATCTTGCAGGCTTTAAACGAATTACATTTGGTGAAACCATTCCATTGTTCAACTAGCCAGTTTGTTTCTTCTTTCCGTTTGAAGTGGCTACTTACTAGCACATCCTTCAGGGACTTTGTTTTTCTATATGTAACCATTGGTTTAGGGCCAATCAACTTTCCTATATCAGGGTCCTTCGAAATTAAATGTCAGTGCTTTCTGATTGTGTTCATTACTATGCCACTTTCATTACTGTAGGTGGTCACAAATCTAGGTACTGGCTGTCCTTCAGTTTGCTTTTGTTTGCTTCTAGGTGTCAAAGTTTCTGCTTTTGTTACAAGATCAATCCTGTTCTTGTTTTTCTTTAGGGTATTCTCTCTGTAGCCTCTTTGTCTGAACCTTGTCATGGTTTCTTGAGTTTTTCCTCTGCATCCTTTGGTTGTGAACAGTTATGTTTTATCCGCATGAATTTCCCATACGGAATACTGTTCAAAAGGGGTTTGGGATGGAAGCTGGCTCCATGCAGGATACTGTTGGTGGCTGTCTCCTTTCTGTAGAGTGTAGAGTGTATTTGATAATTTTTGATGAATGCAAGTGTGTCCAGATGTACGTGAAAGAAAAGCCAACTTGAATATTGTTTAGTTTGTTTTAGTATTCTTGGAATTATTTTTCGCTTCCATTCCATATCAAAAACAAGTCGTCAATGTAACAAGCCTATAGTATGATTCTTTCGAGATCTTCTTGGTTTTCCACATCCCAGGCCACTGTCTTCTCCCACCAACCAATGGTTATGTGTGCATAGTTCACAGAGAATGAGATGCCCACTGCAGTTCCACATAGTTGTTTAAACAGTTCCTTGTTAAAACTGAAGATATTGTTCGTGAGGCACATTTTGATCATAACAAGTAGCATCTGTGTGTGTTTCATCTCAGAGACTTTTCTTTGTTTCAGAAAGTAGTTACAAGCCTCCAATCCTATATCATGTCGTATTGATGTATACAGGGAAATTGCATCTATTGTTACCAT